>NC_135717.1:131952557-132552557 GCF_964656455.1 Halichoerus grypus | reverse complement strand
TTAATACCACTGAACTGTACACTTTAAAATGGTTACAATGAAAAATTTTAGGTTATGTATATTTTATCATATTACCACAGTAAAAAAGAGAAATAAGTGGATTCATGCTGGAGAAATTTAGATATTGGAAGCATGATGAAGACAAAAACGCAGCAGGGGGCTAGAAACGAGATGACAGATTGAAACTTCATTTAAGTGGCCTCCTCCCAAAAACCAATCTTCTCCTCACCCCTGATGAAAGAAAGTCTAGAGATGCATCTCTGGGGAGGATGGAGCAGAGACCCTGATCTCAGGAACACAAGCCACAACTGAAAGCAAGACGAAATTCCTTACTGAAAACCAGGAAGAATTATGTGAAAGTCTGCATTCTACATAGGATACAAAAGGCAGTCTCCAAGAAGTAAATGAGGCTGAGAGATTGCCTGATATATCCAGCCATATTGAAAGCATCTTAGAGTTGTCACAGAATTGCAAATGGATTAATAATAGGCACAAAGTACATAAAATTTCAAACTCAGATAATTATTTGAGAACACAATTAAGTTGGACAATAAAGGAAATGCAATCCCAGTGAATCTGTGACTCAGCTGAGAAAAATATTTGCATAGTCATAATAATTTAAATACTAAATAAAGAATTTACCCCAAAAAATCCGATATCCTATAAAAGGAACATGACAGAAAAGGAAGTTTATGTAAATGTTTGCAGGCAGTGGATTAATTACGATGACTAATCCTCATTTTTCTTAGAAGGAAGTCAAAATGAACTACTACTAAAATGAACTACTGTCTAAAATGAAAAGCCAACACAAAGCAGAACTGACTTAGAAAAATAAAGGCAAGTATCAGCACAAATAGCTAAAAGAACTGAAACTAATTGCCTCTAAAGATTGGGAATTAGAGGTAAAAAGAGGAAAGAGGACAACTGCTGTTTTATAAGCTTTGAAATATTACTCGACTTTTAAAACTACGTATATACAAATATCACTTTAATTTTTAAATAAAAATTTAAAGAGGTAAAGCAGATTCTGTCATGTTAAAAAGATCTAAAATTGTCTCAATTGAGTATACATCATTTTTTTCAAACTATCATGTTGATTTCTGTTAATTCTACTGAATTTTCAGTAGTATTGAGGGCCAGTGTACTAAATACCTTTCTTATAACACAATTCATGAACTGATACAGTATGCAATTCACTGGAGAAATACTTTGGGCATGTAGCAATTCTAAAGCCTAACTGTTTAAAACTACTCCATAAACACAGTGTTTTATTTATTCCTTTCCCCCTAAGAATATATATTTGGATATATTTATACAAAAGCTTATATTATTTGTAACTCTTGGGTCAAATCCAAATTTTGACATTTTCAATGGCTAGCATTTGTGAGCACCAGGGATGGCAGTGTTTAATTTACCTTTAAGTCTGAATGTCAAACAATACAAGTGGACAAACTGAAAGGCTACCTCATGGAAAAATATACAAAGTACTAAATATGCAAAAGAAAACAGGAAACAATCTTATCTGCAAGAACTGTAGCAACCTGCAACTTTTTAAAAGTCACATTCTTGTGGGTACAAATTCACCAACTAAATATAATCTAATTAACATATTTCTTCTACACAGTCAAAACCAACAACCTCATTCCAGAAAAAGAAAACGCTTCAAAGCACAAGATTAAAACCATGAACAACTACATCAGAATCTATTAATTTTTTAAATTAATGAAGTTCTTTTCATATAAAGATAAAAACCATGAGACTTGGTTTCCCTTCCCAATAGTACTAATGGACTATGCTGATTTACAACATATAACTGCTCAACTTCACGTACTAACTCCATAACATATTTCCAAATATAAACAACTTCTACAAAGGCTTAAGAGCCTTAAAATCACATACAGTAATCCCCTTCCTCCTGTCCGTGTGTTTCAGTTACTCACAGCCAATTGCAGCCTAGAAGCAGATGATCCTCCTTCTGACAGAGTGTCAGAAGATCAGTAGTCACCTAATGCTACGTCACAATGCCTACGTCATTCACTTTGCTTCATCTCACCACGTAGTCATTTTATCATCTCACATCATCACAAGAAGGGTGAGTACAGTACAATAAGATATTTTGAAAGAAACTACATTCACATAACTCTTATTACAATATATTATTGTAGTTGTTCTATTTTATTAGTTATTGTTGTTAATCTCTTATTGTGTCTATTTTATAAGTTAAACTTTATCATAGGTATGTATGTATAGGAAAAAACATAGTGCATAATAGGGTTTGGTACTATCTGCAGTGTCAGGCATCCTTGGATGTATCCCCTGCCGATGAGGGAGAACTATTATGTTATATTATTTACACTCAACACCCACATACTGAAACAAGAAAGAGTGAGAGATACAGCAACCAAAGAAAACCTTAAGTATTTATCAATGAGTGCCCACATGTTAGGAAACATGAAAGGGAAAGATGTGTATGAGACAAGACTCCTGCACTCAAGGAGTTTGAAATTTAGCAATGCAGAAGAGGTGTGAAGTGTGTCTGGTGAGGCTTGCCAAGACTAAGACATGAAAACAATTCGTGAACAATATAAAAGAGTGAAACTGCTGAGTATTAAACTATGAAATATAAATGATAATTATAAATTTAGAGAAGAGGGCACGTACTGAATGGAGCACTGGGTGTTATATGCAAACAATGAATCATGGAACACTACATCAAAAACTAATGATGTAATGTATGGTGATTAACATAACATAATAAAAAAAAAAAAAGAAAGGGGCCTATATAAGTACCACAGTGAAACAGAAAAAAAAATAAAATAAAATAAATAAAATAAGAGTTGCCCTGAAAATGGAAATGGGCCTTGAACTTGGTCCCAAGTAGAAAAGCATTTGAAGAAACTTGGAGAGAAAGATCAATGCCTCTCTTTCTAGATTTTGCTGTATACTTAAATTTTTTCACAATGAAATACTGAAGGCAAACGTATGTAAAATTTTTAAAAAGTAATCTGAAAGACAATGACCCAGAAAAAGGAAAATAAATGAAGCAGTAAATAGAAGGAAAATTACCCACGAAGAAAAAATAAAAATCAACCACATATATTGTGTATCAATAAATGTTCACATTATTTTAATTAGTCTCATTCCATTATTTGAGGATGAATAAGAGTGTTATAATCACACTTCCATAAAGAGACTAACGAAGTTTTGTTTAGCAACAGAACTGTTTAAGGACAGCTGAGATTTCCTGATTCCCAGTCCTATAATCTATCCATTATACTGCATAGAACTTTACATGTTAAGTTTTTTACACTGGATTGACTTCATTATCAACCTCAATCTCCTACTACATCCAAAAGTATTGGAATGCTACAGCCACTGTAAAAAAGAAACAACACCCATTTTTGAGTAAGTATGATATAATACACGCTAGCCAAATGGGTCTTAACATCAAACTTTTATGATCAGAACCATGGTCTTTCCAATAAATTGAAATATGCTACCATTCCAGTGTGTCCTCTAGACAACAGGCCATTCTAATGGTCAGAGAAAGGGAGGATGATGCTCAGGTAGCAAATTTCAGAACTAAAGTCATTGTTTCAAGAATTTATATACAGAATTTTTTCAATGTTTTATCTAAATTATTTTGGTTGTAAGCTGACAGCAACATAAATAGGGATTAAAAATCAAAGAAGGGGCACGTGGCTGGCTCAGTCATTGAGCATGCAACTCAATTTTGGGGTCATGAGTTCCAGCCCCACACTGGGTATAGAGATTACTAAAAAAATAAATAAATAAATAAACTTTAAAAAAGAAAAATGTTTAATATACCTAAATGAAACACTGTAAAATAATCACATTCATGAAATGCACAAGTTATTATGCCATATGGTTATCAGTCACAAACTTATTACAAGCTTTCTCAGAAATTATATTACTTGTTACACCTAAATTTTTCCCTTCTTTAAGTTAATAAGGCATACATCTACAAATGGTATCCATTCTTACTAGTGTAAGTAGCTTAATGTTCATCAAAGGGGCGCCTGGGTGGCTCAGTCAGCTGATCATCCCGACTCTTGGTTTTGGCTCAGGTCATGATCTCAGCGTTGTGAGATCAAGCCTCACGTCAGGCTCTGCATGGAGCTGACAGTCTGCTTGTCCCTCTCTTTCCTTCTCTGTTCTTCCCCGTGCTTGTGCTGGTGCACGTTCTCTTGCTCTCTCCCCCTCTGCCTTAAGTAAGTAAGTAAGTAAATAAATAAATAAATAAATGAAATCTTAAAAAAATATATTCATCACAAACTGAAAAACACTCATTGGTCTAGCAGGTAGGAGTCATAGTCCCTTATAGTCTCTCTCACTTCCTTCTGTTTCCGCATAGGCAAAAGCAGAAGACTCTCATGCTTCCCCATTACACTTCCACTGAAACACCCCTTAGCAATAGCCAGGTGCTTCCTCCTCCTTCCACAGAAAGCCACCACTGAATTAATCGATCCCATTTACTTAGTATACAAAGGGTGTAATTAAGTTTCCTTCCAATATTTTTATGCGTGTATATGTGTGACTGGGAGGAGCAGAGAAAAGAAGTCTTGAATAGAAGCACAAAATAACCAAGGACAACCTTCAGCCCTCTAAAGCAGCTGTGGCATAATACAAAGGCAACGTACCTGGAGTGGAAGACCAGAGTCTTAATCCCAGATCTGCCACTTTACTACTTCTTAGTTGAGTGACCTCCTTCTAGCATTTCAACTTGCCATGTTTAGCCTCCAGCGGCACATCTTGAAAACTACCTTAACTTAGCAGAGTCTTTGATGATGATGATGATGATGATGATGATGATGATGATGATGCAGATGCAGAAAAAGGAAATGTAGCAGAAGCAGCAGCAGCAGAAGTAAAAGAAATAGAAATACAGAAATAGAAATAGAGAAGTGGAGCTGATGGTGGTAGCAGTAAGCCTTAGGAATTGGTAACCATTTGAAGGCTGCAATATGAAGAGACTGGAGGATCCTACGATTCTGGTAAATGACTAAAAAAGCGCAAGAATTATCCTGTAAACTGTAATTTAAAATCTTATTTAACCAACATTTATATAGTGCTTATTATGTGTATCACTATTCTAAGCACTTTACAATTTATTTAGTCTTCATAATAACCTTATGACATAGGTATCAGTATCCCCATTTTACAGATGAAGAAACTGAAGCACAGAGATATTAAATCGCTTACCCAAGTCACCCAGCTAAGTGGTGGAGCCCGGATTCAAATTCAGGTAATCTGACCCTAAAATCCATGCTTACTCCACTAAGCAGCCTTGTAGCTGTGGATGGATTATTTCTACTTACCTTTGGATATATTGTGTGGTTTTTAGTACACATCTTCCTGACCACATCTGTCTTAGATTAACATTTAACTTTTTAGGGGCGCCCAGGTGGCGCAGTTGGTTAAGCATCCCACTCTTGGTTTGGGCTTCGGTTGTGATGTCAAGGTCATGAGATCAGCCCATGAGGTGGGGCTCTGTGCTCAGCCAGGAGTCTGCTTAAGACTTTCCCTCTCCCTCTGCCCTACCCACCCCCCCACCCGCCCTCATGCACACTGGCTCTCAAATAAATAAATAAATCTTAAAAAAAAAAAAACCTTAACATTTTATTATCTGTATCCTATCAATAAGGAAATAACTGTAGTGGGTATCAAGAACAAACCAGAAACTGAGATCAGTGTCTTCTCAATCACATTCACAAACTCAATAAGGAATAGTAAAAATCAGTAAAGTACTACATTAGTCTTTCAGGAATTTATTATTTTTAATTTTTTGAAAATATATCAGTTCGTGTGCCATGCACACAAACACACAGAATATGGACTATTATGTATTAAATTATTAGTCTGTTTCAATGATCGTGTATTAGACTAATTAAATATTTGACCAACAAAATATAGCCTAATGGACACAGACACCATTTCACTTTAGTTACATTTCACTGATAACTATATATAAAAAACTCTATATAAACTTCCATATCTTACTAAAAATTACATCATATAATTTTTAATTGTTGTATAATAAAACTTTGTGGTGACAAAGTTTTATCTAATAGCTGAGTATAGTATTAACATTTATTAAAGTCTCACTAAATATATTTGTTATTAATAGTAATATATCTTATTCAAATAATTTCCCCGAAAGAATACATATCGGCACTTCCCAAATTTATCAGCACAATTATATTTGTAGTACCATTCTAAAATACTGGATAAACTAGAAAGAGGACTAAAAGTTAATTTTAATTTTATGAAGTATCTAGGATCAAACCAAATATTATACAACCCAATTAAAACAAAATCAAATATATTCTTTGGAATATAGGACCAAAAACCAGACTTCTGGAAGTCTTATTAAGACAATAAACTAAATTTTGAAACAATTCCCAGAAGTGTTAATGCTAGATGTGACTCTTCTCCATGAGGAGAAATTTATGCAAAATAAGCATGTCTTAAAAGCCAACTCAAACAGTATTAGGGTGAAAATAAAAGACATCTGAAGATAACTTTACTGAACACTAGGAGAAAATTTTAGGTTAAAGTAATATAAAAACATTAATTGAAGAATATGTGAAGAGAAGAGAAAAAATAAAGACACAGAAGGGGGGGTTCTAATTAACCAAAGATGAAAATAACAGAAAACAAACAAACAAACAAGGAATTCATATGCAGGAATTTTTTTGGAATTCGCATTGAAAATTAATGGTACAGAGTAATCATCAGAAAATATGAGGTCCCATCTAAAGCATAAAGAGCATATATCACATTTTTCCATGCATACTCAATGAAGACTTTCCCTCCCGTACAAATACACAAAAGGTTTTTGTTGGTACAATTTACTATGCCTATTCTCAGCCCTAGGATATTTTTGTACCTAATCGCAAATTGGAAATGGGATGCTATCTGTCCTCAAAATGTCGAGTTACTGGCAGAACATAGCTCCATGTCTAATAAAACTTTTATGCTCCACTACAAGTCTTTTAAGTGGTATTCTTGTTTATTTGTAACTAAGACCACCTGTGTATTTTAAAATATAAATCAAAACTTATGGGACATACTGTTCACTGACTCAATAGATCTGAATTTTTCCCTAATATGAGAATACAATCTTAGTTATTAGCACTTATCATTAAACCCTACTGTTAAACAGATTAATTCATAGTATGTGTATCCTTCATTTTATGAAATTAGTTTTCCAAGGTTAGTACACAGTGAATCCTACTTTCCCATCACTAAAAAGCAGAGACATGTTCCCCCAGAAATATACACCCAACACATAAGCCAGAAACCATCCACTACAAAGGAAGGTTGACATTTCCTTTGCTTCCATTTCCTCAGTGGTAATATCAGGTACCATATGACATGCAGTACTCCTTAGGAATGGAAAGTGGAAACGTGTTAAGAATTAGAAGATTTCTACAACCAGATGCACAATTGTGACCAACTTAGGAAGCATGGAATTAGAACTGGTTGTCCATTTACTCACATCAGACTCTGACTACTTTGATGATGAAGGAAAAGTTTTGTGTGTGTTTTTAAAGTTATATTAATATGCATTAAACAGAAAAGACATTATTACATTGTAAGAATTTTTCTACCTGAAAATATATATTTTGTAATGGGATGCAATTGCTAATATAGTAGACAAGTTATTTTCCTCTATAAACTATACTTTGTTTCATCAGTTTTCCTAAATAAACTCTCATTTCAGTCTCCCAAATAAACTCTCATTTCAGTCTCCCAGATCTATGCTTTAAATTGCTTTAAAAGCTCTGTCTAGTAAAAAATCTGTAAAGGGGCGCCTGGGTGGCTCAGTAGGTTAAGTGTCTGACTCCTGATTTCAGCTCAGGTCATGATCTCAGGGTCATGAGATTGGGCCCTGAGCCAGGCTCAGTGCTCAGCACAGAATCTGCTTGCGATTCTCTTTCCCTCTTCCTCTGTCCCACTCCCCCCACCTACCCTGCTCGCACTCTCTCTCAAATAAATAAATAAAATCTTAAAAAATCTGTAAAAATATTTAACTAATACCAATTTTCTTTTTTTGGGGGGGGGCAAAAAACCCTTGATGATCTCATTTCTATGAAACAGCTAAACTCTGAGCCCCAGGGGTGAAGTAGGCCTTGAGAACCTACCCTTCTACTCTGCTTTCTCTCCTGAGCCACCATTCCCCATCTCATTCCCAGCACTGAAGAGGAAAATGGAGAAACACTGCTCCACCACTCTGGCTACTTACTACGAACAACTTCTGATGAAACTCCTCTTAGGAGCCCAAGGGAAATCCATTACTATCACTGTAGAAGCTTGTGATATCTAATAAATGTACTGAGGAGATCTGTTGATGGTCCTCTTCACACACAGCAGTGGCAACTGTAATACTTATTGGCAGCCATGCAACGGAGACCATCTGTGGTATGCAGAATTGTAAGATCCAAGATCTCTGCTTCCCAGTTACATACCCTGCACAGTCCATGGGACTGTGAATATGATAGATTTCACTCCCATGATCATGCTGACTTTTAAAAAGTTGGCTTTAAGAAAAAGTGATTATCCAGGTGGGCCTGAGCTAACCACATAAACCCTTTAAATCTAGGTCTAGAAATAAGACAGAGAAGCAGGGAGATTGGAGGGTGAGACAGATTAGACATGAGGGATATTCTCCATAGCGGGCTTTGAAGCTGGAAAGGGCCATGTGGCAGACAACACAGGCAGTATCTATGAGCTAAGCGTGGCTCCTACTTAACAACCAGCAAGGAAATGGGCTCTCAGTCACACACTGCAAAGAAGTGAGTCCTGCTAACAATCTGAGCTTTGGAAGTAAGCTTCGGAAGATCCTCTAGACAAGAACTCAGCCCATATGACAATTTGATTTCAGCTTTGTGATACCCTGAGTAGAAAACCCAGCCACACTGCACCCAGACTTCTGACACACAGAACCATGAGCTAATAGATGTGTGTTGTTTTAAGCCACTGAGTTTGCAGCAATTTGTTACACAGCAACAGAAAATGAATACAAGGACTCCTAGGAGGGAAAGGGTATAGGCTGCTACTGTGGCAGGTTTCCTTTTACCAATAGCAACACCACAACAGGAAGGCCTGACACAGAGCATAAATTTGCCTGAAAACTAAAGAAGGGTCAACATAATGAAGAACACGCTTGGAAACTGGAAATTGCCCTGCTTTCATTTCCTTCGTATTTATCATTACCAAGCCATACATATTCATTTGTTTGCTGCTTCTTTGATTCACTGGAATGAAAGCTCCACAGAACAGGGACACGTCTCTTATTCTCTGCTGTATACCCAGCACCTTAAAAAATGCCTGGCACATAGGCAGGCAATAAGTATTTCCTGAATGAGTAGTCCACAACCAAATTCACAGTAAATTGTACTATATATGAGGTTTCTTAGAATAAGAAACTGAAATAACTACATTATCAATTGGACATGCTGCACCCAGCAAAGTCCATCTTAATAAATAACTTCCCTTTAATACACAACAGATACGTGTTTCTCCATACATAGTTGTTTCACAGATGCTCTTATAGATGCCTAAACTGATGCAATCCATTAAAGAATGTTTGCAGCCTGGTAAACATATCAATAATAATAGAATGGCATTTTAGTAAACAATATGATAATGAAATCCCAACATAAAACTACTGAGGAATTTACTTTCAGTTGATGGGGCCAGTTCAAGTCCTTGCCTCTTTCCACACTCTGCAGAGCCAGAGTTGAAGAATCCTAATATGCTTGAAGAAACTCAGAACCAGAAAAATCTCCAGAAGAGCAGTAGAGCATATTTCTACATAGTGGATCACATTTCCATCTGGTTTCTTTGTTGTAACAAATAGAATGTTGCTCAAAATAAGTTTAAAGGCCCTAATACAATATAAAAGAAATATCGTAATAATCATACTTCCACTAGATACAGACTTCAGACTCGGGCACTTTCCAGAGCATACAATGGCAAAAGAGATAACCCAATTCTCTTTTAACACATTTCTTTTCTGCCAGAATCAATTACTTCTACAGCACTTCCCAACTTAAACACAGTACATTCCAAAAAATGATTTCTTGGTTGGTTGCTTGGGAGTCATGACCGTCTTTTTCCCCACAGAATCACTGTTATAAGTAGTGGTTAGGTGATGCAGTACTACACTTCAGGATGGTTATAGGGTTTAGGGGCCTGGCAACTGCCGCTATGTATTTTGTCTACTTATATTTCATCTCATTCTTTAAAAGGGGGCAAGGGACTAAGGCTGAATCATCATATGTATCAATTTAATGAATTTTCTCAAGTACTGCAATTCCTATATAAGTCTTTTTTTTTTTACATCTAAAAGGGTTAATCTTAAATCAGGACTACCTAAATTCAGCTTGAAAAAAGGTGTGGAAAGCACATATTCTACTTAGATATTCTTGAAAATAAATTTTATAATGTAGAGAACAACAAAGTATTATTATGGGTAATTCACAGAATGATTTTAGCATTATAAACTCAAAGAACTTCCAAAATTTATTCAGAGTTCAAGGACAAATTTTCATTTTAAGGACAACAAAAATTAAAGTGTTAATACACTAATTTCACCAACCCACCAAAAGTAAAAAGAACTTCACATCTGTCTGTGACCAGTGTTGGTTCATGCCCTGGAGTATGACTCAGAGACAAAAACTCTGCATAATAACTATTCCTCAAAATTTTTCACTATTCCTATGAAGATATACAATCAAATTTCCTCAAAATAGGATCCAAAAAGGGGGGAAGAATTCTTCTTCTTTAGGGAAACCGTAACTGTGTGCATGCACATGTGTGTGCATAGGTGTGTGTGTTATGTATTTGTCCATATATATGGCAACCTAATTCATGTTTACGCCTGGATCTACAAATTTCATTTACTGAATCATTACTATTGAAGTAACTAGTCCTGCTAAGATCTCTGTCGTAAGCGTAACATAACCAAAATAATGTTCTAACAGTTACTTATTTGAAAGCCATGAATGTATTTTCCTCATAATTGTCTTGTTCTTTCTCCACATTTTTCTTCACTATTTATATATACCCCAGATAAAACTTGCTAACACACCAAAAAAGTATTTTATCAATCTCTACATGTTTGCCGATGGGAATTGGCTGAATCCAAATATATGAGAATAACCAGAATGCAGAAACTTCTTGGTGTGCATTAAATAGACAACACCACATCTTGATACGCAAGTTATCAAAAACCTTTCCTTGATTTTTCAACAGCATCACACATACCTTTTTGAAACTCCCTAAGACTTCTAGGACATCATCGCTCTCTCCTGGTTCTCATTTGTCTGACCACTAGCTGCCTCTGTTTCCGCAGCAGATTCCTTGCCCTCTACCACAGCTCAGCATTTCCCAAAGCGTGGGATATATACCACAGTAGGTGGCACATACGTAATAATAAATCATTTCATGAGAAAGTTATTAGCTTGTCAAGCCCTTGGGCCTTCTAATTACAAAGTCTGACTGTTTTTTCATTTCATTTGGTTTTTTATTGAGTAGACTTAAACTCAGAGGATTTAACAGGTAATGGTATCTAGCTAAAATTTAATACCATTATATTTGGTGTCACCACTTTCATTTTTCCATTGCCAACTGTTCAAAGCAAGTTACATCTGTTTGCCATTTTTAGTACCAATATAATGTTTCTCTTCAAAATAAATGTATTTAAGTAAAAGAGTCACTTAAAGAACAATAGTAAGGAAACAACTGCATTTTGGAGTGGTCCTCAAAACACTGGTGCGTCAGAAACACTGTTCTGACCAGAACTGTGGCTATTTCTAAACTCAATTCTTCCTCCACATTTTCTCACTGTGATCACCTCAAACACTCAGCTAAGCACCAGATTTCAATTTCAGATATTGTGCCAGCACATCTGATTCAATACCTTCAAATAAAACCCATTCTCTTCTGGATCACTCTATCACTACCAACACTTTCAACTTCACCATCAAAAGCTAGCCAAATTCCCCTTTACCACTACTCACATACTCTCAAAACAGAGGCATTATCTTCGTCTTTTCACTGAATTCCAGCAGTTACTAAATTCATTCATTCCACAAACATGTGTTGGGTTCCTGTTACATATGAATAAAATTATGTCATCTTAGAAAACCATTTTCTTTAAAAACTTCATAATCGGGCGCCTGGGTGGCTCAGTTGGTTAAGCGACTGCCTTCGGCTCAGGTCATGATCCTGGAGTCCCGGGATCGAGTCCCACATCGGGCTCCCTGCTCAGCAGGGAGTCTGCTTCTCCCTCTGACCCTCCTCCCTCTCATGCTCTCTGTCTCTCATTGTCTCTCTCGCAAATAAATAAAATCTTAAAAAAAAAAAAAAAAAAAATAAAAAAATAAAAAAAAAATAAAAAAAAAATAAAAACTTCATAATCTATGAAAAGAGAGTCTGGCCTTGTAGACTCTTTCTCCAAAACTTGGGGTGGGGGTGCACTCAGGAGGACATAAGATGAAAGAGAACTAAAAAGGAATGCCTGAGAATATTAAAGTGGTTATATTTCTAAATGATAGAAATAAAAATAGGTACCATCTTCTCCACATTTTTCTGCATTCTATACATTTACTGTATTTTTATAATCAAGAAAAAATATATTCTACAAAATGTTCCCATCCAGACTCATTTCTCCATTCCTATTCAAGCATCCTAGTTCAGACTCACATTACGTCCTCTTGCCTAGTCTCTAAACTGACCTTTGTGAAGGTTGCTGCCCACTACGTTATACATACAGTTATGAGAATAATATTCCTGAAAAGTTATCTTTACTAAATTACTCTTTTATTCAACAACCTTTAATGGCTCTCTATTGCTGGTAATAATAAAGAGTTGTCTGCTCTACTAACTTTTCGGGTTAGCTACTACAATCTAGCCCCAATCATGCCAATATAAAATAAAGGAAAAAACAGTATTATCACAAGTCAAATATTAATGCTTTATCAAACAGTTAAATTTAAGTTAAAACTATTTAAGATTCCAAATCTGGCATGGTATTAATAATTCTGTAGGTACTATTTTCTCAATATTCCTAAAATTCAGGTCTTTATTATATACTCAATTTTTGAAAGAATCCATTTTAGAAAACTACACCAACAACCGCAATTGAGTTTAGCATGCAAACTACAGTCCAGTTAATCAAAAGGTATTAATGGGTGTATCCATACAACAAGGATATACTTATATTGACGCAGAGATATGAGAAAATAATTAATGGAATTTCTAATGGTATAAAATCAACACCAGTAGGGGCGCCTGGGTGGCTCAGTCCTTAAGCGGCTGCCTTCTGCTCAGGTCATGATCCCGGGGTCCTGGGATCGAGCCCCGCATCGGCGGGCTCCCTGCTCAGTGGGAAGCCTGCTTCTCCCTCTCCCATTCCCCCTGCTTGTGTTCCCTCTCTCGCTGTGTATCTTTAAAAAAAAACTAAAATAAATTAAAATAAAATAAAATAAAATCAACACTAGCAAGAAAGTGCTAGGCCACCAAGCACAAATTAAGCTCAATATATTCAATATATTGTTTTTGCTCTATATTTATATATTTATATATGTGATATAAATATATATATTTAATATAAATATATAAAAATATATTTATATTTATATTCATTTGCTCTTCATTTATTTGAAGCAATTGGTATCACCTAGGGGTTATAAACTCTGTAATATTTAGAAGGTATTTACTTAGCGCTTTTTTATGCCATTTCTTTTTTTTATTATTATGTTCAGTTAGCGAACATATAGTACATCATTAGTTTTTGATTTGTTCAACGATTCATTAGTTCTGTATAACACCATGCTCATCATTTCTTATTAGTCACTTTTGCCCAAGAATATGTGTTCTAGGATGGGAGACAAAAGATGCAAAAAGCTCCTCTCATACTATTCTTCAGCTCCCAAGGAACATCTAAATGCTTAGGGGTTTTTTAGTTCTCATATCATTACCAGATAATATTGAATCAAAATCTAGAAGCCAAAGGGCTGGTGTGGGAGAACTTTCTCAGATGTGAGAATTAAATGCCAGGTAAGCACTTTGAAAATCCTTAAATTTTGTGCCTTAAGGGCCTAGGGGCCTCCTTGCTTCACCCTAGTCCTGGCCCAGGGCAGAGCCAGGGGTACTGCTAAACATCCTTCAATGCACAGGACAATCTTTCACAACAAAGAATTACTGCCCAAATGTCCATAGCGTTAGAGTTAAGAAATCCTGGTATAAATGAAAAAACATTGTTAGATTCCCAACTCTACAACTTATTAGCTAAGTGACCTTCAGCAAATTATATAACCTCTCTAAAACAGTTTCCTCATGTTTAAAATGGATATCATCCTTATGCCAAAGGATTTAGGAGGATAAACTGACACAGAACCCTTTAGACACCTAAAAATGTTAGCTTCCATTCTTCAGAGAGTACAAAAACTTTTCTCAGAGGTAGAGCTCTGGCCCTCTCAAATATAATTTCAAAATATGAATGACACATGGAACTATAATTGATTTATTTTCTGAATTTCTTATCAAAGTCTACGCAACTTGAAGGCAGAGTCCTTACCTTTGTATCCTGAGCCTCTAGAACAAAGTAAGCTTTGGGTAAATATCTATTAAATGGCCAAAAAGGCAAATAAGTTCTAAGCATCTACCCACAACAAGGCATTCATTGCACTGCATTGTGGGAACTACCAAAGAATATATGAAAACATAATTCTTATACTGGAGAAATTTAAAAATAGTAAGAGATACCTAACAAAATAAAATATACAGATAGATTTAACACAGAATAAGCACTCAAAAAAAGCTCATGGATTGGTGGGCAAAATTTACGTAAATACTGAGGCCACAAATGAATACTAGTGGCATGCACATAAAAGTTAGAATTAAAGAGATTTAATCAGGGAAAGGCCTATTTTTAATTAGTATAATCCTTCAGGGTACCTGCAGCTAACCTCTTCCAAAGGCAATGAAACATTACACTTAAAGAACAAACAAGTGCTAGCATTTGTCATTTTAGCAATACTCAGCTAAATTTCATAATTCATATGATGGCAGCATATTTTAACATATTCAAAGGCCACTTTAAGCAATTTTTTAAACCACATTAGATTTTAATGGAAGCTTTATCAAATTCCTAACATCCACAATCCATCTTAATTATCTTAAATGGTCTGAGACAGAGTAAGACCAAAAGGGCTGATGCCCAAATGTCTGAGTACTTTGCTGAAAAGGCTGAGCTCCAGCATACCCAAAGTGTGTTAAAAGCAACTTTTAAAATGCACAAATGTAACAATTATTTTTAAACCAACAATTTTAGAAAAATAGCAGTTCCTATCTAAAGCTTATATAAATATAAGACATTGGGTTTGCAAATGTCAGCAGAGTTTTAAGATCCCTTTCTAAAGTAATAGTCTCCTGTTTTGCGTGGTATCTTAATTTGCCTTTAGTTTCAAAACTAAGCTTGCCAACACTATTCCTCTCAAAACCTCAGGAATTCCATTACTAGTTTTAAGCTAAATTAAAGGAAAATAGACGCATTCAAGCCATGGCAGAAGTATGCACAAAGTGTTTGTTGATGCTCATAAATAGGCTGAGAAATTTAGACATGTCTGAAGGACAGCGGCTGAAGTCAACTCTGTTTTGCTCCACCATGGAACCAAATAGAAAGAGAATTATTGCTACCACTTCAAGTGAGACCAGCCCAGATACCTTTAAACCAACTGGGATATAATAGAACACTCTCTTTAAGTCAGAGCCTTTGTGTATGTCTCCTCTTCAAGGAAGAAAGGTTAGAGTACCCTTTAAAAAAAAACACATGAAGCCAAGATATCACTGTCCTCTCCCCCACCCCCCCCAAACAATGCTTAAAATGCCCTCAACACTACTCACCCACTTGCCTCCAAAAAAATATAAAAGATTAAAAAAGAGAGAGAGCTTTAAATGCTTTACAGATGGTTCTTTGTCTTATCACTAGAAATCTTTTCTATTCTACTTCCCTATCCTCAGCCTCTACAAACCTTCTGACATTTACAGACATTTCCACTCTTCATCCCTCTCCCTCACCTCTGTCAAGCCTTAATTCATCTCAACTCACCTGAATCCCAGATATCAGGATCTCCTGAATGGGACTAATAAAAGGGGAAAGTTACTAAGAAGGAAAAGGAAGGAAAATCCTATCTTTCCCACTTCCCTGCTCCCTCCCTTACCCTGTCTCAGCACAGCCAGGTAGCAACAAAAGGAAGGAATAAACCACCTTAAGTTCACTCTTTTACCTCCAACTCATTCACTGCCCCCTCCAGGCATTCTGCTTCTCAGGCATCACCCTATCTAACCCCTAGTCTCCAGCCCCAGGTAATGGAAATCACAACCCAGCTCCCTAAGGTAGGGATGCAGCAGGATGAATGAATTTCCACCAGTGTTATAAAGGGTATTTTGAATATTGTGATATAATGGGTTACATCATTTTTTATGGCCTGACCTAGTAAGCTAAACACCATTTTTATATGACTAATTAGAAAAATAGGCTCCTAATTCCAAATTCCTTTTTCTCAACTCCCCATTTCCCCTACATCCAGCCCCTAGCCAAAATCCTTTTTAAACAATTCGTTTACAAGATAGAAGCTACCTATGTAAAAGAGTAAAATTATAATGACTGCTAGTAATTAAAACAATACATTTTGACAAAGTAAACAAGCGAATGTCAGTAGCTTGTGCAATGTGAACAATCCATTTGCAACTACCTTATTAATAAAAATAAGGAAAATAAATCTAGCTATAAACACATAACCAATTAGTGATCATACTTTTGCAAACACTGCCTTATAAAACTAATATTCTAACTTTAGAAATGAATACACCAAGAACAATTTGTCATTATCTATCAAAAATTTTAATGCATATGTATAGTATTGGCAAAGAAATTACACTTCTAAAATTTAAAGTACTGATATATTTGCACAGGAGTGAAATGCATACAAATACTCACTACCACATTATTTATAAGAGATAGGAAACAAGCTTAATGTCCACCAAAAAGGGAATTTATAGTATATTCAACACAACAGATACAACACAGCTAATAGTGGATATGGTTTAAATGTAGAAAACTTGCTACAAACAGCAACTGTCTCAAGGGAGAGGACCTACAAACAGGGAAGTAGGAGACTTGCTTTTCACAATAAACCCTTTTTGTACCTTTAAATTTTGGACCATGTACATATACTGCCCTTTTTGTTAAAAATGAATAAGTTAACAGGCACCTGGGTGACTCAGATGGTTGAGTGTTTGACTTTTTTTTTTTTAAAGATTTTTTTTATTTATTTATTTGACAGAGAGAGACACAGCGAGAGAGGGAACACAAGCAGGGGGAGTGGGAGAGGGAGAAGCAGGCTTCCCGCCGAGCAGGGAGCCCGATGTAAGGCCCGATCCCAGGACCCTGGGATCATGACCTGAGCCGAAGGCAGACGCTTGACGACTGAGCCACCCAGGTGCCCCTGTCCGACTCTTGATTTCAGCTCAGGTCATGATCTCAGGGTCATGAGATGGAGCCTTGTGATGGGCTCCACACTCTGTGGGAAGAGTACTTGAGATTCTCTCTCTCCCTCTTCCTCTGACCCTTTCCTGCTCTCTCTCTCTCTCGCTTTCTCTCTCTCTCTCTCTGCTCTCTCTCTCTCCACTCTCTGTCTCTAAAATAAATAAATAAGTCTTTTTAAATAACGAATAAGTTAAAAATCTGTTAAGGAATTTAGACAATTCTCCCTGATCTTCTGATGCATAATAGTTCTACTTCCTCATCTGCAGGCAATGTTAACTAGGACTGATAATCTACGCTACTTGAGGTTACCCAACCACCAACGTACCAGAGTAGAGGGCTCATCTCCTCCTTAGAGAGAAGATGTATAACTATGGCAACTCTGCATCACTCAAAACAAAGTATAATAGATGAAGAAATAGGTGAAGAATTTATCTCACTCAAAGCAACCTTGATTACAGAAATAAAACTGGATGCAATATAATCCTGTCAGCACTCTTAAAAACTGTGCTTTACCAAAAGGAGAAAAAAAAAACTATCCTGCTGGAATTCCCGGTTAGGGTCTAAATCTCAAATGGCTACATGCACCAGAAATATTTAGTAAAGAATCTAAGTGCCAAAATCATTGAATCCAAAAGGCAGTTAAAAAACGGGGGGAAGGGGAAGGACAACGTCATGGACAATAAGTTTCAAATGGCAAAATAACAAACTTTGGAGATACCATTTTTCTAACGGAATTTTTCTCTTTATCTCTTAAATTCCAAGTAACATTGAACACAGTAGTCCCTAAACTAAAACTCAAGAAATTAAAAGAAGCAGTTCAAACTCTAAAGCTAATTTTTAAATGTTGCTATTTAATATGATTTTTGGTTTTGCTACTAGATGAAAAGAACAGATAATAGAGCTGCTAATACTAATCTAATGCCCTCCTTCCTCCTATGCTTCAAAAGTTTATTACAATCTGACTGTTCAATTATAAAACCAGAAAACTAGGGAAAAAATTCTTGAAGGGGGGTGGAGTATATAACATGGTAATATTTAGGGAGAGGATCACATTTATTTTTTGTAAAATAAGAAATCCTTTTATTGGGTCTCTTGTTAACAACACTGACTTGCATCTAAGCACACAGCTATATTGCTATGAACCATTCTAAATTTACAAACTTAATGATCTGTTTAAAACAAAACAAAACAAAACAGAAAATCAAACTGAATAGCACAAAGGTTTGTTGTCATAACCAATTAGTCTAATAAGGTCTAGAATATATCTAGTAAATGAAAGGTGCTAGCTGGCATATTAAAAAATCCACACATTCCTTGGCCAGATTCAAATATTCAGACTAATGCAAACAACAAACAAACTCATGAAATAAAGATATACTTAAGAAAACAGGAGGTAAAAAGTGCCTCAGCATTATTATGTGGAGTTTACGTATCTTGACATTTACAAAGAAAAAGGACAAGAATGTTATCAATTGACGATTTTCATTTTTATTCTATATTTATTACTAAACTATTCATTATGTTCAAGAGTGTCTGAGATACTTGATACACTCAATTAAAGAGTACTGCTTAAAAAAAAAAGTACTGCTAATCGTAATATTAATTATAATCAAATCAAAGTCAGGGATTAACAACTACACAAATGAATATTTAAATTCATATCAGTGGTTCCAATCCTGAGTCAAGGACCACCTAACATAAAACTGAGAGTTCCTTAAGCTATTTTCAAGATTTAAAAATAGCCTAATAGTCTCATATACTATCTGAAATACAGCTTCCTATGCTAACTAAAACAATTAAATTTCTTTTTGGAGGGCTGGAATTAAAACTCAATGTGGTAACACCAATTATCTCATAGTGATCAGAAGCCCTGGTTGTAGTGATAAAAATAGAAAACCCAATGAATTATTGTGTAATACATGTATTTTATTTTGTGGCAAACTTTTTTGGATTCTAACATCTGGAAATTAATGGACATAGAGTATTTTAGGTTTTTCTTTTTTTTCTTTTTTTTTTTTTTTTTACTGTTCTAAAAAAGCAAAATGCAAACTAAAAATACATACCAGACTCTAAAAAGTGACAAAACATTTATCGGGAAAAGGTTTATGTGTTCTGGGTGAGCACAGAAAGACACCTATGAATTATAAGAAAATATCCTTTTCTTTAAATCCTAATGGCTCAACTGATGCTTCAGGAAATAACAAGTAATGACATGGATAAAGATGACTGGTCTGATCCCAAACTATGAAGGAAATTTAATAGGAGGAAAAGCAAAGTTTATGTCTGTGTTCTCCACTCCATTTTTCCCCTTTAAGTTTTTTATTTCACAATTTCCTCAGCAGTTACAACACTGCAAGATTTTAGCCATACTTCTCACATATACACAACCAATATAAAATAAAACAAATGATTATAAGCCTAATTTTCACCTGGGTATGCGCTCTCATTTATTTTTACAGAGTTAGTACAAAACAAATACTAAAGTGCAAAATAAAACTAGGACCCGCGATGTGGAGTAACTACAAAAACACTATCCCCAAGCATGACCTGAAGACCACTCAAGTGTACTCACTGAACTGGCTAAATCAGATGACCTGAAAGGCACTGGGCACCTGCACAGCAGGTATGAGGACGTGCTATGTTTGAACCTATACATGGGTCAGGTACAAATCCTGGACTCTATCACTTATTATCTGTCTGACCTCGGGAATGTTACTCAACTCTCTGAGGCCTCAGCTTTCTCATCTATAAAATGGAAGTAAGGGGCACCTGGGTGGCGCAGTTGGTTAAGCGTCTGCCTTCGGCTCAGGTCATGATCCCAGGGTCCTGGGATCGAGCCCCGCGTCAGGCTCCCTGCTCGGCGGGAAGCCTGCTTCTCCCTCTGCCTCTGCCCCTCCGCTCATGTTCTCTCTACCCCTCCCAAAATAACTAAATAAACAAAATATTTTTTAAAAAAATAAAATAAAATAAAATGGAAGTAAGAATAATAATTCACTAGAAACTCTTTTAACAGGCCTCTATTTCATCGTAACTTACAGAAATAAAGCTCTCCAATCCCTCCATAAATCACTCCCTGATGCCCACCACAGGCTGACCACTTGCACCTGTAGAATCTTCTAAGTAGACCACTTTCTTAGTATGTCCCCACCCTTCCACTCTCACCCAATGAGCTGGACACTTAACAAGAGCCAGCTGTTTCTGACAGGTTATTGGTGTGAAAGGGGTTGTTTTCTCTGAAAATTATGTTGAGAAGCTCAAAAAGATTCAAAGGCTAATTATTTTTTAAAAAGTTATTATGGAATTAGGTGTATGTAAAACAGCTTTAGAAGAATAAGGAAAAAGGCATAAAACCATAGAAAGATTTTATAGAACACACTGAAAAATACCTTAAATTCTCTCTTCTGTAGGAAAGGAATACTGTTAGGATATCCAATAGATAATGCCTCCTGGGTGCAGATTATGCTAAAAAGACAATCCAGATATTTTTTTAAAGATTTATTTATGTATTTTAGAGAAAGAGAGAGAGCAAGTGGGGGTAAGGGGGTAAGGGGGAGAGGGAGAGAGGGAAACTTAAGCAGACTCCACACTGAGTGCAGAGCACAACATGGGGCTTGATCTCAGGACCCCGAGATCATGACCTGAGTCAAATCCAACAGTCAGACGCTCAACCAACTACGCCACCCAGGTACTCCTAGACAATCCAGATTTCTAATCAAAGGATGCATCCACAAAGAAAAACACTGACGCTGTAGAGGAAAAAAAAAAAAAACGGTGAAGGAATGTAGTGTATATTCAAGGTAATACTACAAATAATGTATCATTTTTTTATGATTCCCTGCTAACCAATTTTCTCAATTATCTACTCCACATCACATATGAGATCTTCATATCTAGCTACCCCCAAAAAAATTTATGGGAAAATTGTGAAGACTAAATAAAGTACTTGCACAGTGCATGGCACTTAGTAACATTCAACTAAAAACTTCTGCTTTACTTTAAGGGTTTTGTTATTACCCTGATGATCTACTGCTCTAAGAATATAATATTGCTGTCTTCTAAAACATCCAGAAAAGTAAAAGGTGTACAACTTCCTTGTATCATGATTTTTTTATGTTCATGCACATTATATATACCCCATACATTATTAGTCATATTAACTTCTGTGGTGGCCATCAAAAAAGTGAAGACATTTAATACTAATGAATGCCCCAGGAGACTGTACAGAGTCCCCAGGATTATACTTAACCACAAGGATAACATCACAATAATGCATTAACATGTCTGCATGACCGTGCACTTAAAGCTGACAAGAACATAGGAAAAATGATTGAGGTGCCAGTGTGGTACCATTGGAGGGGGCAGCCATTCTCTGATGAGGGAACAGATGGGGGAAAGGTCAAGGATCCAGACCAAGGACAGTAACTAAGAGATAATGGCAGAGACCAAAGAGAAGCATGCAGAAACTGGCAATCATTTGGCAGGTAACAAACCTGCCAACTAAGGAGGCTACAGTTAAGGTAAAGAGAAAGATCTGGTGATTCAACCTCTTGCTCAGAACTGTTGAACACTAACAGAGAGATATTAAAATGCTTTTCTAAATTACTTAAAAGCAAAATCACATTTTTAAAAGTTCATGTCATTCTGACATTACAATCAATTTTCCTCTTCAAGGAAAAAAAATGTTACATAAAGAACAGCACTCTAAAATTAGAACAATGAAGTACCTTTTTTACCTTATTCAGTTGGGGGGGAGGGTCAGGGAAGTAACACTAATATTCAATCTAAGAAGGATACAGTGAAACAGTACTAGTAATACTATCCTCTTGAGAAGTAATTTGACCAAATGTTTCAAGACTAATAAACCTTCATATCCTTTGGCCCAATATCACACATCCGGGAATCTGCCCTAAGGAAATAACTAAAAATATGAAGAAATCTATACGCTCAAAGGTGTTTTCTGCAACATTTCTTATAATAGTGAAAATTAAGTATGATGATAACAGAAAATATTTAATATAACATTGTTAAAAATTAAAATTGAGCATATACTAAAAATATGACATAGAACATCATATGAAAAAGGCTGAAAAAAACTCCAAACTGATGACTATTAGAATGGTGGTTTCAAAATATGTCTTCTTCCACTGTCTAACATTCCTGAAATGTTATTTTACTTTTAGAATTAAAACAAATTATATTTTTAAAATATGTACCTCAAAAGATTACATACTGTATTATTTCATTCACACATGATTCTCATAATGGCAAAACTAGTGTTGGGTAGGGTTGTGAACACATAGAGGTAGCACTAGGGAATTCTGTGGTAATGGAACAGTTCTGAATCTTGATTATGGTAGTTACACAAAACTATACATGGGCTAAAACTGTACAGAACTATACACATACACAGAAATGCAGATTTTTAAAAAAATGGTGAGATCTGTATATGGTCTGTAGTCTAGTCTGTAGTCTAGTTAACAGTAATGTACCAATTTCAACTTCTGGTTTTCATACTGTATGACAGCTACATAAGATGTCACCATTGGGGAAACTGAGTGAGGAATATATAGGACACTACTATTTTTGCAACTTCCTATGAGTCTCTACCTCAAAATAAAAGTTTTTTTAAAAAAATACATATGCTTGCAAATATATTATGCTTTTTTTGAGGGGGTGGGAGATGGAGGAATGTAAAATGAGCCATGAGATATAGAACTTCCAAGACACGACTACATATTAACTATGCACAAAACCACATATGAGGCAAATAGCAGTCTTTAGATTGAACCATAACTTACTTAGGTCAGGCTTTAATAAAAGGCTTCAATTTAAATGGAAGTATCAGTCAATTTTCAGAATATGCTTAACTGAATAGCTCTGAATCTCAAACTTTATACTTACATATTCCATTAAGCAAGAGCCCTCAGAATCCTCTCTCTTGCCAGAAAAGTCTGAACAGATATAAATATGATTTTCTTACATATATTCAATTTAAATATATAAATGACTAATACAGACAAAGGATATAATAGTTCATGACCTCTAGTTTGTGCTACATGACAGCAACCACATCCATCTTAATCCTCCATTTTAACCTCAATGCCTAGCATGGTTCTTGATACCTACTGGGTTCCCAAGAACTATTTACTGACTCAGTCAGTCAGTGAATGAATTCATGTTCTAGCCAAGATTCAGTGCGCAAGTCCCTCCAGCTTTAACCAAGAACGGGAGATAAAAATTAAGAGGAAAGGGGCGCCTGGGTGGCTCAGTCGTTAAGCATCTGCCTTCGGCTCAGGTCATGATCCCAGGGTCCTGGGATCGAGCCCCGCATCGGGCTCCCTGCTCGGCGGGAAGCCTGCTTCTCCCTCTCCCACTCCCCCTGCTTGTGTTCCCTCTCTAGCTGTGTCTCTCTCTGTCAAATAAATAAATAAAATCTTAAAAAAAAAAAAAAAAGTAAGAGGAAAATAGGCATGAATTTGGCTAGGGCCCAGCTTCTACCCATTCACCAGGTCAAAAGATTACATTAACCAACACTTCATCCTACTTTTATCAATACAAAAAGTGACCTTAGGAAAACCTTGAATCATTTCCTCTGTTCACCTAAGTCTTAAAAGAATTGTTTAATAATTAGAAAAAGAATTGAACTAATATCAGAAAATCCACCTCACTAATCTTTATCACCTAATGTTTTCAAGGAAACCAAATTTTCTTTGCTATAGGCAAATACATCAATTTTTTATCTGAAAAATCTTAGCTAGAGTTATGCAAAGCATCAAAAACCCCTTCCACACAAGCTCTAAGCTCTCCATGATTATATGTACATAATTATACATTATATATATATACCTATATGTATATATAAACATAAAATACATAAATAACACAATTACAATAGAACTACTACCTTATAAAACACCTGTCAGACAGCAACTCATGTCTATGTTGTTGGGTTTTTTTAAAGATTTTATTTATTTATTTGACAGAGAGAGAGAGAGCACAAGCAGGGGGGAGTGGCAGACAGAGGCAGAGGGAGAAGCAGGCTCCCCACTGAGCAGGGAGCCTGACATGGGGCTTGATCCCAGGACCCTGGAGTCATGACCTGAGCCTAAGGCAGATGCTTAACCGACTGAGCCACCCGGGCACCCCTATGTTACATTTATTCATTCAAAAGTCCAAGGTACTGACAGTGTACAGACCATGCCCTTAGATTACAGTCTATCTAGTAACCTAAAAGGCAAGCACAGCTAGTAAAAAGAATCATAAGAAAACCAGGGTTTGAATTCCAATGCCACCTCTTATTAGCTATGTCTCTTGAGTCTTTATTTCCAGAACTTTAAAATAAAATCATAAAATATAAAAATGCTTGGCAAACTAGAAGGCCCCATACAAATGTAAGGTATAGTACTGTACTTAGTTTTTCATCAAGAAAAAATAAAACACTAGGATACCTCCCTACAGGTTATTTATTAGTTGTAAGGGGAAAAAAAGTAACTATACAGTAAATAAACCAGATTAACACCTTGAGCAAAGTTTAAGAAAACAGGATACTAACCTCCAGGGGTTTATTTATAAGCTCTAACCTATACAATTTTAAAGTACTATTAAAAATCACTCTGCAAAATTAATACAGCAAAACAAACAGCAGAATCATATCTGCAAAGACTTCAGATATTGGAATTATCAGAGACAAAGTATAAAATAAGTACATTTAATAGGTTTTTAAGAAATAAAAGATAGCTTGAGAAGACGACCAAGAAAAAAGTGTAAGACTACCAAAAAATAATAAGAATAAAGCAGTCTTAAAAAGGAACTAAATGAAACTTCTAAAAATGAAAATAGTAAATAAAATTTTTAAAAACTCAATGAACATGCTACAACATGGATGAACCCTGAAGACATTATGCTAAGTGAAATAAGCCAGACACAGAAGGACAAATAGTATATAATCCACTTACATGAGGTACCTAGAACAGTCAAATTCATAGAAAAAGAACGTAAAACATAGTTCTTGCCAGGGGCTGGGTGGAGGGGACAATGGGAAATTATTGTTTAATGGGCACAGATTTCAGTTCGTGATGATAAAAAAAAGTTGTGGGGATGGAGAGCGGTGATAGTAAATGTACTTAACGTCACTGAACTGAACACTTTCAAGTGGTTTAAAGTGGTAAATTCTACTTATGTATATTTTACTATAAAAATGAATATAATAGTTACAACAAAGTGGAAAAATTTTTTTAAATTCAATAAACTAATTGAACACAGCTCAAGCAAGAATTAGTTAACCGATGGGCGCCTGGGTGGCTCAGTTGGTTGAGCGGCTGCCTTCGGCTCAGGTCATCATCCTGGAGTCCCGGGATCGAGTCCCGCATCGGGCTCCCTGCTCAGCGGGGAGCCTGCTTCTCCCTCTGACCCTCCTCCCTCTCATGCTCTCTGTCCTCATTCTCTCTCAAATAAATAAATAAATAAATCTTTAAAAAAAAAGAATTAGTTAACCGAGGGGCACCTGGGTGGCTCAGTCGGTTAAGTGTCTGCCTTTAGCTCAGGTCATGATCCCGGGGTCCTGGAATGGAGCCCCGCGTCAGGCTCCCTGCTCAGCGGGAAGCGTGCTTCTCCCTCTCCCACTCCCCCTGCTTGTGTTCCCTCTCTAGCTGTGTCTCTCTCTGTCAAATAAATAAATAAAACCTTAAAAAAAAAAGAGAGAATTAGCTAACTGGAGGAAAGGATCTAATTATCCAGAACACAACACAGAAAGATAAAAAAAATGGAAAATATGAAGACAGGTTAAGAGGCATGGAGGGTAGAGTAAGAAGACCTACTTCAAATACAAGTTCAGATAAAAAATACAGAAGGTAAAATTTGAGGAGAAAATGGCCAAAAGTTCTCCAAAACTGCTGAAAGACACCAATCGTCAGATTCCATGGCCTACTGAATTCCAAGCATGATAAAAAGAAATCAACTTCTAGGGGCACCTGGGTGGCTCAGTCGTTGGGCGTCTGCCTTCGGCTCAGGTCATGATCCCAGGGTCCTGGGATGGACAGGTCATGATCCCAGGGTCCTGGGATGGAGTCCCACATCGGGCTCCCTGCTCAGCGGGAGGCCTGCTTCTCCCTCTCCCACTCCCCCCCCGCTTGTGTTCCCTCTCTCGCTGTGTTTCTGTCAAATAAATAAATAAAATCTTTAAAAAAAATAAAAAATAAAATAAAAAGAAATCAACTTCTAGACATATCAAAATGAAAGTGTGGAAAACAGATTCTAAATATTCTAAATATTTATATAATAAAAGAATGACAATTAGATGGATCACAGAGTTTTCAACAGCAATAGAAGCCAGAAGAGAATGGAATAAGATCTATAAGGAACAAAGGACAAAAATAACTGCTAACATAGAATGCATACTCAGAAAAACCTATCTTAAGGAATGAGACTTAGATATTTTCAAACAAATGAAAAGTTTTCCAACAAAAGACCCTCACTAAAGAAAATTCTAAAGGATATATTTCAGGCAGAGAGAAAATGATCTTAGATCCCAAACAAGAGGTCTGAGATGCAAATGAAAATGATGAGCAAAGACACTTGTAAATGCAGAGGCAAATTAAAGCAGCAGTGTTTAAAACGGTAATAATATCTAATTTGTTGGGATTGAGGGAAAACAAAAATAAAGGAAAACTACATAAAGTTTAACTTCCAAACTGGAAGAGAGAAGGAAATGAAATTTTCTTTAATTCGTGAAAATTAAAAGGAAAAGGGAATGATTAACAACAAAATTTAGATGGTGGTTTCTTAGAAGGAAGCGTGTCAGAGAACGAACACAAGTGGTAAGGAGCATAAACTGACTTCAAAAATACTGGCAATGTTCTAGATTTCAAGCTAGTTGGTGGTAATTCATTTTACAATTGTTTAAATTGTACATTCAGTATACTGTATGCTTTTGTAATAAAAGTAAAATTTTAAAATCAACACAAGAAAAAAATCAAATAGTGATCACTCTCTAAAAATCTAGAATACTTCACAAACTTTGGTCTTAAAAATTGAAACAACAGGGGCGCCTAGGTGGAGTGGTCGGTTAAACCTCTGACTCTTGGTTTTGGCTCAGGGTGGTGAGATCAAGCCTCGCGTGGGGCTGCACAAGCATGGAGTCTGTTTAGAGTTTCTCTCTCCCTCTCCCTTTGCCCCCCTCCCCCCAACATGTGTACACCAGCGCGCACGTGCTCTCTCTCTCAAATAAGTAAATATTTTTAAAAAATTGAAACAATAAAAATATTATTTCATTTAAGAAATACTTACCGAGGGCCTAATTTTGCCTATAACTGAGCTGGGGGTGGCATGAAGATTTCTAATCTCCCTTCTCCGCGTCTTCCTAACCCTTGAGAGCAGCACCGTCTAGTACAGTACAGTACTCACCGGCCATAAGTGGGACTATTCATATTTAAATTAACTAAAACCAAGTAAAATTTCAAATTTAGTTCCTCTGTAACACCAGACACATTTTAAGTGCTCAGTAGCCATATGAGGGCCACTAGATTGAATAGCACAAATATAGAACATTTCCATTATTACAGAAAGTTCAATTAGACACTGCTGCTGTATTTTTTATAACACTAGAAATATATTGATAATTGAATAATCTTAAATACAAAAGAATACCTTAAAATTGATTAAATCTCCTTTTAAAGGCATTTTATTTCTATGAAACTGCAGCTCCTTGGTGGTATTCAAAACAGTTTGCTGTTTGTTAAAAACATATAAAAGTGTCAATAATTGTCCACCATCCTGTGTCCCACCAAAAACCATCAGAACACAGCATTTTTTTTAAATGAGCCAAAATTAAACAGTTAAGCACAGTGCCACTGAACTGTAATACAAGCCATGTCATAGAGATATGAAAATCCACAGGATGAACGTATTGCCCCTTCTTGGGGGCACCAATTTTAGTTGACTTTAAAACACTGTTTTACCTCTACACAAAATAGCAAAACATGAAATTCATGTGATTTTTAAAAATAAAACCCTATAGTAATCATAAAATTTTCTACTTATAGCAGGACACTTTGGGCTACCTCTCCAGACTTACGAGCATACCATTCATTTCTGCCAACAGGAGTATTTTGGAGGAAAAATGTAAGCATTGTTAAAATAAATGAATTCTATATGATTCTTTTATTTACCAGAAACAATGATATACAACAAAACTCTGTAAAACAATAACATCCTTAATATCTAAAGCAGCAAACCTCCAGTCGCCTTTAAAATTAAAAGACAGAGGGCCTAAACTACTTCAGCCTAATCTGAAATTTTGCTTTAGGCATTCTAACACATATTCAGTATTTCTATAGCACTCCCAATTTTTAAAATTACCTAACCAAAAACACTAAAAGGAAACAAATGTTAAGCCTTACTTTAACAGTCATTTAGGCTAGGTCTGCACCTTAAATTTTCTGCACCACCCCCCCAACGCTGCTAAGTGAACGAGGGAGTCAAAATGCTTCTCATCTAGACAACTGAATGCAATTTCAATAGCGCTTATGCTAATAATTGGTTTATGTCCCCAGGAGGACTTCTGTGGCTCCACTTACATAACCCATTATGCAAAGTGCTGAACTATTCTTTCTCTAGAAAGCATTTTGAATACTGATATTTGTACAAGGTTTACTTGCTTTATTAAATAAAAAAGCTTTTCTTGCTCTAGCTTCAAAGATCTTCCCTGCAGAAAAGGTGAAAAGGAAAGCCAATTTCTACTACTTCACTATGTCAAAGGCCAGTTATTTATCTTGTTGGCTAATCAACAGAGTAATGACTTACAGCAGCACCCCCAGGCAGTCTCCCCCCCCCCCCAGTTCACCAGTTTCCTCTTGGGACTCTGGTTGAGAAATACAGCCTTAAATAATTTGAAGCAACTTGTTTGTACTGAAAATAATCTGAACTGCTCCTTGAAAGTCTTAATGTAAAACATGACAACATTAAATTAATTCAGTGGTGGTGAGAATCAAAATACAGTTCCTATAGGGTAACAGAACGGTAGAATGTACCCTCAAACCTAACTTGACTATGTATAACATATTAGATGAGTAATCTCCCCCAATTCCCTGGTTCTGTTTAAGCCAAGATTTTCAGATTTCACAGAACCATAATCTTAAAAACAAAACTGGGGGACCAGCATAGAGTTGCCAACTTTTATTTTGCCAAGAACATTTAAAAAGAAAACAACTACCAATTACCACCACCATTATTTCATAAAATAACTAATATGCTTACATCAAAAATGGTAAAAGACAATTTTAGAAAAAAATATTATCTTTTAAATTCAACAGAGTTAGTTAGCCTTATGAAAAGCTAACTCATTCTCATTTCAGACAAGTGAAAACTCTGTCATGGACTGACACCTCTCCATAGTCCAGCATTGGGGAACCACAGGTCTAAGCAGCTAACTCCCACTTGGAAAAAGAAAACAACAGTAGGACATGCCCAAACCAAATATTAACCTATTCAATAATGAGGAAGTAGAGGCTTGAAGAGGTTTAGGGACTCTCCCAACATCGCGGACAAAGAATTTTGACACAGGTCTGTCTAATGCCAGAGTCAGAATTACTAACCATTATGCTAAGTTTCCTCTAATATTCTTTCAGTGGTATAAAGATCCATCCTAATCCAGTCACCTTTGTGACCAATGACAACTGAGGAATTTCCAAGACAGCTGGCTAGAGGTGTACTTCCCTGGCCATCACTCAGACCGAAGCTAAATGGAACTCCTGACCTTTGCCTCATTAATACCAGGCTCACTGCAACTAAGCCAACCAGCCCAGACAAAGCACACACAAAACCCCCTGCCTCCAACAAGACTGACGCAGGACTCTCAGGACATTCCCAAGAGCCTGTGATATAGTAAAAAACATATTTCTCAGAAACAAAAGGAATGTATTAATTCTCAAGAAGGAAATAAACACTTCCCTGGTAACTCAGTCTAAAAATAATAAACCTGCCCTCAAAAAGTTACAACTCTAAGCCTCATTCTGCAAACTATTACACGTTAATACACAGGTTCCCCATATTTGAATATCAAACAGAAAACTACATGAAATTCCATAAGTCTATAGTCCTTAGTTTCCAAATAAAAATACGTAGTTTTTATATATGTATCATTACATGATGGAAAAAAGTAGCTTATCATTCCATCCCTCTAGGATAATCAGAACATTAAAGACAAAACTACCTGTGTTAAACAAAAGTACTTATAAAAGAGAGTTGGAAGAAAAGTATGTAATTAAATACCATTTTCCATGAAAGGCACTATAAGCAGCCAGTAGGAATAGGAGACAAAAATTATATTTGAATATTCAAAGGCTTTTGATATTAAAACCAAAATTGAAAGTCATAAATATGAATAAATAGAATACCTATCAGAGATCTGCTTCCAAATCCTCACATATCACTTGCCAACAAATGCCCAAAAGAAACGACTAAACAGCTCTTAAGTAACTAAAGCCTAACACTCTGGAACCAGTGAGTCTGAAATAGTTCATCCTCCATGAAATGGGGTAATGATAGCATAATATCCTTGCTTGCAAAGGCAAGAAAATTTTATTTCCCAACTGGATTTTCAATGATCAGATTCTTTGTACTCCATCTGAATCTGCGATGGGAGGGAGCAGAATACAGTACACACTATCTCTTCCTTCTGTTTTAAACAGATGCCATCTAAAATAAAGGTTCATTTTTCTCTTTTCTTGTAAACTCCTTCTCAGCTCTTTCATCTCTTTATACAGATTCAACCAGTACATCCATTTGTATCACTCTCTACACCCATGTTTAATATATGCCTAGTACTGACCTCTCTCGTGGACTACAAACCCATATTTCCAAAAGCCTCTGGGCAATTCCAGTGTTTTGCAAGTATATAAAAAACTCAACATATTCAAAACTGATATTATGCACCTCCTTGCCTATATTTCTAGTAATAGTACTACCATCACCATCACCTACACTTAAAATGAATGTAATTTTCAACTTCCAGTTTCTCCAAACCTTTCCCAACAATCCCTCCTCCACCCACTCTATCTCAATGCCACTGCCCTTGCCCTGTGTGGATACTATACTGAAAGCTGGCTTTCTACAACAAATCATTTCACATACTACACTATTAGACCTAGTAGTTTCTCAATACCTCCTAAATGTTGAACTTCTAAATACAGCATTTAAACATGCTCCTCAATCCAGACCCACTTAAAATTTCAAACCTCATCTCTTATTTCCAAAAATGAACCCTATATTCTAAGAAACCTGTCCACTAACTTTTCTGTGTATACAGTGAACTTTCCCACCTCCACCCTTGTGCTCACATCACTCCCTTTACTTGAAAAGCCTTCATCCACCTACTCCCGACCCCTAAATTCTTGTTTTAGAAAAGTCTTACCCTCTGCAATGTGAAACTCAGGCTACCAGTTTATTGAGAGGTAGCATGATATCGTGGAAATGCACAGGCTTTGGCACCAGGTGGACCTGGATTCAGACTGAGGCTCAGCTACTTAATATACTTGAGCATTGCCCTCCTTATTTATTAAGAAAGATGCTTATATGTTGTTGTGAAGCTTAGAAAATGTATGGAAAGCAACTAGCACACAGCGTGATGCTAAGTGCTCAATAGCTTCAGAGTATTTTTTACCTCCACCACCTTCCACTTTTTAGCTGATTACTCCAGTTAAAAATGAACCCATTTTCCTTTCACATAACTCCAAACTTTAGGTCAAACCACTCACACAGTAAGTATTTACATATTTTTATGTAAATATCTTACATCCCCTTCTAGATTTCAAATTCCTAAAGACCAAATACTTAATCTTTGTACCGTATACTGCCTAACAGTGCTTTTCATGAAACACACAACGCCCACCTACAATGAAAAAACTTTGTAATATGCCTAAGCAATACAATTTACCTCTTCATGATTTCTGATACACCTTAGAAAATTATTGCCAAAACATGAACTTTAACGTTATGGCTGTATATTTGTTCCTACACGGTTGCCCAACATAGCTTGATGCCTAACACAGCAAAAATTCAGTACCCATTGACTTGAATAATACAATAAAATTTACAATGCAAATATTCAGTATCTATTGAATGGACTTGAACATAATAAAATTTACAGTGCCTAAGGGTACCTGAAATTCCCCGATTACCTTTTTCTGCTCTTAAAATTCTTGAAATATTTCCCTTCAAAACACATTAGCTATCATACTCTCACTATGTATGGATCCATAATCATATCTAACTGGACTCCTTTTGCAGATTGTCTCGATTCAAAATTCCAATCATAAGCTCTAAACAATTAAGTACTTCAAACAGCTAACAATCTACAGTTTCCATCTAAATCTAAAAGTTGGGCAACTAATCTTCCCTCCACAATTTTTTCCAGAGACTTTAAAAATCAACCACCCTTTGACCACAGTCAGTAAAGGAATAAAAGAAACAGAATTTTTAAGAAGTCATCCACCCTTTGCCTGCTGAAAATCAACAACACTGAAATAAATTTTCTTTTGCATAGGAGAGTTCACTTACCACTGAACTTACCACTTCAGTCTATTTTCCCTAATGCATGACATTACCTCCCCTTCCAGTAGTGGGAGGAGATAGAATGAGGTAAGTACCCAAAAAACTACAGTATAAGTCCTAATATAAGCACAAGATGAGAAATGCAGTTACGTGCCACTGGTTTCACAAAGGTGGTTTGTATATACGACAGTCACAACCTGCAGTAACCGCATTCTCTTGTGATCATAATTTAAAAATCACTATTAAATGTGGAAAACCCTTATCGCCTACAAACCTTCCAGCAGTGTACTACCTGAAATCCGTTCACTAAAAAAAACTACCTACATCACTTTCTCCTCTAGGAAATTCTCAATTTATCCGAGGTAAACACTTCAAAATATAGGTTCACACACACACACACACACACACACACACACACACACACACCACCTCTGTCCACCTGTGTGAACCTCTGCATTGCAGCGCAACTCTAACAGTATAGGGAACCTCTAAGGAGTTACTGTGAAAAATTTTTCTTTAAAAGTTAAGGAAAATGACAGGTCCAAATATGAAGGTATACAAACTTCGGAGAAGAGGGGGTACAAATAATTCTCCAACCCTCTGTAATCAATTCGTGCAATAACCGCAGAATGAACTCGCCATTCAACTGTGACTTCAGATGGCCACCAGAATTAGGAGTGCATATTACAGAATGGCATCCTTTTTTTAGGTCTGCAAGAAAATAAGGGAACTTAACTACTGATTTTCCTCAAGCAAGCTGTTTTTCTAAATGACTTCAGCAACAGCTTGAGCAAGCTTTCCAGTGAGTAAAGATCATGGGAGGCACGCCGGTGCCACACTGATCTACGTATCCAGAACCGGTCCTGAGCGCAGTCCAAATCGATCCCCGGGCAACCCCTAGGCGGGTCTGGATGAAAAGCTTTGCAAAAGATCCCCGGCATCTACACATGCATCGCCCAGCCCTGGGACTGAGAAGACGACACCCCTGGGACCCGGGCTAATTACTGACCCGAGGACAGACCCGGAGGACGCGAAAGTCGGGAACTGGAGCCCAAGATTGAGTCTGGTGTCCAGGTTCCCAACCCCAGGTCGACAGAGAAAACCAAATCCGGGAGGCAACGCGAAGATTTGGGGGAGCAGAAATGAGGAGGTCGGACGGACCGAGGCCCAGCCCATCCCCACTCTCAAGTCCCAACGGCTACAACAGCTCCAGGAACCCCCTCCCCGGCTCCGCCCCGCCCACCCCAAGGCCCCGCCGCCCGCTCCTTCCCGCCCGGCGGACTCGGCGAGGACGTCGGCGGTGGACAAGCCCCTTCCCCGCACCCCGACAGCCGAGCCCGCAGCGTAGAGCGGGCAGCGGGGGCCCGAGAGCACAAGCCCTGACGCGGCCCGCGGCCGTCCGGGTGTGCTCCTCCGGCCACTCACCGTCGGCCTGGGCGCTGGGAGGAGGCAGGCGCGGGTCGGCGGCCGCGGACCCCCGGGCTCCAACCCGGGCAGTAGCCCCTACTCGGAGCCGATCGAGGCTCAGCAGCTGTGCCTACAAGGCCTCTCTCCGGCCCGAACCTTGGAAAAGCACTTCCGGGGAAGCGGGGGAGGGAAGCGTTTTGGCACCGGAACTGCTCGCGGGCTGGAGCTGCCAGGGCCTCCCAGGCGGGGCGGGGCGGGGCGGGGCGGGGCCTCTCCCGCTGAGCGCCGTAAAGCCGCCCCCAGACTCGTCACTAACCCTTTCTGCCCCGAGGCCTCTCGGATCTCCAGGCAACGGCTGCGTCCCTTACTGCTCTTCCAGTTAGTCCACTCCAGCCACCTAATTTTACGGAGCAGGAAACCGAGGATCGGAGAATTTGGGTGCAAGGGTCCGGCGTATACAGCCGGCCTCCCGATTCTCCAGTATGCTCTCCACTCCAGACCACCTCCTTTAAAAATAGAGACAGTTGACATTTACTGAACGCTTACTGCGCGACAGGCACTGTATTACGCGCTTCGGATGCTTAACTCGGTCAATCATCCCCATACCCCTTGAGGTTGTTATTCTTATCTGTATCTTGCAGAGAAGGAAGCCGGTCAAAGATACCAAACCCAATACCACAAACAGTGGCTCTCGATTTTAACTTGTGTGTATAAATCTCATCTACCCCTAACAAGATTTTTAAGCTCTTTAAGGGCAGGAGGCAAATTATATTCCTATACTTGGAATTTGAACAGAAGCCAAGAGGCAGGAGATTCTGGAATCCTATTGCCTGCATCCTGTTATGTACTTTTACTTTTTCACCTTGAGCAAGTTGCTTGACTTCTTTAAGCCTCGGTTTCCTCATTTGCGTGTGTGCGTATACATATACGGATAATCATCTCTGGATTGTGTAGGAATTCAAAATGAACATGCATGATAAACCCCTTCAGTGTACTTAGTACCAAGTAGGACTGGATAAAAGTCAACAATTCTCCTCCATCACCATCAATAGGAACAATTTCTCCTCCTGTGGATCACTCTAGTAGGGGGCAGTTTGGAAAACTGTGGGTTAGCAATAGGCGATAGAAAAGGTTAAGGAAATAAAGAGTAGAGGGTTTTGCAATAGGAAAAATGAAGGTAGGTAAGCCAAAGAATGTCCTGGGGCCAGCCTGGATACTTGTGATACTGGGAGTTAGGACAGTCTGAGGACCCACAGGGTCATATGCCAAGCAGGAAAAGAAGGCGGGGGGGGGGATGAGGAAGGAATTCCTCAGCCACAAAATCAGGAAAGCACCGAACATCTGAGGCAGATTCTGTATCTGAGGCCAGATATGGGAGGGAGGATGGGGGGGGATCCTCTTAACATGCATACTGTCTGCAAAACAAATTTACAAGCAGCTCTTAAAACTGTGGGGGAGGAAGGTTTTCAAAAATTTTCTAGCAAGAAAGGCAGGAAAATGGAAATGGTTCAAAACCCATTATTATGAATTTAAGATGTAAACAATGCCTTTGCCATTGGCTTTATTTACAGGGCTGTCTTGTTTATTTTATTTTTGTGTTTGCAGAAGTGTTTGTAAATACTTCCCTAATACCCAAATTTAAGCAGCCTTTCGTGCCTCACAGTGTGAAGAAGTGAAAAACAGCCTGGATTGGCAGGACTCACGAACTTCTCTTTCCACAGAGAAGCTTAGAAGGATAGTGAGAAGGAATCCTGACCTTGTCAGCCTCCCGGAGGACTCAAATATGCTAGAGGTCTATCACCGAACTAGTTATCTAACTAGTAAATGGCACAGTCAGGATTTGAACGTGTGTCTGTCTCCTCAGATGCTTTTCATCACTATGCCAGTGGTTTTCAAACTGGTAAGTGCATCAGAATTACCCAGAGGTCTTGTTAAAACACAGATTGCTGGGCCCCACCCCCCGAATTTCACTTAACCATGCTAGTGCTTCTCTGAGCTGTCCTCCCTGGACTAGCAACATCAACATCGTCTGTAAACTTGTTAAAAATGCAAATGATTAGGCCCCACTCCAGACCTCATGAATCAGAAACTCCAGGGTGGGGCCTAGCAATCTGTGTTTAAACAGGCCTTGCAGGTGACTCGGATAGATTCTCAAGTTTTAGAAACACTGCACTCTACTATCTTGTCTTCCACATAACTCTTTTTTCTAATTATCCCCAACAGGAATAACTCCACCGAAGCAAAAGTTCTCCCGTTGAATTAAATGATGTGTGGAAGCATTTCTATTCATGTTTTGCTCTCAGTGGGAGACGAGGCTAGGAAAAAAAAAAAAAAAAAGAGTATTCATGGAGGATTCTTTTTTGATTACTTTAAATCTGTACTGAAATTTAACCAGATAATACTGGGTTAGGGGTGGAACTAATCTTATTTGGGAACTGCTCTGTGGCAGGGCTTTACATGCATTTTCTAAATTAATCTTCACTACACTAGTATGAGGTTTATGGTCTTAATTTTACAGAAGAGAAAAAGTGAGACCTAGGTGAAATAATTGACTTAAGGCCACATTCTTATTGAAAGGGCAGAACTCTGGGTTGTTCAAACAAAGATTTCTCTAATTCCAAAACTCATGATCTCTCCACTTCGTGGCAGGAGCTTGGAGAACCAAATTCCAGTGTGGGCTCCACCACCCAAACTATGCAACATTGAGTAAGCGACTTAATCTCTATTTCAATTTCTCCATCTATAAATAATGTTATCATAAATCTTTCCCTCCCACACTGGAATGTTAGAACAAATGAGGAAATAAAAGTATAAGCACTTTGAGCTTTTTGAAGAAAAACAGTAAAAAGGCAAGTTATTACAGTATTGTATATTTAACCAAGTGTTGCTATGTGAGCCTGAGCATCAAATCTTTCCTGGTTATCTGCTGATTCATACATAAAAGGTTCAAAGGCTATACTTGAAGCCAAAGAAAAAGTTGTTTGACTTCATTTGTCAGTGTCTCCTAGAAGTTAAGGAAGATGACAGAGGATTTTATGCAACTCTTTTAAAAATTACAGGGACTCTCTCACCAGGTTCATAGGCTCCAGGTTGTTGCCAAATTGCTGGCCCACCCTCATCCTAGAGATCTTTCCTCCAAACCTTTTTCTTCTCCCCATTACAGGCACCCCTCCACCCTCCTGCCTCCACCCACTAGGCAAAGATTTAAAATTCCTCTTTATTATGTAGAAGGATTTAGCTCAATCCTCCTCTCAGGCCAGACTCCAGGCCTATCTTTGTTGACAGAATCGCCAGGTTGCACAAATCCAGGGGGTACCATTCATAAAGAATACAACCTGAATGGTGCTCAAGGGGGTGCCAATTGTACAAGCCACAATAGGGATGGTCCCCCTGGAACCGTGCAAGGTTTGGCCCTGTCCATGCATAGCTTCCACCCCAAAAATCCATTAAGGTGTTTTGTGAAACAAAAGAGCCATCTACTTGGGTGTCCACCGTTTGCCAAACTTTCAAATAATAGGCTTCTTTGTTTTTTGTCTGTTTTAACCTAGGCCAGATCAAATGCTTAACTCACCAGCTTTAAGTCCTGGGTTCCACACTCTGCTATAGCATTTTTCACTCTCTTCTGTGACATTATTGCCTATTTCCCCATTAGACTTGTGAGTTTTGTAAAGATTTTGTTATATTTTGTCTTCCCCACCTTTTATTCATGCCTTAGCACACGTGCTTGGAAAGCATTTGCTGATTTGACTAACAGCACAGCGTACTTGTATGTATGTGCTAGTGTAACTGGCCGATATTGGACATTAAATGGCCCTCAAATGTGGTGTTTGACCCACAGACTTTTGTACTAAGAAACAAATTGAGAGGTAAAAATTAAAAAAAGAGAAGAAATAAACAGAGTCAAAAATTTTTAAGTGAGAAATATCATGTAAAGTAAAAATCCCAATTTCTGGCATCTCTTGAAAACTGAGACACTCTGGCAGACTGGATGTGCATCCCCCACGGCGTCAGTGTCTTTAGCTCAGATGCAGCTCCTTATTCAGGTAGTGCAAGAAGTCAGCCTCACTCACATGTGCAATCTTCATGGTGGGCACTGAGTTTGGAGCCTCTGACTGGTGTGCGGGATCATATGGATGTTTTGAAGAAACAAGTATAGAAGAGTGTAGACTTCACAGGTGCTCATAACTGATTATTGCAATGTATTTTAGGGTAATTTTAAATTGTTTTTCCGGGGCAGACAATTGTGGGATACCATGTTGTACCATTTCTAAACAAGCCAGGCAAATGGAGACACCAAATGATAAATATTACCACCAACATTTTAAAGGCGTTGTAGCTAATGTTATTTGTCAACAGCCTTGAAAATCGAAAAGACAAATAATAGCAAATACTTGAATAAATGTCATGATAACTAATGTAATGGAGTATGAGCCTTTTCTCTGCCCGACCCCCTCACACCAGCTGGAGAGACACAAACACCACTAGTTCTAGTAAGTAATGGAGCCAGGACTGGAACCCAGGGATCTGTCTCCACAGACGTGATCTTAACTACGAAATTAATATTTATTGAGCCTTTCCCATGTGCTAGAGCCATGACTGCCTCTCAACTGAGACTACCAGATTTATGGAAGAGTGCATGCTATCTCTTCCAGGTTTTTAATAGGTGCTGTAATAAACCTACACAGAACCTTCTCATCTCTCTCTCTCCCTGCCACCCCAGGTCATGTTGATATGTTTATAATCTTCAGTTTTGAAGTGTGTAAATCTAAAACTGAGTGCCAGAAATCTATGACTTCCTTTAATTCCAATATAATTCTTGCACAAAGTTTGTTTTTTTTGCGAGTTATCATGAACAGCCCTATGCATGTGACAAACAAAAGATATCTTTTTAAAACAATGGAAGCAATTTGAAGCAATATAATATTGACACTGGAAACCAATATCCGTAGTTAAATTGTGCTTGTGTGGAGAAATGGGAGATAACAAGTTTGAATTCAAGCAAAAATGTCACATTGACATAAATGCAGTAAAAGTTCAAAAATGAAAAAAAAAAAGTTCAAAAATGGAGGATCTGGGATGCCTCGGTGGCTCAGTCAGATAAGCATCTGCCTTTGGCTCAGGTTCTGATCCCGGGGTCCTGGGATCAAGTCCCGCATCGGGCTCCTTGCTCAGCTGGGAGCCTGCTTCTCCCTTTGCCTGCCTTTCCCCCCTCCTCATGCCCTCCCTCTGACAAATAAATAAAAAATAAAATCTTCAAAAATGGAGGATGTAAAAGGGAATGGTCATCAATTTTTAGCATATCTTACATTTAATTTTTAAGTAAACATGAGAAAAAAAAATATTAGAACTGACACCTCCCTTTAAAAGGTTTCAAGAATTAAACTTCTGTTGTTGTCCAGATTGGGCTGTTCAGTGAGTCTCCAGACCTTAAGAGGTTGCATTCCACCCTCATTGTTTCTCATGCAACTGTGGCCCAGTTCACTCTGCCTCAATTTCTCTTTCTGCAAAATATGCGCAATAAGTGCATCTTGTACCACAGAGATGTTGTGAGACATAGCTAATAAATGATTATAAAGCATAGTTCTTTGAAGTATAAAGTACTGCATAATTACTAAATACTATAATAATCATCCTCATAATAATAGTAATTTTCAACCAACACATCAACCAGACCCAGATGCTTATTCACCTCCCATTTAGGCAACAGTGTATCTGCCACCTATGAAGTAAAGTAAAAATCTTAAACTACAGGCGAGCTCCACCTCTTCCTCTTCCCTATGCAGAATGTGAAGTCGGTCTGCCAGAGATCTATCTCAGTTGCCTCACCTGCTAGCTGTATGATCCAGCTTGCATGAGACAGTGAAACCTCTCCAGCCTCTACTCCTTCCACTGTCAAATGACAGTGATAGTAACGCCCACCTCACAGGATTGTTGTGAGAGGTCAACCAGTGAGTACATGCAGAGCTGTGCACAGTGCCTGGCAGACCGTAAGAGCTCACTGACTGCTAACGGCGCTAAGGACTAATGTTGAGTAGCCGTCTAACCATGGTACTGAATGAAAAAAAGAAAAATCAGTACATTCAGTTTGGAGGATGATCTGAGCTGCCCTCCAGATGATGTGAACATTTATCAAATATAAGCAGTTAATATTAAAATTTGATAGCAAAGTAAAGATTGAGAGGGATTCGTGGTGGAACAGATACATATATATTTATTTTTAAATAGTGGAATATTACACAGCTATAAAAAAGAATGAGATTGTGTCATTTATAACAACATGGATGGAACTAGAGGGTATTAAGCTAAGTGAGATAAGTCAGACTGAATAGCATTGTATGGTGACAGATGGGCGCTACATTTGTGGTGAGCATAGCATAATGTATAGACCTATCAAATCACTATGTTGTACGCCTGAAACTAATGTAACACTGTGTGTCAACTACACTCAAATTAAAAAAAAAAAGAAAGAAAGAAAAGGTGAGGCATTTTACTTACCCAATGTGTTTGTTTGTTTTAATAATTGTACATGAAATAAATGACTACATTTTGGGTATAGATGATGAGGGGAAAAAATAGAGTAAAATGGAAAAGTACAATGCTCCCCATTCCCCAGCCCACTCCTCTCTGCAGGTGGAACCACTGTTAATAATTTGGTGTTCTCATTCCAGACCTTTTCCTGTGCATTTACAGTCATGTAAACAAAACAGAATTACCCAATAAATAGGCAGATAAAGTATGTACTTAAGGCACCAACAAATCAAGACCCCAAAATTTTTTTTTTGTAAAGAACTTGACATTTTTATAAATGCATAGATCTTTAAAAATCAGAATTTGTTGGGACTTCCTTATGCTTATTGAATTTTAGCATTGTTTTAATCTTAAAGTAAATAACAGGGATATTATTTCATATGTACCATAAGCTCTTTAGTGCTTAGGACCTTTCTTAAGATCTTAATCCAAGCTTGCTTTATAAAGGATATAAACACCTATATTTTACAAAACATAAATATAATCATATTGTTTTGCAGCTTGCTTTATTTGTGTGAGTAATTTTAAACATTGTGCTATTTACTTACTGGCAACCCAAATAAGAAGGAATTTTCCCCATATCTGTCATTATACTCCACCAAGAACTATCCCTGTGTAAGGGCCTTATTAGGACAATTTGAGTTTCAAAAGCTTTCTTTCTTGGTAAAGCAAATTTCATTTTCCATCACATTTTCAAGCCAACGTAATACAATCCTTTTTTAATCTCCTCAGAGTGTATGATGGAGAGAAATCCTGCAGACCAGGAGCTTTCTAAATGGTGACTATGGAGAGACGCCAAGGAAATCAAATGGTGCCAAGTGCAAAATCCTCAAGTTGCTCTCTAAACTAACAGAAATTCGTTTAGAAGCTGGATTTTACTGAGGCAGGAAGCATTTCACCCACAAAGGTAGAGCACATGGGGAGACTGTATTTGGGACCGGGGAAGAAAGAAGAAAAGTAAAGCTACATTGTACTTCAGAAGACAGTAAGAAGAGAATACTCCCCGAAGAGAAGATTAATGACCTTTTGTGAAGGAAGAAAGAATGCTTAAGCAGTAGTTTATAACTACATGTATTTAAAATATTTCCCTTATAGTAAATTAACTGCTGAAATGTTATTATTCCTTCAATAAGCTCAACGTACTTAGAAGATACAAACATATATGTAAAGAGATAGATCAAATATATAGAGATATAGATCTATAGATCTAGATATACTTGAAATAACCCCGACTCAAAACTACTACAGATGTTTATTACACACATACTGTGAGTAAGACACAGGGGGTATGGGGACACTAAGAATTCTACTCACAAAATCTGCCCTCTAAGAATCAAAAGGCCAGTTGGAGAGAGAAGTTATGGACTCATAGAGGAGGAACCACAACAGTGCAAAACATGCTGTATGGTAAATGCTAAATGCATAATAGAACCTCTTATCTTTGGAGACCTCTTCCTTCATGCACAGTCTTAGGACCAAGTAAGAGGTGGGACTTAAGTAGTGTTTAAAGGATTTGTAGAAATTATAGGGAAATAAAAAGGATCCCAGCTTTCAAAAAGGCATAATAGTAGAAAAGCACAGAGCACATTCAGAAGACCTTGAGCAGATCCCTTTAACTGAAACAAAGAGTTTGGGTAAGCAGGTTGGGCCTGTAGTCTGAAGGGTGCTGACAACTAAATTAAGATATGTGGGCATTATCTTTTCAGGCAGTAAAAAATCAAAGCTGGTTTCCCTACTATGAAGCAACATAATTGATGTACACTTAAAAGAAAAAACAACAACTTTTTTATTTTTTAATGAGAGACATTTGCAAAACACAGAAAAGCCTAAGAAATAAAAGTCACCTGGAAAACCACCACCCAGAAATATGTTACACTTTTGATGGGATCACATATAGCATTTTTTTCTGGTCTTCTATTTGTGTGTGTACGTGTGCATGTTTATTTATAAATTGGGATTATTCTTTCTTAACATGATTTTGTGAGTACTTTCTTATTAAAAATCACAGCTGCACTGTATTTCATCATATAAATGTAATATATTGTACTTACTCAATTTTCCATTTTTTCATCTGGTCACAAAAAACTAAAATTCATCCGAGGTTAACCTAAGGAGTATGAAGAGAAGATTGGAGTAAAGGATAAGCTGAGAATGGGAGGAACAGTTAAGAACCTATTGGTAGAGGACAGCTTATATAAATTAAGGCATATTCACTCTCTAGAATAGTTTATTATATTACAGCATAACTATTGTTTCAAAGAATGATGTTGTTCCTTGTGTACTATTATGGAGTGGTCTCCCAGATATATTTTCTCTTCTCAGTCCCCTGAATTTGGAGTGTCCCAGAACTCAGTTCTCTCTTCTTCCCCATCCACATTTATTTCCTCCCTTGGCGATCTCACCCAGTCCCAGGGATTTAAATATTGTCTACATGCTAACCACCTGATGGCTTGTGGAAAGAAAGGGTATTCTATATTCAGGGGTGGATACAAGTTTTCCGAAAAAGAATTTGAAATTGTAAATAAAATATGCCTGCTCCACTCCGACGCTATCCAATAAGAGACGTTACAAATACAAAATGCTGGTGTCCTGCTCTGAGAGGGGTCCTTGGAAGTGAGGGGCCTTGTATGCTAGAGCCTAGGCAAGGGCCTGGAGACAGGAGCAGAATGATATGATGAAGGCATCAGTAAGGGGATATCACTATTTCAAAGTCAGGGGATGGGGTGGGTGGAGAAAAATCACCCATCGATTTGGGCAATTAGTTCTTTGCTATCTATTCATTCAGATGTCTATAGAACAATAACCTGAAACTATCATTTGATTTGGCTTCCTAAAAAATGGTACATTACTCATTGTGAAAGCGGGGGAGAAAAGAGAGTTTCTGTGGGCTAATTAAAAAAATAATGCTCCTGAGACAGCAAGCAAATGTACATGATTCTTTATTTCCAATATCATCTCCAGAAATCGAAGGTTCTCTCACTGCCTCTATCGTAAGCTCTGCTTTTCAGCCAATAACACGCTCAGCTAAAATTCGCAAAGAATTCTTTCTTTCCGCATTGAAAAGGCTGGCGACTTTGATATGACTGTAGTCTGCCCCTCATTATACGTGAGTACAAACGTAAAAAATATTTATACATCTCTCCAATCTATAGAAAACCATTTTGGGGTCTTGAAAACAGTCTCTTTACAGATGGAGAGAATGTGAGAGAAATGCCCTCAGTGTGCTGGCTAAAAACTGCAATGTCTGCCCAGCACTGTGCTTCCTCTCATAACAGGGGATGCTCTGCTGAATGAGCCCTTGTATGTCAAAATTCAAAAAGTTCTTGTTTGCTCCAGTTGAACAAAGCTCTCACAGACAGTGGGATCTGCAGGGTAGCCACCAAGTGTGTTGAACCAATGTTCCCTCCACCACACTGCCGAATAGTTTATCGTAATGGCAGTTCTCACCTTCATGTATAGAGCCCGGTGTTCGCAGTGCCGTCCTGCACAGAGCTCCCACTGACTTCAAAGGAAATGACATAGAACAGAACCCCATGGTGTAAGGAGAAACAAGCAGCATCTGATCAGAATCAGGCCATATTTTTTTTCATTCTCTCTGTATAAATGGCTAAATTTATATACAGAATATTTAAAGGCCACCTTTCACTGCAGCAGTTTATGAATTGTCAGATGTACATACACTTATTAGGGAGCTCAACACTGAACTGCTTATGTAGGAGGGAAAGGGAGAGGGTTGTGTTGTAGAGAAATCCATCCCAGTTCCACGTTTTTCTTGGTCTACAAGACCCCCTCCCAAGAGACCAAAGTGATTGGGGCTGGCTTAGTGGCTCGTTTAACTTAAAGCTGGCCTTAAGGCAAACCTTAATGAAAAAGAAGGAAGAGACAGAGGAGAAAAAGAGGAGAGGGAGAGGGAGGAAGAAGGAGAAGGGTGGGGGGAGGTATGTTTATTAAATCCCTGGGTAGGGGAGGTCTCTTTCTAAACTTAAAACTAAGGGGAGGAGGAGTCACTAAAGAACAGTAAATTTAACTACAAAAAAAGAAAAATTCCACATGTCAAAAATCAAAATAAGATAGATTTAAATGACAAATAAAAAACTGGGGGAAAATATCGGTGACAACTTAGATAGGTAAAGGATTAATATTCTCCTGAATTTACAAAGAACTCAGGAAAGCTGATTTAAAAAAAGAAAAACACTCCCACAGCTAATATCACACTTCATGGGGAAAACCTGAAAGCTTTTCCTCTAAGATCATAGACCAAGACAAGGATGTCCACTCTTACCACTTTTATTCAACATAGTACTGGAAGTCCTAGCCAGAGTGATCAGACAAGAAAAAGAAATGAAAGGCTTCCAAATTGGTAGGGAAGAAGTAAAACTGTCACTATTTGCATATGACATGATACTATATAGAAAACCCCAAAGACTCCACCAAAAAACTATCAGAACTAATTAAATGAATTCAGTAAAGTTGCAGGATACAATTAATAAACAGAAATCTGTTGGGTTTCTATACACACATAATGAAGTAACAGAAAGAGAAATTAAGAAAACAATCCCATTTGCATTTGCATCAAGAAGAATAAAATACCTGGGAAAAATTAAACCAAAAAAAAAAAGTGCTAAAATTCCCATAGAGTAAACAAAGGATCCATACAATTCACAGAAACATAAATTTAAATGGCCAATAAACATTTGAAAAATGTTCAGTGTTACTAATAACCAATAAAAGCAATGAAATAAAAACAATGTTTTCATTTCAAACTGGCAAATAGGAAAAATGAAATCACATATTGTAGCCTTTTCAAATATAAGCAATAATCAGAAAATGTAACTCTTTAAAAACGCCTTTTCAAAACACCAACAAAAACAAATAAAGTACCAAAGGCTATACATAATAAGACATGCAGAACCTAAATTTTAAAAAAATGAACTTTCTTCCTGGGCAGAAGAGCCTCATGAGGGACAGGGCCTGCTCAGGGAGGGTATTCTAGCATGGTGGCAGCCTATAGGTGTCAGGAGATTAGCTACACACGGGGAGGTCAAGCAAATCAGTAGAATCCTGAGGATAATGATAGGCAAGTTTCTCACTGTGAGAGAAGAGTGGTATAAATAGTGATAGGAGAAAGCTAGAATGAGCCCCGTAGTACTAGATTGAAATGGAACATGTCAGTGTGAACTCACCGTTTTCAATATAGGTAGATAGACACAGAAATAAATATGGATGTGAAGGTGGTTTTTATATATGTATACAAGTGTATGTATGTGAATACATATTTATGTGCATATGTATATGCATAGATTTATTTCCTAGCTCAGTCCAATGACAAGGTGGGGGAGAAGAGACACTCTGGTAACTGATCTGGTGTCTAAATAGTACCTTCTCTTCTCCACGTGGACTTTGTTCTTTGGGGAGCTCATCCATTTCCTAAGGCTTCATGCTGAAGCCTACGTCAAGATTAGACCTTTCACCTAAGCTCCAGACATTCAATGTATTCAACATTTTCAAACTGCTAATATGACTTCTATACTTGGTTGTCTCACAAACATTTCAAACTTAACATAGTCAAAATAGAATGTTTAATTTCCCTGTGTTCTCCCCAGGCCTCCCAAGTTCCTCCCCATTGTTCCAACTCTATAAATAACAACCCAGGTCATTCACTCAGTCACTGAAGTCAGAAGTCTGGGAGTTATCCTACCCCCCCCCCTTTCTCTTACCCTTTATAGTCTCTCTGCCAGCAAGTTCAAATTGTTCTACTTACAAAATATACCTTGAGTTAATTCACTTGTCTCCATCTCTACTTGTGACCATGCTAGTTTAAGCTACCACCCCCCTCTCCTAGATTACTGCAATAGCTGTCTAACTAATCCCTCATATCCATGGGGATCTCCTTACGTTCCATTATCAAAACAGCCAGAGTGAACCCTTAAAATGTAATTGAAGCTTGCCTTTCTCCTCCTCAAACCCTTAAAACCCTTCTAGGATTTTCCGGCCTGTTAGAACAAATCCAAGTGTCTGGCTATGGTAAAAAGACCCTGCATGATCTGGCTACCTGCCTACGGCTTCCGACTTCATACCATGCACTTTATGCCAGCAGTTACAACTCTGCAGTCAGAGTTCCTAGAACACACCAAGCTGTTACCTGTTTCCAGGTTTTTGCACTTGCCTTTCCTTCTGCTTGCTATGCTCTACTTTCAGCTTTTCACATGATTGTCCCCTTCTCATTCTTTAGTTCTCAGCTTAAGTGCCAGTTCCTCAAAGCAGAATTTCTTGGCCATCCTATCTAAGTAGGACCCTCTATTAGTCCCTATCACAGCCAACTGTTTATATTCTTCCTAACACCAGTTGCAATTGATTTTTTAAAATTTTTTTTTTGTTTTATGGCCAGTCTCTCTCACTAGAATATAAGCTGTATGTGGGGAGTGATCTTGTCGTTCCTGTTTTCTCTTTCATTCCCATAGCTCAGCATGGTGTCTGCTAATACCATGTAGTTGATACATTTATTTTATTTTATTTTATTTTATTTTATTTATTTGAGAGAGAGACAGAGATAGGGAGAGAGAGCATGAGCGGGAAGGAGAGGGAGAAGCAGGCCCCCCGCTGAGCAGGGAGCCCAATGTGGGGTTTCATCCCAGGACCCTGGGGTCATGACCTGAGCCAAAGGCAGACACTTAACCGACTGAGCCACCCAGGCACCCCTGTAGTTGATAAATTTTTATCAAATTCAAAAACAACTTGTAGAAATTTACTATGTATTAGATGCAAAGGATTCAGAAGTAGAACACAAAATTTCTCCAACTGGCTTACAGTCTAGACGGGAAGCAAATAAGCAATTGCAATTCTGCATGGGTAGTACTGTAATAGGGAAAGTCTCATATGGGAGAGGCCCCTAATCTGGGCTCAAGGCCGATCACAAAAGGCTTATTGGAGGTTGTGACATCGTAGTAAACCTGCTGGATAGATGAGTTAGTCAACAAAGATACAGTGGGGTAGGGCAGAGGCCAAGAATAGCATGTGCCTAGAAAGGAGGCAGACCATGGCATATTCAGGAGGCTAAATGCCTTAGGGGTGGACAGTAGAGATGAGGGTGAAGAGAATGAATGGCAAGAGATGAAGCTACAGAAATAAGGTGACATAAGGGTAAACCCCAATAAATGGTTTTTACTACATCTTGAGGGAGTGAGATGGTCAGTGGAAGGTTTCATGCAGGGAGTAACATGATCAATTTTGTGTCACACAAAGGTTATTTCGACCGCAGCATGTTTAAGGAATGGAAGTCCAACAAGGGTTAGGGGGCTAGACAGCAATCTAGGTAAAAGTCGACAGGATGACAGTGACTGAAACTAGGGCAGTAACAATGGGAATACAAAGACTAAGACTAAGACAAAAAAAAAAAAAAAAGAATAAGACAGACTTGGAGACTATTTAAAAAATAGCAAGTGCAGAAACTGGCAATTCAATAAATAATTTGTTAAATGATATGAGGACAAATGGTTAGATATTTGGAGGAAGACTTAGAGCCCTACTTCAAAACTGTATCAAAATAGGGCATATCAAAATAGGAGCACAAGCAGGGGGAGTGGCAGAGGGAGAAGCAGACTCCCCACTGAGCAGGGAGCCCAATGTGGGGCTCGATGCCGGGACTCCCGCATCATGACCTGAGCGAAGGCAGACACTTAACCCCCTGAGCCACCCAGGCACCCCTGACAATTATTTTTAAATAAATGTTTTTAGGATGTTAAAAAATGTAAGTCAAGGAATAACTTCTATTAATATTAATAATAATTTGTAAAAAGTGAGTATATAGAAAATAAGAAACATCTGGGTATAAAAAAGGAGCAACCAAAGATGATTAGAATTTACATATTTTTATAGCCATTACAAACTTAATAGATGAGTTAAACTCTAGACTAGATACATTTGAAGAGTGACTTTACTGAATTGGAAGACGGTGCTGAGAGATTTACCTAGAACACAGCACAGACAGCCAAAGAGCTAGCTAGCTAGCTAAAGAAAAAGCAGTTAATTAGGAAACATGAAAAACAGATTGAGAGGCTCCAGCCTACATTCAATACAAGTTCCAAAAGAATGGAGGGATGCTGGAAAAACAATATTTGAAGAAATAATAACGAAGTAATTGTAGAATTAAAATACACACACACACACACACACACACACAGAGTACTAAGCAGCATACATCTACAATTAATACATTACATTAAAATGAACATCATCTGGGATAAAGAGCTAATTTCAAGAGCTATTACAGAATTAATATGATGGTGGTAACACTGTAAGAAAGAGTGAACTTCATGAAGTTGTACTTCAGAAAATAGATTATATGGAAAAAATTAAATTTGTTTTCTATCTCATACCATACATAAATATAAACTTAAGAGGAATTAAAAACTTAAATGTGAAAAGCAAATCTATAACACTTTTATTTTTTATTTTTAAAGATTTTATTTATTTGACAGAGAGAGACACAGTGAGAGAGACAACACAAGCAGGGGGAGTGGGAGAGGGAGAAGCAGGCCTCCCGCTGAGCAGGGAGCCCGATGCGGGGCTCAATCCCAGGATCCTGGGACCATGACCTGAGCAGAAGGCAGACGCTTAACAACTGAGCCACCCAGGCGCCCCTCTATAACACTTTTAAAAGAAAATTTTAGGTAATATATTTATGTCCTTGGGATAGGGGAGGATTTCTTAATTAAGATTTAAAAATGAGAATCATTTAAAAAGTGAATACATTTTCCAAATTTAAGAAGGAAAACTTTATTCAACCAAAAACACCATAAATAAGTGATAAGACAATCCACAAACTTTTCTTTGCAATGAAAGAACGTATTTTCAAAGCCTATATTATACCATTGGATGTCGACAAAGGGGTAAGTGTCCTCCTTGATTGCTGATTAAACCTTTCTCCCTCCCTCCTTCCTTCCTAAAACCCTCTGTTTTGATTAACATGTTATGTGACTATACCACTCACTTTGCTCCTTGTTATACTCATCCTCCTATCCTGAGACACCTGTCGTTCCTTGAAGATTTTAGCTGGCAGTTCACTGTCATCCCAACACTATTCTTGTCATAATTCTTGGTGATTTCAATATCCATTTCCTGATATGGTCCTTTCAATAATCTAGCCCCTAAGTATTTGGCCTCCTCTTCTCCAGTACTGCTGCCTTCCAACTTAGCCACTCACTAACATGGTCAAATCTCTAGAACTGCACTGCTCAATCTGGTAGCTACTCGCTTCATGTTGCTTTTAATTTTAAACTTATTAAACTTAAATACAATTTAAATTTAATTTCCTTGGTTGGCCCATTTTCAGTGATCAGTAGCCATGAGTGGCAGCCATATTAGACGGTGGACATGGAAGAGTCCCATCATCACAGGAAGTTCTACTGATCTTCTTCTCTAGATCTTCTTATCGCCCATAGCTACAACTCCTCCATAATGCCAATATCAAGCATCACACTCTCTGACCAAGGCCTTCTACTCTTTGAGCTTATCTCTGGCTCCAACAATTTGTCAAATATATTTGGACCTATAATCTATTAAATCTTCCACCATTTTATTGTTCCTTACCCTGTGCCATGTTCTACTTCCATTATTATCCAATTTAAATTCCATGATCAACCATTATGTACCTCCCCTTGCGTACATCTTAAACTACCTTGTCCCTCTTACTTTTTTTTTAACATGATAAATTCTAGTTAAATCTAACTTTCTGCCTGTTTCTTATCTGGATAAATCTAATTCTCTACTTAACTCTGCACCCACACCTCTGCTGCTGACTGTGGGTGGAGAAAAAAAAAAACAAAACCCACACAGTTATCACTAACCTCAAGTAGGCCCTTAATGCTACCTACCAATCATTATTGTTCACTAGTGCATTCAGTCTCCCATTCTCTTAGACTACTCACACTTTCTTCTCATTTTCAAACCTCTGACAACTTCTCCCTATTCTCACTCTCAGCTGATGACTTGCATCTTATTTAGCTGAGAAACAGAAGCAATAAGAAAAGAATTACCATCTGTTCCCACCATCACATCTACTCACCTACCTGCACTTGTGTCCATTTGCTCTGCCCTGTCACCTGTTGCTATGAACAGACTGTGTCTATGGTTCTCATGAAGACCAGTCCTCTACTCTACACTAGACCTCACCCCCTCCAGCCTATTTAGGGATCTCAGTACACCAGTTGTCTACTTTCTCTCTGGCATTATCACTTTTTCCCTCTCTACAGGATCTTTCTTATCATCATAAAACTATGGTTTTATTTATCCCATCTTAAAAAAAACTCCCACTGACCTCAATTTTCCCACCAGTTACTCCTTCATTTCCTTCTTTCCCCTTTAAGCAAAAATCCTTGAAAGAGTAGTCCACCTGTACCCACTACTCTAACTTCTCTCCTCCCACTCTCTCTTGAATCCACACTGATCAGGTTTTTGCCCCCATACTGTATCATCAATTCTCATGTCAAGATCACCAAAGATTTCCATGTGGTTAAATTTATTGGTCAATGTCAGTCCTCATCTTGCTTGACTTATTAGCAATGTGTGTGACCAAGATGATTCCTCCTTCCTTTGTGAGACTCTTTCTTTACTTGACTTCCAACATGGTTTTCTCCCTACCTTACTATTTGCTCCTTCTCAGACTCTTTTGTTGGTTTTACCTTATCTCCATGACCTCTGAACATTGAAATAGCTCAGCCTTTGGATTTCTTCTCTTCAATGTCTATACTCACTTTGTGGTAGTTTGAACCATGGTTTACAACAATTTGCTCCCTCCCTTCTATAAAGATTGTACATCCACACTTTTGGATTTGTCTTGAATTGCCTCTTCAGTGCACAATATACATCTTTGTCTCATTGCAGGGCTGGGCTATGTGACTTTCTTTGGCCAATGAATGGAATAGGATGTAAGTGTGTGGTGTATGCCATGTACAAAGAGAAGCTTTAAATTGGATTGCATTGTTTAGGTTGGCCTTTCTTGCTTCTGCCCTTTGCCACGAGTGTGGCATGTGCCAGATAGTGGCTGTTTCTTCAGCTTAGGGCTCAGATTAGAATACACTGGAATCAGACATAGCTGGCTCACAGCCCAGAGTAGAGTCATCATCAATTAGCCACCCATATGTAACAGGAGCAAGAAATAAATGTTACTCTAATCCACTGAGATTTGGGGGTGGTTTGTTACTCCAACAATGTTGACTAGTAAAACTCCCTTTAAATTCTCCTGAATGCCTGTTTCATATGTCCAGTTGCCAACTGGGCACCTCCACTTGAATGTCTATAAGGCAATTCAACCACAAGAGGTCCAAAAATGAGCTCCTAATCTTCTCTACCAAATCTGATCTTCTTGAAGTTTTTTCATTATTAACTAATAAAAACTCTAACCTTCTAGGATAAAAAAAATAAGAAAACAAAACAAAACAAACCTAAAGTCATCCCTGATTTCTCACTTTTGCTTTTATTCCATGCCCAATTTATCAACAAATCCTATTAGTTCTACTTTCAGAATAAATCTAGATTCTGAAAACTTCTTACTACCTTTACTGGTACCACCTTAGCCCATGCTATTACCATTTTTGCCTGTTTACTGTTATCGTCATACCAATCCCCACCGAAGGGTTGGTTACCTTTGCTTTCTCCATCCACAGTCTCTGGTCCTAAGCATCACTAGAGAAAGTTCTTCTAGAATAGAAAAACAAAAATTATTCAATAACTACCCAACAAATGCTACCCAACCTCAGCTGGGTCACAGTTACTCATAAGTTATCTTTTAATTTTTTCTAATCACTTTTTACCACCTCGGTAACACCTCAGTCAATGATCTTCCACCTGGATTATTTTGAAAGCCACTCACTTTTCTTCTGCTCTTGTGCCCCACAGTGGACCTTTTAAACCAGTAAGTCAGGGTGCCTGGCTGGCTCAGTTGGTAGAGCATGCAATCTTGATCTCAGGGTTGTGAGTTTGAGCCCCACATTGGGTGTAGAGTACTTAAAAGAAATAAAATCTTTAACCAAACAAACAAACAGTAATCAGATTGGGTCACTTTTTTGCTCAAATCTTTCCTTTCCTCAAATGGCTTATCACCTCACTGAGAGTAAAAGTCAAGTCCTTGTAATGGTCCACAACATCTTTTACATGCTGCACATACATCTTCCCCACCTTACTGCTCCAATCTCATCTCTTTGTGACTCATTTTTGGCCCCACTGGCCTCCCTGCTGTTCCCTGCACCAATCATTTATGCTCCAACTCCAGGGCCCTTGCATTTGTTGTTCTAAGATGTTCTTCCACCAAATATCTCTGGGGCCTGTTTCCCTACCTTCCTCAGGTTTGACTCAAAGTTGGTCTTTCAGTGAAGCTTTCCTTGACCATCCTATTTTAAGTTGTAATCCTTCCCCAGAACTCCCTATCCCCCTTCCCTGCTTTATTTCTGCCTATAGCATTTATCCCAGGGGATGTAAAATCCAATATACATAAACTTCACTTATTTATTGTGTTTATTGTTTCTCTCCCTATACTAGAATGTATGCCTCATGCACTAAGAGGGGTTTTTTTCTGTCTTGTTCACTGCTGTATCCTCTAAGTGCACTAAGTGCTCAATAAATATTTGTTGAGAGAATCAGTGTAACTAACAAAGGGTAATATGCATAATATATAAGTACTCCTACATGTCCAAGGAAACATAAAAATAACCAACTGAGGGGTGCCTGGGTGGCTCAGTCAGTTAGGCATCCAGCTCTTGATTTCAGCTCAGGTCATGATCTCAGGGTCATGAGATCGAGCCCCGCATGGGGCTCCATGCTGGGTGTGGAGCCTGCTTAGAATTCTCTCTCTCCCTCTCCCTCTGCCTCTCCCCCTGCTCTCATTCTCTCTCTCTCTCTATTTCTCAAAAAACAAAACAACAACCCACAAAAAACAACCAGCTGAAACATTAAATGAGGATACGAATAATGACCTCACAGAAGAAACACATAATCAGTAAACATAAGAAACAGGACTCAACCTCAAGTGATCAGTGAATTAAGCAGGGTGAGATATCTTTTTGTAACCATCAGATTGCCAAAAATTTTAGAAGTCTTACAATACCAAGCATTGGCAAGGATAGGGAGCATCAGTAACTCTCACACACCTGCTGGTACAACTTTGGAGATGTGAAATATCTAGTAAATACTGACAATACACATACCCTATACCCAGCAATTCCAGTTCTAGATATAAACCCAAGAAGTATGTGCTAGCAAGTTTTTTTATGGGCAACATGTAAGAGAGTCTTCATGTCAGCATTGTTAATAATGGCCCTAAGCTAGAAATTCAAATGTCCATTAATAGAAGAATAAATACATAAATTTGGTACATGCAAACAATGGAGCATTTTTTAGCAACGAAAATGAATGAACTATAGCCAAACAAGAACACAAAGACTAGATTCCTGACCCACAGAAACTGTGAGATAATATTTGTTGTTTGTGAGATAATGTTTATTGTTATCCGCCATTAAGTTTTGGAGTAATGCTGTATACAGAAATGAGTAAGTAATACAAAAATGGTGGTATTGGTAGGGCTTAATAGAATTACTTAGGGGAATTTTTTAAAATTATTAATACCTGCACTCTGCTATGCTGGTATATCTCACAAATCCTGCACACAAGGACATGGGAGGATATCCTATCACTCACACATGTCTGTGGAACAGTTTGACAATCATCTAGTAGATCTGAAAAGGTTGCTATTTCTTTTTCTCCCAAAACTCTAATAAAAATGAGAACTTAAAAATTACAACCATCAAGTACAACAGAATGTAAAATGAGGCAAGAGTAGATGAGAGATATCAACATAATCTTCAGAAATGAAAAGCATATGGAGAAGTAGTAACTGTTGGGTTTTACCTTCTCCATTCTGCAATGTGCCTGCAGAGCAGGAAGCCTAGGAGAAAGATTCTTATTCCTGCCACAGAATCTTAGAAGTCTCAGGTATATTCCCCTTTAATGCCCTTGCCCTACTGTGGTATGGATTATCTTGATCAGCAACTACTCTAATGCTTATGGTGTACAGAGGCTGGTTGGAAAGTTAAAAAAAAATGCAGACTGTTTTATATCTTAGTTTTCAGGATATGAATTAGGTTCCAAAAATGAAATGTACTTGTATTAGATCTGGAAGGTAGAAATTAGGGGCAGGCCATCTCCTTGTTCCTTTGACCGTTGCTTCTGGGCAGCATGGATATGGAGACAATGAGTTTTTCTGCTAAATTCTAGGTCCTAGATTTGAGAATGTGGAAAGACAGCTGCAGCATGGCAATGGTGGCTTCATGAGCCTTGGGACACAGGTACTAAATTCAGTCTGTTTCACCCCCTGGAGGCCTAGCCTCACCTTCTTTCCAAGCTCTTCCAGTGAATTTGGAAGCTCCTTATTAGTTGAATTAGATCTCTCTCTGATGGAAAAAAAAAATCTAGATTGGCTTCTGTTTCCTCTAATGAACCATGACTGATATACTCATTCTTACGGAATAAAGGATGTTTACAATCTGGAGAGGTGCCAAAATGGTACTAAAATATCACTCCATGGATTATTTGCTGATTGCAAGTGAAAAAAAATGTAATTTAACTGTGGGGAGCTCTGGCTGCTGCCTCCCTAACCCAGTAATAAATGTTAGCATCACTAAAAGTGGACAATCAGAAGTAATGTGCCTAAAATGTGATGTAATATAAAGTACATAACACCAGCTATGCATTTTCCTGACAAAAATGTTTAACTTGAATTGAAATCAGCCTTTATATTTCATCTCCAGTTTACAGGAAATTTAGGGGTAAATGAACATGTTAAATGACACCAAAAAAGAAACAATCAGACCAATCCAGAAGATGGGACAAAGCTAGGGACAATGGGCCCAATTCAACAATTCAATGACATAAAAAAGAGGGAGGGGAGCACCGCTGACATCAAAAGAAAATTAAACCACACAACAACCTGAGCAACACATGGTTTTCATTTGAATCCTGGCTTGAAAAAAAAAACCGTAGAACACATTTTTTGAAACCATTGAGAAAATATGAATATGGTCTGTTACATAATATGAAGATATTATTATTAGTTTTAATTATGATAATGATATTGTTTTTAAGAGAAGCATTTTAAAGTATTTAGGAGTGAAATGTCATGATGTCTATAATTTAATTTAAAATACTTCATGAAAAGAAAGATGAAGAAGAAATGGCCAATTGTTCAATCAAGGAGCAAGTATATTGGTAGCTATTATGGTATTCTACTTTTCTTTTTCTTTTCTTTTTTTTTGAGATTTTATTTTTAAGTAATCCCTACACCCAACATGGGGCTTGAACTTACAACCTCGAGATCAAGAGTTGCATGCTGTACTGACTGAGCCAGCCAAGCACCCCTTTACTTTCCTTTATATTTGAATATTATAATAAAACTAAAAATTAACTTAGTGGTAGAAATAAATAAAAGTGATGAACTCATAGCTTGAGGCAGTAACTGAGTCAAGGTTGCTTTTACTGTGGACATATTTGTAAGCTGAAGGGAAGAAGGCAATACAGAGAGAGAGGGAAGAACTGGAGTGAAGTCAAGAGGTGGGACAGAACAGATTGTAAGGACATGTGAAGAGTTTGAACCCAGAAAGGAAGACCAGCACCTATTCCTCTGAGACAAGGACAAAAAATAATGAGTGAAGAGATGACAGCATTCTAAAGTGGAGACAGCAAAATGGGAACAGCCTTCTGCTGGAGGAAGGCTAAGGATAGACCAAGGATAGACCAAGGATAGTGAAGGTAGCTGTGGGTACTTGAGGAGGATGAGAAAGTTCTGGAAATGATATTGGATAAATTCTGTAGAGATACATTCCTGAAGAGAGGTGTTACCTCTCTTATGAAGTTAGACAGCATCCATTTATAAGTGAAGCAAATCAGGATGATTTTATGATTTCCTTCAGGCATGTTCATCAACCGGGGAATGGAAGAAAGAGCAGAGAATACTAAATTTGCCCTAAAGTGGAGGAAGGGAAAGTGGGACAATCCCACAAATCAAATAGATGAGTGTGGGTGTTTCTAGGTTTTTAGTAAGGCCATACCCAACTAGCTGCTCATAAGAAGCCCCCTGTATGGAGCTTTGAGTAAGACTGGAAGAGTATTAACACACTAGGACAAGAAAGGCTGAAAGGGATAGGAAGTCATGTTTGCTGTCAAGGATGGTGTAATAGGAGTGAAGATGTGGGACAAGCAGAGGGAACGAAAAGTTGTAGTCAAGACAGGAAACACAGAGGGTGAGAGTTTGGAGATTATAAAATTCCAAGTGGTGTTGAGGTCCCATGTGTGACCACCCAGATGTGTAACTGAAGTAGAAACTATTCGGCCAAGTTATTAGATGAAAATGAACATGGATGTAGTAGGCAGCCTCTGAGACAGCCCCTGAAGATCCCCCCTCCCGTTACTCACACCCTGGTCTAATTCTCTCCCTTTGATTATAGACGGGACCTACTGACTTACTTTTTTTTTTTTTAAGATTTTATTTATTTATTTGAGAGAGAGAGAGTGCACAGAGCAAGAGGGAGAGAGAGCACCAGCGGGGCCGAAGGGTACAGGGAGAAGTAGAAGCCGACTCCCCACCAAGCAGGGAGCCTGACGCTGAGCTCTATCCCAGGACCCTGAGATCATGACCCGAGCTGAAGGCAGACGCTTAACTGACTGAGGCACCCAGGAGCCCCTTTACTGACTTACTTTTAACAAATAAAATAAGGCAAAGAATAATGGGCTATCACTTCTGAGGTTAGGTTACAAAAAGACTGGCTTCCATCTCACCTGCCCTCTCTTGCTTTTTCATCTGTTTGTTCTATATGAAGCCAGCTGCCACGTTGTGAGCCGCCCAGTGGAGAGACCAACCAGGCAAGGAACTCAGGAAGCCTTCTATCCAACGGCCCATGAAGACATGAGTCCTACCAACAACCACATGAGTGAGCTTGGAGTGACTCCTCCCCAGCCAAGCCTTAGATGACTAAAGTCCAGTTGACACCTCATTGCCCCCTGTGAGAGTCCCTGAGCAGAGGATCCAGATAAGTCTTACCCAGGGGCACCTGGGTGGCTCAGCTGATTAAGCATCCCACTCTAGATTTCCACTTGGGTCATGACCTCAGGGTTGTAAGATCGAGCCCCACGTCGGGCCCTGTGCTGGACATGAAGCCTGCTTGGGATTCTCTCTCTCCCTCTGCCTCTGCTCCCCCATCCCCTGATCTCTCGCTAGCTCTCTCTTTAAAAAAAAAAAAAAAAAGTCTTGCCCAGATTCCTGATGCACAGAAACCATAAGATAATAAGTATTGTTTTAAGGTGATAAGTTGAGGTGATTTTATATGCAACCATAGATAACTAATACAATGGATGTTGATGTCTGAAGAAGGACAGAGGACAAGCTAGAAAGGAAAACCATGCAGCCAGGAGCAGTAGGCCTCCTAAAGACTTAAAGCAGAGCTTCTCCAATGTTCATGATGCCTACAAATCACTTGCGGGTCATGTTAAAATTCAGATTCTGATTCAGCATTTCTGGGGCTTGAGGTAGGTAAACAGGAGTTAGGAGAATCCGAATCAATATGCTTGTGGAAGGGGTCAAACTGTTCACTAAAATAAAGAGGCAGATTAAGGCATATATAAGCTAGGGCCTACAGGGAGGCCAGGGAATAATAATAGAAGGATCAGATAAGCAGATCAGTCTGGGTGAAAACATAATGTACTGAGTATTGCCTAAGACTATCTTTTATGGGTTCTCCACGGTATGGTGTTTGGACAGGTCTCTCATGGTTAGGGAATAGGATTCTCTCTGTCTCTCTCTCTCTCTTAGTATCTACCTACCTCTATTTAATAAAAACTGATTTAGAAAGACCATTAGGGTAGATGGAGAAATAACTCATTCATTTAACAACCCTAAACTGAGCACTTATTATGTGCTAGGCATTGAGCAACAAAGTGGATGAGAGAGGCCCTGTCCCCATGATGGAAACAGCAGAGGAGACATGTATCAAGAATTACTGGAATACAAGTTGATTGGTCTTATAATAGAGGTATGAAAGTTATGGTAGCCTGACCGAGGAAGTGATTAATTTTTCCCAAGAACCCAGAGGTAAAAGAAGGTTCAAAGAACAGGTGAGGTGTGCCCTGGGCCTTTAGCGGAGTACACGTTGAAAGGTAGTCAGGGAATTCTAGGTAGATTGGTTTGTGAATAAAACTTTCTCAGAACCCTTCCTTGTACCAGTAGCTGATGCTCACACAGCAACAGACTTCTAATCTTTGTTTGGTTTCCTTTGTGGGAAGAGAACTTGCAAACTGTCCAACATAAATATTGCCCCACTTGGCTGCTATATTTCTCATTGTCAATGATTAAATTGATTTTCTGATATAAATTAGACTCACATGAGTTTGGGATGCAAGAGCCAGTTCTTCTCAGGGCCTGATCAAGCCAGGACCAAGCCAAGATTGAGTGACCCAGATTTACAAGGACAGAAAACGCAGACAATCGAGAAGGGCAACATCTTTTCTGACCAACCCCCCACTCCCCCTCTGTACACAGTGAATGACAAACCTAGAGGACACAAGGATGCTAACATTGTTTACCGAAAGGTACAAAAGGCAAATACTGTAAGACTTAGGGTTGGGGTAAGAACCTTGAAAGAAAGCTAGCCAGAGACCTAATGAACATATTTGAATAGATACAGAATTGGGGGTACTGCAGTCATTTGCGTGCATCAACAGCGAGCCCTGGGTACCATGCTTTTATGCTTTCGGCCACAGCAAAGACCAATAAAGAGAAGAGAGCTTGCTGAACTGTTCCTGAAGCCTCTTTGAAACTGTACAGAAGGTCAGTTTGACATCACACACTAATGTTCTGCTTGATCAAGTCTGACCAGTTTTTCTCTCAGTTAATAGGGCAGTGCTTTCCCTGCTCTGTGATTTCCCACTGGCCTTGAACTGCTGTGGTAGCAGCAGGGACGGATGGAACCCCAAGCCAAGGGTGCATGTGCCTACCTGGGCACCCTCAGTGAAGGCGCCCTGGGCGGCCACGCCCTGCCCCGGCTCCAACTTGAATTGAGTCAAACACGGCCATCCCAACATAAAACTGTCACCGTGTCCTTGGCCCGCCCTCTTGCATTGAAGTCTTAAGGTTTTGAGTTCCACGTCTCGTTTTTCTCTTCACAGTATAAAATTCTATGTGAGAGTCCTCAGAAGAAAATTCCAAAGGCATTATTTTTCCCCACTGAAATGTTTATGTCACACTTGAACAGCAGATCTGATTCACATACAGCGTCAAACATTTCATTACTTTTTGTTATTGCTCGGTCTTTGTCAGTATACACGTGTATTTTTAGAGAGTTGAAATCAGGGTGTTCATTATCCTGTTTATTAAATTGATTTCACATTTGCCACCTTTAGACACAGACACAGAGACACACACTCGCGCCTCAGGGTAGGCCAGATTCTTATCATTTAAAGCAGGTACAGAGTATTCCAGTTAGTGAGAGGGCAGGATTTGCTTAGCCCTGCCCTTTATTATTGCGTTTTGGTTTGTTCTCAGTTTTGAATATTGTGAATAAAGCTATTATGTACATCCTTGTACAAATTGCCCTTTTTTCTCTTAGGTTATTGACTTGGAACATATTTCCCCAAGGAAGGAGCCAATGGGTAAACAGTGAGGAATCACTGAAGGATTACAAGCAGAAAAAGGGCATGTCATATTTTCATCTTTAAAACATCTGTCCAGGGAGGGTAATACGTATTCCAGGGTTCTTATGAACACTAAGTGAGGTCAAGAAGTTGAAGGAAGAGTAAGGAAATTGTGCAGACATAGATCATTCTACTCAGAATGTTCTCAGGAAGTCTACCTATCAGAGTCTAATCATAGTTAGCTGCAGATCATCCATGGATTGCATCACACGATCACACACTCAAAGTGTTTTTCTTGGGTTCTTATTTTATCTCTGTATGCTGAGGACAATACAGCGCCACGAGAAGCAGTGGATCCCAACAAATACCATTAAAAAACAGACCTGTCCTTTGTCTCGTGGGTAAGCACCTGTTTCAGGAACCCAAACCAACCTCAGAAGCAGGAAAGTGGCCTCCTCTGAAGCATGACAACTTCTGTGACCTGATAAAGAGAAAGGAGACATTATCTAGTCTAGACACTGGCTTAAGGGCAGCTCCTCACATTTCTCTTCTCTCTTTTCATTTTATTCATTGTAATCCTCTTATTCTATTTAAGTCCTGTTTTTTGCTTCTCTCTCTGCTCTTAAGCACTCAAAATGCTCTGGCTTCACCACCTCTGGGCTCTGTGCTCTATCTGAAGAGGTGATCTTGATGGTCTCTTCTGGCCGTTGGAGCTCTGAGATCGGGGGCTCTGTAGTTCTGCCCACTCTCTGGATGGCAAGGCCTGGTCTGGCTCCAACCTCGGTATTCTCACACCATGAACCCCTGGCTCTTCAGGTAACTCTGTCAAGGTGCGGCATCGGAATCACCTGAAAACATGCTAAAATGCAGGGTCCTGGCTCCAGGCCTGTGGAATCAGAGTCTCAGGAGTGACGCCTGAGGAAGCTGGGTTGTTATTGTTGTTTTAATAAAAGGCAAACATGTATTCAACAAACATGGCCACCGCCTTAAAGGAACACCTATCCCTGCAAATCCCTTCACTCTTTACCTTCCCAGTCATTAGCTCTTCATCTTCAAGGTTCTGCTTTCTGAAACAGGTCAAAACAGTCACAGCAGAGTCACATCAAAGACGACAGGTTCAAATGATAGGACTGGCATCAGAGAGATGCACAAGGGAGAAGGCCTTTTCAATCCCACTTATTCCAATCCTACCTGCTCTGCAGTTGCCTAATCTATACCATTAAGGCTGGCACTAAATGTGACATTGGACGACTGTCATAGGTAGAAGTGTGTCTCCCCCATACCCCACCCCAAATTCACATGCTGAAGCCCTAGCTGCCAGCATCTCAGAATGTGACCTTATTTGGAAATAGGGTCTTCACAGATATAATTAGTTAAGATGAGGTAATACTGGAGTAGGGCAAGCCTCTAATCCAAGACGACTGGTGTCTATAAAAAGGGAAAATTTAGACACAAAGAGATAAGCACACAGGGAGAACACCATGTGAACATAAAGGTTAAGATTAAAGTGATGCCGGGCGCCTGGGTGGCTCAGTCATTAAGTGTCTGCCTTCGGCTCAGGTCATGATCCCAGGGTCCTGGGATCGAGCCCCGCGTCGGGCTCCCCGCTCAGCGGGAAGCCTGCTTCTCCCTCTCCCACTCCCCCTGCTTGTGTTCCCTCTCTTGCTGTGTCTCTCTCTGTCAAATAAATAAATAAAATCTTTAAAAAAAAGAAAAGATTAAGGTGATGCATCTATGAGGTCAGAATGCCCCAGACTGCCAACAAATCACCAGATGCCAGAAGAGAAGCACGGGACAGATCCTCTCTCCCAGCCTTAGGAGGAATCCACACTGCCAACATCTTGATTTCTCTCTTCTAGCTTCCAGAACTGGAAGACAATACATTTCTGTTGTTAAGCCATTCAGTTTGTGGTGCTTTATTATGGCAGCCCTTTGCAAACGAACACCGAGACCTTCGTTATATTCCTGGCTTGGTCATGGGGACCTTAGGCTATCACTCTAGCTCCTCTGGGCTGCCATCTCATCAGAAAGACAGAAATATGTTGTGTTCAACAATGAGATCTGTGTGACAGCACCTGTGAAGCATTGACTATTAGTGAAATTATCATTCACCAAGGGGCCAGTTGGGGAACTGCTTTGGGAAGACCATAAAAGAATTCCTTGATAACCAAGAATGATCTTTACTATATAAAGACAGCACCAGATATGTAGGTGCCTTCAGTTAGCCAAAATGTGTGGTTAGTACAGAAGAATTCCCTGTGCTCCGGTCCAGAGCCAACCCCTCTACTTGTATATCAGATTGTACCCCTTCTCGCCTGGTCAAGAACATCACTCCTGCATTCTCTCCTTTCCCGATTACTCCATCTTGATGTCCTTTGCTGAAACCACTTTTTCTCCCAACTTATTAATGTTGGCATGCTCAAAGGCTCGGTCCCCAGACCTCTTCTCTATCCACACTCATTTCCTTAGTGATCTCATTCAGCCTTTGGCTTTAAATACCATCTGTATGCCAACAACTCCCACATTTATAACTCCAGCCCAGACTTTTTTCCCCTGAACTCCAGATTTGTATATCCAACAACTTGCAGCCTTCTCCATCTTGATGATCATAGGTATCTAACTCATCTGTTTTTTTTTTCTTTCTTACACACCATGTCTAATCCATAGCAACTCCAATGGACTCTACCCACTAATGCTACCCAAAATCTGACTACTTCTCATCACTTCCACTCTTACAACCTAGTCTATGCCAGCATTGTCTCTCTTTCTGATAAATGAAATTGTGTCCTATCTGGTTTCCCCCTTTCCACTCTTGCTTTCATACAATCAGCTCACAACACAGCAGTCAAAGTGATCTGGTTATAACATGAGAGAACATGTCACTCCTTTCCTCAAAACCCTCTAACAGAGACCCATGTCATTCAGAATAAAAATCCTACAGTGTAAAAGTAGAAGTCTCTACAGTGGCCTACAGGTCCTTGTTCCTTCTCCCATCTTCCACAATCCCCTCCCCACCCCACTGCTCCAGCCACCCTGGCTTCCTGATATTCTTCAAACATACCAAACACACTCCTGTGTTGCTGTTTCCTTTGTCTGGTGTGCTCTTTCCCTAGACGTTCACTTGGCCAATCCTTTCAACTCCTTCAAGCTTTGCTCAAATGTTACCTTCTCAATAAGGCCTACCCTGACTATTCTATTTATTTATTTATTTATTTATTTAATTTTTTTTTTAAAGATTTTATTTATTTATTTGACAGGGAGAGACACAGCGAGAGAGGGAACACAAGCAGGGGGAGTGGGAGAGGGAGAAGCAGGCTTCCCGTAGAGCAGGGAGCCTGATGCGGGGCTCGATCCCAGGAGCCTGATATGGGGCTCGATCCCAAGACCCCGGGATCATGACCTGAGCCGAAGGCAGACGCTTAACAACTGAGCCACCCAGGCGCCCCATGACTATTCTATTTAAAATTGCAACCAGCTCCCAACAGTTTCAATTCCTCTTATTCTGCTCTTCTTTCTTTTTCTAGAACACCAATAGACTCCTAGCATACACTATATAACATACTTATTCATTATGTCTATTGCTAATTATCTATCTCTCCACACTAGAATACAAGTTCCATGAGGGCACGAATCTTTGTTTTGCTCACTGATCTATTTCAATCTCCAAGAACAGTGCCTATCACATAGTAGGCACTCAATAAATATTTGTTGAATAAATGAAAGATTAAGAAAATAGGAATTTATATTTCTCTTTAAAAAGGATGTCTTATTTTTTTGGTGCAAATTCTCATCCTGAATTGAAAGCTAAAGGACTCATCTGTCAAGTTCCCAGTGAGTGGTTTGGCAATTATATCAACTACAGGCAGGTCCTCTTAGGTCGATAGACACCTGAGGCTATTTATTTTATTGGTGAAAGCTTGGTGTGAGAGCATTTTGGTCCAGTTCACGAAAACAGCAGTGTTCTAACCAGCAGCTCCAATAAATCTTACACATTCTTGAGCCCATAAGTCCTGGCCTCTTGCCTCTCTACACATCCATTCATCCAACTAAGAAGAACTTCTTGTTGGAGCACACAGGAGCACTTGATTAGTAAGAGCAATGGGAAGGAACACAATCTTCTTCCTTTTCTGCCCTAGGGACAAAACTTTACAGTGACCAGATCTTTGCTCAGTACATAGAGCATGTGATGAGAAAGATTTTGCATCTCTTTCCACAAATACTGGATGGCTTGCCCAATGTCCAGAGACAGATAAAGTAAACACATGGAGCCATACACTGATACAGTCTTATTCCAAGACAAGTTGTGTTTACCTCCGGGATTGTCAGTTAGTACATGGCCATCAAAATCCAGAGAGACTAGTAGGCTGAGAGACGATTCATCCAAAAGAGTGTGTTGCCCATAATTTTCTGATTTCAATCTTCCTATCTATACCTCTTGCTTGTCCCTTGCTCCACTACACTAGCAGTCTCTTGTAACTGGGACTATGGCTTATTAATTCATGACCTCTGAAGCCATATTGTGTGGGTTGAGTCCCAGCATTAGCACATACCAGCTGTATGAGCTTGGACAAGTTATTTAACCTTTCCGTGCCTTGATTTTCTAGACTGTTAAATGAGCATAATAACACTACCTGCCTCATGGGATTGTTGTAAGGATGAAGTGAATTAATATATATTTACATATAAAAATCACTTAGCACAACATCTGGCATGTAGGAAGTTATGAATATATATACTATAAATATGTATTCATATGTGTGTATATACGTATACATGTGTGTCCTCATTTATGTAATTAGAAGCATTTTGTACCTTGGTGAGGTGACAGAAATTATCTAAGATTGTCCTTCAATGTAACCCCTGCATTAGAATCATGAATGAGCCAGCTGTTTGCTGAAAAGATTCTAACAAGATGTTAGGGAGAAGGGTTGAAGCTTAAACCCCAATGTGATTATATTTGGAGATAGGGCTTTTAGGAGTTAATAATATTAAATGAGGTCATAAGATTGGGGTCCTAATCTCATAGGATTGATAGCTTTATAAGAAGAGGAAGAGACAGAGAGATCTCTCTTCCTCTCTCTCTCTGTGCACCCACTGAGGAAAGACCATGTGAGGACACAGCAAGAAGGCAGCCATCTGCAAGCCAGGAAGAGAACTCTCATCAAGAACTGAATTGGCCAGCACCTTGACCTTAGATTTCCCAGCCTCCAGAAGTGTTAGAAATAATTTTTTGTAGCCTGTAGTATTTTATTATGGTATCCTGAGCAGACTAAAACAAGTTGAAACAGGATGAGTGCCCAGATGATCCCTGATAATGGAGGTTTGTTGCTGGGATTCATGGGCCACCATGGGATGTCCTCTACTTCGTGGCAGCCATTCTTAGTCACAGAGCTTCCGAGATAGGGATATCTATAGGCTCATGGAGAAATGAAACAAAAGCTCAGCATGGATTAGGATATTGCCTACTCTTTGTTTAATTAGTATTTGTATTTCCTGGTTGAGTTTGTCACCATCTAACACAGAGTGAGCCCTATCAAGCAGTTTGACACCAAACTCGTCTTGGCCTCCTTCTGACTAGCTCATTCCCAGGAAACTTTGGTTCTAAGCACGTGTGGCTGGAGTGGTAGCAGTGGTTTCACATGGTAAGAAATATAACAACTTTATGCAGAACAAACCTTTCTCAGAAAGGGCTGCCTAGAAGACACTTAGCTTCAGGGCTGTCTCCCTAGTATAGAGTCCAGCCCTTTCCATGACAACAAAGGTTGAAAACAGCAATGTTGAGATAAACTGTTCTATAATGCTCCTTGTGTTAGTTTTCTAGGACTGCTGTAATGAAGTACCACAAACTGGGTGGCTTAAAACAACATAAATTTGGGACGCCTGGGTGGCTCAGATGGTTAAGCGTCTGGGATCAAGCCCCATGTTGGGCTCCCGGCTCATCAGGGAGTCTGCTTCTCCCTCGCCCTCTGCCTCTCCCCCTTCTCATGCTCTCTCTCTGTATCTCTCTGTCTCAAATGAATGAATAAAATCTTTTTAAAAAAATTTTAAAAAATAAAACAACATGCATTTTATTCTCTCACTGTTCGGGAAGCCAGAAGCCCCAAATCAAGGTGTTATCAGAGCCATGCTCCCCTTGAAGGATCTAAGGAAGAATTATTCCTTGGCTCTTCAAACTTCTGGTGGCCTCAAGCCTCCCTTTGCCTGTGTCAGCATAACTCCAATTTCTGCCTACATTCATCTTCGTAGGCCTTCTCTGTGTGCATTTCTTATATCCCCCTTCTATTCTTCTAAGAACACCAGTCACTGGATTAAAGCCCATTTAAATCCAGTATAACTTCATCTTAACTATATTTGCAAAGATCCAATTTCCAAATAAGGTTACATTCTGAAGTTCTGGGTAGACATGAATTTTGGGTGGGGTGGAGGGACACTATTGAACCCACTATATTGCTTTAGTTAAGATTCTTTAGTTGAAAAGTACAGAAAAACACACGAGTCATATTATGGAAAAAAAAAATGAAAGACAGGATTTGTCCTATCTAGGACACAGGAGTGTTTTACAGAATCCCAGACAAGTAAAGCAGTCAGGCCAAGAGGAAGAACCCAGAACTGTGCAGTTATCCAAAGTATTAGTCCTCTCCACGCCCCCCGCCCCCACACTTATCTCAGTTCCCCCCTGCCTATCAGCTTCATTCTCTCTCTAGACTGGCTTTCTCCACATCTCCCTGCCCTCAGCAGGCAGCAGATGACCAACCCATTTATCCACAGTTTACATTTCTGTTCAAATAATCAGTTCAGACTGGATAGACTTGGTCCCGATTCTAAATTCCCCAGAGAATCTGATTGGCCCATCTAGGATTAATTGTTCAATCCTGGTCCAATCCATTGTGGGTAGGTGGGTGGAGTGATGTAGTAAATCCAACTGGGGGATGGGAAAGCAACTCTCAGAGAAAGATGAATCACCGGGAGCAGGGTGGGTAACCCAAAAAAGGTCTACACATGTCTTGTGTTTTATAGCACTACACAGAGAACAAAGTGTTTTTGTGTATAATCTCATTCGATTTGTGCAAATTCATTCAGAGTAGGCATAATTGGCCTTTTGCCTATTTTACAGATGTAGAAACAGACTCAGAGAGATGAGATAACTAGCCCATAAAGATGGTCACTGTCAGAGGCCAGACACAACATCATGTCTTCTGACTCCTGGCCTGACTCTTTCACCTCAACACGCAACACAGAAATGTAATAGCTTCGTAGTTTGCATTGCAACCCAACGTCACTTACGCCTAGTTTTATTATCCAAGCTTACAAATACACTTGCAAAAATAAAATTTCCTGGTCTGAAGATTACAGCCATTCTATTCTTGTCCAACTCACCCAGTTTTTCCCACCTCTCATTTTCCTTCTTTTTTCCTGGGGCACAGTTTCTTCACCATTCTAATCCCTTTGACATTATTCTCCCAGAAAGTTTTCACTGGGATTTAGTATACTAAAATGAAAACAGAAATCATTTTCCTTTTCACATTTGAACTCAAACCCTCCTCCTTTGCATTTTATTATTTCCTTCTTACTAATTCTGGCATCCACTCAATTCACAGTGTTTGGGGAAATGGGGCTGTTTGGGGCTACCCCTCTTTAGTTCTTTTATTCATTGCTTACATTTTCTCTGATTCAGGCTCCTTCTTCTCATTGTTTTACTCATTGGATTTCCCAATCTCATGGCCTCTTAGTAAATGATTTTGCCTTCTGTTTACTGAAACTCCATTAATTACCCAGGCCTTGTTTAATTCCCTTGAACTTTCTGTCTCTATTTTATATTCAGCTTCTTTCCATTATCTCAGGGAAAAATCATTCCTCTCCTCTTTAGAGATAAAAGTTTTCTCTCCTAAATCTGCCTAGAACCATCAGCCTCACATAATTCCTTCTTTCTAACAATTGTCTTTAGCTTTCATTTTTAGGTTCTCATTTTCTTCCTAGGGAAAAACGACAATAATCCAAACCTTTGATAGGCCTTGCTGCCCCTTTCTGTCTTTGCAGCCATCCCTCTGGAATAAATGGTCTCTGCCCACTACCTTCATGTTGTGCTCCCCATTCCTTCCCTTTTTTCAGTCTGGTGTCTCTCTCCACCACTCTGTTGAAATGGCGCTTTTTGAAAATGTCTTCCATTTCTCTCTCACTTTGTTCATGTTTTCTTTTCTTCTTTTTTTTTTTTTTTTGAAGATTTATTTATTTATTTATTTGAGAGAGAGCGTGCACACACAGAGGGAAAGAGAGAGAGGGAGAAGCAGACTCCTCACTGAGCAGGGAGCCTGACACAGGGCTGGATCCCAGGACCCTGAGATCATGACCTGAGCTGAAGGCAGACACTTAACCTACTGAGCCACCCAGGTGCCCCACTTTGTTCATGTTTTCCCTTAAATAGTCAAATGTTGTTATAAGAGCTGCTTTAACAATCTTATCTGCTAATTCTATCCATCTTTATCATTCCTGGGTCCTTTTGGGGTGATTTTTCTTCTGGTTATAGGTTACATGTTCCTGCTTCTTGGCACATTTAGTAAATTTTTATTGGATGCTGGACATCGTGAGTTTTACATTGTTGAGTGTCTGGGTTTTGCTGTCTTCCTTTTAAAAATTGTTGTGTTTTGTTATGGTAGGCAATAAAGGTGCTTGATCCTTTGGGGACTTGTTTTTAAGCCTTTTTAAGGTGGATGTAAAGTCGCCTTTATTCTAGGAGTAGTTTGGTAACATTACTAAAGCATGGTTTTTCAAGGGTTCCTGTAGAACACTCCTAGTGATCAATGAGGACTCTCCTCTCTGCCTAGTGAGAACTTGAGCAATCCCAGCCCTGTGTAAGCTCAGGAACTATTCAGTTCACAGCTCCCCAGCCTCTCTCTACCTAACCTGTGGAATTTCACTGTACTCAGCAAAGACTCCAAATAAAGCCATACAGACTTCTGGAACTCTTTTTCTAGGTAGTTTCCTCCTCTCTGCAACTCTTCCCTACAAACTTCCAGCAGCTTCAGCCCTCCTGAATTCTGATCTTTGTCACTTCAACTTAATAAAACTATTGTGTTTTACACGGAATCTACCTTCCTACTCTGTGGCCAGGCAGGTGTCTCCAGGCAGAAAGCCATGGCCATCTTAGAGCTACCCTCTTCAAGGGAACACAGTCCCACGCTACCTGTTGTCCAAAGTCTGAAAACAGTTGCTACCTATATTTTGTCCAGTTTCCTAGTTGTTTAAGGTTAATCTCAGTCCCAATTATTCGATCATGGCCAGAAGATGGAGTGCCTGAAACTGCTCTTTTGAAGAATACCAGTGATTGCTTCTAAGTAATTCCAAAGCTTTTCATTATTCTTCTTGTGCTGGTGGCCACATTTGGGTCACAAAATTCTCCTCCCTTAGACCATCCTACCTCCCTTACCATTCCTTCCCTATCTGTTATTATCTTCTCTTCTCTAGAGGGCCTGGCGATTAAGCAAGCTCAATTATTAAGCAGGTCATAGTTGATGCTAGCAATTTCCAGTTTGATCAGGGAACATAGTTGCAAGTATCCAGGCAGTGGTCTCTAGACAAAATCACCACAGTTAGCATTTAACAAACATTTGGTGATTGATTTTAGGTCCTCTATATCCTCATCCATTAGCAGATGGTTGAGAGTTGAGTGTGTTTAATATGTACATATTTTAGTATTAAAGCTATTATTTTCCCATCTCAATTGGGGGAGTTCTGAAGGCTTTTCTATTCTTAAGAATGTATGCTTGAATAATTTGAAATTCAAATTATCAAGAATGTAAAATTTGCCAGGTTTATTGTATTCCATTTTTTTTTCTTGATATGTCCCTTTCAACTTGTATAATTCCTCTGTTTGTTCTTGCCAGAGCAGACCCAATATTTATTCTTTTTTCCTTTGCATATGTGTTTCTGTTCTGGGTAGCTTAGCAATATGCTAAAATATTCAGACTTTGTTATCTCAGATAAAATTATGTAGGTTAATATCTTTATTGTAAATTATGTTTTTCATTTACTTTGGCTAATGATTCCAGACCCCTACAGTTAAGAGTCATCCATAAATTCAGGATGATTATGCTGCCACTGAGATGGAAGCCTCATTTTTCCCCTGAGGACATTCCCATTAATTATACATAACTCCTCCATGTATTCAGTATAAAACAAATTTAACTGAATCAAAAAAATGGCTGTGATAAACAGAATAATGATTAAAAAATAATCTAGTATTCCACATTTGTCAAAGAAAATAACTTAGATACTCATCACTTGCTGTAGCTTTTATTGATATAAGATGATATTAAGATAACCAAACATTAAGCAAAAGTTAATGGTGTATCTTTCAATTATTCTTCCAACTCTTTTTCAATAAACTTGTCAACACAAGCTTGATGCCTTGAGAAATAATGCCACTTTAAAGGAGTCATTATCAAGCTCAAACAGACAACTTAGTGTTTAAAATCAAGGACAATTAAATATTTGCTTATTATAGGCATTAATTTGATGCCCTTTAGACCTTGTTTCATCTCCTTTAACAATGTTTAAAAAATGGGGGTGTCTGGGTGGCTCAGGCGGTTAAGTTCTGCCTTCGGCTCAGATCATGATCCCAGGGTCCTGGGATCGAGCCCCACGTCGCGGCTCAGTGGGGAGTCTGCTTCTCCCTCTGCCTCTGCCCCTTCCCCTGCTCATGCTGTCTCTCTCTCTCTCAAATAAATAAATAAAATCTTTTGAAAAAAAGTATGTTTAAAAAATGGACAGACTGATTTTTAAGAAATGCCTCTCATGGATAATGGTTTACTTAAAAAGAGTTTTTAAAAATCCTGTGTTGTTTGGCATCCCTGGCTGCCTATGTATGAAAGAATATAAACTGAGGTGGTATCCACAAATATACAATATATTTTAAAGTTGCAATAAGAAAACTGATACTGAATAATAGAATCTTTCTCTTCGCCTAAAAAAACAACATTGAGGCAAGGGTATATGCTAATATAACTAGAAAGAAGGAGATAAAATACCAGAGCAGCAAGAGTGAGTAGAAAGGAAGTCGATCAGGGATGGAGAAATAGTAAATACAAAGTGGCACATTAGGGGATTGGTGACGGCTTCATGAGAAACACAGTGAGTTGCCTGTTCACACCATATGGAATCATGGTGCCCAGAGTGGTCCCTCAAGGAGGAAGGGAAAAGAGTTAATATACTAGCTCCTCTTCAACCTGCTGTCTTTCTTTGGGCAAAGTAGACCTCACAGGGTGATAAGTCCCTTGCACTCCTGGGCCGTGTAACCCAAGACCTCTCTAGGCAGCCCCTGGGGAAGCCGCAGCCTGAGTGAGGCACAGTGCTGCCTCTGAGTCTGGAAGTGGTGGGAGGAATCAGAGGCTCCAGGAGTCAGGTTGAGCTGGCTTGACACTCATGGTTCCACTGCAGCTCTGACCGTGTGGGTGTGATGGAGGCCACGCCTGAGATGGTCCTCACACCAGGGGAGGTAAACACCATCAGTGCTCTCTATCAGTGAGCAGCTTGAAGGTCAGTGAGGCAAATCTGAGGAAACATATAAAATAGGTCCATATTCTCTTTATTGTTATTTAAACCCTCTGTATCAAAGTTCCATTTAAAACACATTTTTTTGAGCATCTACTATTGCCAGCCTTTGTGCCAGGGGCACACAGATAAAGAAAACAAGACCCCTGGTATCATAATTAACTATAGTTTAATATAATACCAAGACACTGGGACTTTATTTTTTTTTAAATTAATTTATTGATTTAAGTAATCTCCACACTCAACATGGGGCTCAAACTCATGACCCGAGATCAAGAGTCGCATGTTCTACCCACTGAGCCAGCCAGGTGTCTCAAAACACTAGGACTTTTTTTTTTTTTTTAAGATTTACTTACTTATTTTAGAGAGAGAGAGAGCACACAGGGCAGAGGGAAAGAGAAAGAGACTCTCAAGCAGACTCTGCGCTGAGCACAGAGCCCGATGCAGGGATGGATCCCACAAACCTGAGATCAAGATCTGAGCTGAAACCAAGAGTCGGATGTTTAGGGGCACCTGGGTGGCTCAGTCGTTAAGCATCTGCCTTCAGCTCAGATCATGATCCCAGGGTCCTGGGATTAAGCCCCACATCAGACTTCCTGCTCCGCAGGAAGCCTGTTTCTCCCTCTCCCACTCCCCCTGCTTGTGTTCCCTCTGTCGCTGTCTCTCTCTGTCAAATAAATAAAAATTAAAAAAAAAAAAAAGTCAGATGTTTAACCAACTGCACCACCCAGATGCCCCGATACCAGAACTTTATTTTTTTAATTTAAATTCAATTAATTAACATATAGTGTATTATTAGTTTCAGAGGTAGAGTTCAAGTGATTCATCAGTTGTATATAACACCCAGTGCTCATTACATCATGTGACACTGGGACTTTAAATGAAAGAAGTGAATTCTGTTTAGGAGAGAGCAAGTAAACTACAAGGATGAGAACATGGATGAATAAGGTAGCTTTGTCTAATTAGGGTGTGACATGTGGAAGGGAAGGGTAAAAATGGGTGATAGATATAGAAGATTAACCAACAGTATGCATTGTATCTCTTGAGCACAGGAATAGGACTATATATGAGTGATTACCTCTAGCAGTTTAGGATCTCTTGCTTCTTAAACTTTCTACTGTGATGGCCACATATAAGGCAATGTGGCAATTAAGAAAATATCCAACTAATCGTGATTTAAACCATGGGTGCATCAATTACTGACTTGTTAAGTTCAAGGCAGGTCATCCCAGAGTGGTTTTGGAAACAAAAGTGTCACCATAGTTGGTTTGCAACCTTGGGAGTTCCCTAAGTGAAATCTGAAACTGGCCCCTATACATGGGGGCAAGGAGAGACCAAAGAAAGAGGAGGATCACTCCAGATTGGTAGGTGGCAGTTTTAATAAGCAAGGGGACTTACATACGAGGTTCATCTTGAGTAGCCACACAAGACAAGTAGATCTGTATGTCCACTCACCAGAATCTTAAAGGTTTATATATAGAGGCCTTAATGGGGTTCAGTCACATACACAGTTCAGATAGTCTCAACAACACATCACTTTCTCAAGTTGTGCCCTTGAAATGGCTCTGGCTATAGAAATGGTGGGCAGAAAGGTATACTCCAAGGACAGGGAAGAAGATGAAGAACCTTTGATTGCTTGGGTCCAGTTTGTGGGTCAAACAGTGGTCACATCCTCTTGATGACCTCCTCCAACACCAAAAGCCCAGGGTCTGTCTTGTGTTCTGCCATCCTTAACTTGTTGCTTTCATCCTTAGACTCATTGCCTCATAATCTCAAAATAATTGCTGCAGCTCCAAACATTAGTCTTCACAGAACATCCAGAAAGAGAGGAAGAACAGGGACAACAGAAACTTTCCTCTCAAGTACTTCCTACTTATCAAAAAGTCTACTTTCCCAGAGGCTACTTGTGGACATCTTTTTATACCCTATTAACCTAACTCTGTGGCTGAGTACGTAATTGCACATCAAAATTGGCCTCCTTCTTGATCTTCTCGATTCTAGTCAATGTGTTCTAACAAACTGATGATGTCACTGTTGTGCTTGAAATCTTTCTATGGGTTTTCCTTGTCTATAGGGCAAGTCCAAGTTCCATGACCATTCATGTTTCTTTGTGTTTACTCTTCAATCTCATCCTTTCTGGCTCTGCCAAGGGCACTCCGTTTCAGACACGGAATTAGCTGAAATTCCCAGAATGCACCATGCCTGCTGTTACCTCTAATGCTTTGTATATGTTGTCTCTTCTGACTTTCACCATTGCCTTCATAGTGACTACAACTTCTTTTTCCTTTTGTTTTATTAAGTTTTAATTTTAATTCCAGTGTAGTTAACATACAGTATTATAGTAGTTTCAGGTGTCCAACACAGTGATTCAACACTTCCATACATCACCTAGTGCTCATCACAACAAGTGCCCTCCTTAGTCCCCATCACCTATTTCCCCCATCCCTACACCCACCTCCCTTCTGGTAACCATCAGTTTATTCTCTATTACAACTTATTTTTCAAACATAGACTTAAATCCTCTCTCCTCAGAAAGCCTTCCAGGATGTTTCTCCTCTTGTCCCAAAAGCACCCTGTTTGCACCCCTCTGTGACATTTACAGCCTTGTGATAATTACTTATTTATTCATCTATCTCCTTGACTGGAAATCCCCTGGTGCCCAGAATGCAGAAGCCACTTAAAAAGTGCTGATTAAATGTAAAATCCCTATAGATGTATGCTATCAACCTCAACCACATCTTTATCTGTTTGATTTGTCGCTTGTTGAACCCTAACCCTGGGGACTACTGCTACAGTCCCCACCCTCCCATGGCACAAGTACAGTCCTCGACTCCCTCTTCCTCAGCAGGAAATCTCAACATCTACTTCTTAGAGTTCACTGATGAAATTAAGTTCAAAGTCCTTAATCTTCCCTAATTTTCCTCAAGTCTCATTCTCAATATTTAACACTTCTCTCTTACTCTCTTCATCCCTCTCATTTGAAAGGAAAAGGTATCTCTTCTTCCTATGGATCTCATGACTTCCACCTCCTCCCTTGGACCTCTCTTTCTAGAATCTTCCATCTTCTCTCTGTTACCTGCTAGCACTCCAGTCTCTAAAACACCCAGCAGACTGGTTATATCTTAGAATATTCCTTTCCTCTCATCAATGCCTTCAAACCTAGCATAGGTTGTTAGTACTGGTGACTCAAATACCAGATACAGTGTATAGGCGTGTTTCATTTGACTCACATATTTTTAAAATTGGAGAATTTCACTTAAAATTCACTTAAAATAAGAATTTCAGTCTTCCCTGTAAAGGTCAGATAGCTGGCTGTCCTGGATCAACTTTTCCATGTGGCAACAATGGTCTGGACAAGGCTGCTACCTTTGGGTGGGGCATGTGATCACCAGATCATCACAGTCTCCTTGCTCACTTCTGTTACCTCTCTGGTCCTTATAAGCATTTGAGTTTGCAATCCCCTGCTAGAATTTTGGTTTTCTTCCTATCTTTCAACTGGAGGTGCCCTCTTCAAAGTTGCCAGTGATCTTCCAGTTATGTTACACAGGTGTTTCCTCCATCCTCATTGCCCTTGAACTCTCTGCATCTATAGAAACCTCTCTAGAAACTACACCCAGCTTGGCTCCCTTAGCCCCTATTCCCTGTTCTCTTAGATCCCTAATACTGGGGGATTTTGCTTGCTGTTTTCCTTCTGCCCCCTAAATGAAACCATTTCCTAAGATTTAGTCATGGAATTTTCTAAGGCCCCACTCACCTCCATGGACTCACTGAATCATGTGGCTTTTGCCACTCATCCCTTCATGTGAAGAGCTTCCAAATTTATCTGCCTCTAATGTCTCTTCCTCTCTTCCTCATGTTCTTTTCACATATCTCCAATGATCTGCTAGAAATATCCTCCTGGATGTGCTTCCAGCACCTCAAGGCTTAATACATCTGAAATGTAATTCATCATCTTGCATCTTGCCCCCTCCCCCTGACCAAAACATGTCCCTCCTGACTAGTTAACTGTTGATGGAGTTCACACAGTGACCCAGTCTGCAAATCACTTTATTCCTTTCCTTTGACCTCTCAGGCATTTCTTCAGGCCCTCAAAACTCTTGGCCTCCCAACTGGCCTCCCTAACTTCTTTCCCCTCATCCAGATCTCATTCTTTGTACCCTGGCAAAATCATCCTTCTAAAACACTGCTGTGATAATGTCTTTCTACTACTCTACATTCAGTAGCTAAGAGAATGAGGCATATAATTAGTCAAGATTCCTGTCCACATTCTTCTCAGCAACACAGGCATATTTAAACCTCAAAGCAATGACAGTCCACCCTCCCACACCATTCTTGGTGCAACAGAGACTTTTAGTAGTCCTCTATCATTTGAAGAAAAAAATCCCAAACTTATGATCTTCAGCCATCTGAAGGTTTCCAACCTATCCTCCCACCATTTCCTGGCACCTACCTAATGTCACCTGGACAACCTGAAATTCACCAGACAACTTAGATACCTCCTGCTTTCTCCCTTCGCTGACGCAGGTCTATTGTTTGGAAGGTCCTCCCAGCATCCTTTGAGTCCCATCTCAAATATTTCACTGATAATGCCACCTGTCACACACAATCTTATATTGTATTTATGGCCAGGTCTTCTCTGGCCCACTACGTTGTATGTTCCTTGAGAAAAGGGACTGACTCCTTCTCCATCTTTTATCCCAGCAGAGTGCCCAGCACATGGCATCCTTTCAATCAATAAGTATTTAGACAAGCCTTCTATAATGGCAGACATGGAGCCAGGTGCTGGCATACAAAGATGGATGAGGCACAGCCCCTGCCCTGATGGGGTTCTCATTTGAACAGGTGAGAATGACATACAAACACATGACTATAAAGTATGGTGAGCAGTAGAGGAATACGCAAAGTACAGGAGGATTTCATTCATGGAGGAGTGACTGAGAAGAGGAAAGCGAGGGCTCAGAGGATGTGACACTTGAATCGGGCACTAAAGGAAGAAAGGTCAGAGAGGTGAGCAGGAGAAAGGACTAAAGTGAAACTTAAGTCAACTATACTTAAAATTTACTGGCAAGGATGATGGTGGTCAAGTAGCCAGGTTGAAGGATTAGTTCCAAATGTATTTAGATTACGTAGGTTTTAGCTTAGTACGAAACAAATAAACAAGAGTTAACTACCACAGGAGGATGGATTCTACCAAGGGAAATAAGTGGGGGAAAACCAACTGAAGTCACTTTAATTCTTGGTTGTTGACTCTCTCCAAAACCTACATCGCTTTCTTGACAGGTCAATGTTTTAGACTAGCAGTTACTTATTATTGACATTTAACAGAGAGAGATAGTTGGCAATCAAGATTTGGTACAGATCAGAAAACTAGTAAAAAGTGCCTTATACAAATTGCAAGCACAGTATCTTCAGTCCAAAACAGACTTAGATTTTGGAGCTCTTCCATCCTCTGAACATGACTTGAACAGATTACCACCTGCCAAGGCTCAAGTCACTGTGAAAATGGTTTCCCTAATACAAGACAATCACCAGAATCTGTCTTTGGCCTTTGACCTTTGGTTTCTTCACTAGAATACACAGCTTTATTTGACTGAGATAAACAAAAAAGCCGGAAACTTTAAATATGACTGATTTTATTTGATCACCTTAACCGAAATCTCGCCATGAGAAAAGATTCCCCATCAGCAGTTTTTTAAAGAGACATCTGGCTTCAAAAGCTTTTCCTGCTTTTTTTTCCTATTGTAAAAATATTAACTCAAGCACTTCTGGGGAGGCACGCAACAAAAATGCCCACATCAGACTAAGTCCTGCTGATTTCCACTGAGACTGTTTCCACAATAGCAAATGGCTGCTGTTTTGTTTTGTTTTTTTACAGAAACACCAATAAATAAACGGTCCTAGCAACACAGCACAAGGATAGTGATCAATAACATTAAATATTTCTTCATTTTAAAGCCAGTCCTAAAACATCACAGGATTACTAGTGGAGAACACTGATAATTAGATTTGAAAAGCAAAGGGTTTACAGTCAGAGGAGTTTGAGCCTCCTGCCCATGCAGCCTTTATGCATTCGGAGGTGGTCATCATTTCTTCTTCTTCTTTTTTTTAATTTAATTTAATTTTATTATGTTATGTTAGCCACCATACAGTACATCAGTAGTTTCTGATGTAGTGTTCCATGATTCATTGTTTCCATATAACACCCAGTGCTCCATTCAATACGTGCCCTCCTTAATACCCATCACTAGGCTAACCCATCCCCCACCCTCCTCCCCTCTAGAACCCTCAGTTTGTTTCTCAGAGTCCATAGTCTCTCATGGTTCCTCTCCCCCTCCGATTTCCCCCCCTTCATTTTTCCCTTCCTTCTCCTAATGTCCTCCATGCTATTCCTTATACTCCACAAATAAGTGAAACCATATGATGACTTTCTCTGCTTGACTTATTTCACTTACATAATCTCCTCCAGTCCCATCCATGTTGATGTAAAAGCTGGGTATTCATCCTTTCTGATGGCTGAGTAATATTCCATTGTATATATGGACCACATCTTCTTTTTATTTATTTATTTTTATTTTATTATGTTATGTTAGTCACCATACAATATATCATTAGTTTTTGATGTGGTGATCCACAATCCATTGTTTTCGTATAACACCCAGTGCTCCATGCAGTACATGCCCTCCTTAATACCCATCACCGGGCTAACCAATCCCCCCTGCCCCCACCCTTCTAAAACCCTGTTTGTTTCTCAGGTCCATAGTCTCTCATGGTTCATCTCTCCCTCCAATTCCCACCCCCCATTTTTCCCTTCCTTCTCCTAATGTCCTCCGTGTTATTCCTTATGTTCCACAAATAAGTGAAACCATATGATAATTGACTTTCTCTGCTTGACTTATTTCACTTAGCATAATCTCCTCCAGTCCCATCCATGTTGATGTAAAAGTTGGGTATTCATCTTTTCTGATGGCTGAGTAATATTCCATTGTATATATGGACCACATCTTCTTTATCCATTCATCTGTTGAAGGGCATCTCAGCTCTTTCCACAGTTTGGCTATTGCGGACATTGCTGCTATGAACATTGGGGTGCATGTGGCCCTTCTTTTCACTATATCTGTGTCTTTGGGGTAAATCCCAGGAGTGCAATTGCTGGGTCATAGGGTAGCTCTATTTTTAAATTTTTGAGGCACCTCCACACTGTTTTCCAAAGTGGCTATACCAACTTGCATTCCCACCAACAGTGTAAGAGGGTTCCCCTTTCTCCACAACCTCTCCAACATTTGTTGTTTCTTTCCCTGTCCATTTTTGCCATTCTAACTGGTGTAAGGTGGTATCTCAATGTGGTTTTGATTTGGATTTCCCTGATGGCTAATGATGATGAACATTTTTTCATGTGTCTGTTACCCATTTGCATGTCTTCTTCAGAGAAGTGTCTTTTCATATCTTCTGCCCATTTTTTGACTTGATTATTTGTTTTTTGGGTGTTGAGTTTGAGAAGTTCTTTATAGATCTTGGATACCAGCCCTTTATCTGTGGTGTCATTTGCAAATATCTTCTCCCATTCTGTGGGTTGCCTCTTTGTTTTGTTGACTGTTTCCTTTGCTGTGCAGAAGCTTTTTATCTTGATGAAGTCCCAAAAGTTCATTTTTGCTTTTGTTTCACTAGGTTTGGGAGATGTATCTTGAATGGACCACATCTTCGTTATCCCTTCATCTGTTGAAGGGCATCTCTGCTCTTTCCACAGTTTGGCTATTGCAGACATTGCTGCTATGAACATTGGGGTGCATATGGCCCTTCTTTTCACTACATCTGTGTCTTTGGGGTAAATGCCCAGTAGTGCAATTGCTGGGTCATAGGGTAGCTCTATTTTTAAATTTTTGAGGAACCTCCACACTGTTTTCCAAAGTGGCTGTACCAACTGGCATTCAGTGGACATCCTTTCTCATCTGCTTAGAAGCTTCGAAGACATTCAGCCGAGATCTTGAAAATTTGGCCCTGACACAATTGGGTACTGACCACCCATCTCCCACCAACGGCATTCTTTTTTTTTTTTTTTTTTTAAAGATTTTATTTATTTATCTGAGAGAGAGAATGGGAGACAGACAGCATGAGAGGGGAAGGGTCAGAGGGAGAAGCAGACCCCGTGCCAAGCAGGGAGCCCGATGCGGGACTCAATCCTGGGACTCCAGAATCATGACCTGAGCTGAAGGCAGTTGCCCAACCAACTGAGCCACCCAGGCGCCCCCACCAATGGCATTCTTAAATCAAAATTAAGCATTACACACCGACCTGAGAGGAAAGTGAACTGTCACAGATGCCTAGTAATTTTAAACCCAGACCCTGGTGAAGCCAGCCTAGGTCATCCAGCGGTGGTGGGAAGGTTGCAGGGAGCTAGGCAGGGAATGTGACCCACTGTGTGTCTTGGGCTGCCCTTTGAACCAAATCAATGGAAGTCTTTCCTTACTTGTGATAAGTGCCTTCACACACTGATAAGCGCCATTTGGAAATCTTCACTGTTCTGATAAACATCAGTAGGCCAACAAGAGTGTTACTGAATTCTGGGTCTTTCCCTGGAGCCAGACAATCACTTTGCAATATGCCTCCTGGGCAAACTCCAGTTCCCTAGCTAGAGGACTGTAAATATTATAAAACTCAGGAGAATTTCTTTTTATTGCTTGCTACATAACAAATTAAACACATCAGAGGATTGAAAAGCCTCTAAGTTGTTTGTCGCTGTGTTGTTTCATGGGCATGAGAACAGCTGACTAACCAGGCTGAATTCTCTGTACCCATTTGTCCTTCGAAGCACAGCGTACAGCTAAGAGTTAGTGGGGGCGGCATAGACAGAGACGGGTTGTGACGGTGTTTTCTGCTCTTCTGCCACTTGAGGTGGGACCATGGACCCGGGAGTTGCCAGGCCTGGAAGATCCAGCTGCCTCTGGCTTCCAAGGCTGGTGTGATGGCTCTGTTCTCACAGAAGTGCTGACAGAACATGACAAATAGAAAACAGATGTGAACTGACCTTCCACAAATGTATTTCAAGGCTTCTTAATCTTCACAGGAGTCCTTCAGAGTGAGAGATGCCACCTTCAGGCAGTGATGCACATGACATTTAAAGAAGGGTGGCTGTTTCCGCCTGGGACCGGGCAGACAGTCCTCTACTCTGTTCTTGTCCCACCCCCTCCCTTCCTGCATTGCCCTCACAGACACGATTTCCCCCAGAGTCCATTTCCCATGTGGTCATCTCCCTGCACACATGCTTTTGCCCCACCTGTCCCCACACACAGATAGCCTTGGCTTTTATAGATGTACCCAGCATGAGGGACATTTCTCTCCCATGTTTGGATCCATACTTGCTTTGAAACTGTCACTGGGTCCATTACCAACTCCAAATTCTTTTGTGAGACTAAATATTGATTTGGAACTACTGAGTACACTGGACTTTTGCCCACCTAACTTAAGTTAGAAATACTAGAGGGGCCCGGGGTGGTGCAGTCGGTTGAGTGTCCAACCCATGGTTTTAGCTCAGGGCATGATCTCAGGGTCGTGGGGTTGAGCCCTGCATCAGGCTCCGAGCTCAGTGAGGAGTCTGCTAAAGTTTCTCTCTCCCTCTCCCTCTGCTCCTCCCCCCTCAAATGGATAAATAAATCTTAAAAAAAAATACTAATAGAGGGGTACAAAAGCCAATGGGAGAAACAAGTTTGAGGATCCTTGGCTTTGAGGACAAAATACTGCTCCATATGCACGTGGGTTCACACTATACATGATACTATGCTTTTGAATTGCTCATTTTATGTTCTTTGCAGACGTCTGTCTGCAGCCCACAAGAATCTGGGTGAATTTCCCAGAGTTTTGTCCTCCCAATGACTACAATATTTTGTGGAAGACTTTCTTCCTTGCCCAGCTGTTGATGTCTCACAGAACAATTTATGGCAACATTTCTCCTGAGAAAGAAAGCTGTGTAAGTGCAACGCAGTGCAAATTCATTCCCAATGCCACTGATGAAATCCCACACTGCCCCAGTTAATCCCAAATTAGTCTGGTTTCAAAGCCTGGGCACTTCTCAGTGGGCCAGACCAGCTCTTACCTTCAAAGTCCAGGGGATTCTCTGCTTGACAAGTCAGTGCATTCCCCTCCTTCCAGACATCATATGCCAAGAAATTCCCATCTTATTTTGAAATAAATAGAAAGTTCTGGACTAAAGCGGATGGAGTTTGTGGAACTTAAACATTTATTCCTGTATCACTTAAGACTAAACCATTTATCCAATTTGTGGGAGAATCAAAATGCACTCTTTATCTGAATGTGGAATTGTTATTTAGATATTTGAACTTTGCAAATGAATAGAAAGTGTCAAACATGCAATTTGTATGCATGAGCTCAGTTAGAGTGATGATAATCCTGAAATGGGTAATCTAATGTCAATTTTATAGAATAGATAAATGAAGCTTATCAATGTGAAATAATTCCTGTTAAAACTAATAAATGGTAGAGCAGGATTCAGTTAGTCTTGTCTGTAATGGAGGCTCCAAAAGGGTTAGATTGAAATGCGGGCAGAGGACTTTTCTTGAAGCTGTGTTTGCATAGCGAGCTCCTTGCTTTACTTAGTATATTTATTTGGGTTAGATGGAGGGGGTGATGGAGATTTGGGGCCTTTAGCCTTCCCACTGCAAGCTGCAAGCTGCTTCTTGGGCTGCCATTGCTTCTCTGACTCCAAGATCCCCTCTCTTCCAGTTGATATATTTGCAACATGAGATCCCAGGAGAAAATATTTATTTATTTATTTATTTGTATTAACATATAATGTATTATTTGTTTCAGGGGTACAGGTCTGTGATTTATCAGTCTTACACAATTCACAGCGCTCACCATAGCACAAACCCACCCCAGGGTCCATCTACCAGCCACCCCATCCCTCCCACCCCCCTCCACTCCAGCAACCCTCAGTTTGTTTCCTGAGATTAAGAGTCTCTTATGGTTTGTCTCCCCCTCTGGTTTCGTCTGGTTTCATTTTTTCCCTCCCTTCCCCTATGATCCTCTGTCTTGTTTTTCAAATTCCCAGGAAGAAAATATTAAAGACAAATACGCAATTAGATTATTGACCCATAGATGTACTAACCCAAAGTTGCATTCCCTGTCTGTTTTTCTGGTTCATTCTGTATCACTACCCCTCACACATTTGGAGATTCAACAACATGGTGGGGTTTTTTTTTTCAGTCTTTCTAAGGCCCTGCTTTCTCACTTCTAGGTCTGTCTTTGTACATGATCTTCCCTGTACCTGGGGACACTCTTCTTCTCACCCCTGCTTTCTCCTCTCCCTACACCCACCCTTCCCCCAGCAAACTGTTAAACCTCAGCTTCAGGGCACCTGGGTGGCTCAGTTGGTTAAGCGTCTGCCTTTGGCTCAAGTCATGATCCCGGGGTCCTGGGATGGAGCCCTGTGTGGGGCTCCCTGCTCAGCAGGGAGTCTGCTTCTCCCCCTCCCTCTGCCCCCCCCCCTTGTATTCTCTCTCACTCTGCGCTCTCTCAAATAAATAAAATCTTTAAAAAACAAAAAAAACTTCAGCTTCAAAGTCATCCCCTCCCTCCCATATCATCCTATTATAACCCCGCCATGGCCGCCATCTTTTTAGGATTTATTTATTTATTTACTTATTTACTTATTTGACAGAGAGAGACAGCAAGAGAAGGAACACAAGCAGGGGGAGCAGGAGAGGGAGAAGCAGGCTTCCCGCCGAGCACGGAGCCCGATGTGGGGCTCGATCCCAGGACCCCGGGATCATGACCTGAGCCGAAGGCAGACGCTTCACGACTGAGCCAGCCAGGCGCCCCCGTGGCTGCCACCTTTAAGGGAGGCATTCTGGAACACAACCCACTGCACTTGAATTCTGCCTTTGCCTGTTGTGCCACTCGCTAACCCTCTCAGGGTTTGACTTTCCTCCCCTTTAATGGGGACAAGAGTGACACCTGAGTTTTAGCAGTAGATCCAGGTTCACTGAGAAAACACCTTTGCACCTCTTAAAGCCAACCTGACTGGCAGCAAGCCCTCCATCCGTGGTAACTATAACCGTCACCTACAGTAATGTGGAAGGGACCGGCACTAGGCTGGTCACCACAGCATCCCAGCACACATACAGTGCCTATGAATTATTTGCTGGCTGAATGAATCTCCAGTTGCACAAATACAGCATGTCCACTGCTCCTGACCCTAACCACCATCATGTCTTATCTGGATTCTGAAATAGGCTCCTAACCCATACTCCTGTGTCTATCTTTGCTCCTCTCCTGTCCATCCACAGGGATCTTTCCAAACTTAATTCCGATCACACTGCTCTTCTGGTTTCCCATCTCACTTGGAATAACAACTGAAGTCCTTGCAAAAAGTCCTCACCTTCTGCTACTCTTCCCTTGATCACTCCGTTCCAGCTACGGTGGCCTCGTGGGTGCTCCTTGAACACGCCAGGAATTGCTTTTGCTTTAGAGTACACGCTGGCTCTTCCTTCTGCCTGCACCACGTTTTCCAGAGAGAATCGCTAACTAACTCCGCCCCCTCCTTTACATCTTGCTCTAAAGCCACCTTCTCAGTAAGGCCAACATAGATCACCCTATTTAAAATTGCAACCTCGTGACAAAAGAAAAGAATAAACAAAGAGGGTAGGAGGAAACTTTTGGAGGTGACGGATCTGTTTAAGGCACACAAAGTGGTGATGGTTTCACTGCTGTCTATGTATCTTCAACCTCACCAAGTTGATACCTTAAATACGCAAAGCTTTTTTTATGTCAACCACATCTTTCGTCTGGTTTCGTCTTGTTTCATTTTTTCCCTCCCTTCCCCTATGATCCTCTGTCTTGTTTCTCAAATTCCCAGGAAGTGGCTTGGGAAAAAAAAAAGGAAAGATTAAAGTCGCAACCTTGTCCATGCTCAACCCTAGTGCTCCCAACCCCTTTCCCTCGCTTTAATTTTAACTTCACACCTTCCGACTTCACACTTGAGTCACCTTCTTTATTCCGACTATGTTTAGTGTTATTTGCTGGCTTTCCCGCTTGACTGCTGGCGCCAGCAGCACAGGGACCTTTGTTTAGTCCCGGATAGATTCCCAGCTTAGAGAGGTACCTGGCACACAGAAGCGCCTGGTAAATATTCTTGAATAAACTGTCACATGTGTACTTGTCGGTCCCCGACCCATAGTTTCAGTTTATAGTCATTCTGGGTTGGTAACGTGAACAGAGGCGCCAACTCTTCCAGGTGAGAAAAGCCAAGACTTCTCCATTTGTAGTTCTGACATAATGCCCTCGCTAGACTGCATCTAAATGGATCTTTTCAACAGAAGGGGTGTTGCACAAAGCCCCGTCTCCGTGCAGCCTGGACACTGCATTTGGCAGTTGGGGTGCTCTGCTGTCTGGGTGCGGCCCTGCACGTGTGGTCTTGATGGGATGTCCCGATTAGTTACCGGACGGGCCTGAGCAGCTCTGGGGAGTAGCTTGTCAGTTCAGCTCTCGCCACGGAAAGCGGATCTCACCAGCGGTTCTACTGCAACCCTTCTTGGGCTCTCTATCCTCTTGAACCTCAGGAGAGCACTCTCCTTCAGAGTCTTTTTTTCCTGATTGACCGCTAAAAACAAGCAACAATTTCTGAATTTATGATCACGCTGGTCGTTTTGACTGAATATATCAATCCCATTCCGACAATTCTGCAGTAGATAGAATATTTTTTGTCTTACTTATACTACAAATAAACTATAATAGGCATGTGACTGTGTAGAAGTTACAGGGCAATACATGTAAACTCAATATAAGACGTTGGAACAAATAGAAAATCAGGATACAGAAGGTGAGGGCTCTTGACATGTAAGATTTCCTAATCGTAGGAGATGATTTATATGACCAGAAAAGACAAATCATACAGACAGAAAATTAGCGGCGTCTGGGGCTGAAGGTGGGAATGGGGTGTGAATGCAAGTGGGGGCAAGGTTTCTTCTAGGAGTGAAGAAAATATTCTAGGATTAGATTGCAGAACTCTTAATTTACTAAAAATCACTGAATTATACATGAAAATGGGTGAATTTTATGGTATGTGCTTTAGTTTGCTAGGGGTGCTGTAACAAAGCACCACAGACTGGGTGGTTGAAACAACACAAATGTATTGTCTCCCAGTTGTGGACGCTGGAAGTCTGAGATCAAGGTGTGGGCAGGGTGGGTTCCTCTCGAGGGCTGTGAGGGAGGGATGTGTTCTAGGCCTCTCTCCATGGCCTGTAGATGGTCATCTTCTCCCTTTATCTTCACATTATCTTCCCTCCATCCATGTGTGTGTCCAAATGTCCTCTGCTGGTAAGGACACCAGTCATATTGGATTAGTGTCTACCCTAATGGCCTCTTTTTAATTTAATTAAAACTTGAAAGATCTTATCTCTAAATGCAGTTGTGTTTTTTTTTTTTAAGATTTTTTATTTATTCATCTGACAGAGAGAGTGCACACAAGCAAGGGGAGTGGCAGGCAGAGGGAGAGGGAGAAGCAGGCTCCCCGCTCGATCCCAGGACCCTGGGATCATGACCTGAGCCAAAGGCAGATGCTTAACCGATTGAGCCACCCAGGCGCCCCAAGTAAATGCAGTTCTATTCTGAGAAACCAGGGGTTAGAACTTTGACATAGGAATTTAGGAGGGTACACAATTCAGCCCTTAACACTACAGGCACACCTTGGAGATAATGTGGGTTTGGTTGCAGACCTCCGCAATAAAGCAAGTATCACAATAAAGCAAGTCAAACGAATTTTTTGGTTTTCCAGTGCATATAAAAGTTGTGTTTACACTATACTGTAGACTCTTAAGTGTGCAATAGCATTATGTCTAAAAAAATCAATTAATTTTTAAAATATTGCTAAAGGGGCGCCTGGGTGGCTCAGTCGTTAAGCGTCTGCCTTCGGCTCAGGTCATGATCTCAGGGTCCTGGGATCGAGCCCCGCATTGGGCTCCCCGCTCAGTGGGAAGCCTGCTTCTCCCTTTCCCACTCCCCCTGCTTGTGTTCCCTCTCTCACTGTGTCTCTCTCTTTCAAATAAATAAAATCTTTAAAAATAAAAATTTAAAAAAATTAAAAAAAAATAAAATACTGCTAAAAAATGCTAACCATCATCTGAGCTTCCAGTGAGTTATATTTGCTTGTGCAGGGTCTTGCCTCCATGTCCATGGCTGCTGACTGATCAGGGCGGCGGTTGCTGAAGTTTGGGGCAGCTGTGGCAATTTCTTAAAATCAGATCACAATGAAGTCTGCCGCATCAATCGATTTTTCCTTTCACGAATGATTTCTCTGTAGCATGTGATACTCTTTGACAGCATTTTACCCACAGAAGTTCTTTCAAATTGGAGTCAGTCCTCTCAAAACTTGCTTCTGCTTTATCAACAAGTTTATTTAATCGTCTAAATCCTTTGTTGTCATTTCAACAATCTTCACAGCATCTTCACCAGGAGTAGATCCCACCTCAAGAGACCACTTTCTCTGCTCACCCATAAGAAGCAACTCCTCATTCGTTCAGTTCTATCATGAGCTTGCAGCAATTCAGTCTCATCTTCAGGCTCCAATTCTTTTTTTTTTAAAGATTTATTTATTTGGGGGGGGAGGGGTAGAGGGAGAAGGAGAGCGAGAATCCCAAGCAGACTCCCTACTTTGTGTGGAGCCCGACGCAGGGCTCCATCTCACGACCCTGAGATCATGACCTGAGCTGAAATTGAGAGGTGGATGCTTGACCCACTGAGCCACCCAGGCGCCCCTTCAAGCTCCACTTCTAATCCTAATTCCCTTGCTAATTCCACCACATCTGCGGTTACTTCCTCCCACGAAAATCTTAAACTTTCAATTTATAAGAACGCAGTATCTGTGAAGTGCAATAAACTGAAGCACAATAAAAGTATGCCTATATGTAAATTGTACTTCAATAAAGCTGTTTTAAAATAACTTTTAGTAATTGAGCATTTACTAGGTTGTAGGTACTAATGCTAAGTACTTTACATATATCATCTCATTTGATCTTCTCAATAACGGTATGAGGTTAAGTATGTTTATGCCTACTTTAAATTGAGGAAAGAAGGCACAGAGAGGTTATGTAATTTGCCTGTGGTCACAAAGCCAATAAGCAACGGAGCCATGATTGAATCCGGACTCCAGAGCCCACACGTTTAATTCCTATGCTAACACCTACATGTGCCTACATGTGCCAGGCACTCAGGCCCTTCAAGTCAAGTCCTCTGGTATCAGTTTCATAATCTCAATTGTATGCAAGAGAAAACTGAAGCTCAGAGAAATTAAGCACCCCGCCCAAATCCACACAAGTCTATGATTGGGCCTTCTCCAAAACCCAAGCATTTTCTAAATACATGGTATTTCTAATTATGGGTAACTGTGGCTTTCACCCTTTTTGATGGGAGACCTGCAGGGCAAGAAAAAGCCTCCAGCACCATATGTGCTCAATAAATAGTTGTGGAATGAATGAGAACATATTTAACTCCACCGTGATGGATAAAGGAAACTGCTCCTGCTGGTGACCTGAGCAGCCTCAACATCCAATTCTGGAGACTGACTACTCAGGCTGCAGGTCAGCGGATCGATCATCTTGCACGTGCAGTTCATGATACAAACTCCAGAAGTTACTTCTTGGCTGAATACTTTTGTATGGGGAAATGGGCACCCTCATAGCCTGCGGGTGGGAACACAAACTGGGATGAACTTTTCATTGGGCAGCCTGGCAGTGTGTATCAAAAGCCTTAAACACAACACACACACACACACACACACACACACACACACACACACCCTTATGTCCTGATAATTCCTTATCTAAGAATTTATAAGTGTTATGAAAAATTATGGTATAGTCAGAATGGAATAATATGCAGTCTTTATTAATGATGTTGCTTTTTATTATTGTTCTAGATAAAGTTCATGTTATGTAACATTTAGTGAAAAAAAAAAGCAAAAAATAAACCAGTTACATGGCAGTTCACAGAAAAAGAAATGCAAATGGCTAGTAAATGTATGAAAAGATACTTATTCTCATTCAGAATGCAAAGAAATGCAAATCGAAACAATGGAATATTTTTCACCTATGAGATCAGCTAAGAGTTGGCCAGGGGGTAAACAGGCACTCTAATACACAACTGTTGATAGTATAAATTGGTACAAACTTTTGGCAGAAATTTGGGAATATCATTAAAATTAAAAAATATATATTTCCCTTTATGACCTAGCAATATTACTTCTGGCAATTTTACTTTGTCCTATAGAAATACATATATATGCAAAGATGTCCATTATAGCACTAATTGCAGTAGCAAAAAACTTGGAAACAAGTTTTCATCAACAGCCAAATGATGAAATAAATGGTGGAAATTTGTACAGTGAAACATAAACAGCTCTTAAAATAAATGATGTCAACCTCTGTGCTCATTTGCAAAGATATTTACATTAGTCAGGGTCCAGACAGGAACACAAAATTCATGTTAGATAACTCAATAGAGAAAATTTAATATAGTAATTGATTACGAATGTTTAGAGACAAGCTATGTTATATCAGAGGGTGGTGACTCGAGGACACAGGCAGCCCTGCAGGCAGCTGGGAAGTTGGGGGGCGGGGGCAGAGTCAAGATTACTCCATCCATTTCTTCAACTTTCCCTTCTTCCCTTTGTGTATCAAATTCAATCTCTCTGTGTGGACCAATTTTCTATTCTCCATGCACACAGCTGCAACAGCTCTAGTTCAAGCACCCCTAATGGCTGAGGATAATCCCAGGAGATAATCCGATGGATCCAGATTGGGTTAAGTATCCACCCCAAATCCAATCATCTTTGGCCAGGGGAAAGGGCCACATGATTCACCTCTGTGAACCGAGATTGTAGTTCCCTCTCAACTCTCTCTCAACTGAGGAGCCTCAGTTGGGGAGGTCCTGTATACTGTTGACAATATGGCAAACTGGATGGTACTGCTGCCATCTATCAAGATAGGGGATTCAGGGTGGGGAAGGATTGGAACAGAAGACAATAACTTCGGTTTTGGACGTGTTCAATTGAGATGCCCGCAGAACATCTAAATATATTCTCTAGGAGGTAAATGAATGTACAGTCCAGAGCTCAGCATGGGAATTTGGACTGGAAATCTAGGCCCGGGACAAGTAGCATAAAAACAGTATTTGCAGCCATGGGTAAGTAAGAAAAAAAAATGCTGGTTCAAGATAGAACCCTAGAAAATAAAATAAAATATATATATATATTTACAGGATAAACAGAGGGAAAGAAGGAACACTAAAGGAGACTGAGAAAAATTGGCCAAAAGGACCGGTGAGAAAACAACCAGAAAAAAAAAAGTCCTGGAGAGAGGAATGCAGAGAAGAAAGAGAGAAGAGGTTTCAAGGAAAAGAAAGTGATCAATTCAGTTAGATAAGATAAACCCTGAACATGCCTGGTTGGATATGACCCCAAGGTCTCAGATGATGTGGACATCAGAGTGAAGGAAGAAACTAAACTGCAATAGGTTTAGGAGGTTAGGAAAGGAATTCCTCATGATTTAATGCTTTCACAGCCGCTCATTAAAGAGGAAGATGACAAGCCTCTGTGTGATTAAATAGAAGAAATAAGTCAGTGTCCTTGTGCTTCATGGTTCTTCTGCAAAGCTCTTCTGTATGGGGTAACTTGGATGATCCTCGTCATCTCAGGGACATTTACAAAGGCCCAAACTGAGGTTTCTACTCTGAATTCACAGAGCAAATCCTAGAGCTCCCTCTTGGGGTTGACGATTCTTGTATATTCCTACCTAGTCTTGGAAACAGAAGAATCAGCCGTCTAGGGCTCTGGGGCTGCATCTGGCCCTCAGTCCGTTTCGCATGGCCTGTGAACTAAGGATGTTTCTTTACATTCTTAATGCTTTAAAAAAAAATCAAATGAAGGAAAATATTGTGCAATGTGGAAATTATAGGACCTTCAAATCTCAGTTTTCATTCGAACACAGTGCTCACTTGTGTAGGCACGGCTGCTTTCACGCTACAATAGCAGAAGTGACGAGAAGTGACAGAGAATGTCTAGCCTCACAAAGCCTAAAATACTCTCTGGCCCCTTTGGAAAATGTATGCAGACCCCTACCCTAAAAGACTGGACAGGCAGTCCTAGCACTTTAGGTTGCTCTTCGAGATATAAAAATAGCTTTGTTCGGGTCACCAAACTCAACAAAAACATACTATAAATTTGTCAAATTTCCTTAAGTCTTTTTTTTCTCTCATTTATCATCATTATTATTATTATTTTTAAAGATTTATTTATTTATTTGAGAGCTGCATGAGCTGGGGATGGGGCAGAGGGAAAGAATCTCAAGCAGATTCCCCACTGAGTGTGGAGACTGACATGGGGCTCGATCTCACGACCCTGAGATCATGACCTGAGCTGAAATCAAGAGCCAGATACTCAACCGACTGAGCCACCCAGGTGGCCCCTTTTATTATTTTTTTTAAATTTTTTTTTAAGTTTATTTATTTTTTTGTAGTAATCTCTACACCCAACATTGGGCTCAAACTCACAATCCCAAGATCAAGAGTCACATGCTCCACGGACTGAGCCAGCCAGGCGCCCCTAAATTTCCTAGAGTCTTAAGTATGAACAATGTTGTCATAACTAGACCCACATGAATTGCACATTTCAGGCCAATTTCACTTATTTGTGCTTGGGATATTGTGGGACACAGCTGGGCAAGACGGTGTGCCCAGTCCTGGAACAGGCTAGACTCCATGAAGGAAAAGCCTAGATTTGCACCTAGAATTGTGCTTCCGTGTGGAATAGACCAGATACTAAAAGCTAAGTGACAGAGAACACTAAAATGCCAGTGACTGTTTATTGACCACTTCCTATGTACTAGGCATGCCAAATGCTTTACATACAATTGTCAAGATAAACAAAACTAACTCCTCCTCTTTTGCCAAGAGTGAAGAAAATCTGAAGGATGGTAATAGAAGTGTATCATAGTTTTCTCACAGCAGGACGAACTACAACACGAAAGAGAGGAAGCAAGATATCATGGTAGTTCAGAGGAAATGAGTTTACTTGGGAGTAGGGAAAGGGAAATTTGGACCTGAAAGAAAGGAAATATTTTAACAAAGGAAGAAGACGGAAGGTGGATGAGCAGGAGAATGCAGGGTATATTTAAGGAATAGCATGAAGATCCTACTGGCTGAAATGGAGGGTGTGTGTAAACTAATTTTTTTTAACTTACAACTTTATTTTCAATTTGCCGTGAAAGCCTTTCTGATTCTGCCTACCAAGGAAGATCTTCTTAGCTTCAGTGACATCTCGACTCACAACTCTACTATAGACCACACTGGGACTCTGTCCAAAGCCCACAGCACAGGAACCACGGATCGCCATCAGGGCGTGGGCCAGCCCTCCCAGGAGTCCTTGCAGCAGTCCGCTGAGCGTGCAGCTTAGATCCAAGGAAGCAAGGTGCCCAGCAGGCCAGCACAGAAGCTGCCTTGGCTTACAGGCCTCACTCCCCACAGGAGCCGGTATCTCTTGTAACCACAGGGATAGCTTCTAGGGTTTCTGTGAGAGACACAGCGATTACTAGAGTCACAGCCCTCAGGAAGTCCAAAGTTGTGACTTCCTGCCAGGGACCAATAGTTCTCTCACTCCAGAGGTCGTTTACCAAACAGGGATCATCTTTCCCATGTGCAGTGTTGCCTAGCAGCAGGGTAGACACTGTCTTTATCAAGTTGCCTGAGAAACCAAGGGTCAAATTCTCATGCATGAAGGGAAAAGGTTTTGTTAACCCTTTACTCATGCTCGCCCATACCCGCTCCAATTTCAGTGCTTTCTTCCAAAAGTAACTCCTATTAATTACTTTTAAGAATTTACATAAAATTGTGTACATACTGGTAGGCATTTAATTTAGATCCAATTTTTCACTATTAAAACAAGCAATGAACATCCTCATGTTTCCTAGCAGTGAAATTATTTGATTAAATGAGAAATATAAAATTCTGATAGATAATATTATATCGTTGCTAATTTTAATGCACACCAGCAGGTGTGAGTACCAATTCCCCTTCACTCTCTGTGACGCTGTTTATTAGAAATCTTTAAATTTGGTCACTACAATGCATGAAACATGGTCTTCTATTAATTTGCATTTCCCCAATAACTAGTGAGTTCACAGATCTTTTCAAATGTTTATAGACCACTATTTGTATTTTTTCTTTTGTGAATTACTTGGTCATATTCTTTGTCCATTTTTCTATTGAGTTGATGTTTTTATTGATTTGTGGGTAATATATATATCTATAAATACACCCATATCTTTTTTTTTTTTTTTTTAAGAGAGGGTGGGGAGGGGCAAAGGGAGAAGGAGAGAGAATCAAGCAGGCTCCACACCCAGCGAGAAGCCCAACTCGGGGCTCGATCTCACAACTCTAAGATCATGCCCTGAGCTGGAATCAAGAGTCGGACATTTAACCGACTTAGCCACCCAGGCAACCCTTGTATCTATATTACTATATAGTATATGTATGATATACTACGTATATAATACTGTGTTAGGTATATATGCATACTACATACATATTACTACATATATATGGCACATATAAGTGTTGTTTATATGCACACACATAAATATTTGGGTATTGTCAGATACGTAATGGGAATATTAATGATTTTTGATCAGGACAGCTTGGTGCTGGGAGTGATTAAGCACTGAGGCTTTGGAGTTAGACTTGAGTCTGCTCAGCTCAAGTGCTTCCTAGTATGTGTCCTTAGACAAAGCACTTAATCTCCTTGAACCTCAGTTTTCTTATTCGTTAAATGGGGATAATAATATATTCACTGGGTTGTCTTTAGCTAAGTTTGGGGCCATAAAGTATTCAGTAAATGGTAACACTTAGCATTATTTTTTTAATTGAAGTGTAATTCACATACCATAAAGTGTACGAGTGCCTTTTTAGTATATTCACAAGGTTGTGCAACCATCAGCGTGATCCAGTGCCAGGACATTTTCATCACCCCGAAAAGAAATCTTGTACCCAGTTACTCCCTGCCCCACCCCCACCCCCTGGCAAGCCCTAATCACTTTTTTTTTTAATTTCATTAATTTTTTTTTAAAGTAAGCTCTAGGCCAAATGTGGGGCTTGAACTCACGACCCTGAAATGAAGTCACATGCCCTACTGACCGAGCCAGCCAGGCGCCCCTAAGCCCCTCACTTTCTATCTCTATGGACTTGCCTATTCTGTACATTTCATATATGTGGAATGATACACTATATGGCCTTTTGTGTCTGGAATCTTTCATTTCGCATGTTTATGAGGTCTATTCATATTGTAACATATTATAGCACTTCATTCACTTTTATTGCTGAATAATCCATTGTAATGATATACCACATCTGATTTATCCATTCATTAGCCGATGGACATTTGGAATGTTTCTACTTTTGGCTATTATGAATAATGCTGCTACAAATATTCATGTACAAGTTTTTGTTTGGACATATATTTTCAATTCTCTTAGGTATATACCTAGAAGTAGAATTGCTGGGTCACGCAGTAACTCCATGTTTAACTTTTTTTTTAAATTTATTTAAGCAATCTCTACACCCACTGTGGGGCTCAAACTCATGACCCTGAAATCAAAAGCTGCATGTTCCACCAACTGAGGTAGCTGGGCAGCCCTATGTTTAACTTTTTAAGAAACTCCCAAGCTGTTTTCATCAGCAGCCACGCTGATTTACATTCTCACCAGCAATGTATGAGAGTTTCAATTTCTCCACATCCTTGTAAATATTTGTTATTGCCTCTTTTATTATAGTCATCCTAATGAGGTGGTATCTCATGATGGTTCTGATTTGGATTTCCCTAATAACAAATGATGTTGAGCATCTTTTCATGTGCTTATTGTCCACTTATAATTCTTCTTTGGATAAATGGAGAAATTAAAATCTTTTGCCCAATTTTTTTTTTTTTTTTAAAGATTTTATTTATTTGAGAGAGAGAGACACAGCGAGAGAGGGAACACAAGCAGGGGGAGTGGGAGAGGGAGAAGCAGGCTTCACGCCGAGCAGGGAGCCCGATGCGGGGCTCGATCCCAGGACACTAGGATCATGACCTGAGCCGAAGGCAGACGCTTAACGACTGAGCCACCCAGGCGCCCCTCTTTTGCCCAATTTTTAATTGGTTCTTTTTGAGTTGTAAGAGTTCTTCATATGTTCTGGATACTAGCCTCTTTTTAGACGTATGGTTTGCAAATATTTTCCCCCATTCTGTGAATCATCTTTTCACTTTCTTGATAATGATCTTTGAAGCATAAAAGTTTTTAATGATGAAGTTCAATTTATCTATTTTTCTTTAGTTACTTGAACTTTAGGTGTCATATTCCTAAGTATTTTATTCTTTTTGATGCTGTTATAAATAAAATTGTTTTCTTAACTTTCTTTTCAGTTCATTGCTAGTGTATAGAAATATAACTGACTTTTGTATATTGATCCTGTATCCTGCAACCCTACTAGACCCATTTATTAGCTCTAGTAGTTTGTGTGTGTGTATGTTTCTTAGGATTTTTCTAAGTACAAGATCAATGTTATCTGCAAATAGAGATAGTTTTACTTCCTCCTTTCTAATCTAGATGCCTTTTCTTTCTTTTTCTTGCCTAGTTGCCCTGGCTAGAATCTCCAGCACGACGTTGAATAGATGTGGTCAAAGCAAACATCCTTGTCTTATTCCTGATGTTAGGGGAAAAGCATCCATTATGTATAATGTTCATTTACATAAGTGCCCTTTATCAGGTTAAGGAAGTTCCCTTATATTCCTAGTTTGTTGAGTATATCTCTATCATAAGAGGGTGTTGGATTTTGTCAAATGCTTTTTCTGCATCTGCTGAGATTATCATGTAGCTTTTATTTTTTTTTTTTTAAGATTTTTTTTTTTTTAAAGATTTTTTATTTATTTTTTGACAGAGAGAGACACAGTGAGAGAGGAAACACAAGCAGGGGGAGTGGGAGAGGGAGAAGCAGACTCCCCGCAGAGCAGGGAGCCTGATGCGGGGCTCGATCCCAGGACTCTGGGATCATGACCTGAGCCGAAGGCAGACACTTAATGACTGAGCCACCCAGGCGCCCCTGTCCTTTATTCTTTTAATATGGTGTATTTATTAGTTTGCTAGGGCTGCCATAACAAAGTGCCATAGGCTGGGTGGCTTAAACAACAGCAATTTTCCCACAATTCTAGAAGCTGCAAGTCTGACTGCAAAGTGTCAGCAGGGTTGGTTTCTTCTGAAGCCTCTCTCTGTGACTTGTAGATGGCTATCTTCTACCTGTGTCTTCATATGGTCTTCCTAATATTTTTACAAGGACCCAGTCATACTGAATTAAGACCCACCCTAATGACTGATTTCAACTTCATTACCCCATTAAAGGCCCTATCTCCAAATACAGTCATATTCTGAAGTACTGGGGGTTAGGACTTCAACGTATGAATTTTGAGGAGACACCACTCAACCCATAACAGCCTATAACACAAAGTGGTTTTTACATGTTGAAACAACCTTGTATTCCTGGTATAAAGCCCACTTGATCATAAGATCACTTAATCCTTTCTGTATGTTGCTGGATTCAGTTTGTATTTTGTTGAAAATTTTTACAAACAGTTAGCTAGAATTATTCCTCTTTATTCCTACCATTCAAATTGCTTTTACAGATGCTATTTCATTTTCCCTTAAACAGAATTCTATGAGGGTAGTATATTCATATTCACTAAAACAAATTGAGGCTCAGGAGAGTGAAGCGATTTCCCCCCAATTATAAATTTGCAGTAGTAGATAGTATAGACTGGAATCAAAACTACAGATGGGAAGAACATTAGGGGGATGAAAGAAAGCAGGATTTGGTAAGAACAAAGAGAAACTTTGGCTGGCTGGAAGTGAACAGGGTCAATTTGAATGGCATCAGTGATCTCAGTGTAAGAACTGAGGTCATCTGCTGATGTGCACAATAAGAGTAAATAGACTTGTGGTTTCAATTCATGCATGTAATTAAACCAAGTAGGGATGACAATTCTCATTAATTTTGAGATCATGATTTGACCAGATTAGCTGAAAGGAGAATAAACCCAAGTTTTGATGATAGGGATTTGACTGTATCAGTAACAGTACATCCCTCCTTCATTCTTGGAAAGTTAGTTTCCAAGGTGACTGCCAATTCATACAATCTTGTCTAGCCTCGATGGAGCCATACTCTGATGCTCTAGTACTATGACTGCTCAGTCAGAAAATGCTGAATTCAAATTCTACCTCTGGCCCCAACAGGTTGTGTGGCTTTGAAAGCCATTTAATTCCTGCAAGACTGTATTCCCTCATCAAATGGGGGAACTGAATTAGATGTTCTCTAAACTCCCTTCCAGTTTTATGACTCTTGTTTAGTGAATAAGGGGAGTGGTGATTCAGTTCACTGGAAATTTTCAAACAGCAATGATGAACTCACTAAGGGTAGACTAAGGAATTACTGAAGAGCAATGAAGCCTAGTATAGGATAGTGAGCAGTTAAGCCAGGCTGGGTAGCCAGTGAAAGTGGGAAAGTAAACAGACTGGGGTGGGTCTGATCTGGCTCACAGGAGGCAATGTTCTGATAATCAAGACATCTATTTTTCCTTTTCATGTAATTTTAAACTATTTTGTTATTCTTTTTCACTCAAATGAAATGCACTCATTGCAAAAATTCAAACATACACGTACATAACATAGATAGCAACAGTCCTTATAATTCTTATTCCTATTGTTAAGATTGGTAAAAACTCCTCCAAGTAATTTTTCTCTCCATACTCTAACATATTATTTACAAAAATAAAATCATGAAGTTTTGCAAACTATTTTCCCCCCTCACTAACAAGTATAATCCAGATATTTTTTCATGTCAGAGCATAGAGCTTTATTCATTTTTTAAATTTTATTTTTATTTAAGTAATCTCTACCCCAACACAGGGCTCAAACTCATGACCCAAAGATCAAGAGTCACATGCTCTTCTGACTGGGCCAGCCAGGCGCCCCTAGATCTGCTTTATTCATTTTGACAACCACAGAGGAATCCATTGTATCACTATAGCATAATTTATGCACATCCTTTTGATGCCATTTACCTTGTTTACAATTTTTTGATACTGCAAACAATGCTACAGTGAACATCTCCGTATATATCTTGTATATATGAATAAATGTTCCTAAACAATATATTTATTCTTAAAGGTCCAATCACTTACTTCAATAAAAAATTAAAATGTAAATTTTAGAAGTAAAATTGCTGACTCAGAGTAGTTTTTTTTTTTTTTTTTAAAGATTTTTATTTATTTATTTGAGAGAGAGAGAGCACATGAGAGGGGGGAGGGTCAGAGGGAGAAGCAGACTCCCTGCTGAGCAGGGAGCCCGATGCGGGACTCGATCCTGGGTCTCCAGGATCATGACCTGAGCCGAAGGCAGTCGCTTAACCAACTGAGCCACCCAGGCGCCCTGACTCAGAGTAGTTTAGTAGATATTGCCAAGTTATCCTCCCAAAATGTTGAAGCAATTTACAATCCCACCAGTGTAGGAGACTAAACTGTTTCCCCACTCTCTTGCTAGCACTGGGCGGTCTTGTTTTTTTTGTTTGCTTGTTTTTTTGAAAATTGTTCCTATCTCAGGTACATGCAGAATTGTCAGATTTAGTAAGTAAAAATATAGGACGTCTAGTAAAATTCGAATTTCACATTAAAAAAAATAAAGATTACCCAACTCCATCTGCCAATGGCCTGTTTCTGGTCTATCCTTTGGTATCATCAGTGATGTCTTCTCTGTCAATAGTTATCTGAAACATTTATTTTATCCTAAATGGATGAGAAATATTTAAATTTGTGTATTCTTAAGATTTGGTGAGATCAAGCATATATATTTGCCATTTTTATATCCTCTCTAGTGAACTACCTGTTCAATGGTTTGTCTTCCTTAATGATTTATAAGAATTTTTTTATATTAAGGAATTAGACCCTGTTACATAACCTAGTTTTCCTTTTGACAATTTTTTGTTATTCCCCCCATTTAGAAGTGTTGCACTTTTATGTACTCCAACTTATTAAGCTGTGCCATTATGAGTTTCTCAAATCACCTGGATACCTTGTATAAATGCAAATTCCTAGCAAATCAAATTTCTGAGAGTGAAATCTGGAACTCTCTCTTTAAAATCTCTGTAGGGGATTTTCTTCCTTTCTTCTTTCCTATCCCTCTTTTATTTTTTATCCTTCTCTTCCTCCCATCCATCCTACCAGACTTTTTTTTTTTTTTTAAGGGGAGGAAAGGGAGAGAGAGAGAGAATCTCTCCCCCAGTGTGGAGCCCCTCTTGGGGCTTGATCTCAGAACCCTGAGATCACAACCCTGAGATCACAACCTGAAACAAAATCAAGGGTCAGACACTTAACTGACTGAGCCACCCAGGCACTCCCTTCCTTCTAAACTTTTATCATATCCAATCAAGAGTGCAGAATTTGCTAGAATTATTAAAATAAAAAATACAGAAGTAAACATGTAAACTATGCAATTGGAAGCTCCTGTCATCTTCTGAGTGTGTATTGTGATTAAAATGACTTATTCTTTATCAGTTCTTGACTTCACAGAGAAGTAAAGTAGAATTTTAATGGTTTCTTCTATCTGATGTTAAAAAAATTTTATTATGGAAAATTTCAAGCATATACGAAAGTAGAAATAATAATTCCTATTGCTCAGCTTCAAAAGTTATCAATATATGGTCAATCTTGTTTCATGTACATGCCCTATTCCCCCTACCATCTCCCATTCCCCAGATTATTTTAAAGCAAATCCCAAGAGCTTCCCAAACTCATTCCATTTGAGATCCAGAATTTTATGATTTCTGAGGTTCCCATTGTACTTTAAAAATTCTTTCCAACTCCAAAAAATATTTACTTATGTTCTCTCTAGCTAATACTTGCATGATCTCATTTTCTTTGGTTTCAATCTCAAGAATTTAAAGTCTATTACTATTTAAGAAAAAAAAAAACCCTGCAGATACTAGGGATAATGCTAAGGAACAGGCACCTGAAATGTATTCTACATGAGATTCCAAATATCTATTCTTTAATATTCCAGCCAACAGTGCTTAACACCAGAATTTTCTTAAATGTTACTAATAGCTAGCCAGATTCTTATCTCAATGCTTTGCAATCTTGCTACCTGATGTTCCTATTTGATTGTCTTAAATTACTCCAATTAGTCAAAGAAAGGAGATTTGAGAAGTATTTATGCATGAACAATAATTAAAAATGCTAATGCTTTGAACATAAAAATTAAGTCTTAGAGGCAGAAAGGCCTGTTACTAATCTGAGTCACATTGTTGGTTGACTCAACATCTAGCTATTGCCATTGGTAAATAAATATTCTCTTCCACTTGTAGAAGAAGGGGGAAATAGAAATCAAGGGCTTGTAGAATATTTTTAAAGTTTGTATAATTCTAGACAAAATTTGCCACTTAAATGTTTAAAATTTTTTCAGATCAAACTTATAGTGTTCATTTAGACCATTTTTAGAATGTACAATTCAGTGTTTTTATATATTCACAAGATTGTGCAATCATCAGCACTAATTCCAGATCATTTTATCATCCCAAATAGAAATCCCCTTCTCCCCATCCCCTGGCAACAACTAATCAACTTTGTTTTTACAGATTTGCGTATTCTGGAAATTTCATACAAATGGAATCATACAGTATGTGGCTTTTGTCTGACTTCTATCACTTAGCATTATTAATTTATTATTATTTAAGATTTTATTTATTTATTTGAGAGAGAGAGACACAGCGAGAGAGGGAACACAAGCAGGCGGAGTGGCACAGTTGGAGAAGCAGGCTTCCTGCAGAGCAGGGAGCTGGATGCAGGTCTTGATCCCAGGACTCTGGGATCATGACCTGAGCCGAAGGCAGATGTTTAACGACTGAACCACCCAGGCACCCCAGCATTATGTTTTTAAGGTTCATTCATGATGCAGCAGAATCAGTACTTATTTCCTTCTGGCTGAATAATATTCCATTGTGTGGATATACATTTTATTTATTCATTCATCAGTTGATGGATATTTGGGTTGTTTCCTTTTTTGGCCATTATGCACAATTCTGCCATGAACATTCATGTACAAGTTTCTACACAAACATGTTTACATTTCTTTTGGGTACACACTAGCAGAATTACTGGATCATTAGCATAATCAAGCTTAACTTTTTTTTTTTTTAAGATTTTATTTATTTGAAAGAGAGAGACAGCAAGAGAGGGAACACAAGCAGGGGGAGTGGAGAGGGAGAAGCAGGCTTCCCGCGGAGCAGGGAGCCCGATGCGGGGCTCGATCCCTGGACCCTGAGATCATGACCTGAGCTGAAGGCAGATGCTTAATGACTGAGCCACCCAGGCGCCCCCAAGCTTAACTTTTTGAGGAATTGCCAAACTATTTTCCTAAGTGGCTACACTTTTTTGCATTCCCACCAGCAATATATGAGAGTTCCAATTTCTCCACATCATCACCAACTTTTTTGTCTTGTTTTGTTTACAATTATAGATGCTTGGTTGGTATAAAAGTGGCATGTCATTGTGGTTCTGATTTGCACATCTCCTCATGTGCTTGGTGGCTATTTGTATCTCCTTGGAGAAATGTCTACCCAATCCTTTGTCCATTTTAAAATTGGGTGGTCTTGAGTTATAAGAGCTGTCTGCATACTCTGAAGAGATCCTACTTAGATTAAAGCCAAAACAAAGATAGAGGGCAAAATTGAGCCATAATGACCTATTTTGGACTCTTGTACTCTTGCATGCCTAAAGTCAGACCTACCTCCATGAACCAACACATTCTTGGAGGCTAATCTGACTAGAATAATGGAGGGATAATCTCCCATGTCAGGGTCCCTCAAGGAGAATGGGACTTTTCCCCATTAGTTTTTCTGGTCAATCCCCAGTCCCCACCCTATACTGGGCATTGGATAGGAGGTAGGGGAAAGATGAATGATGCCTGGCACAATCAGAAGTGCTACTTCCAATCCCATAGGGCCTGGCAGAAATTTTAAGACTATGGAGACCTTTGCACAACCTCATAATGCTTGTAAGTGCCACAACTTAAAAAAATAAAGCAACAATTACTCAAAATAACTAACCTACAGGGCAGATAAAAAGAATCAAGTGCTAGAGTATATAGTTAAATACTCTACTACAGAGAATACAGAATCCTTACATTAGGTATAGGCATGGTTGCCATTAACTAATATTGTTACATGTTTTCCAAAATACTTTCCTACCTATTGTTGTCCCTAGGTTGCCCAGACAGATAAGCCCATGTGGCCTTAAGTACTACTACATGTTCCAATTAGATGAGTCCAAAAGTATAGGGCTCACTATGTGGATCTGAACAGGAGGCTAAGGAGAAAGTGGAGAAAGTAGGGGTCATATGTGAAGCTGATACACAGCAGCTTCCTATGTATCTTTGGAAAATGTATGAGGGATTAAGTATTTTTCTACGTGAAAATGAATGACACTGTGGTAGTAAGGCAGAACAACACTTAAAATACGATTTTTGCCACAATGAGTGCCAATAAGAGACGTGTGATCACAATACAATGGAGATACATTAATTGTAATGAGAGAGCTAAGGTGCTTCATCAAAGAGGAAGAAACACATCAAGAGGCAGACACAAGATCTGTAAACTACATTTATTGAGTACTTACTGGGCAGTGGGCACAACAGATACAAAAGAGTTAGGATGGGGACAGTAAGAACTTAAAAAATTAAATACACATGTTAATTTACCATCTAATTCTACCAGGAAAGTACAAAATTTGTACAACTTTTACTTTATTATGAAATTGTGATGCCTGTCAAAAGGATAAGCTATACATACAATGCCAAAAATTTTTTTAAATTGTGCTTAACATCATTAGAATTACCCCAAAATGGGTTGATAAAATGCCTATACAGCATTCATTCTTATTACACACATATATTCACTTTAAAGATTGCTTGAAAAGTACAAATCCTTTGACCCCATTGCTGGAAATCTGTGGTCAACACCTACACGTGTCGTTTCTCTAAGAAACACCATGGCATTTGCGGTCCATTTCTCCCTTAAAGTCCACCTTATTTTCAGCTAGCTTAGTAACAAGCTCTCTTAGAACTGTTTATATGTCTTTTGTCTGATCATCTTCTTCAAGTTTCCTGATTTCATTTTTTAAACAATTTATAGTTTCACGACTTGCCTTTAATCTCTCCTTAAGCTCTGCAATTTCAAAGCTTGTTTTTTTTTTCGCAGCTTCTAATTTTTCTCTGGTTTTCACTTCAAGTTCTGCAACTAAGGAAAACATATTTTTATTGAACTATTTCATTTTTCTCCCATGTCTAAGGTATGTCAGAGAGGAATAAATATGGCATTTCCTTAGGTCAGTTTCCACGATGAAATGTAAACAACTTAAGATACATTAAACAGGGCGCCTGGGTGGCTCAGTCGTTAAGCGTCTGCCTTCGGCTCAGGTCATGATCCCAGGGTCCTGGGATCGAGTCCCACATCGGGCTCCCTGCTCGGCGGGAAGCCTGCTTCTCCTTCTCCCACTCCCCCTGCTTGTGTTCCTGCTCTCACTGTGTCTCTCTCTGTCAAATAAATAAATAAAATCTTTAAAAAAAAAAAAAAAAAAAAAAAAAAAAAAAAAAAAAGATACATTAAACATACGGAGGTGGGTAGAAAGTCTAAACTCTCACAAGAGAATCTAAGATGCTTTCTGCAACTAAGAATGAAATTCTGGCCATTCACAATTAAGATGTTAAGACATAATGTCCTTGCGGCGCCTGGGTGGCTCAGTCATTAAGTGTCTGCTTTCAGCTCAGGTCATGGTCCCAGGGTCCTGGGATCGAGTCCTGCATCGGGCTTCCTGCCTTCTCCCTCTCCCACTCCCCCTGCTTGTGTTCCCTCTCTCGCTTTGTCTCTGTCAAATAAATAAATAAAATCTTAAAATAAAAAAAAAAGACGTAATGTCCTTGTTTTTCTCTCCACATACATATTAATTTGGAAATAAGGTGGAATACAATCCAAGAGACACCCAGATAATACGAAGAGCTAACTAAATACAGTGTTCTTAAACATATGTACAAGTAAAATTTTACATAAACAAAATCACGCTGGTAAAACAAACCCCTATCTTTTAAAAAAAAAGATAGCAATAACCACCTAGGTCTAAATTCCAGCTGTACCATTTACTAGCTGTGACACTCTAAGTTATTTATTATTTCTATGCTAATTTCTCATTATAATGATGTGTATTATAATGAGACTATAACGAACACCTCATATTTGAAAAAAATTTTTAATTTTTTTAACTTCTAGTTTTAATTGTCTCATTTAGCATATTTTGTGACCTATTTCTTTCCCCCAAACTAGTCTTAATGGTTTTACAAAAGTTCTGGGAGATAATGTGCTCTTAGTTGAGCTTTTCTATTTTCTTGGTATTCGTGGAATGACTTTTACTGGTATTAATGACCAGCTACTAAAGAGGACCTAGCATCTTAGTAAGTAGATCTGTAAACTTTTATTTTTAGTTCGTATCTAAAACTTTACTCAAAAATTTTAAATGAATTAATGTACATAAAGTATCTAAGAGAATACTGTCAGGTACATAAAAAGCCATCCTAACTACCATTATGACAGAGGAACACTAAATATTTAAAACATTCTAGCCGGTTACATAACAAATTACTAAAGAAAGTATCATTACTGCAAAATAGAACACACCTATTTAAATATCCCACTTGGATAGTGTAGTATTGTTTTACAAAGAAAAATGCCTACTTTTGTCCAGCAGTTCCATCTTGTGGACATTTCAGGTAATTGCTGCTGATGACTATAAAGCACAGTTGTACTTTACTGTTGATAAGATGATCACTAACTGTAAGCAGCATGGTTTGGTGTGGTGGGGGGGGGAACCCTTTGAAATCAGAAAGACTTCAGTTCAAATACAACCTTGGCCCCTTATTAGCTAAATGCTGATTATCTCCTAAGTCTCCCCCAATCTGGTTTCTATTTGGTACAGTTAAAACTGTTATTTCTCAGAGAATATCTGAGGATTAAGTAATAAATGTAAAGCATCTAGCAAATTAAAAACATGCAATAATATTTCTTTATTTTCTTTATGGCTGGTGACTTTCTTTTTATGATACATTTTATAATACATGTAAAATTTTATATTGCCAAAACAATCCTTATTTTTCTTTGTAGTTTCTTTCACTGCTTAATTTTAACTTTGAAAATCATTTTTGACAATATAAGTACCTACATATGATACAAAACTAAAAGGCTGAAAAATGTAGATAATGTAAAAATGTCTCCTTCCACCTCTGTCCCCCCAACCAACCAGTGTTTCTTCCCAGAGATAATCAGTTTTAGGTTTCTTTGGTATCTTTCAGAAATATTTTGTTCATAGACAAGCACACATCTAAGTGTGATTTCTTCTCACCCCCAAAACAAGTGGTATCATACTATCTACACATTGCTCTGCATCTTGCTGCTTCACTTAGTATCATCTGAAAGCCCATTCTGTGTCCTACAGCTGTCTCATTCTTTTAATGGCTGCAGATGACTTCACCTAACGGACATACATAACTCATTAATCTGTCCCCTCTGATATAGAGTATTTCCATTTTTTCTTTTACACACAATGCAATAATGTGTATGCTGTGAGTAATTATTTCACTATATTTGTAGGATAATCAGTACACTTGTAGGATAAATTCCTGTAAGTACAATTGTTGGGATATATGTACTTGTAACTTTGAAGGAATGCCAAGTAACCCTTAAAGGTTCTATTACTTTACAGTCCCACTAGCATTGTATGTCTGTTTTCCTACTGTATCAACTTCTTGATCTGTTACCCGGAAAGGTTAAAAATGGTATTTCAGGCTAAATTTAATTTGCCTTTCTCTTTTTACTACTAAGGCTGACCAATCTTTTTATGTTTAGGAGAGACATTTCTCCCTTCCTTTTTATGGATTGTCTTTCCTTTTTTTTTTTTTTTTAAAGATTTACTTTATTTGAGAGAGAGAATGAGCGAGAGAGAGAGCACATGAGCAGGGGCAGAGGGAGAGGGAGAAGCACACCAACCACTGAGCAGGGAGCCCGATGTAGGGCTCGATCCCAGGACCCTGAGATCATGACCTGAGCCGAAGGCAGACGCTTAACAACTGAGCCACCCAGGTGCCCACCTTCGCTAATTTTCCTATCGCATTATTGGCCTTTTTAATAAACTGAGGTATAAGTGACATATTAGTTTCAGGTGTACAACATGATGATTCCACATTTGTATACACTGCAAAATGATCATCATAGTAAGTCTAACATCTGTCACCATAGTTACAAATTTTTTTTCCTGTGATGAGAACTTTTAAGATCTCTTAGCAACTTTCAAATATGCAATACAGTATTGCTAACTATAGTCTCCATGCTGTACATTACATCCCCATGACTTATTTATTTTGTAACTGGAAGTTTGTGCCTTTTGACCCCTTTCAGCCATTTCACCAACCGCCCACCCTCATCTCGGACAACCACCAATCTGTTCTATGAGTTTGTTTTTTTTTAAGATTTATTTATTTTAGAGAGCATGTGTGTGTGTGAGCAGGAGGAGAGGGAGAAGGAGAGAAGTAGACTCCCTGCTGAGTGCAAAGCTCGATGTGGCGCTCAATCTCAAGACTCTGAGATCATGACCTGAGCCAAAACCAAGTCAGACGCTTAACCGACTGAGCCACCCAGGCACCCCAGTTTTTTGTTTTTGTTTCTTTTTTAGGATTCCATATGTAAGTAAGATCATTTGGCATTTGTCTTTCTCTGACTTATTTCACTTAGCATAATACCCTCAAGGCCCATCCATGTTGTCATAAATGGCAAGATTTCCTTCTTTTTTTTTATGGCTGAATAATATTCCATTGTGTATATATACCACATTTTCTTTATTCATTCATCAACAGACACTTAGGTTGTTTTCATATCTTGGCTATTGTAAATAATGCTGTAATGAACACAGAGGTGTATATCTCTTCTCAATTTTCAAGTTAGTGCTAGTGATTCTATTTTCTTCATATAAATATCCAGAAGTGGAAATGCTGGATCATATGGTAGTTCTATTTTTAATTTTTTGAGGAACCTCCAATTTACATGCCCACCAACAGTGCATCAGGGTTCCCTTTTCTTCACATCCTTGCCAACACTTGTATTTCTTGTCCTTTAGAAAACAGCCATTCTAACAGGTGTGAGGTCGTATCTCATTGTAATTTTTAAGTTGCATTTCCCTGAAGATTAGTGATACTGACCACATTTTTATGTACCTGTTGGCCATCTGTATGTCTTCTTTGGAAAAATATCCAAATCTTGCTCATTTTTAAACTGGATTGTTTGCTTTTTTTTGCTATTGAGTTGTAGGAGTTCTTTTATACGTTTTGAATATTAACCCTTTATCAGATATATAATTTGTAAATATCTTCTCCCATTCAGTATGTTGTCTTTTCATTTTGTTGGTACTTTCCTTAGTTGTGCAGAAGCTTTTTAGTTATTGGCCTTTCTTACTGATGTGCAGGAGCTCTTTATATTTTAAAGAAACTAGTCATTTGTGATAGGAGTACAATATTTTTTCATGGCTTGTCTGTCTTTAGACTTCGTTTAGAGTGCTTTTTTTTTTTTTTTTTTACTATGCAACAATTTTTATTCCCTTTCTCCCTCTCTCTCTCCACATCAATGAAAAAACATATACTGAGTGAAAGGCACTTTGTTAGATGCTGGGGTGAGGTAGATGATAGACAAGAAAGAAAAATGCAGTACAGTGTCATAGGGAGCTATGAGAGCAGACTGGATTCATACCAGTGTGAAAGGGTGTGTGTATCAAGGAAGGCTTCTTGGCAGCAATAAAATCTGAGGTGAGTTTTAAACAATGAGAAAGGAATTAGATGGATGAAGTGGACATCACAGGCCCTGGAAACAGCACATACAAATTTGGGAAACAACAAGGAGTCAGGTACAATGGTTAACAGGTAGTTTTAAATCGAGTCGGGAAGACCTGATCCAACTTATTTGTCAAAAGGACAACACACACTATAGATATAGATTCTTGTTGTTTGGTTTGGTCATTACACTTTATTTTCTGACCAATCGTAAGACTGCAAAGGGCATGATGTACTTAGAAGAAGACCTAATTAGCAATGAAATCATAAGGGAAAACATTTAAAAATTTCTTTTAGCTTGTTTCAGTTTTCTGCTTCCTATATATTAAGTGCTTATATAAGGAAGAAAAATTTGTTTTAAATTTCTAAATTAAGCCTCAATTTAGAGTAAATCAATCCAAAGAGAAATTATTATTTTTGCAAGCCAATATAACTTACTGGTTAGAAGCACAGACTATAAGGCTTTTACAGAGATAAAACAGCTTATCGATAGAACAGATAGAACAGCACAGATTCAGGTTAAATCCTGGCTCTACTGGGTGATTTGAGACAAGTCATCAAATCTCTCTATGCACTAGGGCCTTTATCCACAAAATGGGGCTAATAGTAGCATCTTCCTCCTAGGGTTGTTATACCCATAATTCAGTAAGTTCAGAAATGTAAAGCACTTATCTAGTACACAGTAAGCTCTCATTAAGTGTGTACTATTGTTTTAATTATTCCTTGTAGAAGCAACTATTATTATTAATAGCTAGATCATTGTGCTTGGGCAAATCTCTACAAATTTACTATTATTAGTATAGTTTTATGAACTTTTAATATGCTTCACAAATGTATTCTCTGACCTGATATTTAAAACTCCAACCATCTCCTCCCACCAAAGGTGTTCCCTTCCCTGCTGTTTTTCTCCATATCACCTAATTACTAACTTACACTTTACTGTTCTATTTATTTAATATCTGCCTTTCTCTCAATAGAGTGTAAGCTTCATGAAGGAGGGATTTTTGTCTGGTTTGGACACGGCTCTACCTTCTGAACCTAGAATAATGCCTGGTATATAACTGGTGCTCAATATATACTATAAGAAAATGAATGGAAGATCAAAGAACAACTTAATGAATGCTGACATAAATGTTAACACAAGGATGGCAAATAGGTATCATCTTGAGTACCAACTGCAAATGACTGGCAGTAGCTGCACGGAGTGATGTGTATGGGATTCTGACGCCACGTTAGCTTAGAGGGAAAATATAATGTGACTGATTATCAGTGTGTCATTCTAGTATTCACCACCCCAGCATTAATCTGAAACTATGTAAAATGACACAGGTTAAACAAAAAGAGATAAGCTAGTTCACAGTACAGTAGTCCCCCCTTATCCATGGGGGATACATTCCAAGACCCCCAGTAGATGCCTGAAACCACAGATAATACTGAACTCCATACAAACTATGCGTTTTCCTATGCATACAGACCTACGATAAAGTCTAATTTATAAATTAGGCACAGTAAGAAATTAACAATAACTAGTAAAATATAATAATTATAACAATATACTGTCATAAAAGTTATGTAAATGTGGTCTCTCTCTCTCTCTCAAAATATCTGATTGTATTGTACTCACCCTTCTTGTGATGATATGAGATAATAAAATGCCTAAGTGGTGAGATGAAGTGAGGTGAATGATGCAAGCCCTGTGACACAGCATTAGGCTACCACTGACCTTCTGACAATGTGCCAGGAAGAGGATCACCTGCTTCTGGACCACTGTCGACCCTAAGTAACTGAAACCTTGAAAAGTGAAATCATGGATAAGGGGGGACTACTATGTACAAAAGTATACAGTTGACCCTTGAACAACATGGGTTTGAACTGCATGGGTCCACTTATACACGGATTTTTTTTTCCCCCAGTAAATACAGTGCAGTACTGTAAATGTATTTTCTCTTCCTTATGACTAACATTTTTTCTCTAGCTTACTTTATTACAGACTAAAATATATATAATATACAAAATATGTGTTAATTGACTATTTATGAATAAGGCTTCCAGTCAACAGTAGGCTATTAGTAATTCAGTGTTTGGGAAGTGAAGAGTTACACAGATTTCTGACTGTTGGCGGGTTGGGTAGAGGACAGTGGTCAGCGTTGTTCAAGGGTCAACTGTAATTATGTTCTGCAAGGTTCTTCCCAGATTTTATTAGCAAAGACTAGTAAACAGAAAATGGTTGAGTGACAGGTTAAGCAAGATTAGTGAAAAGCTATGCTTAAATGTAATTAGGGAATAAAAGACAATATTTCAGAGAATGTGAAAGGCTACTTTGTGAACAATTTAAAACATCCTTCTTAGGGGCGCCTGGGTGGCTCAGTTGGTTAAGTGACTGCCTTCGGCTCAGGTCATGATCCTGGAGTCCCGGAATCGAGTCCCACATCAGGCTCCCTGCTCATCGGGGAGTCTGCTTCTCCCTCTGACCCTCCCCACTCTCATGCTCTATCTCATTCTCTCTCTCAAATAAATAAATAAAATCTTTAAAACATCCTTCTTAGAGGTTCTATAGTAATACATATTTTTTTTTAACTCTTAAAAAATTTACCTTTATATATCCTTAGAAAAAAATTTAATAGTCACTAATCATAATCCTTTCACCATTATAGAATACATTATTTTTCAGAATTAATTATGAACTCATGGCACTTACATTCTGTTTCATGCTTATAGGCTCCTAATGTTAGCTGGCGAGATGTTGTTAATAATTGTTGCATCATTGCTGTTGGGTCTTGAAATATCTAATGGGATAGAATGGAAAAAAGCTCAGTAACTTCAAAGTTCTACAACTTAAAATGCTTTTAAAATTCTCATTATAAAATCTTCTTACCATTTCATCATAGAACTCTGAAACCACTGTCTTTTTTCCCAGCATTGCATTGGTGTCTGACTGAAACAGCTTTAATAAATGATAGAGGGTTACCTGTGAAATAAAAATAGATGTCACATCTGTGCAATGGTTTTCATCATCGTGAGACATCATGATTTCTGTAACTGAATTAGAAAGTAGAATTACTTAACATGTCAAATTCAGGATCTTATCTCAACTACAAGTTATTGTGTGGCAAATCACTCAAATTCTGTACTTTTATTTTCCTATTAGGTATTATTATCTATCCACATCTACTAACACCATGCATGTTTTAAAGAGGGTAGGTATGGATGTTAGAAAACATCTCTACAGAGTGACAATGTAGAAAAATTACATAAAACACAGCTACAGAGATGCATGGGAGTAATTTTAGAAAAACAGAAAAGAATCATTGTGGTTTTCCTAGGGAAAGGGCCAGAGGTAGGGGAAAGAAGATGTTATGGGTTGAACTGTGTCCCCCCAAAAGATATGCCAAAGTCCTAACCCTCAGTACTAGTAAATGTGACCCTTATTTGGAAATAGAGTTTTTGCAGGTGTAATAAAGTTAAGATGGGAGTTATTAGGTAAGGCCCTAACCCAATACGACTGGTGTCCTCATAAGAGACACAGAGACAAGGAGGGAGAGGAGCCAGGTGACAATGGAGGCAAAGATTTTAGTTATGCCACCAAAGCCAAGAAACACCTGGGGCTACCAGGAACCAGAAGACACAAGAAAGGATCCTTCCCTAGAGGTTTTGGAGAAAGCATGGCCAATACCTTGCCTCCAGAACCATGAGAATAAATATGTTGTTTTTAGCTACTCAGTTTGTGGTGCTTTGTTATGGCAGCCCTAAGAAACTGATACGGGAGACCTATATTTTTTACTTTTAAAATCTTTTTTTAAACCATGTGCATACCTTACTTTTATAATTCAAGAACAATTTAAAACTGCATCATAAAACCGTCCTTCCTTGAATTTACTATTCAGACACTCAGAGGCATTCATGCAGATATAGACAATGAAAAACGTCAAGACAGATGTCCCTAATTTTGAGGGGTGTTTGAAGATTCTTAGAGCAATGAAAATGCCTTAACTAGCCACGAAGATATTTCTAGGAATAAAAACCCAATTTTAGCATTTTGCTTTTAGGAACAATCATTCCTTTTATAATGGTTTGATCTATAATCTATAATGGTTTGATCTATAGATTTTTAATCTATAACCAGGAAACAGAAATAAATCACATATTACCTGTGTCTTTTATATTTTAAATAAAACTTCATGACTTATTTTAAAGAGTCAACAATTAAAAAAGTATAATGGTTTCATTATACTAAAAGAATATGACAACAGTTTTTGGGTAATAAAATCCAGGCCTGTGTAGACCTATACGGAAACCTATTCAATAAATTAATCACTGCAGAAGTACAATAAGCACTCTTTCCAAGAGTGGACTTTGAGAGTTGTCTCACACAAGGTTATATGATATAATTTCTCTCAGAGATTTATTTTCCAACCGGGAGTGGTGGACAGGACAGATGAAGAATAGATAGGTAAGGCAGCACATTCTCAAAGTAAAAATGAATTCCAAGCAATCTTACAAAGTTAAAAAGAGTTTCTGCCCTACTAGCATTACTGATTTCTTTTCCTTCTCTCTCAACATCTGCTGTATTTCTGTATTCTATTCTCCCTAATAGACTATTTCCATTAAGGACAGGAGCAGTATCTCATCTGGAGCAGTATCTCATCTTTGTATCCTACCCCTTGAACAGTATCTTGGCAAATAATGGATATTTAATAATTTCTTGCCAGATAGAATATACTGTCTGTTGAGAGTATTCCAGAAGGACAAAAGAATAATAGGAGATCTGAAAACCTTATCACATGGAAAACATTTAAATGAGCTATAGATGTCATTCAGGAGAAAAGAAAACGAATGTATGAACAGTTATCAGTAAAAAGTTCAAGGAAGCTTAACACAAACTAGAGCTTTCTTAGCACTAGAACAACCCCAGTTTCACTTAATGACAAAAGTCAATAGTCTTTCTACTGGAGACAGTAAGCCCAAACAAGGCTCTCATTTAAAAGACTGCCTAAAGGAATTCCTACGAAGGAAGAGTATGGCTCATCCCTATGGGTCCTAAATCTTACTGAGCACCAAAATCACCTGGGTGATTCTGAGGGGTGCTGGCTCCTCTCCAAACCTACTAAATCAGACTCTCCGGGGCATGGGGCCTAGGAGTTTGAATTTGTAAAAAACAACTCAGATATCTCTGGTGCAGTCCACTAGGAACTAATTCTCTGAACTACAGGCCCAGGTCATAGTCAGCTCCTTTAGAAGCACATACAATTTAAAAAATGTAATCTGATTATTAAAGTGTAAATGTTTGGTGCTAAAGAAATGCACTGAATCTCTCAAGATGAAAATTAATGGTGATGACCTGAAACGAGTTAAACACCAACCACACATGTGGAATGAGAGAGCCATAACTGAGTTGTAACTCTATGGGTTTACAAACAAAACAAGCTGAGTAGTTTTAGTCAAAAGAAAGGATAATGGAAAGAATGTGAGGTCTGAATGCAAATAACCTGGGTTCAAAAACTAGCTCTGCCCCAGTTAACTGTGTTTTTGAGCATATGACTTGATCTCTGAACCTTAGTATCCTCATCTCGTGACGGTATCATCAACCTCACCAAACTGCTGAGGGATCAAAGTGAAAGTTTTGAGGGACTTTTTGCATTATCAAGCAACAATCTGATAAGAGAACAAAAGATGAAAAAATCCATGGTTATAAATAAAAATTCAGGAATAAAATAAAGCTGCTAGTACTGATAGCAACTTGAAAAAACAAACTTGAAAAAGCAAAAAGACTGTTGCTAACTATAAAAAACCGGATACTCTCATTCTAGACAGCAGATGGACTCATCTCGTTTATTACTAATAACCAAATAATATTAATGAATTTTAAACTTTTTTTGCTGTAGTAATCACATGATTCCATGGTTTCTTTCTGAGAAATGTTCACATTATATCGCTTCTTTCTATACTTGAAAAATAAGTTTTGAAAGGCATTTCCCATAAAAATGAAAAACCTTAACTCATGGCAAGATACACCATGCCATAAGCTTACATAAAGTGTATCTGAATAAAAATGTCAACATATAACAAACTATTCATTAAGTAGATTACATTTTCACAATTACAAAAATCTGTTTTATGTTTGCAAAGATTACCATTACTCACAGGTCTCTCATTAGGATCAATGAAAAATATTTTGATGATTATTTCAAATTCACCCCATCCTGTCTCAGTAATTTCATATGGAGGCTTAGTAACAACTGAAGAGAAAAAAATAAAACAATTATAAATTACAAAAAATACTGATACAGTCTCCTACATCTTTTTAAATGTTAAATTTTATATTATGAATCAAAAAACTGTACTCTACCTCTTAACGGATTGCCATAGCTTTCATGTAATTTAAATTGGATTTTCTTCACGTATGCTGACATATCCTAAAATACAGAGGAATTAGTTCTGCCATCTATATTTAAAAACTATGAGGAAAATACACTGAGCATTGTACCTAATTTTATAAAATACACTTTCCCTCAAATTTTATGGAATCTAATTTTATTTTCTTTTATTTTAATTCCAGTATAGTTAACACACAAGTTAACAGTTTCAGGTGTACAATATAGTGATTCAATAATTCCACAGATCACACAGTGCTTATCATGACAAGTGTACTCCTTAATCTCCAGTGGAATCTATAACTTTCTAAAAAACATGAATTATACCCAGGTTTGGTTTTTATTTTAAACAAAGGAGGCCTGAGTTGAATTCTTTCACAACTCGTAACATACAGGAATATACATGTCCCTAATTCACTTGTTTTGCGAATCCTATTTTTATATATCTCTATAGGCAATGCTCTAAATCAATTTTGATTTTCTATAAAAACAATAGTACATTTCCCATATATTTTACAGAAATAAGCACATAAACTAAAGCACATCTAAGAACTAAGGAACTTTAAAGAACAAAATTATATTACATAAAGCTAAGTTTAACTAAACTAAGCAACCTAAAACCATCAGATACAAAACTCCTTTTCCTAATCTTATTTTGAAGCACAGGAGCATATTCATTAGTTCTGGCACATAAAAGGGATTCTCCTAGGGAAAGTGGCTTTTTCAAAAAAGAATTCACTGTAGAAAAATGTAAAACTGAATCAGTCACACTCGACAGTAGTATTCGTTAATCTTTTTATTTGCTTTCGGGAAATCTTTTTATGTGATTATCTACATTTTTAATCGGGGTCATAACAATATACTAACATCTGCTTTCATCACTTAACATTATATTGTCAACATTTTTTGAGGCAGCTTTTCATAAGCATATTTGAAGACTCTTTGGGAATACTTTCATTCATTTTTTTCTACAAATGACCAATACTGGATACCAGATGCCACCATGGTAAATAATGAACTCTTGTCCTCATGGCAGGGAGAGACAAGAAAATCAGCATTTCAATGTAATCTGTTAGGAGGGCAACAGGTACAAATTTTAGGAATGGCACCTAATTTAATTTTTGGAGATTAAGAGAGTAGTTTGAAAGAAAATACATTTAAACTAATACCTACGGGAACAATAAGAATGGAGTAGGTAAGAAGTAAGGAATGAAGACATTTAAGAGTGTCCCTTTGGGAAACTGAGAGTACTCTAGTATTGATGGAATGGAGGGTAGAAGGAAATGAAGAGGCAAACACAGCACGGGATAAGCTGCAGAGGCAGAATTGGGAAAGACCATGGCAGGCCTTCTAAAACCGTTTTTTGTGTGTGTATGTTTTTTTTTTTTAAGATTTTATTTTTAAGTAATCTCTATCCCCAACATGGGGCTCGAACTCACAACCCCAGATCGAGTCACAAGCTCTACCAACTGAGCCACCGAGGCGCCCCTAAAACATGGTAATTTTAACTTTATCCTGAGGGCAACAGGTCAGTCATTGAAGGTTTCTTGTTTTTTCTAAATAACAGCTTTATCAAGATTTTCACATACCACACGATTCACCCATTTGTAGTAACTATTCAATGGTTTTTAGTACAGAGTTGTACAACCATTCCCACAATCAAATCTAAAATATTTTCATCACACACAAAGAAACCCCATACCCATTAGCACTCACCCCTAAATCCCTCTTCCACCCATCCACTGGCAATCACTAATCTATCTTCTGTGTCTATGGATTTGCCTATTCTGGACATGTTATAAAAATGGAATCATCCAATATATGGCTTTTGGTTTGGCTTCTTTCACTTACCATAATGTTTCTAAACATTCCATGTGGTAGTAGCATGTATCAGTACTTTATTTCTTTTTACTGCCTAATAATGTTCTATTGTATGGATATACCACATTTTATTTATCCATTCATCAGCTGAAAGATACTTAGGTTGTTTCCATTTCTTTGGCTATTATGAATAATGCTGTTACAAACATTCATATACAAGTTTTTTTGTGAACTTTAAAGGGTTTTAAATCAACAAATATTCATTCACTGAGTATCTGCTGAATACCTACTATGCACTGACTGTATTCCAGGCATTAGAAATTTAGCAACAAAACAAAATTATCAGCATCCAGACTATAGAGTAGTTTTTTGTCTTTCATCTCCTCTGATGGTCTTATTACCAAATTGTTCCTAAAAAGTATGAACTACTCTTCCTGAAACACCTGATTAAATACGAAGCTAACTTAAGACGTAATGATTGGAAGATGTGCTGTGTTTATAGCATGGTTCTTGTTATCATAACTTTAGATGGAAAACATTATTGGAAAATCCATTATTGGAAAATTGGATTTCTACTAACTGTTATGAGATGACAACGCTCGCTTTTTTCTTTCAACTTTTTGGGGGTGACATTTCTACAATGGGCCAATTTTATAATCAGAAAGTTACTATATTACAATTTATCTTCAATCAAAAACAAACTGTGGCTTCAAAAAGTTATAGGAGAAACAAGTGCCTACCTCATTTCTATATGGTTTTACATACACTGTCCACTGATGGGTGTGCCCATCCTCTTCTCTTTTCTTTCCAAAATATCGAGCAACATTACCATAAACTATTGGTTTGACGATAGTAACCCCCTAAAGGAAAAATAATTTCAACACCAATTAATATTGCATCATTTACCCAAATATACAGAATAAGAGCTCTGAAAACTTGGGTTTGTTTTTTTATTTTATTTTATTTATTTATTTGAGAGAGAGAGAGCGTGAGAGGGGGAAGGGTCAGAGGGAGAAGCAGACTCCCTGCTGAGCAGGGAGCCCAATGCAGGACTCAATCCTGGGACTCCAGGATCATGACCTGAGCCGAAGGCAGTCACTTAACCAACTGAGCCACCCAGGCGCCCTGAAAACTTGTTTTAAGGAATGGCAGGCAAGCTAAATACCTAGAGTTTGCTTATAAACTGGATTTCTCTCAATCAAATCAATATCAGACAATTATCTTCATATTAACACAAGTAACTAAACACCAGATTAATTACAATGTTCCCACTTTGAAAATGTCTATTTAAATCATGTAAAATACTTTGAGAGATTTTTTTTTAAGAAAGGCAAAGGCTCTTTATTTACAAACCTTAAAGCGAGCCTCAGGAATTAATACCACCAATTTTGACTGCCATCACCTGAGGGTAATAATGTCTTGATTTATCAGTTTACAGCAGTGTTTTCCAAAGCACAGTACAAACACTAAAGACAGTCTGGGAGAGGATTTTAGGTAGAATTAAGGCAAACATTTTTCAATTCATTACTTATGTGTTAAGTTCTGAGATGGAAGTACATGTTTCTCATCATATCTGGTATGTGTAGAGGTGGTGACTGTTGCCGGATTCTCATGAAAAGGAGAGACAAAAAGTTTCAAGGGAGGAGAAAACGCTGAATGTTATACATGAAATTTGAGACTAACTGTTCAACAGTAAGAATGTATCTGAAGGTCAAAAAGCAAGATATACCACATATTAAAAGTGCTCTGCCAATGTACTCAATTCATAAGAAGGAAAAGCCGTGAACAAATGGAAAAACTTTTCATTTTGGCTGGAAAATTAACAAATCCAATCCCTATTAGCCTCAAGTTAGTTAAAAGAAGGCAAGCAGTTTGTATGAGAATTTAAATAATCACAGCAAGTGCTATTTGACACTTGTGGCAACAGCAGATGAGGCATCAGGCTCAAGGCCTGAATGAATGAGCAGAAGGAGCACTGGCGCCGGGCATGGGTAATACATCCTGCAGCTACTACTGTGTTGCTAGAACTTGCAGATTTCCTCGGTGATGCAAAGCGGGTTCATCTGTCAACACACTTTCTAACTGAAGGAAATTTATCTAAATTGGAAAAAGATGCCTACAAAACGACATAACAATCATCAGGAATGAGAAATAAATCCTTAATTTTAGGGCGCCTGGGTGGCTCAGTTGTTAAGCAACTGCCTTCGGCTCGGGTCATGGTCCCAGGGTCCTGGGATCGAGTCCCATATCGGGCTCTCTGCTCTGCGGGCAGCCTGCTTCTCCCTCTCCCACTCCCCCTGCTTGTGTTCCCTCTCTCGCTGTGTCTCTCTCTGTCAAATAAATAAATAAAATCTTTAAAAAAAAAAAAAAAATCCTTAATTTTAAAGCTTTACATGACTAACTCACAGGCATGTTTGGTGGAAAAGCATTTGAGGACTACAAGCCTAATCTCCTCAAATCACTTTGGACTTAAAACGTTTTGAACCTTACATGATTACAAGTAGAGAAAGTTCTGTAAGTTCTCCAAAAGCTAACGTTTTAACCCTTTGGTAGTACTTTCCTATCAGTTCCAAACCTTGCCCAAAGGTTGGGCAAAATATATATTTATGATGAAGTTTCTGGTACTATGAATTCTACCTGACATCTTTCCATTAAATTTTGGTAGTTTCTGAAATTTTCCAAGAACTCCTACTTTGCACGTGATATTAAAGCACTGTGCATAATAGTTGTATACACGTACAGTCAAAATTATGTAAAAATTATGGATGACACGGATCAGGACTTGATGAAAAGCTAGACTAACTAGACTGGTGCTAACGTGGGTGATATTTCTTTTTTTAAAAAGATTTTATTTACTTATTTGACAGAGAGCGCGCAAGCACAAGCAGGGGGAGCAGCAGAGGGAGGGAGAAGCAGGCTTCCCGCTGAGCAGGGAGCCCGAGGTGGGGCTCGATCCCAGGACGCTGAGACCATGACCTGAGCCGAAGGCAGCTGTCTAATCGACTGAGCCACCCAGGCGCCCCGTGGGTGATTTCTTTTTAAAGAAAAATTTCCTTTCTGCAATAAATCTAAAATCAGAAGGGGTAAAATTGTGTGTTATATATCAAGAACCAGAAAGCCCTGCCTTAAAAACTAATGTGCGAGGGGATGTAGGAAAGTGGGAGGGAAATGGGTCAGTGTCAAACATTATGTTAGGCTCCACGCCAGCAACTTTAAAAACAAAAGAAAACTAACATTTACGGAACGTTCTCTGTGTGCGGGCCAGTGTTATCTTCTCTGCATGCCTTGATTAATATCTTGGCCGAAGCTTTGGGGCTTTGTGGACATCATGAACTCGGGCAAGTTTTCCGAACTTTTCTATCCCCCCAAGCTCTTCAGTTCTCGCACCTGCACATGCTGTGCGGGTAAGCCTTTGAAAGGCTGCTGTAGGGACTGAATCAGAGAATCGGGTAAAGCGGTCAGCTACTCTGCTTGGCACGGTAAGCGCAGAACCCAGTATCTGCTGCTCTTATTATCCTCACAATCAGGTGGATGGCACCCCCAGTTTACCGGTGACCCGGGCTGGCAGATGAGCACCAAGCCCTCAAAGCAGCTATTTTCCTCGGCAACAACGTCCAGTTCTCCCTCAAGCCACCACTGGTTGTTTTTTGGCGGGGACGGAAGGGGGTGGAGAGGCGGTCAAATCGTGGCCAAAAGAAAAGAAACACTGATTTTCCCGCAGCGGCTTTGACTCGCTCTCCGTCTAGAAACCACTGCCCAAGCCTGAGCTGAGAAGGCGCGAGAGGGAAAACAACCGGGCCCTCCCCAGCGTGGCGCAGGGAGGAGCCAGGACGTGAGAGCCACGCCCGGAGGGGAGGCGCGTGCTGGGCACTGACCTTCACTCTCCCGCCGGAGTCAGGCCCAAATTCGGCCATTCTCTTGAACATATTGTCCTACGGAAGAAGCCGCCGCCGCCAGGGAAAGAGACCGGGGCCGGCGGGGTCGCCGCTCCCCTCAGAGGCCCCGCTCCTCCCGCGCGGGCCCAGGCGGATGGTTTCTGGCTGAGCGAGGGCGAGTCTCCGGAGCTCGCGGCGCTGACAACAGCCAACTCCTGCGGCGGGCGAGTCCCGGAAGCGCGTTTAGTCCCGCGCCGTGGAGAGCCCAGTGGAAGGAGCGGTGGCGGCGCCGTGCGCAGGCGCGAGGAGCTGGGGCGCAAAGTGCGCAGGCGCCGGGCCGACCCCCTGCGGCGGGGCGGGCCTTGGTGGTGGGAAACCGCTGGAGGCCCGGTGGTCCGGTTTTCCTGACGCCCCCCACCCCCATCACCTGGATACGGAATAAACGAGAAGTTGGCGTTTGGAGCCAATACCTTGTCATCGCTAAAGAGTTACGATTTTTAATCAAGTTAATCAAATCTACTCGCTGTCCCACACAAGCTTTGGTTTGCCCAATATCGTCCATCCCTTCTGTTAAGAGAGAATCTCCCAGTTTAAAATCAGTTCTTCAGGTTTTTTTGCTTCTTCAAGGATTTTGCGCCATCAATCATACCCACTCCATGGTGTATCTTCAGCTTTTCCTCTACTTTGGCTTTTTCCCATAAGAAGAGTTAAGTTTAAATATTTCTCATTAAAAACAGTATGGAGGGGGTGGCTGGGTGGCTCAGTCGTTAAGCATGCGGCTCTTGGTTTCCACGCAGGTCATGATCTCAGGGTTGTGGGATCCAGCCCGGTCTTGGGCTCCATGCTCAGCTGGGAGTCTGACTAAGATTCTCTCTCTCCCCTTCTCCTCCCCACTCTAAAATAAATAAATCTTAAAAAAAACAAAACAAAACTGTGGAGGTTCCTCTAAAAGTTAAAAATAGAAATACTCTAGATCTAGCAATTGCACTGCTAGGTATTACCCAAAGGATACAAAAATATGGATGTGAAGGGATACATGCACCCTGATGTGTATAGCAGCATTATCAACAATAGCCAAATTATGGAAAGAGCCCAAATGTCCATCAACTGATACATGGATAAAGAAGATGTGGTGTAGGGGTGCCTGGGTGGCTCAGTCCTTTAAGCCTCCAACTCTTGATTTCAGCTCAGGTCATGATCTCAGGGTCCTGGGATCAAGCCCCTCATTGGGCTCCACGCTCTGCAGGGAGTGTGCTTCAGGATTCTCCCTTTCCCTCTCCCTGTGCTCTTCCTTCCACTTGTGCACACACACTCACTCTCTGTCTCTCAAATAAATAAATCTTTTAAAAAATGTGGTATATGTACACACACACACACACACACACACACACAATGGAATATTAGCCATAAAAAGAATGAAATCTTGCCGTTTGCCATGACTTCGATGGAGCTAGAGAGTATTATGCTAAGTGAAATAAGTCAGTCAGAGAAAGACAAATACCATATGATTTCACTCAGGTGAAATATAAGAAACAAAACAGATGAGCATGGGGGGAAAGAGGCAAACCAGGAAACAGAGTCTTAACTAGAGAACAAACTGAAGGTTATTGGTGGGGAGGTGGGCAGGGAATGGGTTAAATAGGTGATGGGTATTAAGGAGGGCACTTGTGATGAACACTGGGTATTATATGTATGATATATGTTTGTATGATATATGTATGTATGATGAATCACTAAATTTTACACCTGAAACTAATATTACACTAATATTAACTAACTGGAATTTAAATAAAAACTTGAAAAAAAACTTTCTTATTAAAAACCATCCATTTTTGGGGCGCCTGGGTGGCTCAGTCGTTAAGCGTCTGCCTTCGGCTCAGGTCATGATCCCAGGGTCCTGGGATCGAGCCCCGCATCGGGCTCCCTGCTCGGCGGGAGGCCTGCTTCTCCCTCTTCCACTCCCCCTGCTTGTGTTCCCCCTCTCGCTGTGTCTCTGTCAAATAAATAAATAAAATCTTTAAAAAAAAAAAAAAAACCATCCATTTTTAATCCTGCATATCTCTATTTTTGCATTATCCTTAAAAGTTGACCCTAAAAAGGCTCTCAATATTTCCTATTTGTTTCCATATGCTCCTCAGTCCATCACCTTCTGAATTTCATCCTCACTGAAACCTCTCTGACCAGAGTTACTGACTTTTCTATTAGTAAATATGTTAACCACTTTCCCTTAACTCATTTGACTTCCTGGCAGGATTTGACGATGCTAACGACTTCCTCCTTTTGTGATGCCCATTCTCTTGGTTTTTCTGTTAATTCTTGGGCAGCTGATTTCCAGGTGGTTAGTCACTCTCTTCTCTATATTCCCATAGTGCCTAAAGGATTGTAACACTTATCATGTTCTATATTAATTATTTGTGAACTCCATGAGGGCAATAACTGTATCTTATTCACCTTAGTATTCTTAGGCCCACAACATTTCTTGTGCCCAATAATCAATGTTTGTTGAATAGTAAATAAATGAAAAATGGAGAAGTCAAGAAGACTTGAGGCTATTTTCCAAAGGTAGATGAGACCAGTGAGACCTGTTAAAGCACACTGTCCTACAAAATCCTTCACATCACAATACGGGATTTTTTTTGTCCCCTGTACCCTCGCCCAAATTTCACCTTTTTCAAATTACAGCTTTCAGAACGTGACCTCTGGAACCCAAATTTGCTCTTTATAATTATTTCTTCAGCTTTCCTCTTTCTGCTTTTCTCCTGTTTCTCAGAGGATTTTTTATTCTTTGTTTAAAATCTTACCCTAAGTATTTTTTAAGTAAAATAACATTTAATAAAATAAAATTAAGCAAATACATAAAACATATTGGGAACTTTTGTGGAAAGGTAATGGATCGAATACACATCTTTTGTCTCCTCCCATAACTCCTTTAAAGCAAGTAAAGAGATTTTCAAAAAGGCATAAACCTATAAGGATAAGAAGAATGGTTGGGGGGGGAGAAAAAAATAAGAAGAATGGGAGGGAAGGCAAACCAGAACCTTGAAATCTGGAATAGGAATCGTGGTATAGGGCAGTCCTGAGAGCTGAGCAGTCAGAACTAATACACATCCCGCCCTCACCACCTCCCCCCCCAGCCAAGTCTCAAGAATTTGTATTTGTGGGGAATCTCTGGACGTAAGGGGAGGGAGATGGAAGAGAGAAGCTAACAAAACAGGTTGAGAGTCTGTTTCCTGGGTGGCACAGTTGGTTAAGCCTCAGGCTTTGGTGGTGGCTCAGTCAGAAGAGTATGTGACTCTTGATCTTGGGGTCATGAGTTCAAGGCCACATTGGGTGTAGAGATTACTTAAATAAATAAATAAACTTAAAAAAAAGGGTGAAATTGAAGAATTCTAGCTGCGTCTGAAGCCTTGAGAGATTATTTAAATATTTAATATTTAATGTTTAAATATTAGACCTAGAGTTTGGGAGGTAAAAACAAAAGATACACAGAAAACTAAGCAAATTTAAGAGTCATGCAGTTATTAGCTCTAGGGAAAATACAATCTTCCATTAGAGAAGAAAATAATTGTATTTGTGGCTATGTAAATACTGAGTATTGGTCTAACAAAAATGTATAATTACATTGGAAGGATAGGCACTGGGGAAGGGTGCCATCTGCGATGGAGATTGAGGAGGAGGAAATAGAGCCTAATCCTTAACTTCCATAGTGGAAAGTCAATATCCTAATAGCCTAGGATGATGGAAAAATCAAGAAAATGCAATATAAGCCTAACATTTAAAAGCATGGAGGTAAATATAAAAAACATTAAAGAGTAGAAAGCAGTTGCATGTAAAGGTGGAGAAATGAGGAGGTACATCTTTCATAAATTTTGTGGAACTATCTGACTCTGTAAACACTGAGAATTTATAACCTTATTAAAATTAAAAATGATTGGGGTGCCCGGGTGGCTCAGTCGGTTGGGCGTCTGCCTTCGGCTCAGGTCGTGATCCCAGGGTCCTTTGATGGAGCCCCGCATCAGGCTCCCTGCTCGGCAGGGAGCCTGCTTCTCCCTCTCCCTCTGCCTGCCGCTCTGCCTACTTGTGTTTTCTCTCTCTGTCAAATAAATAAATAAAATCTTAAAAAAATTAAATTAAATTAAATTAAAAATGATTTAAAAATATAATTGCATAATAGATATGCATTTAATTGGAAAACATTGTATCTATGAATGACATTAGTCACTCCTCGTAATTTTTATTAATCTCCTTTCACAACTTCTAAGTAAATATTTTTTCAATGAGTCCACTATGGGCGCCTGGGTGGCACAGTCAGTTGGGCACCTGACCCTTGGTTTTGGCTGGTGTCGTGATCTCAGGGTTGTGAGATCGCGCCCCATATTGAGCTCCAAGTCAGGCTCTGCATTCAGCGGGGAGTCTGCTTGAGAATCTCTCTCCCTCTCCCTCTGCCCCTCCTGCTCTCTCTTTCTAAAATAAATAAATAAATCTTTAAAAAAAGGTAAATGAGTCCACTAAATAGAAGTGCAAAAGATGTGTTCAGGGCTTAGTTATAATTAGTGCCACATAAAGAGCTAAGTTATCATCTGGAATATTACTCTGCATTTCAAATAATACCCTGGGGTAAAAGTAAGCAACATACAAATTGAGTTTCTCTTAAAAACGATCAAACACTGATATTGATTTTTATTTCATTCCCAAATAAGAATAGAAATTCAGTTTGGGAGCTTGATTGTATGATAATAAAAGCTATAAATAAGAAATGACAGTTACCAAAAACATTAAGCAAAATCTCCAGGAAACATCGCTTTCCCTCTTCAGCCAACTTTTGCTAATCTCTGGTTGTTTCTTCAGTCAGCCTGTGTTGTTGAGCTATCCTGGAGCTTTCTGGATATATCTCATTTCTCCATCGGAGCTGTCACTCTTCAAGTCTCTATCCCCTACCTTGACTCATTCTTTATACACCTCTGGGTGACCTGATATGAATAAACCCATATTTTGGGGGGTTTAATCGTATTAGAATGGCTCCAGAATCTTGAAGCCTGAGACTGCACCCGTGTTGGGGACCTCTGCTGCCCTCCCATGGCTGGTCTATGCATTACAGTCACATAGTCGAGACTTGACCCTTGGAATCCCAGAAGCTGTTGTACTGGAATCACGTGGGCCTGAAGAGTAAGAAAAATCCTAGAATGGTCAACATGGAGGAATATACTAAATAATCAGGAAGAGATTCATTCGATCAACTGTTCATTGAGTGCGTATCATGTTCCAGGTGTTTGGAATATGGGTGTAAAAAACTCTGCCCTCCTTCCTATCAGGACAGTGACCCAGTACGGTGTCAGAGATGTAACACAGGTAAGAGGGCGTGCAGATGTGGAGGAAGGGGTAGCCAATGAAGGATATTAGAGCCTGAATGGAGAGGGTCTATTCCATGGTGTGGCAGTGTTGGGAGATTTGTTACATACAGACAAATTGATCAAATACATACATGCACTAAGGATACATTTCAAAGCTATTAAGGACAATGGAAGCCAAGTTTCTCACTATCAGAGAAGAGAGTTAACAATGTGGAAAAAGAGAAAAATAGAATGAACCCTGTGGTGTGGGATTGGAATTGGAGATACTGATATGAATTCAATATAAATAGATACAGTGACAAATACTGTGTAAATACATATAACCTTTAATTCTGTCCACTGGTGGGGCCTGGAATCAGTGACACTCTAGTGCCTAGATCTTGTTTTTCAAATACCATTGTCCAGGGGCGCCTGGGTGGCTCAGTCGGTTGAGCATCGGACTCTTGATTTCAGCTCAGGTCATGATCTCAGGGTCATGAGATTGAGCCCTGCATTGGGCTCCACACTCAGCGGGGAGTCTGCTGGAGATTCTTCTCCCTCTCCCTCTGCCCCTCCATGCACACTCTCTCTCTCTCTCTAAAATAAATAGATCTAAATAAATACATACATACATACGTGCATATGTACCATTGTCCACTCTGCCGAATCAGTGCTCTTTGGAGAACTGGCTGATTCCAGGGCTGGGGCAGGGGAAGAACAAGGTGAGTCTTAGACCATCCTGTGCCAGAAAACAAAAAAGTGCTCAAGAAATATGAGGACATGTCAAAATGATGCAGAAGCTAGCTTACAGAGAAGCTCTACTAGCCAAATTACGGACAATGTGAACATAAAAATAAATGGTAGTAATGGATTGTAATTTGAATAAAATAGGAAGTCATGGGTCCATATTGATATAATAAATAAATGCATGAATTGAAAACTTGCTAAGGAACAGTCTTAAAGCACCTTATCCCTTCCCAAATACTTCACAGTAGAGGTCACTTGATCAAATGACCAAAGTAAACATCATCAGTAACAGAACATTTCAAAACTGTGTGCCACCCGAGAGGGTACAATGGGAACAGCACAGCATCACTTCTGTGGTATTTTTGCCAAAGATGCACAACCTAATCTAATCAAGAGAACAGCAAAACAACTTTAAGACATTTTGCAACATAACTGGTCTGTGGTCTTCAAAATTGTTAAGTTGTGAAAATCAAAGGAAAAAACTGAAGAAATGATCCAGATTGAAGAAAACTAAAAAAAAAAAAAAAAAATGGCAACAAAATACAGCACATAATTCTGAATTAGATCTTTCTATTGTGAAGAATTTACGGGGACAATTGATGAAATTGAATGGGCTCTAAAGAGTAGGTGGTAATAATGTATCAGTGTTAGCTTCCGGATCTGGGTGATGTTTTGAGGTTATGTGGGAATCACACACTGAAGGATTCAGGGCCACATGGGCACCAATTTACTCTCAAACTGTTCAGAAAAATTAAGGCCTTTGTACTGTACATGTAAATTCTGGGGAAAATTGAGCTATTTAAATGTCTTTAAAAAGTGGGAAAAATCTATTATTTTTAGAAGTTATATTTCAGCAAGGAGAGACAAATAAAGAAGTAAGTAAAATATGTAGTCTATCAAATGGCTGTAGGCTTGAGTGCTGGAGCATTCCCTCAGTTAGGAACTACATAACAGAGGAAAGGCCGGTCAAGGCCTGAGAAGGGGCAATCCATGAGGAGGGATGTGAACGAGGAGAAGGAGGAGAAGCTGAGGGGGAAAAAGCTTTCCAGAAGTATGAAGTGGTTCACTTGGTCAAGTGCTACTGAAAGATCCAGTGAGATAAACAGAGATCACTCGAATTGCAAAGTCTTTGAATTGCAAGAATCTTTGCAAGGTTACCAGGACATTTTGTACAATGCCAGGGGATATCCAGCAAAGAGAGAGTAACTCAGGATGCAGGAAACACTCTGCTAACTTGGAGTCATGAGACGGATGCAATCCGAGATTGCATGTGGAGACCCTGCCATTGGCAGGAGCGGAGGAAGAGAGGATGGGCCCAGGGGAAGGTGTGATCGCTGTTATAGTGGCAAGGAGGGGAGAATTTCGTATGAGCTTGCTTCTATTTTCTCAATGTAATGTGAGGTCAGGTCATCTACTGAGAACAGAGAGGGTGAAAAGTGAATGGTTGGATGTGTGTGCTGGGGCACACACATGGCTGGATGTGTGTCCTTGAAGAGAGGAAGAGAACTAAAATAGTAATAGTCATTTTGGAGAGTGGGGACACTAACACAGAAGGAGTGCAGAGAAGTGACTCGGATGGCCATGCAGACTGAGGGCCCATGTAAGATCTGTGGTTATCAAAGTGAGATCTGTCAGAATGCTTGTGGATTTTTCTCCAGCAATATCCAGCTGTTTGGGTACAGGTAAAGATATAGAATATATTAAGAATACCAAATAATTATTTTTTTAAAGATTATTTATTTATTTATTTGACAGAGAGAGACACAGCAAGAGAGGGAACACAAGCAGGGGGAGTGGGAGAGGGAGAAGCAGGCTTCCTGCGGAGCAGGGAGCCCAATGTGGGGCCCGATCCCAGGACCCTGGGATTAGGACCGAGCCGAAGGCAGACGCCTAACGACTGAGCCCCCAAATAATTCTTTTTTGAATATACATATTTTTTTCTTCATAGACACTAGTTGGGTCTAAACAAAGAAAGACAAGTTATGAGTTGCAAAGCCTTTAATGATAATGTTTGTATTATTTTTATAACATGCATAATTTCACACCTTTGGTTAATCAGCAATTATTTCAATACTTGCAAAGTCATTTGCCTCAAGATTTAGTCATAATGCATGAATCTAAGTTAATAAGATCAAAGAACAACAACAGCTCATCCAATCCTTCTTTATATTCCTTCATGATCAGAAAGATGCATAGAAGAGTTCTTTAAAGGGCCAAAATAGATTGACATATAAACTGTCAATTTATTTTTAAAGCAGTATGAAAGCAACATTTCTGAGAAAATATTTAAACCAAGGTCATAGTTTAGAAAAGCAAAATTCTTAATTCAGGCTGTCGTCATTTTTAGCCATTTGGCATTCTGCTCCTTTTTAAACTTTTTAAACTTTATATTGCCCAACAGAGAGTGGTTTTTTTGTTTGTTTTGTAGGGGTTTTTTTGTTTGTGTTTTTTTTTAATTTTTTTTTTTACTGTTTTTGGAGAGGACTGAACAGATGCCTATTCAGCTAGGATTTTGCCTAAGATCAGTTTGTTTTTAAGATATTTTGTTACATTTTTATAAAATATTGGGGAGTACTAAAGATTAAGTTGGGGTTATTTCTTTAAGAACTGACTATATTGGAGATGTATTTGATAGGCAAGACTTTAGATAAGTTTTCACCAGCATTATTCTATTAGCAAACTGAAAAATGTTACAGGCTATCAAACACATTTTGTAAACATGAAGACTTTTAGAAGAAAGACCATATTCTGTTCCTGCTTGTGTAAAAGTGTTATTTGAAAGAATGGTAATGTGACCTTTCACGCAACCAGTACTCCCTTAATATGAAAAAGAGATAGAATGAGCTGCAGAAGGAAAACTCCACAGTTACACTCCACAATTCCGAACATACTGAGAGACGTCTTGGTTTTCACAGTGTGCTCTCCATGCCACCCTGTAGAGAAAAGCGAAACAAACACTGATAAGGTCAAAATATAGCTTCATTGTAATAGACACACTTCAAATCCTCTGGGAGAACAGAATGTTTTACCGGTAAATGGACGACAGGCTGCAGATAGATTGAGGTATTTGCTATTTATTAAATGGAGATATGTACACCAAGTATGTCACTTCCCCCCAAAGCCCAGGATCCCCCCAAAGCCCAGGAACGTGAACGTTGATCTATGCATTCTACAATAGTAATTGCAAAGTGCTTTCCACATTTACTTAACTCCAAAAGCAATTTCAAGATAAGACAAGGAACTGGTAGAATGTTGAGAATCTTAAAAACTCTAGAAATCCTCTAAAATAAATTGAAGGGGAAAAGAGTAAGATTCTAAATCAGATGAAACAGGTTGTTTCTATGTAACTCATTGTTTAGGGTAAGGCTAAAGCTGCAACATTCAGTTCTCAGTAGCATACTTTGGTCTTTGAAAATCTTCTTTCACTTCTCTCTTAACACTAGGGCAAAATAGCTGTCCCCTTTTATTTATTTATTCTTTTTTAAATTAATTTTTTTATTATTATGTTCAATTTATTATTATTTTTTAAATCTTTTGAAGGAGGGGGGGGCTGGGGGGAAGGGCAGAGGGAGAGAGAGAATCTTCAGTAGGCTCCATGCCCAGTGCAGAGCCCAACGTGGGGCACCATCCCAGGACCCCGAGATCATGACCTGAGTGAAATCAAGAGTCGGACGCTCAAACTGAGCCACCCAGGCGCCCCCTACCCCACCTTAATGCTTAAACATACCATGCGCGAATGCCATTTGGATCACTGACGACCCTCTTTGCACATGCTACAGCTTGAGTGATGTCATCTTTCAGCAAATCTGAAAAAGAGGTGGTGAGGAATGAAAACAGCTTCCATAGAAATTTCATTTTAAGTTTAGATTTAGTCAGCTTTATTCTCTTAGGAGGATGAAAGAACATAAAATTATTTTCTAAGAGTCCGTTTATCTGTGAATGTTGGGGGAAAATTTTTCTTCATTCTATCCCATTTGGCATGAGATAAAGCATTCTGTTTCTCATTTACCAAAGTCATGGAAAGCTCTGGAATTGTTAACTAATGTGACAGAAGGTTCTCTTTTTTCTAGGCACTGTAAAAAACAAACAAATAAACAAACAAAAAAAACCAAACACAGATTAGCAATTTTTTAATCAGCAGTTCTGCCACCAGAAATCTATCCTAAAGAAATAATAAAAATGTACCTAAAGATATATGCACAAGATATTTCATAGCATTTCACAAAGGGGGAAAAGCAGAATAACCTAAGTGCTTACCAATAAGAGTTGGACTAGTAAGTTATAGAACATTTATATGTGGAATTCTTTCCATCCTTTAAAAATAATACAGATCTGTATTTGTTGACATAGAAATAATTTTGTGTGATAAAGAGCAAGCTGTAAAGCAGTAAAAATAGTACAATATCATTTTTCTTAATGCACATTGCTTACATGTTTGTATGTAGGTACATTTGTGCATGATATGGCTTTACATTCATATACATGATTGATACATATTGTGGAAGAATATACACCAAAAGTTACCAGTGGTCATAAATCTCTGGGGAGTAAGGATTTTTATTCAATGGCCACATTTTATTATATAATAAAAGATTAAAAAAATAAATTAAAAATAAATTAGCTGGATGCAAAATGTATTCTAAGACTAATCTTGTCTATTAGTAAGTTTAACATTAAAAGATTTAACAATATCAATTTTACAATACTTCTCCAGTATTTTATACACTGAATATTCCACATGTTATTTCTATCTTTTATATGAGTTCAATAGAATATTTGTTTCACCCCAATTAAACAAATCCATAAAATAACTTGTTAGGTATAACAATAATTATATAAGAACTGTATTTTCTGAGGAGGCAAACTAAAGAGTTGAGAAATGAAAAGTCATCATGTTTCTAATTCACTTTAAAATCACTCAGCAAAAAGAAAAAAATACACGTAAAAAAAGTAAAACTGACAAAGTGTTAACAACTATTAAAGTATGTGATGAGCATATGGCTGTTTAGTCTCGAAATTTCTATATATTTAGGACATTTCAAAATAAAAAGTAAAAACAATTTTTAGAAAAGGGCCCCACAACCAAATTATCCCTAAGCCTCCCCAAAGAAAGTGGGAGAAATGGCATGGTTTTCGACAAAGCATCAATATGTTCATTTATGATAAATTAATAGATCATTTTAGATTACATTAGAAAACTTGAACTTTTTATGATGTCATCATCAGCTCTTTAATTTCTTAGGGAATTATGAGGATGATCATAAAGAGTTTCTAGGCACTGAAATAGAGTTTTTCTAGGTCCCTGATGAACCTTTCAAGACTCTTTAATTTGTACGGAACCCCTGCTCTCGTAAGTATGACTAGATGAGTCCTGTGCCGCCGCTTAAACATCGTCTTTCTTACCGCTGCACGGTATGTGACAGGCGTTCACGGCTCTGGGCGTTTTGCCATCATTACACCAGTAGCGGCTATTGATCTGAAATATCCCATAATCGGTGCTTCTGCTTCCGGGATTGTAGTTTGTAGCCTTTGTGTTATAATTACTTTCCCATTTGGCCAAACACATCCCTGAAAAAAACTTATTTTTAGTAAGAAACATCAACACCACATGATGTATTTCACATACCATAATCAGTTCTATTTTGCTATTCTATTTTATTAATGACTTACTTTATAAGTGTAAAAGTGTCTTTTCCTTATAAATATAAATATATATATATATTTAAGATTTTATTTTTTTAAGTAATCTCTACACCCAACATGGGGCTTGAACTTACAACCCTGAGATCAAGAGTTGCATGCTCCACTGGCTGAGCCAGCCAGGGGCCCCCAAATATATTTTAACACTTTAGTGAGAATCCTTTTGTTTGCAAATCATTTTGTAATACTAATGAACTAGATAACGTATTTTTAAAATACTAAAATAGCTGTTTCTTCCATTGTCATTACCCTTCCCCTGCTCCCATCCTCAGGCAAGATTTATCCTAGAATGGAAAAATCAACAGAGTTGTTGAGTGGATCTTATAATTAATAGCAGATACATACATACGCTGATGGAAAAAATGCTTTTTATTAGGAAAAATAAGAATTTTCTGGGAGAAATAAATTTTCTTAAGATACCTAAAGGTGAATTTACTTATCAAATCAGAATCTGAAAAACAAGAGATATAAACAGGAAAGACTATTTCATCCATCTATCCACTCGTTCATTCAAAAGCAGTTACCAAGAGGAAATGTTTGAATTCAACCTCAAAAATACAGTGATCACATTGATAAATGTGAACTAAAATATAAAGTAACTTTTACTCAGACATATCTTGAATTAAGTGGAAGAAAGTGAAAAATAGTTAATAAACTATACTGAGTAAGAATAGGGACGCCTGAATGGCTCAGTAGGTTAAGCGTCTGCCTGGGGCTCAGGTCATGATCCCAGGGTCCTGGGATTGAGTCCTGCATGGGGTTCCCTGCTCAGCGAGGAGCCTGCCTCCCTCCCTGCGTGTGCGCCCTCTCTCTCTTTCTCTCTCTGACAAATAAATAAAATCTTAAAAAAAAAAAAAAGAATAATAAAACACTATTACAAGCTGCATTTCAGGGATCCTTATATAAACAGTAATCAAGGGGAAATAGGTTCCTACTGCCCCTGCACTGAGAGTTCAACATAGGGTTTTAAAACTTTGCTGTTAAAAATCCCATGTCATGGCAGAGAAAAATCCTCATTGCTCTAGGCTCATTACCATTGGAACCAAGTTCCAAACAGAAAATGCCTGGCGTCAAAGACCCAGGACTTGACAGATAGTCCGGGTGCTCAGATAGACCTTTCAGTCAGCCTACACGTGCCACCGAGTCTGAGGCAACAAACAAATTTAGCAGCTCCAGAAGAGCACAATGGGTCCTGGTATCCCTAGAATGGCAGAGAATTTTGCCCTCCCATGCCCTCATTCCTTCATCTGGCATATCTGATTCTAAAGAAACAAGCTGATATTTTGAACCATTGACCCTCAAAAGAAATAAAAGAAGTCCATTCATTCAAAGCCTCTTTATTACTATTCATCCTCTATCTGTCCCACACCAGGCTAACTATTTGGAAGGATGAAGAAGAGTTAACTTACAGTTTGCCAGGCTGACACCTTTAAAGCCAGCCAGCCCAAGTCTTTTCAGAGTTCTGGCCAGGTCACACCTTTCAAAGATCTTGCCCTGGACGGTGACGGAAAGCAGGAGAAGCCCCAGAAGAAGGAGAGCCTTCATGTTGACCGGGAAGCCAGACCTCTAGGCTGACCGGGGAGGGCTGTGCTCAGTATTTAACATCTTTTCACTTCCTTCTTCTCCTAGTGGCTGCGGGTTCCACCCTTTGAGAGATGTGAAAAACAGGAACTCTTTATTGGTTTACTAACTTTGAAAGCTCTTTTTTTTTTATATTTGAAAAGAGCTATTATGATGTCCTAAGAATTAACCTACAGGAAAATGATGAAATGGCATTGTTTAAAGACCTGGCTCAGGAAGAATTGGGAAGTAAGACTGTTTCCAAACTAGGAACTGTCTCCTATTTTATTATGAATTTGAGCAACTGTAAAGAAAAAAAAAAAAAACACCCTGAATGAACATTTTACACAACAGAAAAAGAGCTCCAATTTTTGATTTTGCATTCACTATGTTGTCTTCATCTTTTTCACTTAAAATTATTTTCTATACTCTTTCCCCAAAAGCACATAACATGTTACTTATCATTTTAATGGGTATATAGCATGATACCATATTGCTCAGCCATATTCCCACTCTAAATTTTTTGTTGCTGTTATAATTTTTTGCTTATAAATCAGTGTTTTACTATTATAAATAAGCCTCACGTGAACAATGTTTGTAACTTTTTGACAATGCGTTATCTCACATTTTGATCTTAGAATATAAGGGGTCATTTTAAAACAAGGGAATTTTATAATCAAACCTAAAGAAGAGTAGCAGCATATACCACCTGAAGATCTTCCCTTTTGGCATAAGGATTATTTTGAACTGAAGGCAACTGAGAAGAAGCAGATCCAAGAAAACACTCTGCCCTCCCTCTATATACCTGAAAACAGAACCACCTAGGTTTGTACAGGACTTAATCACTAACAATTCTACATGCTCATCAGCCCCAAGACCTCACAGGACCTCACATAACAAATTTTACTGACTAGCTATTATCTTCCAGTGGCCACTACATATTTATCTTCCCACAGTTTGCTGCCCTTAGAAGCCTAAAACTCTTTTCCTCTGTCTTGTTGTTCTTCTAAAAATGTACTGTTCTTCGGTTAAGATGGTATGTATGTAAGCCCAAATTCTGGCCACCTCTTTGAGTTACTCATCCCTGCATTTCTCTCAAATATATATGAGATACCCATGTTAATAAACTTATTTTTGTCTTGCTCATCTGTCTCTTGTTACAGAGCCCCAGCTGAAACCCTAAAAGAGTAGAAGGAAATCGAATTTTCTCCTCCTGTAGTTTCTGGTGATGAGGATGGGAGAGTAGAAGTCTGGAAAACTCTTCTCTCCCTAGAGACTGCAGCTGATGTATGTGGAAACTGACAACAGACCAGCAGAGGTAAAAGTTCTTACCATGTCAGTCTCCCAGATCTCTGACTATAGCGCCCAGTCAAGAGAGGAGTATAAAACTTTTCTTTTCCTTTCCCTTCCTTTCCAAATTCATAATGGCAGGAGAATAACATCTGAAAAAACGATCTCGAATCATGACTCTTGTGAATTTAGTTTTGGGTACCTACAGATTATTGATTCTTCGCTTCCCAGAAATAGTCATGTTTTCCTTTGTTTGACTTCTGTATTGTTTGTCATAAGGATGAAAATCATAAGATGAGACTCTTCATTTGTCTTGTTTCAGATACTGAGAACCTGGCTTTGTAACTAGTGAGAATATTCTCTCTGGTCTCTGCCGCTTGCGTAGGGCCGTGGTGGGGAGAGTGCACCTTGTCAGGCTTGCATGGGGCAGCGGGCCAGCAGGCTAGGGGGCTGTTGCTGTCTCTATTTTCCTTTCCTCATTTGTGCTGGGAAAATTCCTATTCCAGTATCACTTTCTGGTAACACAGGTTAGTGGATCTGTGAACTAAAGTGTCTCCTTTGTGGGACATAGAACTTTCTTTACCACCTGTGAGAGTGAAGGTCTTTGCTTTCTTAAGCTATCTTTGGAGTGGCTCTGCATCTCAAGAGGGCTATACCGTTTGCACTCTCTCTGTGTCCAGGGTTAAGCCATAAAAGGCTTACCGATTTAAACCATGAAAAGGCTTATTGGTTTGGAGTCACAATTGAAGTAGATATACCTTTGAAGATTTGGACTTTATATCTAAAAGGATTTTTAAGAGAGCTCTCATCCTAAACAAACAAAAGGTCCTATTGGTAACTATAGGAAGATGAGATGAAAGAAAGAAAGAAAGAAAGAGAGAGAGAAAGAAAGAAAGAGAGGAAGGAAAGAAGAGAGAAAGAGGAGGGAAGGAAAGAAGGAAAAGGAAAGAAAGAAATAGATACAGAGGAAAGTCTTGGCTAGTATGATGGGGGAAAACCCCACATACTTCCTTAACTAGATTAAGAAGTAGAGACCAGACTCAGAACAAAGAACTCCAAATGGCACTCAAGCAGATATGAAACATGAAAATACTGATAGCCAGGAAATAGCCTTGACAAAAGCACAGAAAATGCACAAGCCTTGATTTATTGTCCCTTATTCTGTAAGCAGATCCCACGAGGTCTAGCCTTTCCCATAGTTCTGGCCTCCACTGCAGGAAAAAGAAAATTCATCAGACTGTCCTACCCTTAATAAAAAAAGAAAAATTTCATAGTAATGATCTTTGGTTTTTGATAGTAGGCAAATATGCCCCTGAGTTCCTTCTTAGATAAACCCTATATCCTTTCTCATTCCCTTGGAAATATTAATCTTACCATGTCTTTGAAATGTAAGTATCCAAGGAGAAAATTGGCTAAGACAACTCCTGAGACTGGAAAAAAATAGGTTTTTAAAAAACAAACTGCTACTTGATATTGCTATAGGCTCCTTGCCTGAAATTTAGTCCACAGCCTCCATAAGATTATCTACAAAAGACAAACAAAAATCTTAAAAACTTTCTCCACAAATATTGGTAAAATCTTTAGCTATCTAAGTGGGTAAACTTAACTTGTTCCACCTTACAGAAACACCATTTAGATCTAACTATTCTTTTATAAGGTAGTGAGTTTTGTATTATTGTACTTGATACGTGGCTAAAATTTTTAAATGAAAGCTACAAGATCTCTGCTTGCTTCTGTCTGGATGTTTATGTGTGGCAATGGATGTATGTTACATAATATGCGGTATTTTTCTCCCTCTGGATGGTAGTCCTAAAAACTAACTTGTGGAAGAGTTCTGTTAATTGGCTTAAAGAAAATATGAGTACTAAAAAATATATATATATATGTACTTACATAAATTAAGGCTAGTGAAATTAGCTTACGTCATCTCTACTAGATATTTGAGATTATAAAGTTGGAAATTCAACCTAAGAGCAAAACGTACAATAAAAATGATTTGCTGGGATGCCTGGGTGGCTCGGTTAAGCGTCTGCCTTTGGCTCAGGTCATGACCCCAGGGTCCTGGAATCGCGTCCCACATCGGGCTCCTTGCTCAGTGGGGAGCCTGCTTCTCCCTCTGCCTGCCGCTCCCCCTGCTTGTGCTCTCTCCCTCCCTCTCTGACAAATAAATAAATAAATTCTTTTTTAAAAAAATGATTTGTTTAATATATGTCAACATGGCAGAACAAGCCATATGTGAAATTTTTGTAACTGTTTAGGTTCTTTGAGAGACTAAAGATATTTGGGTCTGTTAATAACATGTTCTTTTTGCCACATCAAAAACTGAGCTATGAAAATGCATGTGTAGAAATTACAAAATGGCGTATTCATAAATATGCTAACCTACTTACAATGTTAGGATGTAGCAGACAGTTCACAACTGCTTACTTCTTAGCTTTTATTGGAAATTGAGTTTACTAAAGGTTAAGAATTCCAATGAATATAAGTGAAACCTACATATAGAAATAATAAGGGTAAAGAAAAAAAACTTTAGGCAAAGCATACAAGGATAGTAAAATGTAAATTTTTGATAGGGAAAGGTATGAGGTATGAGAATGCATTTTTGGTTAAGGGGAAAGAAGTAATTTGTCCTAATTTAGAGGTTATTTAAAGGTTATTTTAGATTAGGAAAGAAAGAAAAGAAAGGACAAAACCTAAATGTACATAGAAAGTTAGGAAAAGAGAGTGAGAGAGGCACTAGGAAGCGGGGGGGGGGGGGGAGGGAGGGATTGTTATCTTGTGTGGTCAACCTGGTGAAAATTGAATGAATTTATTATAAGGATTTTAAAAGTGAGCTTTAATAGCATCAGGGTGCCTATACAAAACTGGAATTTAATTTTCTCTCTCTGTTAAAAGAACAAAGTTTTCTTGGATTATTGTAAAAGATTTTTCTTTACCAGATAAATAACTTGACTGGAAAACAAGGATTCTGTGTCTTATTATTATTACTTTTTTTTTTTTTTTTTTTGGATTTTGTGTCTTATTAAGATAACTGCTTGTGCTTCATGTTCTTTATCAGGTCTTTGATTACTTAAAAAGACTGAGTCATCTCAATATTAAAAGAGAGAAGGGTTTGTTCCTTCAGGTGTATTTGCCTCTGAAATCTTTTACGGTCAGTTTGGTTAAATAAGTGACTAAATATTATTTCAAGTAATCTGTCATCTTATTTAATCAGTGTTCAAACCTTTTGACATTTTTTACAACTTCCCCAAATCAAATTTTAAATAAAGTCTTTTTGACCTTAAACTAACTGAGATTTGCCCAGGGGTCCCTGGAAAATCTCAAAGATTTGTTCTCTGTCCTTATAAATAGAGAAATGTTAAACCAATTAGGTTTATCTGCTATGTTAAATTACATGAGAAATATTGTCAAATGAAAGGCATGTTTAACTTTCCTTGGGTTATATTTGTATGAGTATATGTTATTAATATAAGTTTTCCAGAAATTATAAGAAATTCCTAGAAATCTGATATGTACTGGTATTATGTTATCTGTCAGAATTCCAGTTATCATATTAAAATGTAGTATGTCACATAAATCCCCAAATCTTTGTTAATCGCATTTAAATGAGCTCTCATCAGATCTTTAGCCACACTATTTTTTTAAAAAATTTCTTAAAGATCTATATATTTATTTTTAGAGAGAGTGAGAGTGAGAGAGAGAGAATGCGTGAGCAGGGGAGGGGCAGAGGGAGAGAGAATCTCAAGCAGATTCCCTGCTGAGCCCTACACGGGTCTCCATCTCACAACCCTGAGATCATGACCTGAGCTGAAACCGAGTCAGATGCTCAACCGACTGAGCAACCCAGACGCCCCCAACCACACTATTTTAAGTCTTTGTCAGCCACAGATAGTTATTACTATACTCTGATTCTTCTGTGAAAACTTTTGAAACTGCTAACCTAAGATCAAGCAGAGCAAGAATTAGGGACTAAATGAACTGATGAGGTTATTTATAACTTTCTAATGGCTTTTTGTTTAATACATTACTGAAATGTTTTACAAAAACAAAAGATTAAAAAAAACCAACAACCAAAAGATTTAAAAAAAAAAACAACAAAATAATTTTTCCTTCCCTACATTGCCCAAACACATATATCCAACTATGTGCTACCTTTAAAAATAGTTATCTTGGGAGGCTCTGCACATTTGAAAAAACTATGCTGGCAGAGCTCAGAAGGAATTGTGCTTCTCTGTATGTGCTTATGAAGACTAGTTCTGAGCCACACGAAATGTCATCATTTTGCACTTACCCTTGTTTTTCATCAGTGGTGGTTCCTGTCTGCTGGCCTCTAAGATTATTAACTAGTTTGACTCTGAGTGACTACTTGATTCCTGTTATTTGTTCAACAATAAACAATACCTCCTTTCTTTAGGCTAAACCTAATTTTAATTCTCGAATAATAAATAGACAAATTTTCAGGACCCAAAGAGAGAGAAACCAGTTAAAAGAGGTAATCTTTGGTTCTCTTTATATTCTTTCCAAGTCAATGCTAAAGAACATCTAGTTATTAGCCATGCTAGTTTCACCCTGCCACTCATGAGATTAATTTATCTTTTCACACATCTGAACAGTTATAATTTGGTTGGGTTGTATATGGAAATATTTGCTTATACCACACCCTGAACCAAACAGCATGATATTGTGTGACCACTTCACAGGAAAGAGGTGTTTTGGGGCACCTGGGTGGCTCAGTCGTTAAGCGTCTGCCTTCGGCTTAGGTCCTGATCTCAGGGTCCTGGGATCGAGCCCCATGTCGGGCTTCCTGCTCAGTGGGGAGCCTGCTTCTCACTCTCCCTCTGCCTGCCGCTCTCTCTCTCGGTCAAATAAATAAATAAAATCTTAAAAAAAAAAAAAAAGAAAGAGGTGTTTTGATCCCCTTAATGATCTCCCCTGGAGCAGATATTATGGGCAGTGATAACATCTAATCATAATCCTATTATATCATTTGAAGTAGGTTTAATGAGCAAGTTATTTAAAAGTAAAACAGCAAGTAAGCATGATTTGGAGGCAGAGATTTTCCCCCCAGAAATTCTGTATGTACCACATGTTATGTTTGATGCAATATATGCATTTTATCATTTTGGGAAAGGTATTATGCATCCCAGATTATTTTGTTGGATTATAATGGACAATAATCATAATTTATTCTTCCCAGTTGTTTCCCATGACAAAGAAGAAATAATTAATTATGATGTGTCTGACAGTTTGATCTCAGACTTTTTTGATTATTTCCCAAAACCAAAATTATCCTTAAAAGAAAAAGATTTGCTGGGGTTTAAGACAACCTCCGTTAAAAGTGGTGGGGTGGGCACACACGTTGATCTTTGCTCCCTTCCCAAGTCCCATTAAAATATCAACAATACGAGTTTTAAAATAAGCCAACAAGGGCAAAGTAAAAGAAAATTAGATAACAATAGGTGAAAATATCAAAATTTTGTAATACAGGAAGGGAGTAGGTGAGCGGTAAGTAATTTAGCATGATGAAAAAAGCTAACACCTAAATACCTGCAGAAGGGGAAATCAATAAAAAGCAAGTTGGGAGTTCCTGGGTGGCTCAGTCGTTAAGTGTCTGCCTTTGGCTCAGGTCCTGATCCCGGAGTCCCAGGATCCCATAGCAGGCTCCTTGCTCAGCAGGGAGTTTGCTTCTCCCTCTGACCCTCACCCCACTTGTGCTCTCTTTCTTGCTCTCTCAAATAAATAAAAAAAAATTTTTTTTTAAAAGCAAGTTGGTTCTTGCCCTAGAACCTGGAAAAGACTAGGTAACTGTGAAGGCAGGACTGCAAGGCATTGCTATCAACAGGAAGACTGGTTGGAAGTCTATACAGAGAGGTGTTAAACACCCTGATCTCCCCCAAGCCAGGATATCAGATCACTGTCCTTTTAGAATTCCAAAAAGAGAATGGGAGGACTCTCTTTTGGAGGATGAGCTAGAGAGACCCTAGACTTAAGACTCAAGACACAGCTAAAGGCAGGGGTACAATGTCATAATGAAAAGAGGGAAACTGAGTAAAAGTCTGGAGCAGTAATTTGCAGTAAGCCAGTCTCCTAGCTCTCAACCTGCTCCTACTAAGCTCCTTGATTTCCAGCTGTCAAAATTACCTTGCAGGCAGTAGCTGGTAAGATTTCTTTCTTTCTTTCTTTCTTTCTCTCTTTCTTCTTTCTTTCTTTTTCTTTCTTTCTTTCTTTCTCTCTTTCTTTCTTCTCTGTTTTTGTTTTTATCTTTCTCTTTTATTTCAAGTTTTTATTTAAATTCTAGTTAGTTAACATACATGGTAAAATTGGTTTCAGGTGTAGAATTTTGATTCATCACTTACATATAACACTCAGTGATCATCACAAGTGCCCTCCTTAATGCCCATCACCCTTTTAGCCCATCCCCGCCCACCTTCCCTCCAGCAACCCTCAGTTTGTTCTCTACAGTTAAGAGCCTCTTATGGTTTGCCTCCCTCTCTCTCTTTTTTTTTTTTTCCCTTCCCCTATGTTCATCTGTTTTGTTTCTTAAATTCCACATATGAGTGAAATCATATGGTATTTGTCTTTGTCTGATTGACTTATTTTGCTTAGCATAATACAGTAGTTCCATCCACATCGTTGCAAATGGCAAGATTGTATTGTAAGATTCCTTTCTTAGATAAATGTCTGAACCAAGAGAAAGGACCTACATACACTAATATTTGAGGCCCACAGTGAAATGGCCAGTCTTCCTCAATGGTCAGTGGTAAAACCCACTCAAGCTCATAGATTTTCCACTCAGCTTTTTATGCTCAAATCTTAAATATACACAACTAGCAAAGATTGCCAGATTCTTGGGACACCTGGCTGGCCGAGTCAGTAGAGTGTGCGACTCTTGATCTCAGAGTTGTAAGTTTGAGCCCCATGTTGGGTATAGAGATTACTTAAAAATAAAAAAAATTTAAAAAATTAAAAAACAACAAAGATTGCCAGATACTTGATGAAAGCCACTAATGTGAAAGACAGATAAAAATAAACACTTAGAGAAGAGGAACTCAGAGGAAACAGAAGCAAAACAAAACAAAATATAAATCATAATGAATATCTCAGAGAAGTAAAAGAAAATATCACATCTAGGGACACCTGGATCGCTCAGTTGGTTAAGCGGCTGCCTTTGGCTCAGGTCATGATCCCAGGGTCGTGGGATCAAGTCCCACATTGGGCTCCTTGCTCAGCGGGGAGCCTGCTTCTCCCTCTGCCTGCCGCTCCCCCTGCTTGTGCTCTCTCTCTCTGACAAATAAATAAATAAAATCTTAAAAAAAAAAAAGGAAAATATCACATCTATGTAACAAGAAAGGATGCTTTAATAACGAAATGATCAGAGAATTAAAAAAAAAGGAGCCCCGGAGATTTAAAAATATGACCACATAGGGGCGCCTGGGTAGCTCGGTAGGTTAAGCATCTGACTCTTGATTTTGGCTCAGGTCATGATCTCAGGGTCGTGAGACAGAGCCCCTCATCAGGCTCTGCGCTCAGCAGAGTCTGCTTGAGGATTCTCTCTCCTCCCTCTGCCCCTCCCCCTCCATGTGTGTGTACTCTCTCTCAAATAAATAGATAAATATTTTAAAAAATATGACCACATTAATAAAACATTTAATAGAAAAATTAAGAGATAAATTTGAGAAATATTCCTGGAAATAGAATAAAAAGACTGAGATGAAAAACAAGAGAGAAAAGATGAGAAAATTAGAGAATAAAGAAATCAAACATCCAATTAATAGGAATTCTTAAAAGGAATTACAGAAGAAAAAAACAGAAAACAAATGTGTAAAACTGAAGGACACAGATTTCCACATCAAAAGGCAACCAAGTGCCTGACACAGTGGTGTGGAATAAAATTTATACCAATGCACATCCTCATGAAATTTCAGAACAACAGAGATAAAGAGAAAATTTTAAAACTTAAGGGCAGTGATCTTCAACCTACAGTCCTACCTGCAGTTAAACCATCCAGTGTGAGAGGAGGAAAAAAAAAAAACATTCTCAGATGTGTTAGGACAATAAAACTTCTCTGCACCCTTTATCAGGAAGCCTCTGAAGGACATGTTCCATTTTAAAAAGAGCAAATAAGAAAAAAGATGTGGGATCTAGGAAACAGGGATCTAACATAGGAGAGAAGTGAAGGAAATTACAAAAGAAGAAGTGTTGTCCAACATTGACAGCCTTGCAATTGGTTAAAGAGAAGCCAATTCAGATTATAGCAAGAGGGTGAATGGCTCCAGGAGTGTGGACTTCAGGGGCAAAACCACACTTAGAGATGGCTTAGAATGTCCGAACCTATTGAAGGGAGTTTAGCAACTTTGGCTGAGATTTTGGGTAATGAACTGATACAGGAGTAAGTACACGAAAAACTAAGTAAACAGAAAAACAAGGCAATTATTAATACTAAGAAAAACAAAAGACTTAAGAATGGAAACACAACGAAATTATAGTATCATATTATAGTCACCTGCGAGTGTTGGTGCATGCTTATAAAGAAGAACGACAAGGGAAGGGAAAGGGGTGCCTGGGTGGTTAAACGTCTGCCTTTGGTCTCAGGGGCCTGGGATCGAGCCCCATGTCAGGCTCTCTGCTCAGCGGGGAGTCTGCTTCTCCCTCTCATTCTTCCTCTATGCTCTCCTCTTTCTCTCTCTCTCTCTCTCTCAAATAAATAAATAAATAAATAAAATCTTAAAAAAAAAAAAAGGGACGGGGGAGTTGAAAGAGAGCTAAATCTTTATATTCCTTGCTGGAGATAAATAGAAAATGTCTATGATTCAAAATCAAGAAATAGTAGAATAAACATGCTCTTGAGATATATGGCAGTAAATACTAGAAAAAATAAATAGCTAAAGAAGTTAAAAAGAGATTACCCTAGTGTTGGGTATTAGATGAGAAAGATTAGGGCAATTTTTCATTAAATTTGATTAATTAATTTAATTTAATTAATTTCATTCAATTTTCATTAAATTTATAACATTTTATTTTACTCTAAAAATAAACACATATATTTTGTGATGAAAAAAATGAAAGTTGAAAAATATATTATGTGAGAAAAAGAACTAAAAGACATATACCAAAATGTTTACAGTGGTTATTTATGAAAACTTTTCAGAATTTTTATTTACTTTGTATTTTTTTGGCATATTCTAAGTTTTCTTCTTTCAGCAATTGTTACTTTTGCAATTAGCAAAATAAGAAATAAACACACAGGGGTGCCTGGGTGTCTCAATCGGTTAAGCATCTGCCTTTGGCTTAGGTCATGACCCCAGGGTCCTGGGATGGAGTCCCACATCAGGCTCCCTGCTCAGTGGAGAGCCTGCTTCTCCATCTCCCTCTGCCGCTCCCCCTGCTTGTGCTCTATAGCTCTCTCTCTCAAATAAATAAACAAAATTTAATAAATAAATAAATAAAATGTTAAAAAAAAAAAGATTTAGCCTCAGAAAGCAACTGACACTGGTAAATCAAAACTGTATCTAGGTGCATGGCTGGCTCACTTGGAAGAGCGTGCTGCTCTTGATCTCGGGGTTGTGACTTTGAGCCCCACATTGCAGATAGAGATTACTTAAATAAATTAATTAAAACTTAAAAAAAACCAAACCTGTTTGTATTAATGGAGGGAAGCATTGGCCTGGGTTTTGTCAGAGGCTGTTAAGTAATCACTTGCCAATGAAACACTGCCATTTCCATGGAGCTGGTAAGGACCTTGGGAGACCATGAGCCTCCTTACTCAGCTGATGCTGTCTCTGCGGAGTCTGGCCCAGGGGTGTGGAGGACTCATCTCTCGTCTCATCTCTGCTGTGGCAGCATGGCTCCTAGGAGAATATGCAGGGGTGGGAGAGATGGAAGGGAATTGGTGGGAGGTAGAGGGGGCACAACACATCAGGCGCTCTAGGGGCAGGTGCTGAAAGGTTAAGGTGAAGTATTCTCTCACTCAACTAGTGGGGCTTCATCTAGCTGCGTAACAGCCTGGGCAACAGGCCCAGCATCCCTAGCAGCTGCTCCTTGCAAGTCCAGCAGCCTGGCCACAGGTCAGCCTGGCTTCCTGTGGGAACATATCCTGCTTCAGGAGCAGGGCTTGACCCCAATCCAAAAGTGGCATTTTGCTGGACTCTGAATCCATGGGTCCCTGGCAAATGGTAAATACTTTGGGTTTGCCTCATCTAGACCAGTGTATTTATTCCCTCACGGCTTGGTGATCCCTTTCTGTTCTTTTAGTTCTCAATATCCCTGTGACTTAAGCCCCTGCTCTTTGCAAGGAGATCAAATAAGCTAGATAATTTCTTTCTTGGGTCTCCTGACACCATTCAAGCTGTAGACATCATTTAACTTTTGCACTTAATTTACTCCATGGCCTTGCTGTTGCTGTGTTTTGAGTGAGGTAAGCGGTCCACACTGAGAGGAACTAATACTGAACATACACCGGAGGAATTATTTCCACTGTAGTGCCGGTACCGTGCTGCACGAGTCTCTAGTTCCCGGGCTCTAGCCCAGAGGCGTGAGTTACTGAGTATGGAACCATCACTAAGTCTAATGAACAGGACTGGCCGCTTGGAAGGTGTTGCCATATATTCTCCCTGCAGTTACAGGGGCGACTGTGCCATCCCGGTGTTGGCTGTGCGCTCACTCTGTCCGCTGCCCCCATGCTTGCTGTTTCTGCAATCTGCTGTGCAGACCCCCGGAAGAAGGGCCAGGATGTCTGGTGAGGCTGGGCGGGTGAGCAGGACCAGACAGGTGCCTAATCCCAAAGACAGCGAGATACAGCACGTAATCCCAAAGACAATGGGAGACTGGTTTTGAGTATTAAACCGGAGAGTAACAGGATCAAAATCTTTTTTTTTTTTTTAAGATTTTATTTATTTATTTGACAGAGAGAGACAGCGAGAGCAGGAATACAAGCAGGGGGAGTGGGAGAGGGAGAAGCAGGCTTCCCGCCGAGCAGGGAGCCCGATGCGGGGCTCGATCCCAGGACCCTGGGATCATGACCTGAGCCGAAGGCAGACGCTTAACGACTGAGCCACCCAGGCGCCCAGGATCAAAATCTTTTGTAAAAGTCACTCTAGATTGGACTCAGCAACTGGACTGTTGCCAGGTCAGGTCATCCTGATGGCAGACAATGGTGGGGAGTGGAGACAACTGGGGGCCCAAGAGGTATTTAGGAGGTTTGAATAATCACTTTAGATAAACATTACCTGTAATTTTTACAGGGATCATAGAGGTAGGTATTATTTCCACTTTACAGATGAAAAAATATGTGTCCCAGAGACGTAAAGTCACTTGCCCAGAGAAATAGAGCTGGTAAAGGACAGAGCTGGGAGTTAGACTCAGCTTATTTCCATGGCCTTTTCAGTGTACTACCTTGTAAAAATTGAAGTGGGAAGAGAAGAAACTAAATACTGAGAACAAATTCTCACCCCTTGACAAAGCTATAAATTCTTTGTCTATCCCTTGTCTAATTTTAGTTCCTGATGTAGTTTTGCAAACCCATTTATAGTTTTGCAAACCCATTTTATACATTTATTTTTAAAGTATGAGTTACCTCTGAGAGATTGGTCTAACAACTTTTAGATGCCATTGAACAATTAGAGGTTATTTTAAAAATCAATATGCTTGGTGTATGAACAATAGAATAATTCTGGATGGCTTTTGATTCTTTGTGAATACACTATTATTTCTGCTATCTTTAAGCTGCCAGCGCAGATACAGTCAGAACTTTGGCTGGGTCTCACTTCCCTGTTTCACATTATAAACAAATATGTTCCTTCCCACTTTGGTCAAGTTACAAAAATCTTTTCTCAATTTACACAATGATTGGGCATTCAACATTGAGAAATTATGGTGAAATACTAAACTGACCTTTCCCATGTGTGATAAAATGTAGTCTTATTTGCAAAGAGATGGATGTGTTTCCATTTTGATTTCCTCTTTCCAGAAGAGCATTCTGATTTCATTTCTTTATTGAGTATGATCTTTGGGATTAAGATTCTGTATGACCTTTTCATTTGTGCCAATGCCATTAAATTTTCTTTCACTGAACTAGAAACCAGTGATTTCAATCTGTAAATTAGCTCTGTAAAATCGCAAAACGTTGGAGAAGGAGAGAAAAAATTGTTACAAATAGGAGAATGAGATCTTCTACTTGGGTTGTACTTTCCTCACCTCTTGACAAACAAACATTTTATTGCTACCCTTAACAAGCAAATAAGATAACATGCTTAACAAATTGACAATAATTTATATGTGTACATATAATGGAAGATAATACAATTCTTTCTCCCTTTTGGCATCACTCCAAGGTGTTTTGGATGCAGCCATACTATCTTCTCATCCCTCCACTCCCAACCCCAGGTCAACTACCTCTAAGAGGTAGCTGGTTGCTGACATGGGAATGGTCTATTTCCAACTCAGTCAAGTAGGAACTGAACTCACAAATACAGTGGCATTTACACACAGGTCTCACAATGACCTGATGAATGAAAAGATGATGAGGGCTACATTAGTGTCTTATGTATTGATTTTAGAAAATAGTTTCCTTGACTGTTGATTCAAAATTATTTGCAATTAAAGAGTAACTTAGTAAATGTTATAAAAATGTTAGAAATGTTATAAAAATATAGAATGGTAAACTCTAACCTGCTTTAAAAAATGAGTAAGGGGTGCCTGGGTGGCTCAGTCCGTTAAGCATCCAACTCGTGGTTTCTGCTCAGGTCGTGATCATGGGTCGTGAGATTAAGCCCCCACATCAGGCTCCATGCTGACTGTGGAGCCTGCTTGAGATTCTCTCTCCTTCTCCCTCTGCCCCTCCACCCCCCGCTCATGCATGCGTGCATGCTCGCTGTCTCTAAAAAAAAAAAAAAAAAAAGTAAATGTTTTAACATCTAGGAACCTAAGATATTTTTAAGTTTCCTCATATAAGTATACTACCTTCTAAAATAGAAAAGTTGACATACAGACACATACACGACTACTAATTTTTGTGAAAAAATAATGGAAATAAAATAAACCTAACTATAGAAGAACTACACTTAAAATATCTTCCTTATGTAAGAAATGAAATCAATGCGGGACACCTGGGTGGCTCAGTCAGTTAAGCGTCTGCTTTCGGCTCAGGTCATGATCCCAAGGTCCTAGGATCCAGCCCCGCATCGGGCTCCCTCCTCAGTGGGGAGCCTGCTTCTCCCTCTGCGTGCCGCTCCCCGTGCTTGTGCTCTCTCCCTCTCTGGCAAATATATAAATAAAATCTTTTTAAACAATAAAAGAACTGAAATCAATGCAAGTTACATATCTCTGTGCACTGTGGTGTGTGAGACCTGGTATAGACTTGAATTTCATGAAGGACCTACTGACAGGGTTTTCTCAGTAGTCTCCTTACCTCCCAATTCTCTCCCCTCCAACCCACTCTGCACCCAGAGGATGTGAGCCTTGAACTCAGAGCACTCAGTGTTTGTAACATACATATATCAATCACATGTTATCTGTGACTTTATTTGGTTTACTGTCATATTGTCCATATAGTCACCATCATGATCTCTTCAAGAGCTTACTCACCTCACAAGGCTTCTCCTCTGCCTTTTCAGTGGGAAGCACACTTACATGTACAATATAGACGTTCAACACAATTGATAAATTCACTGTGTAAAAAATGCATTCCACCTACAATTAAGGTCTAACTCTCCTCTCTTGACCACATGTTAAAATAGGTTTCTGACATTACAAACCATGCAAGCAATACAAACTTACAAATAAAAGCCAATCACAAAACTACGAAAGGATGTGCTTCTTGAACATTAGAGAAGAATTAGAAAGGCTGGAATTTAAAAAAGAGGGAATTTTTTTTTTAAAATAGAAAGCTAACTCAGGCCTCTGGAATAAATTAGAAATAAGACCATATGTTTGAGACACAGGATTCCTCATGCTAATGTAGGTAAAACGTTTTTGTAGGTATGATTCAACACTTCATTTAAAGTTAGTAAGGGAAAAAATCTCCACTTCTTTTGCTAAAAAATTATATATGAATAACTGAATTCTGTAAGAAGTTCCTGTGTAACATTTTATTATAAAATTTAATAATTTGTCCAGCAATTAATTCAATAATTAATAAGGGTTGATTGAATATCTTCTATGTAAGAGGCACTGTATTAATGCTGAGGCTAGCAGGTTGGTTGTTTTCTACAGGACATGCAGACCAAGAATTACAATCCAATATAACTGTTGCTTTTTTTTTTTTTAAGATTTTATTTATTTGTCAGAGAGAGAGAGAGCACAAGCAGAGAGAGTGGTAGGCAGAAGGAGAATCAGGTTCCCTGCCGAGCAAGGGGCCTGATGTAGGACTTGATCCCAGGACCCTGGGATTATGACCTGAGCCAAAGGCAGACACTTAACCGACTGAGCCACCCAGGCATCCCTATAATAGTTGATTTAATGTTGGTCTGTACAAAGTACTGATGGAGTGTGGAGGTGACCTGAAGTCTGTGAGGAAGAGACAGTGACAGCTTCACAATATTTCAGCTGATTAAGATTTGGAGGAAGAATAGGATAATGTTTGGTGGGCAGCTGGATTAGGAGACTCGTGGTAGAAACTCTCTTTGTTTCTTTTCTTTTTTTTTTAAGATTTTATTTCTTTATTTGACAGAGAGAGAGAGAGAGAACACAAGCAGGGGGAGAGGGAAAGGGAGAAGCAGGCTCCCCGCTGAGCAGAGAGCCCGATGCAGGGCTCGATCCCAGGACCCTGTGAGCCAAAGGCACACATCTAGCTGACTGAGCCACCCAGGCACCCGGACTAGAAACTTTCATGCTCACTCATGCCTGGTTCTCTCTCCTTCCAGAAGAGGATCCTACTTCCCCACTCGTGTAGTTAGGCAAAGCTATGTAACTGATTCTGTCAGTGAGCTACAGGAGGAAATGACACGTGTCACTTCTAAGCTGAAGCATTTAATTGCTAGTGCAAAACACTCCAGTACTTTTTATCTACCTTGACAACTAATGAAGTTGTATGTGTCAGAAGGTGTAATTACCCGATGACGGAACCTCTGTCAGCCTGGGTGCCTGAATGACTTTGTGGAGCAGAGCCATTTGCTGAACCATGATAGGCATTATGACATGGACAAGAAATAAATCATGTGTTAAGCCATTAAAGTTTTGGGATTGTTTTGTTATTTCAGCATTTCAGATAGAGGTAACACAGTTAAAAATAAAAGAAAGGAAGAATAGACAAATCTCCCATGCAAAAGACTTCGTGCCCTCCATAAAGTGGAGTACACTCCTTAAGTGTGGGCTGTGCATAGTGACTTCCTTCCAAAGAATACAGCATAGAAGCAGGGGGTGGTGGTGGGGATTAATTTCACAGTAGAGAAACCTGACAAATGCTACTTCAGCCAGTGGATTGAGATGAATATCAACAGTTGTAAGTTCTGCTGATAGCATGCATCCTAGATATGATGTGAACATGGTACACTCCTTCTGCAATCTTCCTCCCCAAAATACATGAACCTAGCCTAATCATGAGAAAAACATCAGATAAATCATTGCCAGTTAAGGGTCATTCTATAAACTACTCAATCGGTACTCATCAAAACTGTCTAGGTCATCAAAAACAGGAGAGTTTCAGAAATTATTATAGCCAAAAGGAACCAAAAGAGACACAACAACTATACGTAATATAGTACCCTGGATAGGATCCTGGAACAGAAAAAGGGACACTTGGTAAAAACGAAGGAAATCTGAATAAAGTATGAACTTTAGTTAATAATAACTTATCACTCTAGGTTCATTAATTATAAAAAATGAACCATACTGATGTAAGATGTTAGTAATAGGGGGAAGTGAGGATGGGGTACACTGAAACTATCTGTACTATCTTGTAATTTTTATCTAAATCTCAAACTATTCTAAAATTGTTTTTTGTTTTTGTTTTTTAATAAGAAGATGTAAGAGAGAACATGGTGTGTTCTGGAAATTCCTTTTAAAGTGAGGAATGGAAGTGAAGAGTTTGGGTAGGTAAGCAAAAGATCTTTCACGCTTTTCAAGGATTTGATTTTTAAATTGTATAGGGTGGGTGAGAAATCTCTAGAAGATCTATGGATAGGCTTCAGGGCTATTGCAAAACCTCTGAAATTTTATGAAATTATATTGTCTGTATGTGTATATGTATGTTTTTTCAGAAGACAGTCAAAAGCTTTATTTATTATTTATTTGTTCTTAAAGGGAAAAGTACTAAAATATGTTAATGATCATTGCTGAAGGTGATGTAGATACTCTGAAATATTCTGAGCAAGAAAAATGACACAATTATATTTTTTGCATAAATATCATTTTTGGGGGGTGCCTGGGTGGCTCAGTTGTTAAACATCTGCCTTCGGCTCAGGTCATGGTCCCGGGGTCCTGGGATCGAGCCCCGCATCAGGCTCCCTACTCTACGGGAAGCCTGCTTCTCCCTCTCCCACTCCCCCTGCTTGTGTTCCCTCTCTCACTGTGTCTCTCTCTATCAAATAAATAAATAAAATCTTAAAAAAATAATAATTTTTTGGTGGTACAGACTAAAGTGATAGTGTGTGCTTGTTTGAAAAAGAAAGGCAGGAATAAAGGCAAGATGATAATAAGACAGTGATCTTCAAACTCTTTTGATCATGGTCCACTTTGCAAGAGGAAGAAATGATCCCATAACTTATCTTACCATACTGCTGCCACTTTCCTGAGGAAAAAGAACTGAGTCATTAGGATGAAATGTCATTTTTTTAAAAACCAAAGTTTGGTGGAATGGTATATACATCTACTTTAGCATTCAGGTTGTGAGTGTGCATCGTTATTCCATAAAAATGAAGAAAAAAACATTCAGTTTTGATCAATTCATACTCTTAGGGGGACTGTGGACTGCAAATCATTCTTTGAGAGACTACTGTTACAATCTACAAGAGAAATAATAAGAAGCCAAGATAGAAGAAGATAGGAGGTACAAAGAGGAGAAGACAGATAAGACATATCAAGGGATATGAATCAGCAGAATTTTTTGATTGCTTGGATGGAAGATATAAGGCAGAGTGGAAAACTAGCTTGACATTTTTGGTTTCTGGTGAACAGAATATGGGGAATGCAGGGTGGCAGCTAAACCTGGAGGAGGATGGGGTGGGTGGGAGATGATGAGTCCAATTTTGAATATGTTGTGTTTGAGATCCCAAGTAGACATGCCATGTAGGCCACTGGATCCTGGGATCTTTCAGTTCAGTAAAGGAGGTCTTGGGCTGGAGCTCTAAGTTCCTAATTTAGGACAATAAAATATTCATATTATAGTCTGATTTCTCCATCATTTACAATAATAAATAGGAATTCCAATTAAAAAATTTTTTATTATACCTCTTGAAATAAAATAGACAACTCAAGATTAGGGAGAGGAGAAGTCAGAGCCAATTAAGAATCCCTGAGATACAGCAAGAACAACTATATACTTACGATTTGAAATTCTTACTGAGGGCGCCTGGGTGGCTCAGTTGGTTAAGCGACTGCCTTCGGCTCAGGTCATGATCCTGGAGTCCCTGGATCGAGTCCCGCATCGGGCTCCCTGCTCGGCGGGGAGTCTGTTTCTCCCTCTGACCCTCCCCCCTCTCTCTCGTTCTCTCTCTCTCTCAAATAAATAAATAAAATCTTTAAAAAAAAAAAGAAAGAAATTCTTGCTGAATGAAGTTTCTACTGCCTAATTTCTTGAAATCATGTTCCATGCATCTTTGTTTCTCCTTACCCATCTCTCCCTTTTTAAGTCATGGAATTTAATTAAGTGTTCATTTATTTGTTGCTGCTGCTTTGGGGGCTGTTTTAATTTTTATTGATATATAATTTACATTTAGCAAAGTGCACACATTTTAAGTGTACAGCTGAAGGCATTTTTACATGTTTCTGTGTAACCAACACAGAGATCAACTTATAGGATATACCCAGCAACCCAGAAGGTTCCTTTATGCCTCCTACCAATCAACACTTCTCCAAAGTTAGCCATTATTTTGATCTGTATTATGGTTAGCTTGTCCTTTTCTGAGCTTCATAAAAACGGAATCAGAGAGTATATTTTCTTCATGTGTGGCTCACCTCATTCCGCCTCACAGTATGCCCTTGAGAGTCATTCATGTGTTGCCACTTTGTTGCAGTAGTTCATTTTCTCTGTGTAGTATTACTTTGTATAAATTTGGCCCTCTTGCCACTACACCAGCTCCTTTTCACCTCTCCTTTCCCAGCGGAAGCCGGGGGCACCAGAGTGAGACGCGGGGACCATGTCGCAACACAAGCTGATGGCCGTCGCCTACCAAAACCCTGCTGGCTTCAACTGCAAAGATGAAACAGAATTTAGGAACTTTGTTTGGCTTGAAGACCAGAAAATCAGACACTACAAGATCGAAGACAGAGGTAATTTAAGAAACATCCACAGCAGTGACTGGCTCAAATTCTTTGAAAAGTGTCTCAGAGATGTTAACTGTCCTTTCAAAATTCAAGATTATTGTCTCTGAGATTTGCAAGTTTCACTATTACATGTCAGGGTGTTGATCTATTTTTTTTTTTTTTTTGAGGGGGGTTCTCTGTGCCTCCTGGAGTTGGATGCCTGTTTCCTTCCCCAGATTAGGGAAGTTCTCTGCTGTTATTTGCTCCAGTATACCTTCTGCCCCTCTCTCTCTTCTTCTTCTGGGATCCCAATTATTCTAATATTTTTCATCTTATGGTATCACTTATCTCTCGAATTCTCCCCTCACGGTCCAGTAGTTGTTTATCTCTCTTTTTCTCAGCTTCTTTATTCCCCATCATTTGGTCTTCTATATCACTTATTCTCTCTTCTGCCTCATTTATCCTAGCAGTTAGAGCCTCCATTTTTAATTGCATCTCATTAATAGCTTTTTTTTATTTCAACTTCATTCGATTTTAGTTCTTTTATTTCTCCAGAAAGGGATTCTCTAGCGTCCTCTATGCTTTTTTCAAGCCCAGCTAGTTCTTTATAATCGTTATTCTGAACTCTGGTTCTGACATCCTACTTATGTCCATACCGATTAGGTCGTTGGCAGTCAGTACTGCCTCTTGTTCTCTTTTTTAAGGTGAGATTTTCTGTCTTATTCTTGCAGAAAGTGGTCGCTTTTCTATTTGTAGAGTTGCAGCTATTCTTTTCTTCGATCTCTGGTTGAGTTTGCAAGTGTTCAGAATGATTTGATAGCTATCTAGCTGAATTCCTGGGACCAGATAAAACTAAGGTCTCCTACTCCTCCACCATCTTGGACCAGAATCAAGATTCAAGATCAACAAGAAGCAATTGACTGGCTTCTTGGTTTAGCTGTTAGACTTGAATATGGAGATAATGCTGAAAAATACCCCGACTTGGTAACTGATAATACAAAAAATGCTGACAATGCAGCTAAAACTGCAGAGCCATTGATCAATTTGGATGTAAATTATCCCAATTTCAAGACTGGTGTAATAGCTTTGGCTAACCTTCTTCAGATTCAGCTCATAATAATTACCTGGTAACGCTTAAGGCAATTCGCATTTTGATCCAGAAGTACCTGACACAGAATGCAGTTGCTAAAGCAAATCAAACAAAAGACGGCTTTCCTGTTGCTTTAGACAAACATATTCTTAGTTTCAACACAGGAGATGCAGTTCTTAATGAAGCTGCCCCAATACTGCGGTTGCTGCATATAGAAGAGCTACAGACAAAAATTCATGAAGCCATGGTAGCTGTTCAGGCAATTATTGCTGACCCAAAGACAGACCACAGACAGGAAAGTTGGAAGATGAACACTTTAAGATTTCAGCTTTTCACCTACTTAGTACGATTGGGAACCACGTATGCTTTAGCATGTGTTTGGAAATCAAATGTCACATTTTCAAGGGAAGAATTCTAGAAAATTGACAATATTCTCAAGATTTACCATCATTGATATTTTTAAATTAAGTTCAGGAAAGTGGGGGAAAAATATACCACAATTTATCCATTCTACTACTGGTGGATTATTTTTTCATTTTTTTGTAAATATGAATAAAGTTGCTATGCACATTCTTGTACATGTTTTTGGTAGGCATATGCACTCAGTTCTCTTGAGTATCGTCCAAGAAATGAAATTGTTTGGGTCTAGCACAGGTGTTTGTTTGGCTTTAGTAAATTCTGCCAGATTCCAAAATAGTTGTGCACACTTAGGCTTCTACCAGCAGTGATTAATATTCCCATTTCTCCACACTCTTGGTGTTACCAGAACTTTTCATTGTAGTCTATCTGGTGGGTAGGAAGTAGTATCTCATTGTTTTTTGTTTTGTTTTGTTTTAAGATTTGAGAGAGAGAGAGTGTGAGTTGGGGGAGTGGCAGAGGGAGAGGGAGAAGGGGAGAAGCAGACTCCCTGCTGAGCAGGGAGCCTGATGCGGGGCTCGATCCCAGGACCCTGGGATCGTGACCTGAGCCGAAGGCAGACGCTTAACGACTGAGCCACCCAGGCGCCCCTGCACCTTTTTAAAAATGGGTTGTTTGTTTTCTTATTGCTGAGTTTTGAGCATTCTTTATATACTCGAGATACAAGTCCTTTATCAGTTATTTGCTTTGTAAATATTATCTCCACATCTGAGATCTGTGGCTTGTCTTTTAGTCCCCTAACATGGTCTTTTGAAGAACAGCAGTTTTAAATTTTGATGAAGTCCAATTTATCAATTTGTTCTTTTATGGATTGTGCTTTTGGTCTTGTATCTAAGGTCCAAAGATTTTCTTCTATGTTTTCTTATAGACAGTTTTAGGTTTCACATTTAGATCTATGATCCATTTTGGGATGATTTTTATATATGGTGATATGGCACAATGTATGAACCCAAACTGATTTTCTTTTTTACATATGCACCCCCCACAAACACACACACACACCCCTCACTAAGTAACCAGAGATAAAACTATAATCTCAAAAAAAAAATAGATTTCTTTCTGGGTGGTCGCTGCCACTAAAGACCATTTCCAGATGCATCCCCTCTTCTCTGTCAGACTATTGGAAATTAATTTGATCTATAGTTGAACTGTGTCTGGCTGTGTTATGGTTTTAGTGTGATTCAGTTCACCATTGGCTTCAAATTTATAAGAGTGGGATCAGGACTTTATTTTCAGCAGAGCCTGGGACCTGAAAGCTAACAACATCCTAAAGAACCACCTGGGCTTCATAACCATGTCATCGGTTTTTAGAACTATAGGGTTATCTCCTTGCCAGTTATTGGGTTCCTTGGGAGGTTTCTTTGTTCTTCAGTCTATATTCCTTCTTCTGTGCTTAGAGATCTCCTTCAGTCTTGCTCCCCATCCTCTGGCATTTGGAGGGCAGCTGCCCTTCTCTCCATAAAGGTCCAGAATGGCCAGGAGGGTTTCTCCCAGCCTGCCTGCTGGGTTTTCAGGCTTTGGTAATTGGAAGTCTGGATTGCTTGTGAGGACTCCTGACCCATCTCCAGATTTTCATAGTTGGACACTGGAGTACCTCTGGTGGATTTCTTGCCACCCTCCTGGGCTGTTCCTCTTGACTCCAGAAAGTGGATACTTTCAACTTGAGGGAGACTCCATACACCTTAGGAGGGGACCTCGTTCAGCTTTCCTTTTCTCGTCCCAAGTTTCTGCCTGCTGCCCCTGAGTAAAGATCCATAAGAGAGAGTGAACTGGGTGGATGCAGACTTGCTCTTGGCTGGGTGTCCCTGGAATTTTGATCAGTCATGGCAGCCCCTACATGTCCATTAAATGTTGACTAAAACTTAGCCAATTTCTCCTGACACCCATCTATGGTGGGCTCTTTTTCCTGCCATTGTTCTGCTGATGAGAGCAGCTATAGGTCTCTTCTCTCCTAGGAAGGACTCATGACTTTCAGGGTTTCTTTGAGTTTCTTTTCTTTCTATGTTCCCTGTGTCTTCAGCTCTCTAAAGCATTTTAAAAAACTATGGCTTGTTAACATGAGATTGACAGTCTTTTGTGGCAGTCTACAGCTAACTCAGAAGCAGAACTGAGATGTGCTCTTAGTAATTTGAGAATTGTGCCTTTACAAATAAATTTATACTTTATGGCTAAATGGGTAACTGAGGTTAAGAGAGGAGAAGAAATTTGCCAAGGTGAAAAAATAAGGTTGGGGCTGTCTTGGCTGAGCTGCCATAAAAAAATACTGTACACTGGGTGGCTCCAAAACAAAAGGAATTTATTTTCTCAAGATTCTGGAGGCTGGAAGTCCAAGATCAGTGTGCCAGCATGGTCAGGTTCTGGTGAGAGCTCTCTTTCTGGTTTGCAGGTGGCGGGATTCTCTCTGTGTCCTCACATGGCAGAGAAAGCTCTGGTGTCTCTTCCTCTTCTTGTAAAGGTACCAGTTTAATTGGATCAGAACTATACTCTTAGGACCTCATTTCACCTCAATCACCTCCTTCAAGGCCCCATATCCAAATACAGTCACACTGAGGGGTAAGACTTCAACATATGAATTTGGGGGAAACACAATTCAGTCTAGAGCAGGAGCCTAGCCGAATTATAACACAGAACCTTTATTTCCAGTCTTTCAAGGGTAAAGACTGAGAAAGTATACATGCGGTCAAGGGACTCTGGGTCAGGTTAGAATTTTAAAAGCATGGGCTGTGAAGTCAGAAAATCCTGAGTTTAAATTCTGGCTCCATACTAAACTGTGGAATCTTGTGAAGGGTCTTCATTTCACTGAGCCTGTTTCCTGGGAGATGTGAAAGTTCAATGGGATCATATATGAAAAGTGCCTATCTGTCTTAACTGTATCTGTGGGATTTTAATTTATGGAGATGACTGAATGTTGATATAGAGAGGCTAATGTCATTGAAAGATTTTATTGTTGGGGCACCTGGGTGGCTCAGTTGGTTAAGCTTCAGCTCAGGTCATGATCCCAGGGTCCTGGGATGGAGCCCTGCTCAGCAGGGAGTCTGCTTCTCCCTCTCCCTCTGGCCCTCCTGCTCTCCCTCTCTCTTCCTTTCTCTCTCTCTCTCTCTCTCTCAAATAAATAAAATCAGAAAGAAAGAAGAAAGAAAGAAAGAAAGAAAGAAAAAAAGAAAGAAAGAAAGAAAGAAAGAAAGAAAGAAAGAAAGAAAGATTTTATTGTTATTCAGCTCCCAAGAGGAGGGACACATAACAGCATGCAGGGCCATAGCGGGGTCAGGAGTGAGAGGAAGCATGACCTAGAGTGTTTATTGTGCTCTCCATAAGAAGGAAGGAATGAGGCAACGTAAACAGCTTGGGTTGGCTAGTATGAATAATTTCAGTGGGCTCTGGGCTATGGGGTAGTCTGTACTTGTTTGGTACTTGGCAGGAGAAGGCAGGAGAAGTACTGGCTTGTCGTGTGACAGGTAAACAAGGGGGTTGAGAGTCTGGGAGCTGGATTGGTAGGTCTGCATATGAAAGATGTGTTCCCAGGCAAGCAATTTACTATCACTAGGAATTAGCTATCGCTGGGAGGGGCAGTCTTTCCCCACCCAGCAAGGACCCCAAGATGTCAAACCATCATAAAATTCAAAAAATAAAAACATGATTAATACACCATCCCAGTTTTTGGCTTATTAGTGTAAGTTTTATGAGTGCTTGTCTCTCTCTTTCATAGTCCCTCTTTGTCAACCCCCCTCTCACCTCAGCAGCTTCTGAAAGATGATGCACTTTTTTTCTTTGGGTGATCCAGGACTTTGTTTCTCTCTGTCATAGCCACAATTGGTGCACCTTGCCTAAGTAAGGCTTAGAGCCCTACTAAGAAGAAGCCCTTCTAGACTATGTTGAAGGTGGGAGGGCAAGAGCAGGGAATAAGAGTAGTCTGTTAGGGGCCAAATTGTTGAGGGATAGACATCCTTATTCTGGAGTTGGAAGAAAGGGAGTCCTAGTTGGAAGTCCCAAAGGACATTAGTCACAGGTAACTATGCATCAGCATCCCAGCAACAGAGAAGACAAGCAGAGAATCTATTCCCCTTGACTGAGCTGCCCACATGTTTCAGCAACAACTGGTCTTCATGCTGGTGAAAGGGACAATCTGTTAGCCTCCCTTCAAGAAGGACTAAGGCTTAGCAACAGCTACGACGAACAGGTTATTTTCTTGAGTTGTCTGGGTTGTCCAACTTCAGGATGAAGTAGGGGCAAAAATAGGATAGATACTCTAGAGTGAATAAGTGTCCTTGGACTCCTTGAACATCAAAGAAAAAGATGTTTATAGATGTTAAAGTGACCAAGTAGAGCCTTAACTGGCAAAGCACCACTCACTGTCAAAGGTGCTTTACCAGGGTGCTAAGACAGGACACCGTTCAGGATATCGAATTATGAAACCCAAGTACTCTATAAATATTTTTTCTTTTCAGTCTCACCCTACCATGAAGAGGTTAGCCATGGCTGAATTAGCACCAACAGGGTCCACAGTTTCTGTGAGTGATAGAAACTTGGCTCCCAGTGCCTCATACATATTTGCCCAAGTAACCTCTCCAAAAGAAAGATTAAGAAGCTACACCCATCTCTGTGATCCTGGTCAGTTATTCATCTCTCTGAAGCTCAATTACCTCCTGTAGACACTGAAAGTACTAATGTTTACTTTGTAGCTTTGTTGAAATCATACCAGTAAGATTACAGTAAAGTTTAAATAGTTAAGAAATGACAGCTCCTGGGGCATTTGGGTGGCTCAGTGGTTAAGCGTCTGCCTTCAGCTCAGGTCCCGATCCAAGGGTCCTGGGATCGAGTCCCACATTGGGCTCCCTGCTCAGCGGGGAGCCTGCTTCTCCCTCCCCCACTCCCCCTGTTTGTGTTCCTGCTCTTGTTAACTCTCTCTCTGTCAAATAAATAAATAAAATCTTAAAAAAAAAAAAGAAAAGAAATGACAGCTCTTTCTGTTCCCCCTCCAGTCCTCTCTCCTCTATAAACAATAAAAATAAGTTATTATAAAGTAACCAGAATAATTAAACTGACCTAAACTGAGCACTTACAGTGCATTAAAGACTAGTCTAAGTACTTATGTGTCTGATCTCATGATTCTATGAGATTTAATAGCCTCTTGAGAAAAATTCCAGACTTTAAATAGATCACATGCCATAGCATTTACATATAACACTCTCCTGACTATCTGAATAAACCACAAACCCAAATAGACACGAATGAGATGAAAAGATTTTTATAACAGTTGACTCAATTTGATATTAGAATAAGAATGAGAGAAATCAGAGAATATTTGTTACCTTCATGGCATCTATTTATCAGGTAATTTTAGAAATTTTTGAGAAAAAAAAAACAATAAGAAGATACCAACTGAAAACATAGCTGTTAAAAATTGATCATAGTAACCAAGATTGGTATGGTATTGAAAAAGAGATAGACACTTAAATCAAGAACAGAATAGAGAACCCAGAAACAGAAACAAATATACTCAGTTAATTTTTGACAAAGGAGCAAAAGCAATTCAACAGAGGAGGCCTTTTCAATAAATGGTGCCAGAGTAATTGGACATCCATTAGACAAAATAAATAAATAAATAAATAGATTTTAAAAAGAACACAACCTAAACCTCATACCTTATGCAAAAATACACTCAAAATGGATCACGAACTTAAATGTAAAACTGTGAAACTCATAGAAAAGAATATACAAGAAAATATTTGAGAACTATGACTAGGTAAAGAGTTCTTAGACTTGACACTAAAAGCATAATTCATAACAGGAAAAATAGATAAATTGGACCTCATCAAAATAAAAACCTTTTCCTCTCCCAAAGATCTCATTAAAAGGATGAAAAGACAAATGAGAGACTGGGAGAAAATATTTGCAGATCACCTACCACATAAAAGCCTTTTATCTAGAATATATAAAAACCCTTCAAAATTCAACATCAAAAAAAAAATCCAATTAGAAAACTGGACATTGACACAGAAAAGACATTCACAGACATTTCACCAAAGAGAATATACAGGTGGCAAATAAACACATGAAACGATTTTTCTTTTTTTTTTTTTAAGATTTTATTTATTTGTCAGAGAGAGAGAGCACAAGCAGGGGGAGCGGCAGGGAGAAGGAGAGGGAGAAGCAGGCTCTCCGTCGAGCAAGGAGCCCGGGGATCATGACCCGAGCCGAAGGCAGACTCTTAACCGACTGAGCCACCCAGGCTCCCCACACATGAAAAGATTTTTCAACATTATTAGCTATTAGAGAAATACACACTAAAACTACAATGAGATATGATTATATACATATAAGAATGGCAAAACTCGGGGTGCCTGGGTGGCTCAGTCAGTTAAGCATCTGCCTTTGGCTCAGGTCATGATCCCAGGGTCCTGCGATTGAGCCCCGCATCAGGCTCCCGGCTCAGCAGGGAGCCTGCTTCTCCCCCTGTCTCTGCCTCTGCTCCCCACTCCTACCCCCACTTGTGCTGTCTCTCTCTGTCTCTCAAATAAATAAATAAAATCTTAAAAAAAATAAACTTAAAAAAAAAAAGAATGGCCAACTCAAAAAATAATAACAGCAAATGCTGAAAAGGTTGCAGAGAAACTCGATCACTCATACATTGCTTGTGGGAATGTGAAATATAACACCCATTCTGGAATATAGCCCAGCAATTCCTATCAAAATTAAAAATGGATTTAGCATACAATCTAGCAATCCACTCTTGGGTATTTATCCCAGAGAAATGTCTTATTTCCACATAAGAACTTGTACATGAATGTTCATAGCAACTTCATTCCTAATAGCAAAATCTGGAACTATCCAAATTTCTTTTATAGGGTGAATGGTTAAACAAATTGTGGTGTGTCTACACTATGGAATACTACTCAGCAATAAAAAAGGAACAAATTATTGATACACACAACAGAAGTTTGAAGGAACTTCAAGGAAATTATGCCAAACAAAAAGAGTCAATCTAAAAAGGATATATACTGGATGATTTCACTTATTGAAGGTTGGTGAAATAACCTAATAACAGAGATGGAGAATAGAGTAGTGGTTGCCAAGGGTTTGAGATGATAGGGAAGAGATGGGCGTGGCTATAACGTGGTGACAGGAAGGAGTCTTGTGGTGATGGGTACAGTTGAAAATCATGGTTGTGGTGGTGACTGTCCAAGGCCCCTATGTGAGAAAATAGCATCGGGCCACACACACACAAACACAAGTACATGTATAACTGGTGAAATTTAAATAAGCTCTACAGAGTGTATGAATGTCAATAGCTTTGACTTCGGTGTTGTACTATAGTTGTGCAAAGTGTGAACACTGGAGGAAGAGCACACAGAGTTCCTCTGTATGGTCCTTTGCAAACCGCTATGCATTTATAATTATCTCAAAATAAAGTTTTTTAAAAAACTGCTATAAACCTTTAATATATATGTAATTTATTTTGATAAATAGTTTTGCAAGATATACCAAAAGGAGTTTTATATCTGTTTAATTTTCCTGAAATTAAAACCCACTACCTTCTCTTCCCTTTCATTGAAAATCTCTCATCAGAATTATTTTAACAATTTAGAAACTGGTATGGAAAAAACAGGCCAGTGAGAAATATACTTCTATGGTTGCCAGGTGTCCATAAATGGGCTGAACATTCTGTCATTTTAGGAAAAAGAAAACAACAAGCTAGGCATGAAAATATAGCTTTTATCTTTAAAGTTTTTCCTGTATGTATTGCGGGTTGCTTGGACCTCAATATTATTTCCATGTTTTATTTACTTATTTAATTTTTATTTATTTATTTTTAAGATTTTATTTATTTATTTGAGAGAAAGAGATATAACGAGCACGAGTTGGGGGGAAGGGCAGAGGGAGAAGTAGACTCCCTGATGAGTGCAAAGTCGTACATGGGGCTCAATCCCAGGACCCTGAGACCATGACCTGAGCCAAAGTCAGATGCTTGACCAACTGAGCCACCCAGGCATCCCTATTTTATTTTATGACAGGAAAAAGAACACAGATGTTGCAAAACTCTGACAGAATTATTTTTTAAAAAGAAAGTAAGTTCTGCGCCTGCAAATCAAAATAAGTTCTAATAAAAATATTAGTATTAATCAATATTATTACTGTATTATTAATATAATATTGTTGTATCCAGTAATATTATTTTTTGGGAGGCAGATAAACTAATTTTAAGGTTCATACAGAAAAATGAGTAGTGGTTTTTAAAATATGTCTACAAATTCTTTAAGAAGTGGAGCTTACCTCCCCTGTCCTTGAGCATGGCTAGACTTACTTCTAGTGACTATGATAAAGTGACAGTGTGTCGTTTCTGAGGCTGTCATTAAAGTCACGTGGCCTCCTCCTCGCTTTCTCTTTTTACATCACTTGCTCAGGAGGAAATCAACCGCAACACTGTGAGGATGCTCAAAAAGGTCTATGGAGAGGTCCGTGTAATGAAAAACTGAAGACTTTTGCCAAAGCCCACTTGGAAGTAAATCCTTCAGCCCCCATCAAGCCTTCAGATGACTCCAGCCTCAGCTGACATCTTGACTACAACCTCATGAGAGATCTTGCACCAGAAGAACCCAGCTAAGCTACTCTGAAGGTCCTCACCCACAAAAATGGTGAAATTAGTAGCTGTTTACCATTTAAGTCACTTAGTTTTGGGGGTAATCTGTTATAGAGCAATAGGTAACTAACCTAATGAATAAGTAATCAAAGCCATGAAATTAAAAAAAAAAAGAATAATAAAGGGGAATTAACTTGATCATATAGTAAAACATATTCTAAAGCTTCAATAATTAAAACAGTATGTTACCAGCATATGAATGGACATACAGATCAAAGAACTATAATAGAAAGCTTATAAATACATATATCCATGTGAAAATTTAGTATATGGTAAAGGCGACATTTCAAATCAATGGGAGGAAAGATGGCATTTTAACAACTGAAGAGCCATCTGGAAAAATAAGTTGGATCCATACTCTACACTTTATAATAAAACTGAATTATGGATAGATCAAATACTTAAATATTAAATACGAAAAAGGATTAAAATAAATTATGGAAGAATAAAAAACATTTATGAGTGGAAACTCAAAAGCCTTAAAAGAAAAGAGTGATAAATTTGATCACACACACACTTTCTGCATGGAAAAAACTTTATGGACAAAGACAAAAGACAAACTGGAAACATATTAGCTGCTCATGCCCCACATAAAGCACTTATCCTCCTAATTTATAAAGAGCTTTTATGAATCAATAAGAAAAAGACCAACAACCCAATAAAAGATGAGTAACAGACAATTGTCAAAAAAATGAAATATACATGGCTTTTAAACTATAGAAAGATGCTTAATGACACTCAATACAAGAAACGTGAATTAAAACTACTGAATGATACCACTTTTAATCACATTGTCAAAGACAAAAAATCTTGATAAGACCCTTTATTGGCAATGGTGTGGAGAAACAGACACTCCTGAGCATTACTGGTGGGAGGGTGAATTGCTATAATCTCTGTAAGATCATTTTGGCAATTTTGTTGTTTGTTCAAACTACAAATATACTCTAAAGAGACTTGAACCTCTACCCACTGCTGGTAGGACTATAAAACGGTGCAATCATTTTGGAAAATAGTCTAACAGTTCCTTAAGGTTAAACATAGAGTTACTTTATGACCCAGAAATTCAACTCCTAGGTTTCATTTCAGGAGAAATGAAAACATACGTTCACACAAACACTTGTACACAAATGTTCATAGCAGCATTATTCATAATAGGCAAAAAGTGGAAACCACTCAAATGCCCATCGATTGATGCATTTTATTTTATTTTAAAGATTTTATTTATTTATTTGACAGAGAGAGAGAGAAGCAGGGGAAGTGGCAGGCAGAGAGAGAGGGAGAAGCAGGTTCCCCGCTGAGCAAGAAGCCTGATGCGGGGACTCAGTCCCAGGACTCTGAGATCATGACCTGAGCCGAAGGCAGATGCTCAACCAACTGAGCCACCCAGGCGCCCCAATTGATGCATTTTAAATCAGTGTGTTATATGGAATATTAATTGTGTCTCAGTAAAGCTGTTATTTATTTTTTTTTAGGAAGCCAAAGAGAAAGACTTGTTACACATGGAGGGACAAAAGATGACATCAGAATTCTTGTCAGAAACAATACAAACAATGAAGACATTGGAGCAACATATTTAAACTACTAAAAGGCAAAAATTGTCAATTTAGTATTCTATACACAGAAATATATCTTTCAAAAATGAATGTGAAACACCACACTTCTAAATAATACTTGAGTCAGAAAAGAAGTCTCAAGAGAAATTTAAAAACATTTTGAACTAAATGAAAATAAAAAATACAGGGACACCTGGGTAGCTCAGTCAGTTAAGTGTCTGCCTTCGGCTCAGGTCATGCTCCCAGGGTTCTGGGATCGAGCCCCGCATCAGGCTTCTTGCTCGGCGGGAAACCTGCTTCTCCCTCTGCCTGACGCTCCCCCTGCTTGTGCTCTCTCTCTCTGATAAATAAATAAAATCTTTTAAAAATTTTTTTAAAAAAAGAAAAAATACAGCTTATCAAAATATATGAATGTAGTGAAAACAGTGCTTAGAGAAAAATTTATGGCATTAAGTGCATATATTAGTAGGGAAAATCTAAAATAAAATACCTAAACTCCCACTTTAGGAATCTAGAGAAAGAACAATTTAAGCCTAAAGTAAGCAGAGGGAAAAACATATAAATTAGAGCAGAAATCAATAAATTGAAAACAAGAATGCAATAGATCAATAAAATTGATAAACCTCTACTAGACTAACCAAGAGCAAGAAGACACAAATTACTAAATTCTGATACAGGTGCTGATTAGTATAAGTACTGATACAAGAGTAAACCTTGAAAACATCATGCTAAGTGAAAGAAGCAAGTCACAGAACTGCATATCATATGATCCCATTCATATAAAATGTCCAGACCAGAGAAAGATATTGAGAGATAGAAAGTAAATTAGTGGTTGTGTAGGAATGGGCAGGGAGAGACGTTAACAGATAGGTGGGTGATAGCTAAAGGGTATCTGGTTTCTTTTTGAGGTGATGAAAATGTCCTGAAATCAACTTTGGTGATGGGTATACCTATCTGTGAATATACTAAAAAACACTGAACCATACACTTTAAATGAGTAAATTGTATGGTATGTGAACTGTAGCCAATAAAACTGTCTTAAAAAAAAAAGCAAGGTGCAAAACACCTTGTGTAGCAGGTTAATAATATTTGTGTAAGAAAAGATGAGGGGGAGGTGACCAAATGTTCAGTACAAAATGCTTATCCAAGCATAGTATTTCAGGGAGGACTCAGGAAACTGAATATTTTTTGCCTCCAATAGAGAACTAGTAGCTAAGGGACACGTTTGGAAGGAACTTTGTATTATCCTCTTGCACCTTTTGACTTTTGTACCATGTACAGTATTAACAGGCAGATTTATTAAAAGTTAATGAAGTTTAAGCTTTGGGACCCCTCATTTACCTGGGCCCTTCATAAGGCCCTAGGAGGTACCCTAATAACGTGTTTACATGTCATATGTTTTTGTAAAATTTGCAAAAATGAGATATGTTCACTTCAAACAGTTAATCCTGCTGGTTCTTTCCACTCCAAATTCCCCTCCATTCACTTCCCCTTTTATGTGATGTGTGGGGGACGGAGAAGCGGCAATCTGGCTGTAAACATTTTGGGGATGTTGTTAAGGGAAAATAGACTCAAGAGATACTTGTATTTGGGTTCTGTAGATAGCCATCACTTCCTGCAGTTAAATTATTGCTAGTTGATCTGGTGTTTGAAATGACTTCCAGAGATACTCTTATTATCCACCTGCATCCAATGCATCTGGCACTGCAGTAAAAAGGTGCAGGGATGGAAGTTATATTGTACAATGAACATGTCCTTCAGGGCACCTGGGTGGCTCAGTCGTTAAGCGTCTGCCTTCAGCTCAGGTCATGATCCCAGGGTTCTGGGATCGAGCCCCGCATCGGGCTCCCTGCTCAGCGGGAAGCCTGCTTCTGCCTCTCCCACTCCCCCTGCTTGTGTTCCCTCTTTCACTGTCTCTCTGTCAAATAAATAAATAAAATCTTAAAAAAAAAAAAAAAAAAAAAACATGTCCTACCACACTTGGCACCAGAAGTATATGGGTGTGAGAAACAAGATCTGAAATACATAGTCACAAGACCATCTGGGAAAATTTTTTCCAGTTGTCAGAATACAATGGTAACCAGAAGATTAGTCAAATGCATGTCAAAATAGAAGCTCTTTCCTGTCAGAAATGTACCTAATGCTGCCAATATCATTCGTCATTTAAAAATTTTTTAAAAAGTGATTTCTAGCCCTGGTGTCAAACTCTATAGTTGTTGCACCTGTAAAAGTTTAGATACATTTGCCTAAACATTTTCATATCACTTTCATAAATCATTTCATTACATCTTTTTTTTATTTTAAAGTAATATACACAAAAAGCCCTTCTAATTCCATTTTTGAGCCTCACATTGGTATTGATCCTCACACCATCTTTGGCCACTACCATCCCCAAAATAGCTCATATCACAGATATCTGTTATATTAAATGTTTGGTAATAGAAACTAAGGTTTTAATATTGTGGCACAGGAATGTCAAAATATTTGTAACAACATCTTGCTTTATTCCAGGCAAAGGAAGCAGCACAATGTAAATACATGAAGACTTTAAACAGTTAAATTCATTTAGTGAAATGCCAGTAGTTTACATGGCTAGAATATAGGATACAAAGGGAGCACAGCTAGAGAAAGATACTGAAATATAGGAGGGTCGGATGATGAAGGGTCAGGCTAAGGAGTTTCCATTTTATCCTATAATGTTCTTAATTTTATATGAGCTTCAGGAGTTTCATGAACCACTTTGAAATTATATGCAAAATATTATATGTGCATAATGTACATTTTTCTAGGGAGAGAGTTCATAATTTTCACTCATTGTCCAATATCCCCTGAAGGTTATTATTATCCTTACTGTCATGAGTAACCATGGAAGAGCAAGCTACATGATTCATTCACTCAAGAACTTTAGTGTGGGTTTACTACATGTCAGGATGGTGCTTCCTTGGCTGAAGTGTGGAGGATGATTTGGAAAAGAGGTAGGGCTGGGATGTAGTCATGGGAGGGCAATTTATAGACTTCGGTAACTAAGGCAAGCATGAATTTATAGCCAGTCAGATTATTATCAAGAACTCTCAAGAGAGATTGAGAAAGACTGAGCAGAAAAATACGTAAGTGAGAATAAAGTGGTGTCATGGAAGGCAAGAAATTGAATTTGCAATTGGGAAGCAATTGGTGATCTTTTGTCAGATTAATTTTTAGGGAGTAGTGGTGATTTAAGCCAGGCTGAAGTGAATTGAAGAGAGAAAGGAACCTGAGAAAGTAAAGGTTTTTTCTACTATTCTTTTTTCTAAATTATATTAAGACATAGTTTGCATTCAGTAAAATTTATTCATCTTAAATGCAGTTTGATGAGTATTGGCAAATGTAAACACCTGATTAATCATCACCACAATGAAAATATAAAACATTTTCATCATCCAAAAGAGTTCTCTCTACCCCTTCTAGTCAATACCTTCTGACCCTGGCTCCAGGTACCCACTGACCTGCTCTTCGTCACTATGGATAGTTTTTTCTTTTCTAGAATTTCCTAGAAGTGGAGTCATACTACAGATACTCTTATATCTGGATTCTTTACCTTATGTCAGCATGCTTCTGTGATTTGTCCATGTTGATGAATGTATTAGCAGTTCATTGCTTTTTATTGCTAAGTAGTAATTTATTGAATGGATATACCATAATTTATCCATTCAACTTTTGATGAACACTTGAATAGTTTCTCTTTTTTTTAGTTATTATGAATATATCTGCTACAAAAATTTGTGTTCAAGTCTTTGTGTGGATATTATTTTCATTCCTCTAGGAGGAGAACTGCTGGTTCACTGGTGTATGTTTATAACAGAGAGCTAAACTGTTTCCCAAAGTGGTTGTCTCATTTTACACACCCAACAGCAGTCCCAACTCTGTAACATTTCGTATTGTCAGACTTCACAATTTTAGCCTTTTTAGTGTCTATATTATAGTATCACATTGTGGTTTTAATTTGTATTTTTTTAATGATAAGACATCTTTTCAGGTATTGTCATTCATATATCTTCTTTTGAGAAGTGCAAGTTCAAATCTTTTGCCTGCTTTTGATTAGTTTTTAAAGAATTCTTGATAATACCCCTTCGCCAAATGTATGTATTGTGAATCTTTCACCCAGCCTGTAACTTGCCTTGTTTTTAAAACAGTGTCTTTCAAAGAGCAAATGTTCTTAATTTTTATGAAGTAAAATTTATCAATTTTTAATGTGTTTTCTGTGTCCTATTTAAGAAATCTATGCTTATACTAAAGTTGAAGATATTTTCTTCTGTTTTCTCCTAGAAGTTTTATAATTTTAGCTTTTATATCTAGGTTTAGAATGTACTTTGAGTCAGTATTTATGTATGGTATGAGAGTAGAGGTTCACTTTTTTTCCATAGAGATATCCTGTTACTCCAGTACCATTTGTTGAAAAGACTCTCTTTGGGGCGCCTGGGTGCCTCAGTTGATTGGGCGTCTGCCTTCGGCTTGGGTCATGTTATCAGGGTCCTGGGATCTGGTCCCGTGTTGGGCTCTTTGCTTGGCAGGGAGTCTGCTTCTCCCTTTCCCTCTGCCCCTCCCGCCTGCTCGTGCTCACTCTCTCAAATAAATAAAATCTTTAACAAATAATACATTATATGTTTAAAAAAAAAAAAGAAGATAGTAGGAAGGGAAAAATGAAGGGGGGGAAATCGGAGGGGGAGACGAACCATGAGAGACGATGGACTCTGAAAAACAAACTGAGGGTTCTAGAGGGGAGGGGGGGGATGGGTCAGCCTGGTGATGGGTATTAAAGAGGGCACGTATTGAATGGAGCACTGGGTGTTATGAGCAAACAATGAATCATGGAACACTACATTAAAAACTAATGATATAATGTATGGTGATTAACATAATAAAATAAAATTTAAAAATTTTTTTGGAAAAAAAAGGTGTATAGTGCTCAAGGGAGTAGCTGGTCCTGATACCTGATGGTTCTCTGAAACTAAGAATGTAGATGCTCAGCCCCTGTTGTTCTCAATTGAGCCTTAGTTGCTAATTCTGATAAAGTAGGAACAAGCCCCACATGGTACCTCACCTGATACCAATTGAGAAGTGATTATGGATTAGAAATGTAATACATCTGGAATTCTCAAAAATTAAATTAATGGTTCCTTCTTGTCCTGAATAAAGAAAAAAATTAACAAGAAGAAAAATAAAGATAACAAATTAAAGTACACAACTTGGTAAGTTTTTACATATGCATACACCCATGAGGCCATCACTACAGTTGAGAGTGAACATATTCTTCACCTCCAAAACAGTCCTTGTGTCCCTTCAGCATGTATATGCTTTGTAAAGATTTTCTCCCAGTCTTTTGATTATCTTTTATTATCATAGCAGTGTCTTTTAAAAAGCATCATAAGTATTTAAACTATGTTTAAGTTCCATTTATCTATCTGTCCTTTTCTTGATTGTGCTCTAAGAAATCTTTGCCTAACACCCAGGTCACAAAAGTTGTCTCCTATTTTTTTTTCTAAAACTTTTATGGTTTTAGGTTTTTCATTTAGGTCTGTGATCCCTTTTGAACTCTTTTTAGTTATGTGGTGTGATATATGGGTTCAAGTTAATTTTTTTGCACATGGATGTCTAATTGTCCCAACGCACCATTTGTTAAAAAGCTATCCTTTCTATACATCCCTTTGTGCCCTTAAAACACTTTTTATATTTACAGAAAAGCTGCAATGATAGAAGAGAGAAGTCCATCACCCGGTTTCCCTAATGCTAATATCTTAGTTTTGACAAACGAACTGGGGTTATGTAAGATGTTAACATTAACATTAGTACATTACTACAAAATAGCCTTATAACACAGACAAGAAAGAACATTAAGCATTATTCTGAAGTGCTAATAGTTGTGACTATTAAGATTTTAAAAGAAAAACAGAGAATTTTCCTTCAGAGTTCATAATGAACAGTGGCATTCTTAAATTTCATGAAAGTCACCAAAATAATTGCTGCTTTTAACCTATGAGCATTTGAGAAAATATTAAAATGAGAAAAGCAAATTTAGCATTTATCTAAAAAACTTGACTAAGAGTTAATTTTAAAATGGGAAAGTAGGTATAAAATTAGGTGGTTAAAAATAAACAAATTAGCAGGAATTAATAGCAATTATTGGAGATTTTTAGATATGACAACCCTGGTCAACTGCTGACTATTATGTAATATAGTTATGATAAAAAATCCTAGGCATAATTTTTAACTATCTAGCTGTGGCTTTATTCAACAAAGTGAAGCAAGATCTGGATGATATGAACCTACTGTTGAATGACATTTGTGATCAGTTGTATAACAACAGTTGTGATGACAGGTGTGAACAAAGTGTCCTTTAAAAACATGAATAAGCACACAATATGTGCTCTGTCTAGCTATTTTTTAAAATCTCATTGGAGAAAATATGGCTTCTTCGCTACTAGGATTTGTTGACTTGAATTCAACATTTCGCAACTATTATTTGTATTCTTTTCAGATTCATCTCACAGATGAAGTATTTTAAAGATACCTGCCAACTAGACGATCTGCCCATGATGAAGCTGTTCAAACTTTGCAACATGGGCTCCAAAACATTTTAAGGACTCTAAAATATATTTTCAAAGATTTGAAGAGAAACCGAATCATAAAGAAGATGCAACATGTTTTTTCCTAAAAGCTGATAAAGCTCTAATACACCATTAAATTCCTTTTAAATAATTATAAGATTATAGGAAAGTTGAAAGAATATTATAAAAACTGTTTCCCTGAATCATTTGAGAATAAATTGCTGAGCTAATGTCCATCACTTTAGGTGTATTCTTACAAACAAGGACATACTCCTACATTACCACAACCAAAATCAGAAAATTAACACTAATATGTTAATCTGATCCTCAGCCCCCATTCAAGTTTCACTAATTATCCCAATAATGTCCTTTAGAGCAAAATAATTCAGTTTACAATCACACATTGACTTCTATTGTCCCATCTTTTTAGTCCTTTTAGGCTAGAACAGTTCCTTAGTCCTTTTTGATGTTTATGATCTTGACAATTTTGAAATCATGATAACTTATTTTGTAGAAATGTCCCTCAATTTTGGTTTGTCTGATTTTTCCTCATGACTAGATTCCGGTTATGTATCTTTGGCAGGAATATTACAGATATGAGGCTGTGTTCTTCTCAATGCATCCTATCAGGTAGCACATGGTATCCATTTGTCCAATTACTAATAATATCCACTTGATCATTTGATTATGGTGGTGTCCACAAGGCATCTTTACTATAAAAATAATGTTTTCCCTTTTATAATTAGTAAGTAATTTGTGGGGAGATATTTGAAATGATGCAAATGTCCCATTCTTTATCAAATCACCCTTCAATTTATTTGTTTGTATCTGTATAGGCTCATTCTTCTTATTTTTACAATGTGTTAAAATCTTTTATCACATTTTTTGCATTTAAAAAATTGTAGTAAAATACATAGTATAATAACTGAGTGTACAGCTCAGTAGAGTTAACTATATTTACACTGTTGTGTAACAGATCTCTAGAATTATTTCTTTTTTTTAAAAGTAGGCTCCACACCCAATGTGGGGCTTAAACTCATGACCCTGAGATCAAGGCTCACATGCTCTACTGACTAAGCCAACCAGGTGCCCCTCTAGAATTTTCTCATCTTGCAAAACTGAAAAACTGAAAGTCTATACACACAGAAAAACAACTCTCCATTTCTCTCTCTTCCAAGCCCTGGCAACCACAATTCTACTGTTTCCACAATTCTAACTGGAAATTTGGAATCATGATTGTGACTGGGGATTACTCTAGATATCTCATGTAAGTGGAATCCTACAGTATTTGCCCTTTGGTGACTGACTTATTTCATGCAGTATAACGTCCTCCAGGTTCATCCATGTTGTAGCATGTGACAGGATTTCCTTCTTTTTAAAATCTGAATAATACTCCACTGTGTATCTACACCACATTTCATTCACCTGTTGATGGACGTTTGGCTGCTTCCACCTCTTTGATATTGTGAATACTGCTGCAATAAACATGGGTGTGAAAGTATTTCTTTAAAATCCTTCTCTCAGTTCTTTTAATTATATATTCAGAAGTGGGATTGCCGGATCATATGGTATTTTTATCTTCAGTTTTTTGAGGAACTTCCATAGTGGCTGCACCATTTTACATTCCCACCAGCAGTGCTCAAGGGTTCCAATTTCTCTACGTCTTCATCAACATTCGTATTTTGTATTTTTTGATAGTGGCCATCCTAATGTGTATGAAGTGATATCCCATTGTTATTTTGATTTGCATTTCTCTAATGATTGGTGATGTTGAGCATCTTTTCATATACTAATTGGCCATGTGCATATCTGCTTTGGAGAAATTTCTATTGAGGTCCCTTGCACATGCTTTAATCAGGTTAATTGCTCTTTTGTTGTTAGAATTATTTATTCTGGATATTAACCCTTTATCACACATATGATTTGCAATTGTCTCCTATTCTATAGGTTGCCCTTTTACTCTATTGTTTTCCTTAACGTGCCAAAGTTTTTAGGTTCGATGTTGTCCCATTAATATATTTTTGCTTTTGTTGGCTGTGCTTTCTGTGTCATATCCAAGAAATCATTCCAAATCCAATGCCATCAAATTTTTCTCCTAAGTTTTCATCTAGGAATTTTATAGTTTTAGGCCTTAACTTTAGGCCTTTAATCCATTTTGAGTTAAATTTTGTATATGGGGTAAGGTAAGGGTCCGACTTCATTCTTTTGCATGTAGATATTCAGCTTTCCCAATACCATTTGTTGAATAAACTGTCCTTTCCTCATTGTGGTCTAGGCACCCTGTCAAAAATCATTTGACCATATACGTGAGGGTTTATTTCTGAACTCTCTATTCTGTTTCATTGGTCTATGTGTCTGTACTATCACTTTTTTTGTTGCCAAATTGTTCCCAATTTGGCCAGGTGAGCACCCATTCTTACTGGCTTCTGGGTCATTTTGATATGTTTCCATTTTCTGAGAACTTACTTGCTTTCTGGCACAAGATGTTCTGTCATTATTTATTTATTTATTTATTTTTTGAGAGAGAGAGTGTATGTGCATGTAATCAGGGGTGGGGAGGAGCAGAGGGAGAGAGAGAGAGAATCTTAAACAGGTTCCACACTCAGCTCCGAGCCCTACGTGGGACTCAATCTCACGACCCTGAGATCATGACCTGAACTGAAACCAAAAGTCGGCCACGTAACCAACTGAGCTACCCAGGCCCCCTACTCTGCTACTACTCACTTTGCCTGTGACAGCGTCAAAATCAGCCATTTCTCTAAGCAGCCCTAATTCCTTTTAGTGGACATAACATTTAGAAGTCAAGATCTAGATACTAGATATCCTCGTTGATATTAAAGTGTCACTGTTCCCAGGCCCTCTGAGTGGATAGATATAGGAAATATATTTACATAAAACTCCAATTAAAAAAAAAACCCACAGGGTTCATTCTATTTTTCATTCTTTCTATATTTTTAATTCCTTTCTCAGAAAGTGAGAAACCTGTCTTCTATCTCCCTTTTCCTTTCTACTCAGTTCCCTCATATGTAACCAATCTCCCATCTCCATTGCTACCCTCTTATACACATGACTATCTCCTCTCCCTGCTTGGGTTCTACCACTCTACACCAGGCCACACTCCTGTATGGACGCCCTCCTCATACCTGCTTAGCCTCTGACTCCCCCTGTTGGGTTACTTCCATACATGGATGCCCTCCTAACCGTACAGGCTGGGGCAACCCACAACAGGCATTCTTCACCTTACTCAGGATCTGACTCTCCATGCCAAGGTGCAGCCCATCATGAAACTTTTCCTCATTTACTTTGGGCTGTAATACTCTAAAAGGCCATTCCACAATGTGGGCACTGTGGACTCTAACCTCACCTGACTACCTCCCTGCACTACACACACACCCCCCACCCAGGCTACTCCTTCCATATAGACTCCTTCCATATTCCCTGCTAATGCCATCTAGGCTCCAACGGTCTATGTAAGGCTGCCCCCATGTGGGCAGCCTCATCACCCTGCTTGGCTCTACACCACACACTAGACCAGCTACCCTGGACTCCCTCTTCACCCTGCTCAGGTGAGACCAGGACACCCTTTTCTATTCTCTGGATGGTTTTATGTAATTGGTGTTATTTCTTCCTTAAATGTTTGAAAGAATTCATCTGGTGGTTTCTTTGTGGGAATTACGAAATTCAGTTTCTTTTTTTCTTAAAAGATTTTATTTATTTGAGAGAGAGCACGAGGTGGGGAGGAGCAGAGGGAGAGGGACAAACACACTCTGCGCTGAGCCTTGAGCCCAATGTGGGGCTCAATCTCACAACCCCAAGATCATGACCTGAGCTAAAATCAAAAGTCGGACCCTTAATCGACTGAGCCACACAGGTGCCCCTCAATTTCTTTAATAGACAAAGGACTACTCACTTTTCTCATTTCAGTTTTGATAAGTTGGTTTTTGCCTGTCGAAATTTGAACTAATTTTCCCCTTTTCATTCCTGATGCTGGTTAGTTTTACCTTCTCTTTCTCAATCTCTATCAGTCTCATTAGGGGCTTAGCTTTTTAATTACCTTTTCAAAGTACCAATTGTTGACTATGTTGATTCTCTGTTTAGTATTTACTAAGTTCTGCCTTTATCTCTATAATTGCCTTCTATTTCTTTTAAATTTCCTGTTGGTTTTGGTATCTTATCAAGGTAGCTTAGATTGGTGGCTAGCAAACTTCTGTAAATATTTTTGGTAAATACTTTAGGCTTTGTGAGCCATAGAGTAGCTCTCACTATGCTGTTAGAGTACAAAAGCAGCCACAAACATACATATATGAATAAGTGTAGGTCTGTTCCAATAAACCTTTATCTACAAAAACAGGCAGAGGGCAGGATTTGACCTAGTGGGCCATATATTGCTGGCCCCTGGCTTAGATCATTCGATCTCTTATAGGTCTGTTTCCATTACCTGTCATTTCCCTTAAGTTTTGTCCATTATCTTGTCTTCTAGTAGGTAAATCAGGTTATTTTTGATTGAGTGACAGAACTGCACTCGAAGGACTGTAGATAGTCTGAAACTCTGGATGATGTTAATCTTCCTCCAGGTAACTCACTTCTGCTTCTGCCAGGCAGGTAGACTCACTTGCAGTACCTTTAATCCAAACAGGGATTAAGAGGATTTTGAAGCTGGATGAGCTCTCTGGGGTCCCAAATGAAAACCTGATGTGTATACTTTTTCCTTGCAGCCCTCAACTCTAATTTGTGTCCCTTTAGCCCCATGCCTGTTAAAGATTGTGTTTAGCTTTTTTTTTTTTTAAAGATTTTATTTATTTATTTGACAGAGAGAGAGAGAGCGTACAAGCAGGGGGAGTGGCAGGCAGAGGCAGAGGGAGAAGCAGGCTCCCTGCAGAGCGGGGGAGCCCGATGTGGGACTTGATCCCAGGACCCTGGGGTCACAACCTGAGCCGAAAGCAGTCGCTTAACCAATTGAGCCACCCAGGCGCACTGTGTTTAGCTTCTAGACCTCTTAGCCTCTACTTTCAGAATTGAAATTTTAGACTATTTTTCAGAATCTCACATGCCTGACTTTTATCTCCTTTCCTAGATTTCAACCCTGCAATTCTTCATGTATGCGTGCTTTTGATGCTTTCAAACAGATACATAACTTCTCCAGCTTTCCCAGTTGTTTTAGGTGAGAAAGTAGGCCTAAGCCATTCATTCTGCCGTCAATGGAAACAGAACTCTCTTTGTACTAAACTAGTACACAGTGTGCCTTTTCAATGTAGAGATTTGAGTCTTCACTTCAGAAAATTATGCTGATTTTCTATTTAGAACTTCAATTATGTTAGGCTTTTTTTTTTTTTTTTTTTTTTGCCTGCCCTCCTCCTATTCCCATAATTTAAAAATAGCAATAATTTTTAAACCTTTAAAAAAACCACTTATCTTATTGTGCTCCTTTTCAATTTTATTTTCATTTCTATGATGGTTTTTCTTTTTTCCTTTCCTCAGTCCTTCATTTCATATTTCATCTTCTGTTATCCAGCTATCTATATTTTTGTATTTGACACTGTTTTCTTCTACCATAGCAGTAATTGCTTCATTGTCTGCAACTTCTAATGCATGGCAAATGTTTGACTGGTTGACTCCTTTCATTTGCAGGATCTGGGGAAGAATATAAACGGGAGCCCCTAACCATGTCTAAATTTAAAAGTTATTAAACTTTAAAACGATGAAATAAAATATATTCAGCCATTCTACCTTGACAAATACACCTTCAAAACAATGAAAGATGTGTAAAGCTATGGTTTTTATATGATTGAAACTCAGTAAATATTAGACAACTAAATTTAATTATTACTGTACATGTCTAGGTGTTCTCTTGAGGGACCAGCAATGCTTGCATACTGCATAAAATAAGCATATTATTTCATAAGTTATATTACTTATCCCATGAATTTTATTTTTTGCCTTTATTTTGGCACAATCATTAATAATGTTATCCTATTTTCATATAATTTGCATTCCATTGACAGTAACAATCTTCAAGACTACAAATTTAAACATAATCTTATTCAAAGTACACCAAATTTGTATGGAGGTGTATACACTTTGGCACACTTTGAACATAAGGAGAAGAAATTCAATGCTTGGCACTTAGTGGGAAATTGCTTTGTTATGCAGGTATCTTTTGCATTTGTGCTAAGGAAGAACTTGACAATTAGTCTTTTCTGTGTCCCCAAACTTCGGACACTCAAATCCTCCTTGCTCTATTCTATGAAGCAATGTAAGTAGCAGCGCAACCCACAAACCTGCATGGTATTTGGACACAGTTGTCTTTTGAAGATACTAGGCAGAGGATATGAAGAAGCATTTCCCTAGGGTCTGAATGTGGTTATTCACAAGAGCAGAAGTTTAGAGTTCCTAATTGCACTGTGCTGGCACTGAGCATCGGAGTCAAAGTGACAGTGCTGCCTATGTGTTAATATATTTGTGTGCCTGTGATACGTGGGTCCCTCTAAAGTGTGGGACCCAGAACAGGGACTCCTTTTGTCTAGATCTATGGGTGGTACCGGAATTTGGTTACAATTTTCATCTTCTGCACACAGTTTTTTCTGGTTACTTTTTTTTTTGTCTGATGCCAAGCTTTATTGCTCTACTCGCATTTTTTTCTTTAGTATGTTTGTATCGGTGCAATGCCAAATACTTCACACCGTATATCCCTGCTGGCTCTTTCTAAAAGCTGCTATCTATCCCTCCTCCCCCACTACTCCAATAGTCTCCATTCGCACTTGTTTTCAATACCACTTACATCTTTTGTCATTTGTGGATTTTGATCTATAATCCAGTTTTACAGGTGAAATTGTGCCTGTCCCCTTCTGCAACGCCCCCCTCAAAAAGATATGTTGAGATCCTAACTCCAGGTAGCTCAGAATGTGACCTTAGAAATAGGGTCACTGCAGATGGAATTACTTAACGCTGAGTTATACTAGAGTAGGGTGGGCCCCTCACCCAACATGACTGGTGTCCTTATAAACAGTCATGAAAAGTCAGAGACACACAGGAAGAATGTCATAACAAAGCAGAGATTGGAGTTATGCAAATGCAAGCCAAGGAATGCCAAAGATGGCCAGCAAACCACCAGAAACTAGGAAAAGGACTGCCCTACAGTTTTCAGAGGGAGCATGACCTTACTAACACCTTGATTCTAAACTCCTAGTCCCCAGAACTGTGAATCAATAAATTTGTTGTAGTGCAGGTATGCTGTTACAGCAGTGCTAGGAAAATAATACACAGGCTGTCCTCCTGCCTGCTTGTTGCTTGGTCGGTGTCTAGAAGGGGGAAGGAACTTTGGATCTAAGCTGTCACAAATTTCACTGCCCACTATTCTCCACATTTACAAAAGAACTCTGTCACTAGAATTCCCTACATGATTACTCCAAAAGGAATGGGTTCCTGTTCTGCATACTAACCTACAAAGGATCCTGAATAAATATATACAAGCAGTATTTTCATACATGGAGGCAAATGAACTTCTCCATAGTATAAGTGTGACTACAATATGGAAGGCTTTTGAGTTACTGCGAGCTTGTGTCCTTGCTAAGTGTTTGCATTATTGGGAACAAAGGCTCTCTATTAGTAGATGCACAATAAGTTCTGGTAAAAGTCCATTATGCCCTCCCTCCAAGTCCCTATGAGACACAGTCTCACTATGTGAGAGAAATGGGAAGCTTCATTGTTAGGACTATGGAAGTCTCAATGAAGTCACAACTCTAGATACTTCTGCTATTCCCTGACCAGTAGTAGCTCATTGGTAAATACCTATTTTGCAAAATTGTGTACTTCTTGGGGGCTTCAAGTTTACATAAGGCAACAAGTGCAAGAGGGCTTTTCAAACAAGTGCAGAGGGCTTGGCCACTCTGAATAAATCATCATGACACTTGATCTGTGCAACAGTCCAAACACCTATCGATTAATAACATCCCTACCCAACTACTTTCCCATTTATTTGCTCTTCACAGTATTCTTTTAAAGACTATCTCCTTAAAAAAATTAAAAATTAAAAAAAATAGACTATCTCCTTTCTCTCCTCTCATTCCCTTCCAAATCCACTCCATTAATCTTTTTACACTCACCACTCCACTAAAGCATACCATTCAAAGACACCAATGAATTCTGGATTGTCAAATCAAATGGTCGATTTAGTCATCTTATTGAACCCCTCAGTAGCATGTAACACACTCCACAACCTCTGTTGTGAAACTTGGCTTGAGACACCCTCCTGTTTGTTCCTTCCTTCCTCTGTTCCTTCTTTCTCTCCCCTTTTTGGTTCTTTCACCTCACAGGCTGCCCCCTCTCAGTATTCTTCATTGCATCATTCCATTTTCCCTATTTCTAGCCATAGAAGCACCCCAGAGTTCAGTCTGCCGACCTTTTCTATCATCACCTTCTTGATGATCTCACCTGGCCCCACTGCTTTATTATTTTTTTTTAATTTAAATCAATTAACATATAATGTATTATTTGTTTCAGGGGTACAGGTTTATGATTCATCAATCCTATATAATATCCAGTGCTCATTACACCACGTGCCCTCATTACCCCATCCCCCACCCTCCTCCCCTCCAGCAACCTTCAGTTTATTTCCTAAGATTAAGACTCTCTTATGGTTTGTCTCCCTCTCTGGTTTCATTTTTCCCTCCCTTCCCCTATGATCCTCTGCCTTGTTTCTTAAATTCCACGTATCAGTGAGATCATATGATAGTTGTCTTTCTCTGATTAACTTATTTTGCTTAGCATAATACCCTCTAGTTCCAGCCATGTTATTGCAAATGGCAAGATTTCATTTTTTGATGGCTGCGTAATATTCCATTGTATATATACACCACATCTTTATCCACTCATCTGTCGATGGACATCTGGGCTCTTTCCATAGTTTGGCTAATGTGGACATTGCTGCAGCCCCACTGCTTTAGTACTTCATTGTACAAATGTCCTATTTATCTATTGTCAGTGGACATCTGAGCTGTTCCCAGTTTTTTGCTATTAAAAATGTTGCTATAAACGTTCTTGTAAATGCCTCCTAGTGCAGAGATAACAAGTTTTCCTAGTGTATATATGCACATTTACAAAGTAAGGCTAAACTGGTTTCCAAAGTGGTTGTACCAATTTACACCCCTTCCAGCAGTGTTTTTCATTGCAGCACATCCTAGCCAATACTTAGAACCAATTAAACATTTTTTGCCTATCTTGTAGATATGAAATGGCACCTGTGATTTTAATATGCATTTCTTAATTACTAATGAAATGAGAAATCATTTCATATACTTACGGAATGTTCTGTGAAATGTCAGTTCATGTATGTTGCCCATTTTTCTGTTGGGTTTTTGTCATTCTCATAGATCTGGTGTTTTATATTCTTGATCCTAGTCCTTTCAGATTGTGGCTTCTCTTTGCACTGTCTTTGTGGTATCTTCTAATGAGCATAAGTTCTTAATGTATTCACATTTATCAATCTTTCCCTTTGATTTGTACTTTGCCTTAAGAAATTCTAATTCACAGTCATAAAATTATTTTCTAGATTTTATGTTTTCCTGTATTTTCTAACTTTGCCTCTCACATTCAGTCCACATTTAATCCACCTAGAACTGGTACTTATGTATAGCATTAGGTAAAAATCCTAGTTTTTCTCAGTATAGTCCACAGTAATTTCCATTCTAGCATAAATCTAGCTTTTATATATGTGGTTTTGGCCTCTCTATATTGTTACAGTCTGTTTATCTATTCTTGCACTAAGACTTATTACATTGCACTATCTTATTACAAGTTTTGCCTGACAGGCGTCTTCCCCCATCTCATTCTTGTTTATCATTTGCCTTTAACTTCCACATAAAGTTGAGAAAAAGATTATCAAGCTCAATAACAAAAAGAAACAAACCTCTTGGAATTTTAATTGAATTTGTACTAATGCTAGATCAGTTTGGCGGAACTGTCATATTTATAATACTCTTTTTATTCATGAACATGGTATGTCCATTAATTTGGATCTACATTAATGTCTTCCAATAAAGGTTTAAAACTCTCCCAAAGAGGGTTTCCACATCTTTTATTAAATTTAATACTAGGTACTTTATATCTGATCTCTGTATTTTGTGTTCACAGAGCTTGCTAACCTATTAATTCTAATAATTTAACTTCAGTCTTTCACATCATATCCTGTCATCTGTAAATAATGACCACCAAGACCCACGATTACATTCTCTAGGGTGGCTCCTCTGACTCCCGAATAATTACTGCTTTGCTACTGAATCTTTCTAAATTTGTTTCCTCATCTGTAAAATGAGGAACCCCAATAATACTGTTTTGACACTTACTTGAAATAACACATGGGAAGTGGCCAGCATGTATTAGTCTCATCAACTCTTTTCTTCCAGACAGCACATTGTTTTTTTTTTTATACTCAAGGTATTGCAGTAATTTTGAGTATGCACTGAATAGAAATTATTCTATTTCCTGGCTCCCAAAAACAGAAAGAATATTCCTTGGCTTATAGCTCATTCCTGAATCCCATACTTAGCAGAGAGTAGGCACTCAAATGCTAAAAAAGATAGGCTTTCACCTAGGGTTAAAAACAAAAACAGTACTATATAACTAAAGTTAAGCCCACTGCTACACCTACAATGAGAATTCTGTTCAGAACATTAGGATACTATATACACCTCTTCAAAGAAACATTAACTATATTCTCTAATTAAAGTAACAGTCTCTGGGGCGCCTGGGTGGCTCAGTTGGTTAAGCGACTGCCTTCGGCTCAGGTCATGATCCTGGAGTCCCGGGATCGAGTCCCGCATCAGGCTCCCTGCTCAGCAGGGAGTCTGCTTCTCCCTCTGATCCTCCCCCATCTCATGCTCTCTCTCTCTGTCTCATTCTCTCTCTCAAATAAATAAATAAAATCTTAAAAAAAAAAAAAAAGTTTAAAAAAAATAAATAAATAAAGTAACAGTCTCTGTAGAAGTACAAAATTTGCAGGTAAAAAAATCCCTTCCAATGACTGTGTGCATTGAGCAAATTCAGAAATATTTTCAGTATAAGCATGGAAATAAAAAAGATTTTAACTGAATAACTGGTTTTATTAACTGATTCCATCAGAAAAATCGTTATTATTTTTATTACCTCATTCTAGTTTGACTATACTGTGCTGACTTACCAGAGATATTGGATTATAAAAGAATCTTTCAGATCTTTCTTGGATATTGGAACTTGGCTTCAATCTTTCAGTTCTTGTGTCTGCCCTTTATTGGTTGTATTAGTTTGGGCCTGAATGCATACACTGAACTCAATTATAAAATGGAATTACTAAATCATGACTTACCCTTTTCTTACATAAAGCCATCACTAGATGGCAGCATACTTTTTGAAATTTTTAAGTGTTTAAAATATTTTAAACACTTGAAATATTTAAACTATTTAAGTCACTGTAAAAAATCACAAGATATTTAAAAAAAAGATGCCAGTTTTTACCTCCAAAATGGATATATGTATTTTAAAAGTAACCATTATTGGAAAGTTTGTGGAGAAATGTGATTTTTCACATACAGCTGGGGTGAAGGTAAATCAGAGGGCAACATCATGTGTCAAAAAACCTCAAATGTTCATTATGCATTGAATCAAGCACTCTAAGAAACTACTTTTTGGAAAACAGAGATATATATTTACATTTATTTACAAGGATATTCACTGCCACATCCTTCATACTAGTAAAAAATCGAGTAAAATAACCTGAATACCCAATGACAAGAACTGATTAAAACTGTAAGTTGAAATACCAGGTAGCCATTAAAAGCTTAAAACCCCAATATGTTGATCATTACTGTACATAAGTCACTTGGGCATCTTGTCCAAAAGCAAATTCTGATTCCCTAAGTCTGGGATGGAGCCCCTGATTCAGCATTTGTTAACAAGTTCCCCACTAACATGGTGCTCACATTGGTAGGCTATAGACCACGTTTTTAGTAGTAAGCTTTTAGACCATTTAATAAGAAAATGTTGATACTGTGTTAGCACTCAAATGGCCCCCATATAACCTACCTATACATTTTCTCTAGAAGACTTATTCATATAACATACATGTCCAAAATCAACTTTATTTTTTTAAATAATCTCTACACCCAACATAGTGCTCGAACTTGTGACCCCAAGATTAAGAGTCACGTGTTCTTCTGAGCGAGCCAGTCAGGCACCCAAGAACTTCTGCTCTTACTAATTATATGTTTACTATTCAGTTGTGTTTGCTCTTAAACTATGTCAATAGTGCTTTTTTGCTGTGATTTCATGAGTATTATATAAAGATTTTATTTATTTGACAGAGAGACACAGCAAGAGAGAGCACAAGCAGGGGGAGTGGGAGAGAGAGAAGCGCAGGGAGCCCGATGTGGGGCTCGATCCCAGGACCCTGGGACCATGACCCGAGCCGAAGGCAGACGCTTAACGACTGAGCCACCCAGGTGCCCCTCATGACTATTATATAAACCATTGAAATGAGTGTAAATAGAATTGGTTCAATGAAAACTAAGCTTAATATTTTGTTTTTGTTTTTTAAACTAAATATTTGGGAGACTCAATAAAGCGTTACTTTAAAAATCAGTTGACAATGACACACCACTTCATACCCATTAAGATGGTTACCATCAGAAAAATGAAAAATAAGTGTTGGTCAGGATGTGGAGAAACTGAAATTCTTATGCATTGCTAGTGGGCATATAAATGATGCACCTGCTGTAGAAAAGTTTTGGGGTTCCTCAAAAACTTAAACAGAATCACCACATAAGATCCAGCAATTCCACTGCTAGGTATATATATACCCAAAAGAATTGCAAGCAGGGACACATACTTGTACACCAATGTTTACAGCAGCATTATTGACCATAGCCAAAAGGTGGAAAAACCCTAATGCCCATCAACAGATGAATGGATGAAAGGTGGTATATACATACAATGGATGAGTCACCCATTAAAAGGAAATTCTAATACATGTTACACCATGGATGAACCTTGAAAATATGCTGAATGAAATATACCAGTAACACAGGACCACATAGTATATGACTCCACTTATATGAGGTACCTAGAATAGGCAAATTCATAGAAAGTACAGTAGAGGCTGTCAGGGACTGGGGGTGAAGTAGGAATGGGGAGTTACTGTTTAATGGGTACAGTGTTTGCTTGGGATGATTCAACAGTTCTGGGAAGGGATAGTGGTGATGGCTTCACACTGTGAATGTATTTACTGTCACTGAAATATACATTTAAAAAATGACATTTTAAAAATGTTTTACCATCTAAAAGACGCTGCTGAATTAGCTCTTACAACTAGTATTACAGGTTTCCCTGCTAACCAAAAGTAGAGCTATAATTGCATAAAGTGAAGGAATTACCATTAAATTACATAGAAAACTTTTTGAGCACTCCCAGGCCCAAAAAATAACCTCAGGCTTTTCTAATAGCCTAGGACACATTTTGCTAAGGGATATACAAAATAAATCAAGACAAAGCACAGATGCTCACAGTTCAAAGCCATGGTGGTTTGATGCTGAGTGGTTTCCGGGGAAGGAGCTTGGTGGTGCCACTCAACTGCTCAGGGTACACACAGCCTCTCTAACAGCTGGCTGTAAAACAAGTGCTTAACACTATTTTTACTTTTTGCCTCTTTCCATAAAAGCAAAAGCCCTCTTCAGATTTCCTTTGGTTAGCAAAAACAAGGCACTAATGTCTTTCATAAAAGTGGCATAAATGCGAACTTTTGAAAACTACGGGATACCTGTGTAAGCTTAAGCTATCAAGATAATGTGGTAGAGCTACTAATTTAAAAGACATTCATTCATTTATGGAACATCTATGTAGCATACGCTGATGTAAGAACTTAGGACTTAGAAAATAAACAGGATCCTTGCTTTCAATGGCCCTGTATATTCTAGTAGAAAACAAACACACCATACATTGTGTTAGGTAACATATATTGTGTTAATAAGCACTTGGGAAAATAAAGCAGAGTAAGGGACTTACCAGGTTCCATTCTTCAAGAGAAAGCTGAAAATAAACCTTATTAAGATGACACTGTCATGCAGATATCCAAAGCATTCCAGGCAAGGGAAATGGCCCCTGCAAAGCCTGAGAGGCGTAAGTATGCCTGGCCTGTTTGAAAAAAACAAGGCCAGAGTGGCTGGAATGTAATCAGCGGGGAGGGGAAAGTGGTATTGGCAGATGTGGTCAGAGAGGTAACATTTAGGGGCCAAATCATGGAGAAACCTTTTAGAGACTGGAGCTTTCCTGATAGAAATGGGGAGCCACTGCAGGATTTTGAAGAGATAAAATAAAAAACTGACAGTTGTGCTGGAAAGATTGTAGGGAGGCAAGAGCAGAAAATGGGGAGACCTGTAGGAATTATTGCAGTAATTTTTTTTTTTTTTTTAAGTTTTTTTGAGAGAGCAGGGAGGAGGGGCAGAGGGAGTGGGAGAAGCAGGCTCCCTGCTGATCAGGGAGCCCAATACGGGGCTCAATCCCAGGACCTCGAGATCATGACCTGAGCCAAAGGCAGATGCTCAACAGACTGAGCCACCCAGGCACTCCTACTGCAGTAATTTAACAGGCAAATGATGAAAGCTGTGGAAGTAGTTAAGTGGTCAGATTCTAGGTATTTTCTGATGATAGACCAAAAAAAAAAAAAAAAAAGATTTCCTGATGTATTGGATGTGAGGTATTGAAGGGTCAAGGGTGATTTCAAAGGTTGGATCTAAGCAATTGAAATGATGGTATTGGGTGTCAGCTATTGAGAAAGACTGTGGGCTTAGCAGACAGTGGGGAAGTGTGAGAGGATGAAAAGAGTTCAGCATGTTGTTTGATGTGCCTATTAGATATTTAAGGTGTCTAATAGACAGTTTGGGGAAAAGGTCTGAATTGGAAATATAAACTTAGAAACCGACAGCATATTAATACCTAAAGCCAGGAGACAGGGAAAGAGCACCAAGGCATTCAGGGAGGCTAAGCCTCCTCGGAATACCCCAAAATTAAAAATCTAGGGAAGAAAAACAGCAAAGGAGACTAAGAAGGATGTAGGGAATAATAAAATGTAAATAAAAATCATTTATAACTCCCTAGTTTATCTGCCTACTTACATTAGCTAATAAGAGGGCATGTTCCATTCTCAGTATTTGAGTAAACAGGATAACAACTGGTAGAAGGTAACTTTAGGTAGATTACTGCCCGGTATCCTTGAGATGAGAGGAGTTGTGCCACTTATCTCCATCCTCCGTTTCGTGTCCATTCATATACTCAGATCATTTAGAAAGTCAGGGACAACATAAAACAGATTGCTGTAAGCTTTAGACAGGCAGTCTCCCACGGTGCACAGATACAGCATGTTCACAAGTAATGTGGAATATGAAAGAGCTTAAGTTTACACTTTTTTTTAGTTTTAAATTTTACTATGGCTATAATTACCTATTTTTTACTTTTATGATTACCGTTTGTGGTTTTTATCTAAGATTTTATTTGAAAGGGAAAGTGCACGCGCACATGCACAAGTGGGGGGAGGAGCAGAGGGAGAGGGAGAAGCAGACTCAGGACCCTGATGATGACCTGAGCAGAAGTCAGGTGCTTAACCGACAGTTACCCAGGAGCCCCATAAATTTACTTTTGGGGTAGAATGGCTGCCAGCAATCCTGGAATAACTTCCGAGTTGTATAAAAATAACTTGAACAGACAGACAAGTGTTTACAATGGATATACTATTAACTGAAAAGCCAGCCATCACTAAATTCAGTGAGTAACAATTAGCTCTAGGCTTCACATTTCTGCAAATCATTTTCTAATATATTGAGCATGTTCTTGGGATAGGTTAGATGCTTAGGAAAATTTTTTGCTCGTATTTTCATTTAAAGTGATTCCCCATCCAACCCACCCCCTACCCAGGGAAATCTAAAGAGGCAATAATGTAAAATGATTTAGACACTTTGGGGATTAAAAAAAACTAAAGTGATACACAGTGATATGTATCCAAGTTTCTATACTGTACTGGGGTAAAGCCCAACTTCTTAGTCAATGTCCAAATTTTCCACAATGTTAACATTTCCATAAATGTTATACTCATCTCTCATACCTAATAGGATAGCTATAATAATTACGGAGGTAGAACCCATGCAAGTATTCACATTTTTTAAAAAGATTTTATTTATTTGACAGAGAGAGACACAGCGAGAGAGGGAACACAAGCAGGGAGTGGCAGAGGGAGAAGCAGGCTTCCGTGGAGCAGGGAGCCCAATGTGGGGCTCGATCCCAGGACCCTGGGATCATGACCTGAGCCGAAGACAGACGCTTAACAACTGAGCCACCCAGGCACCCCCAAGTATTCACATATTAAAAAAAAAAAGAATACCACTAAGTTGCTAAGGCCTAACACACAAGTATCCAGCACAGTATCTTGTACAGAGTAGGCATGCTCAGTGTTTGTGGAAGTGTAACATTTTAAAGTAATATATTCCTAAATGCTTACAGTTCAGGTATCAATAGAGGGTAAGTTAGCACTTACAACGGGGGTGGGGTGGGGCGGGAGGGTCTTAGTTTGATGACATTCAGCAAGTAACAGAAAAAAGCAGATGTGGAATCTTAAACACATTCTAACTTCGACTCATCATTCTGCTAGTAGTCCTCTAACTCTTCAGAGCCTGTTGGCTCACTTGATAAAGGGGAATACTATCTTTTGGGTGATTTAAGAAACAGAGAAAATAGGTATGACAACAATTTAAAAAAATGCTGATGGCACCCCTCCCTCACCATCAAAACAGCCAGCCATCTAGAAGGCATGGGTGACTATATTCTGTAGGTGGGCTTTAAACAGAAAAATGATAATTATTAATGCCTTCCCCATCCGGGAGCTTGATCTAACGACCTACCTTCTGGGTGACTGAATGTGTCACCACTTATTAAAGTGGACTGCCACCACAAAAATGGAGCCTACTCTCACTAGACTAACCAAGTCCCAACAAACCTATCATCAGTTCATTCTCCCAAACTTAAACCACAATGCCCTCAGCTGTTTTAAAGTCACTAGATATGACTTAAAACTACCACCTACCTTCAGCCCACAAACTTCCATGTATTTTTGTCTATCTACATTTTCCCTCCTGAGGAAGGAGTGTTTCTCTTCTAATCCAAAGCTACTTCCTCTCTGGGCACCTGGCTGGCTCATTCGATAGAGCATGCAACTCTTGATGACCAGGTCATGAGTGCAAGCCCCATGTTGGGCATAGAGCCGACTTTAAAACAAACAAAAAACCAAGTCTCCAAAGCTCTTTCTTCTCATACTACTGATATATGAGCATTTTTTCCCAAACAAAAAACCTGGAAGTTGTATCAGACTCACCTCCCCTGCCTCCCCATGTTTTCATGGTTTCTTCTCTATTTTAACTGTTACTACAAAGTTATGACTTTAACCCACATCTTCAAAACTCCAAGACCATGTAACTAATTACTACTTGCTATTTCTTGGATCTCAAAGGCACAAAATTCATACTATCTCCATGTTTTCTTCCCAAAATTTCCTGACTCGGGCAATGGTATATCATTACATAAGCTCTAAAAGCCAGCCTTTCTCACCTCATATCCAAACATCCAGTAAGTATTTGCAATTTAGCTTCACAAGTCTTTCACTAAATGAACTTTTCTCCACGTCTATTAACCTATCTCCCTGTAGTCAAAGATTCCTTTAATAGTTTCACTGGTTTACCCTATTCTTTTCCTGATTTAAACTTACAGCCAAAAAGATTCTTGAAATGCTACCAATCGACACTTCACACACTTCAATGATTCCACATCATTCTTGGGGCAATCTTTAAAGTGATTTACAAGCCCTTAGTCTTGGCTTTTGCCTTTTTCGAATTGGCATTCTCCCAATTCCTATCAATACACTCCCTCCTGACACAAAAGCCCTTTTATGCAAAGGTCTCTCACTAGCAGGTACCTCCTTTCCCTCTTCAAGTCTTACTCGTTCTTCAGGTCTCAGTGTTAATCATTAAGGAAGTAAACTCTATTTCCTAAAGTTTTCCTATAAAGCTGAATACAGATTTTTGAAAAGTTAAGATCATGTGTGTTTATCCTTTATTGGGCATGGACAACAGCAGCTGACAGGAACTGATATAACATAAAAATCCCAACAGCCCTGTTAGTGAAATATAAATGGGACACAAGATGGAAACAAGAAGCATTGGAAACCATTTCCAGTAATATTTCCTGTTTCATGGTAATGGTTACTGGGTAGATTCTGTCTACCAATCCTTTATAAAAAAAAGTCCATCTTTCACTAAATCAGGCCTTGACTGACTGCTATGGAGTCGTGTGTGGCATCTGGTTAAAAAAATGTTCCTAATAATCTTTCTTTCAAATCTCTCTGCAAGAGTCTCAATTAACTCAATGAAAGGTGGATCAATGAATGCAATCTTCAAAATGTAAACATGTAACAGAGTAACAGGGAAACTAACAAAACTTGAACCACAATTTCAGTGGGTCATGGAAAGGGATCCTAGGAATAACTTATTATTTCTCATATGATTATTACTGTTTATAGACTTGTTACCTTCACCATACTTTGAAGCCTACAGGTGAGAAATCTTGGGCCTGACTATAATAGCTGGCATACAAATCCTTACTGAAATCACAATTTGTTACCGTTTTAAAAGTACTCTGTTGTTTCTAAGCTAGCAGGTGAAATATTTTTGCTGTAATCTAGAAATATTTTTACTTGATTCAAGCCTACTAAGGTTAATAATCCCCTAAAACTAAACAAATGTTTTCTGAACCTTAGGTTTGAGAATAAAACAGCCTAGAACTGTTTTAGGTTTCTAAAGCCTAATTTTAAGCTCGGTATCATCTGCTTTAAAGACCATCAACATTCAGTGCAGAAAAAAATAACCACTGGCGGGGGCGCCTGGGTGGCTCAGTCGTTAAGCGTCTGCCTTTGGCTCAGGTCATGATCCTGGGGTCCTGGGATCGAGCCCCGCATCAGGCTCCCTGCTCCGTGGGAAGCCTGCTTCTCCCTCTCCCACTCCCCCTGCTTGTGTTCCTGCTCTTGCTGTGTCTCTCTCTGTCAAATAAATAAAAATCTTAAAAAAAAAAAAAAAGGAAAAAGAAAAAATAGCCACTGGCTTAAAGACAAAATACAGACAACAGTCCAATTTCTGTTATACTGTATATTGCCAATAGATATGATTTATTCATACCATACACAATGGTTAAATTATGAACCAAATAAAAAGACAAACTGTAAAGTATTATCAAAACTGTGTTTTATTTTCAATACAAGATAAATACCATGCTTGTTACTAGTGCAGTTTAGGGCCAACAATGGCCATATAGCAAACTGCTGAACAGTCACCTAAATGCTAAAGAAAGAAAAGACAAAGTAAACATTAAACACAAAATTGCAATTACAAACATTTTAATAAAATGGAATGAGCTTTTTAATAGAAGCTAATATGGAAGTCTAGTTCTCATGGACACCAAAATGATGTCTTTTTGATCAAATATCACCTTACCTTTTGCACAGAAATCTTACTGTGAAGTCACCAGAGTCAACAGCTAAAATTTTAAGACTTTCTTTGGCCTTCTGGTATTAGACAAATTATTTACAAACCGTGATTTAGTTAATTCATGGATACTGGTTATATGATACAATTTTTTTGTTAAGGGCTTTCCATTAAAAATTGTAAAACAACTTTGTAAGGCTGTACAAGGCTGTAAACTACTTTGCTAATATACCATGGGATGAAGAGGAAGAGTAAGAATAGACCTTTTTTTTAAGGCTAAAGTCATCAATGTTATAGATGCATTCCTTAGAATACATTATGATTTACCCCAAGGATCCTTTCCCATTAAATACCACCTGAGTACTACAATTTTCAAAGTAAAAAAATAAACATGAATTCACCATTGTATTTTAAAATAATTTAACTTACAGAATGCTGAGAAATGTTATGCAGTAACAGTGTGACAAAAAGAACACATCTTCAAAATGAAATGTTTTTACTAAATGCAGGATCTGTCCAATTATGAAATTAATGCAAAACATTTACACCCATGGCAGAATTTTAGGATGCTCGCACATGAAAAACTTTCTGTAGTATTTACTATCCGCTGATACCATTTCAGGATTTGTGTGACTTCAATTAAATTCTACCTAACATTTTAAGACTCCTATTACAATATGTTAATATATCAGGAAGTCTTTAAAACATTAAAATCTGTCTATACCTAACCAAGTGTTTATATGTCCCATACAAAAACCACAGTAGCTGCATACTCAGAATGAATGCCAACAACCTGAAATTTTAAAGAAACATTGGTTAAAACAAACCTAAATCAATCTAAACTGGACACAATTGCCTGAATATTTGAAAAATTCATATTGCTTCTTTCTAATGCCGAGAAAGAAGAGTATAAGAACTTCCTCCCAGAAGCCTAGACATTTTAACACATTTTCTTTTTCAACTTACAATGAAACTTTAATCCAGAATCTTTTGATTTCTCTAATCAAAAATCTCACATTACAAACATAAGGAATGCTATATGTAAGGCCACATCTTAAGAAATTTATAATTTTTGGTTGAATATTTATTAAAAAATTAGTCTAAGGCTTCTAAGAGTCAAGTTGCTAAAAAAAATGAAATAAATACTCCAGTGTTTAAACTGAAGGTTAATGTAAAAAAACAACACACACACAGAGTAAGAACAGAAAAATAGAATGCTTTGCTACAAAAATCCCACTTAATATATTTTAGCACAAAAATGTCTAATATGTACAATGGATAAGCGTGCATTTAAGTACATACAACTGCAGGAAACATTTACAGACGGCTATGGGATGCAAATGAACTTAATGAATAAAATTTAAAAGGCAGTTATCTGTAAAACAGTAAGACTCTGAATACTGTATTCTCAGTAAAGAATCAGAACATAAACTTCCTCTTAAAATAACAGGCTGAAGCTTAAAACACAAAATTGGAGCCATCTTATAAAATACAGAAAATGCAATGATCATTCAGGTATGAACCAAAATGTTGAGAGCACTCCAACAGAAAGTCTCATAGTAGCATTTCATTGTATAAAACAGTATGTATTTAGGTTATTGGCACATTTAAATACATAAGGGAAAGAGAAAGTCTTTACCCTTCCAACAATTTTCCCCTTTCACTATAAAATGTTATACAACATTCATTAAAATCCCGTGTTTATTTTAAGAACTGACCTTAAACTAGTAAAAAACAAAGCAATATTCTCCACAGGAGAATTAAATGAAAAATAATACCTTAAGCTACAATCCATAAGTTATCTGTGAACTCCAAATTGTAGTTAACTGCTTAAGAATATTCTAGGTAAAGGGGCCATTAAATGGGCTATAAACTATGATCAACAGCCACTGCAACTTACTCCAAATCTTGCTTATGAAAACTGACAAAATAAACACTTCCAAATTTACATTGGAATATCCTGTCCAAAACGTTATGTCCTTTAACTAAAAGCAGCACAATCGATTCAAAGTGTTGCTTCGGAAGCATTACCACTGAGGTGCTGCCTCACTCATTCATAACTACTGGCTGAAAGGAATGTGACCGCATAGCACTAATAAATGCCTATGGTTTAAAGTTAAACTCAAATTTGTTTTCATGTCCACTACAATTATTAGTAAAAAGAAATGAAAAGGTCTCTGAAACTCTCTTTCTCTGTGTTTTTTTGTTTTTGGTGTCTATGTAATGATTTATCTCTTTGGATTGTTTTTACATGTTAAAAAAAAGTTTTCAAATAACATTAGCTCATAAACAACAGAGGGATATGAAGAATAAAACAAGGCTTGCAATTTTCACCTTTACTGCTATACATTCGTGTGTTATCAGGTAGAAGACTGTAAGAATTAATGTTAAACCAAAAAGTTATTTCCTTCTGACAACACTTAAAAATAACGGACTAGCAGCAAACAATTCTAGTACACTCACATTGTCTGCAACAAAAGTTACGTAATGAAATCAGCCATGTAGGGAGAAGAGTGATATAGAATGAGCAATTAAAGGGTTCCACTGATAAAAAAGGAAAAGATAAATGATTTAATTAGTACAAAATTTCCAGTTTCATCTCAAGTTCAAGTGGTTAGATTTTTAGAATTCCATTTTAAAACGGTCAGAGAGTATCTTATTCTCATGGACATTTACTTACCTTTTAAGCTTACTATTAACTAATTTCCCTTGAAATATATTTATGTCCATACTTCTTCACATTAGGGCATTGTAATTAAAATATAAAAAAGCTAAGGAATGACAAAACACCTATACACAAAACAAGAAAACTGATTTTGATACAACTCTCAAAGAATGTTAAAAAGGCAACTGCATTTTCAACAAGATAGAACACTTGAAAAATTTCTGAGAGCAAACAGTTCTTAAAAACACCAGTGATCCCATGCACAAATACTCTAAATCACAAAATGTCTTAAAATAAAACTAGCAATAACATGAATAACTTGAAACAGCTAATTTTGTAAGAACTAGTGTGATAGTGGACAAAATGAAAGAACTGCAGTGCAAATCTCTGGAGGGCTTCTACAAGTTGCACATGACATAATATCCAGGGTACCTAAATACTTTTAAGCATTGCCCTAAAATTTGGGTATATTTTTAAAAAACCAATGTGTATTACCAGATTGCTCAAAAATAATCAGATCTTAAAAACAAATTAACTTGCTTAGAATTCAACTCATTTCTGAAATAGTGATTCCGAATGATCTTCCTATAAAAGTATCTAATCAAGTTGACACTCTGCCTATGCTAATTTTGCAATTAAGAACACATGCTAGCCAAGTGCTTTTAATGTGGGCCTATATGCAAGGCAGATTTGAAAAAATCTTTGATTAAGTAACTCTAGCATGAATCAAAAGGCTGCATGAATACACACAAGATTCCTTAAACTGTGGTGACAGGGTACACCTATAATCACCCATTACACATACAGGAGAATACAACTCAGTATTAGTAAGCATCACGCCCTTCCAAAATCTACAGTAACCAGAAAATAAAACTAATGCTCTCCTTACTCACATTTGTCTGCTGCACGGCTGTATTTACACTGCCTATGGCTTCAAAAATAAACCATAAGCACCATTAATATAAAACAGCAAATAACTGCCGCATCAAATCAGAATTGTCAAAATATTTCTTCAATGCTAGCAGTTTACAATTAAGCGTTTCAGTACATCTGTGTTGTAATTAAGCTGCATTACTGTGGCAAATAACGTCTGGGTTTTTACTAAAATGTTAAAACCACAAAATTTTTTTGACCCCTAACACATTGACTGGATTGCTATGTCTGTGAAATTTTACAAGTTTACATACCATTCAGCAAAATCACAAGCTAACTAGGTAAAAACAGCTAGAAAAGCAGAATATAGAAATATTAAATATCCATGTAATCACCTATTCTAATATCAAAATCAAGGGCAAGAGACACTTAATTAGTATGTTTAATTCACTGAACGCAATATTAGATTGATGCATATCCAAAAACGCTATTGCAATGCTTTTTTAAAGGACAGTATAAATGTCATAGTAACATTATCTTTAGATATTGCTGAACACAAGACTTTCCCTGAGGTGTAAACATCAAATAACTTGAACAGCTTTACACATCAGCCCCATTAAACAGTTTATTACAACACTACATCTATTGTAATCAAAGTGGTGCTGTTTACAGACATTATCATATGAACATTTTTAACAAGAACAAACTACTATAAAAACAAGCATTTACTTGACGTTTTTTTCCAATTGCTTGCACATTATAATGGCCAAATGTATATAACCAGTAATAAAGTTGCAAAAGCTATAACTTTTTAAATCACACAGGTTTCCTTCAAATAAAACAGTTAAGCAACATAAAAAATAAAAGTAGAGCTACTGGTTACCATTTATGCAGATTTGCTTTATTCAGATCTATTCCTGTTCATTTTATCCATGAATCCTTACAGGTTCAGTTCAATCACAAGAAGCAAACTGCTGGACAAGCGTCATTTTTCCCCCATGAAGACTGTTTTGTCTTGGAAGGTGTTCCTCTTCCTTCAGCTGTAATGTGTCAAAATTTGTGATGTAGATTTTGCTATTCCCCACAATACACAGAAAAACGCTGGCTTAACTATACATACACAAGTCGTGCATCTACTTCACTGTTACGTATTCTAACACAATAAGCATTAACTGAAACAGTAGCTGCCTTTATGATGGAGAAATGCTCCCAATTTATGTGATGATTAAAACTGAGACATTGATTTCATTCTTCATAGTTATTACTGCCTTATTAATTTAATGACTGGAACAGAAATGAAAATATAGCAGCTGCTGTTTCTGTGATGATGGAAACATTTATAAGTCATTTTCTAAAGTATGCATACTACAAAAATAAATGGAAAAATGCTTGAATGATTTTAATGTAAATATTTTTCATTCACCCACATATCAATTCTAAAGAACTCATTAACAAATGTGAACTGAATATAAAATGCAATAAATTATTTTACAAATTAGTTGTATTTATTTGACAGCATACAGGAACTTCTGCAAATGTTATAAATCAAACTGTTTGTTACAAAATTTATAAATAAAATTTATATATAGCTCAGTATGCACATTTAAATAAATATGACATCCACATACAAATCTTTAGACATAATACAAATTTAAAACATTTACTTTACTTTCACTCTATTCCACCTATACTGAAATAACTAATGTAGTATATAAGCTAACCAAAAACAAGCTAAATAAGAATCTACAATGATAAATTTCATTGAAAACTCACACAAAGAAAAAAAAAAAACAGTAAATCTGATAAACTAAAATTTCAAGAATACAAAAATATGCAAACTTCAGGTAGAGGTTCACAAAAGAAACATTCAATTAACTCGCATTTAAGTGATCACTGAAACACCAGATATTTAAAATATAAATTCCAAGAGAGCATTTTAATAAGATGATGTAGGTAAAGGGCACAATATTTAGTGATATTCTTGCCATAAAGTAATTGGAAAACACTTTCTGCTTTATAATTAAGAGTAATTAATATTCTGTCACAACTATAAATGTTATATTTTATGTCCTTTCCTCCCCAAGTAGGCTGTAAGCATCTTAAGAGCATCAATACACATATGCATTCACATTGCCTAGCAGTAAAAACCTAAATTTTACAACTCAAAAAACAAACAAAAAAAACAAACAAAAAAACCAAAAAACCCAACAACAAAAAGCCAAAAAAACTAAACCGAAACAAAAAAAAACCCCAGATGTTTTAATCCTGGACTTTCTCTTTTAAATAGTTTCTATTTGCCCGTATTTTTCAATGCGATACTTAAGCCATTTCTAATGTTACCTTTTATTGTACCTTTATCTTATGTTGCTGAAGCTTTAGGTGGAATTATTTCATGGAAAAAAATCTAGAAAGGCAGCTTTCACGGGTTTTATTTTTATTCCTTGCAATGTATTTTTAAAAACTGGTATTAAAGTATTAAAGAAAGATAAGGAATGTGTTCTAACCAGAAAAGATGCACTACTGGGAAATTCATAAATCTTACTGCAAAAGTATGTTATCTTCCTAACCTTTTTGTTGTGATGCGAGAGATCTGGTCATTAAAGAGGGAAAAATTATTTAAAGTCACAGTGAACAAAAAATACCCAATCCTTCCCAAAAAGACATATGGCATACACTGCAACTTATTCATCACTCCAAAGGAGAATTTTACTACTTTTTCTGTAGAGAATCCTGTTTGTGATATTGTAACACACATCTTTTTGCAGGACAAATGCACTTATCTTTTGCTTGATTATACTTCATAGATCTTTACTATTAAGTAGTCTCTCATTTTCACCATACAGACATAAAATCTGGGGGTAGTCTGACAGTTTTTATTTCTCTTTCTAAACACTTTACATTTATCCATTTGGAAATACAAATTTTACAATCTCAAACGGAAGCAAATTTGAAGGCAATACAACCCATTTCCAATAACCCAATCCCATATTATACTCTCAAATTTCTAGGTAGACATCTACATAAACAAAGATATCAAAAAAGCTTAAAAGTGACAAATACATTCAATGCTCATGTTTTCAGAATACCATTTAAGTCAAATATGTTAATGTCAAAGTCACACAATTACTTGTTTTTAGCTATCAGTTATAAAAGGAAGACCTATGTAAACACTTGTTTAAAAACTAAGACAAATGGAATCTACAGCTCTTTAATGAAGCACTAAGTAAAATTTCAATACAGAGAAGCACCTGTATTTTGAGATAATGTAAGATCAAGCCAATACTAACAACTCAAATTATGAGCATTTCTATTAGAAACTTATCTAAGTAAATTTGTTAGCATCCGTATTTCTAAGCTCATGGCCAATTCACCTTTCTAGTAAGATTCAAATATATATTTGATATGGCTCTTTCACATTAATCCTGAATTAAAAGAATTAACTGAATATTGAATTGAAAGAATTCTAACACACTTTTAGAGATGTGCTTCTATTAACTCAGTGAAATAAAATTCACTTTTCTCTTTTCTGAAAATTTCTCCTTACTGAGAGAAATAGGGATGGAGTGGGCAAAAGAAATAGAAGATTCTGAATATAAGTCAACTCTTGTAAATCAAATTTCCTTCTTGTGTTGACTAAAACATAGTACATTAAAATTCTGTTTATTATAGATATTTGCAAAAATTCCCTTACTACCACAACATTTGGTTATTTCCTTCTTTCTACCTGTGGACATAGTACTTACCTTACCTCATTTTAACTAAAGTCTTTCATTACACTATAAAACATATACAAGATAGGAAGTTCATTATAGAAATAAACTTCACCACAGTCAAGGAAAACTCATCTTTGTCCCCCAAATTTCACAAAATGGACATTTCAAAATAAGCTGTTTATGTGATTCAGAATTTCCTGTGAGGATTAAAACACCCTACCACAGAAGACAAATTAGTAAATTTGGATAGCATATATGGCACACTTACCCCTTTTTGGTTATTAGGTTTTCTTTAAAACAATGCTAACTAAATATTCATCCAAAACATTACTTATTCAAAGTGATCTAATTTACAAACTAAAACAATGGTAGTAAATTTCACACTGAGATGAAGGTGAGAGCAAGGTGACTCACATTGGCACTGAATTTTCTTTTAACAGGGAACATTAATCATTTGTAAACAAAACCCATTCTTAAACCACAGTGAGCAAAAAACACGCTATACATCCATTCAAGGGATTACTTCCTACCCTCCTCTGTCACTTCAATTAAGATAGCTGTGTAGTCAGGTTTTACAAATATTAAAAGCAAGGAAACCTGGAGCAAAAGAAGTGAGAACTAGAATATCCAGATGAAGCACAGCAGTTAGGATATATGGGAAAACACAAACACAAGGCTGGATAATATTAGGCAGATCTCAGACCTAAGAGTTGCAGAAATAATTTTTAAATATCACTACCACCAGTATCATTCATTGGAAATTAAGAGAAGTTAATTTTCACATTGGCCTCAAAGTAACACTAAATCTTAAGGAGATGAAATATCTTAGCATATAAAAAAAGAACTTTTATTCTTTTGCCTTTTTTGGTTTTTCCCAAATTAATGAAAAACTATAAACTAAATAAAGAATGCAAACCACCCTAAATCTTGTGCAATAACACAACCTAAGATTATGATATCTATGGTAAGTCTTACAACAAAGTGTAGTTATTTAATCCATATTCAATACAAGATGCTTAAAATTTTTATCAAAGAAATGGACAATGATTTGAAAATACGTAAAACCTCGTATTTCAGGGAGAGAAAAAGCATGAATAAAGAGTATATTAAAAAATAATTTGGATTCATTACTCTTTGTACAGAAAGAAAAACTGAATCATTAACAGAAATTTGCTGTGTGGCATTGTTCCAAACAAGTAGTAAGAGGAATGCAATCTAAAAGAAAGTAACTGTGAAAGTAAAATTATTTCTGTAAGAAGTGTACAATCTTAAAACACTGAACTACTTTTGTTTTGCTCAGAGTGGTCTGAGAATAGAGGCAGAAATTACAGAATATGAAATACAATGTATTTACATACTGAAAATTTACAATACTGATATTCCCATTAAAATATTACCTACTTGAACTTAGATACTGAATGCTTTTAGAAAAATTAATACATATTTTAAATGAGAGAATGCAATTAACATTACCAACAGCTCAAACACAAAAAAAATTAAGATGGGACAGACATTAACAGCTTGCCAACATCATTAAGTTTCCAGTTAAATTAAGAATTTGCCCTTTTAGCCATTCATCACTTTAATAATAAATTACATTATTGTTTTATTTATATACACGCTTACTGACATTCACGTTAGCTTCCAAGTTACTTGTATTCCATTTAGTCCATTTAAGATTTACATGAAAGCTCAAAAGGACTCATTTAAAAACTTCTATAAAGGTCAAAAGACCCTATTATGATAATAATTAAATGTGCAAATAGTTATTTTGTTTGTTTAAAAGTTTTTCACTTGAATATACTTAATCCTAGCCCCCAACCCTGTAAATTCACATCTACATCCGCAATAAATACTGTTTGGTATAGTAGCAAAGGTACAATATTCCAGGATAACAGAATTTTTTGCCCTAGAAATGCTTATGTAAAATTATGCTTGGATGAAGGCCCATAACAATATTACAACTCAATTCTGATTAATGTACAAACAAAACATGGGAATTTTGGTATGGTACACATCAGTGATTAAGAAAAAATGTCAACAATAGTTTGCAAGTTAGGAATTTATAGTTAATGTCTGAATGTAATGAAACTCAAGCCATGATACAGTTAGGTGTACCCATTACTGGAATGTAATGTTAGTTAATTCAAAGTATTTAAAATTAACAATGGACTTTTCAAGGAGTTTACTTGGCTGACTATGCTAATTTAACTAAAACCAGGAAGAAAACTCATTAACTTTGGGTATAATCTGGTTCAGAAGCCCCTTGATGGGCATATCCAATCTTGGAGATGATTAAAAATGTACGTAAAAATGTACGAAAGTTTTGTTATCATGCCTTCAGTAATTAGAAGCTTGCTGATAAATGGCAAAGTCTAAATAAAAATATAACTTGTAGAACCTGTACCTTACTATAAATGAAATGGTTGATATAGTTATGCATTTCAAGTAATAAGCTGGGCACAATTCACCTTAACCAACTGATGGACCCTGAGAATTTTTTTCATAAGATGGGATTAAGATCTATTCAACCCAAGGGGAAAAAAACTACATCTTTAAAATTTAGTGTTTAGATTTACATGACACAACATTTAATCCTTACATCCAAAAGCAGTATTAATTTCAATAAGCTCAGTTTTAAAGTGAGAGATGTTCTGCTTAATACTAAATGTTTTGAGATTTATATTAAGTTCTATAATACAATACATGGAAAACTATTTTAAAATTAAAGTTTTGATAAATATTTAAGATGCATGTTCGAAATGCTAGGAAAGTATCAAAACTGGCCTTTCACTTAAAATAGCCCATGAAACTGTAAATAATGTAAAAGCTAATGTACCATAAAAATAAGATTTACATGCTTATTTTATAAATAGTATTATTCAAAAAGGATCTCATTTGCTAAAATATTATCTATTATAGTTAAAGAAACTGCTATTCTGTCACAGAATTACATACACTTGATAGTCTTTAATTTTTGCCCATAACAATTTAAATACTAACAATTACCATGACTAAATTTTCAGTGTTTCCCATGATTATGGAAAATAACTGAGTAAAGAGTAGTTACTGATAAGGGGTTTGTTTTAGCCTAATTTAATCTGGATATGCCACCAACATATAAAGAAAAATTATTTGTTTACAGAATAACCTTTGTGTCACATGCACAAGCCTCACAGTGCCCTCCCCCTACTTTTCACATGAATAAATGCTGTTCACAAATATAAAAATAAAATTACACGTGAAAATGAAGTATAAACAGACAACTTCCCGCTTTATGAAAAATGTACACAAGAAATAGTTTTAAAATACAGAAAAAAAGACACAATGATTATGGTTTATGAATGAAACATCAAATAAAATTATTTCAAGGTTATTCTACCTAGGATGCATGATTTGATACAATTTAAAATTCTTAGATATGGAGTACCCTGAACCCATTTTAATTAAGTTTCATATCTTCTTTGCAAATTAAAGGATACGGTTTCTTTTATTTTAAAACAAAAACCAGATGCCAGGAAAAAGTGTCTCTTCTAAAGAATATTTTTTTAAGTACAAAAGGTCTTTCAATGCTGAGAAACCATCCTCCTGTATTATAAGCTATTATAGTGTTAGATTTTCTTTAAAAGTTTTAGGGAGTTAGTTCAAGAAGGGAAACTTTCAATTTGCTTTTAAAAGTCCAAGTACTATATATATATATATATATATATATATATATATATATATATATGCGCACATATATCATATATATATGTATGGATTAACTTCCTCTATTTTATGTTTCAAATTACATGCAAACTATCTGTGCAATTAAGACAATTCCAATTTTTAGATTTTAGAAGTAGACATGAGTCCTCTTGATTGTTTTCTTGCTTTCTTAAGACCATTAACAATCTCAAAGTTTTAACTCAGCAATACAATATTCAAGGATAAAAGGTCAAATTTTTTTTTTACCTGTCATTACTCACCTGTCATTTGTCTCAGATGTTTCCAGAAGATTAAATTCAGAACAAGTAGTTGGACCATTTAAAATGTAGGTATATACTGTATAAACAATAGCCTTGGAGTTATAATTACTGTTAATAACACATATGCTAAATATAACAGGAACAAGGAATACCCACCTTCTTCTAACGATGACGATACTCGCGCTCTCGGTCCCGTTCTCGGTCCCGATCTCGGTCCCGGTCCCGGTGTCTCTCTCGTTCTCTGCTTCTCTCTCTATAATAATCATCATGACGATCTCTACTACGGGATTTATGACGCCGACTCTTTTCTCGTGATCTACTATGGTCCCTCTCTCTTGATCGTTCACGTCTTCTAAAAGGAATTACTGGATTAATGCTCTCCATAAGTGGATAGCAGTGTTTAAAAGTACCCGAGGCAAAAAATTCTTTACAAATCTAGTTTAGACTTAGGATATTCTGAACTTCCAATAATGATTTACCAACTCACCAACAAGCATGAACTAGAAATTCCATTTTTAAAAATATTCACCCCCAAACTAGGAACCAGACACACAGGGGCAATACATCTTATCATCTGTAACATCTAATAGCCTAAAACAGACATGTAGTAACTGAAAGAAAAACAGAAAGGTAAAGGAGAAAAAATTTCAAAGGACATGTTGTTTCAAACTAAATGTACAGAAGGTAGTTATTTTAGACATAAAATTCATTAAATTATGAGACTTAAATACATAAAAATTACCACCCATTGGTAATCTAAACCTATATGTAAGGTGATCTAAACCTATATGTAAGTATCAATTTTACATTTATAACTATCCCAAATACGGTAACTATCCCAAATATGATTCATCATGAGTCCTACTCCACTAAGAAACTTTCTTATATATGTTTGCTGCAGGGGTGTGTGGTGAGGAGCTGGGAGGCATGGTGGGAAGCAGAGTTCAAAACTTAGCACTTATGACCACTGAAAATATTGGCATACAATTCACACTGTTATTCAATAAAAAGAAATGTTTCATGAGCTGCCTTCAAAAACAAAACAAGGGCGCCTGGGTGGCTCAGTCGGTTAAGCGTCTGCCTTCGGCTCAGGTCATGATCCCAGGGTCCTGGGATCAAGTGCCACATCGGGCTCCCTGCTCAGTGGGGAGCCTGCTTCTCCCTTTCCCTCTGCCTGCCTCTCCCCCTGCTTGTGTGCACGCTCTCTTTCTCTCTGTCAAATAAACAAATCTTTAAAAACAAAACAAAAAAAAACAAAAACAAAAGCAGGTAATTTAACCAAAGTATACTGCTTAAAATACTTTTAGAAATTCTGCTAAATTCTTCACAATTCTGGACTTCAAGCTCTATTACAAAGCTGTATCACCAAGACAGCATGGTACTGGCACAAATATAGACACACAGATCAATGGAACAGAATAGAGAACCAAGAAATGGACCCTCAACTCCATGATCAACTAATCTTCGACAAAACAGGAAAGAATATCCAATGGAAAAAAGACAGTCTTCAACAAATGGTGTTGGAAAAACTGGACAGCCACATGCTGAAGAATGAAACTGGACTATTTCCTTTTTTTTTTTTTTTTTTTTAAGATTTTACTTACTTGAGAGACAGTGATGCATGCACAAGCATGACAGAGGGAGAAGCAGATACCCTGCTGAGCAGGGAGCCCAATTCGGGACTTGGTCCCAGGAACCTGAAATCATGACCTGGGCCAAAGGGCAGCCGCTTAACCAACGAGCCACCCAGGCGTCCAGTTTCCTTACACCATACACAAAAATAGACTCAAAATGGATGAAAGACCTAAATGTAAGACAGGAATCCATCAAAATCCTAGGAGAACACAGGCTAGCAACCTATTCGACCTCAGCCGCAGCAACTTGCTAGACATGTCTCCAAAGTTAAGGGAAGCAAGGGCAAAAATGAACTATTGGGACTTCATCCAAATAAAAAGCTTTTGCACAGCAAAGGAAACAGTCTACAAAACCAAAAGACAACCGGCAGAATGGGAGAAGACATTTGCAAATGTCTTATCAGATAAAGGGCTAGTATACAAAATCTATAAAGAACTTACCAAACTCAACACCCAAAGAACAAATAATGCAATCAAGAAATGGGCAGAAGACATGAACAGACATTTCTCCAAAGAAGACATCCAAATGGCCAACAGACACATGAAAAAGTGCTCAATATCACTCGGCATCAGGGAAATACAAATCAAAACCACTATGAGATACCACCTCACACCAGTCAGAATGACTAAAATTAACAAGTCAGGAAACGACAGATGTTGGCGAGGATGTAGAGAAAGGGGAACCCTCCTACACTATTGGTGGGAATGCGAGCTGGTGCAGCCATTCTGGAAAACAGTATGGAGGTTCCTCAAAAAGTGAAACAAGGCAGAGGATCATAAGGGAAGACAGGAAAAAATGAAACAAGATGAAACCAGAGAGGGAGACAAACCATAAGAGACTTTTAATCATAGGAAACAAACTGAGGGTTGCTGGAGGGGAGTGGAGGAATAGGGTAACTGCATGATGGACATTAAGAAGGGCATGTGATGTAATGAGCACTGGATATTACATAAGACTGATGAATCACAGGCCTGTACCTCTGAAACCAATAATACAATGTATGTTAATTAATTGAATTTAAATTAAAAAATGTTAAAAAAAAGAAAGAAAGAAAGAAAGAAATTCTACTAAATTCTCAAATTCACAATAGGGAAATAACAATTGCCTGTAAGCTGAAGTATCTATTTTGTATTTTTGCACCAGACAGCTAGACTTAGCAAACATTATTAGATGCTAAGCTCCCTGATCAAGGTAGAAGTTCTTATTAGTAGAGCTTAAAAAATTACAAAGAACACTACGTAAGGTATGGTCTTCGGCTACGATAAATTTGTTTGGATACAAAGATCCTTACTTACACTGGGTCAGAAAGGTACTAGAAGTTGGTGACCATGACAAAGACAAGCTCCTTTCCCTTATCTTAATGAAGACTTTAACACCAGATAAAGTACACTGAAGACAGATCTATGAATATCATGTACAGATTAAAAATCTACCTTTCAAAAATATGGAAAATTTCAAGGTTAGCTGCAATGCTAAAAAAAGGAATTACCTAATGAGAAAACTTAAGAATAGATCATTCATTCATTAACTCCTTTGTTCAAAGAAATATTTATTTAGCACCTATTCTGTACCAAACACTGTTTAGTCATTAGAAATATTGCAGTGAACAGGACACGTAAGGCCCCTTCCATCTTCCAACATGTGTTCTAGTGAAAAGAAATGTGCAATAATAATAAGGAAAAGGAGCGCCTGGGTGGCTCAGTTGGTTAAGGGTCCAACTCTTGGTTTCGGCTCAGGTCATGATCTCAGGGTTATGAGAATGAGCCCCATGTCAGGCTCTGAGCTCAGCATAGAGTCTGGCTGGGATTCTTTCCCTCTTCCTCTCCCTCCCCCTCAAATAAATAAAATTTAAAAAAAAATAGATTATGGTAAGTACAATGAATATGGTTAAGTACTATGAAAGAAATAAAAAGAACATGACAGAATAACCTGGGAGAAGACCTCTCCTAAAAGTCAGATAGAGTTGAGCATGAAGAGTAAGAAGCCAGCTATGTGAAGAGCCAGGGAAAAGGGCTCCAAGCAGAAGGAATATCAAGTATAAAAACAGTGAGGTGATTAAGTATTGATGTATCAAGAGGAAGAAAAGAGAGACAACTGTGACTAGAGAATAGTGGGCAAGAGGTGAGGTACACAATGAGGCTGAAAAGACAGGAAGGTATCACACAGTGCCTCAATGTTTACAGTCTTATTCTAAAAGTAACCAGAAACCTTTGAAGGGTTTTAAAAGCAAGCAAATACCTGACATTTGATTCAATGTAAAAAAAGAAAAAAAAAAATCACTCTAGCTGTTGCATAAACAGTAATAAGTAAAATCAAAGTCCTATTTTAAAGTCCCCAACACAGTATTTTTTCTATTTGTAAAGTAACAGTTTTAAATAGACATGAGACAGGAAAGTTTTACCTTGATCCAGAACCGTAAGACTTGGATTCAATTCCATGAAGGCAATCTTGCAAAGAGCTAATAAGAACTTTGCAACGATCATCAGCAGATACTTTGGATTGTTTAATTAAAGAAATTGCAGTTACCAATGTCTCAATAGCACTCCCATAATCACCTATGAGGGAAAGGAGAGGGATTGAAATCAAATAAATTGTTTCCAAAATACCACCAAACCGTTTGGGGTAAGAGTAATAAAGCATTTTATAAAAGAAGAACACTACAATAACTACAGAAGATATCTTAATTTTTTTAGTGTTTTGCCATTTGGAAAAAGCTCTTATGTGCATGAAATTAGCACAATTTGTTATTATTATAGCTGTGTAAATCAGGTTAATTTGTAAATATGAGAATCAAATTTAAGTCATTAAATGTAAGGACTAAAATTTAAATCTAGGGAGCCTGGGTGGCTCAGTCGTTAAGCATCTGCCTTTGGCTCAGGTCATGATCCCAGGGTCCTGGGATCGAGTCCCACATCGGGCTCCCCGCTCAGCAGGAAGCCTGCTTCTCCCTCTCCCTCTCCCACTCCCCCTGCTTGTGTTCCTGCTCTCACTATCTCTCTCTCTGTCAAACAAATAAATAAACTTTTAAAATAAAATAAAATAAAATAAAATAAAATTTACATCTACACCTAAATATTTAAAATTATGGATCTTTTCATTACTGTGACACATAGCTTCCTTCAATGTCTTTTAAATAAACAAAAGTACAATTTGGGGATATGAATATAAGTACTAAATGCAAATAACCAATCTTCAAGATTGCACATAGTTTTAGGTCATTCCTAATAACATAAATAAGAAATATTAATACAGGAAGAAATATATATACAAACCAGCACTGGCATCAGACACAGCTCTTGAAATAGCACTGCTTGAGATTGCCCTATTTCTATTCATGATTTCTTCAAACTCAGCTTCACTCAATGGCGTTCTTGCAGTATCCATTTCCCTGTAAAATAAAAATAAACCTTAAATTGTACTCAACAAATTTTCTAAGTTAGTCATAATAGTATAAAACAATTCATATTAGTTGCTTTTGACAAGTGCCTCAGAGCTAGTAGTTATTTTTCCAGAGTGAAGCATACTATTTATCCTACAAAGACAAGTCTAAGCAAAATTCTCTTACACCACTATCTTTCAGCTGAAATAAAGTAGCAACTTAGAAACCTTGCCTTTCTGGAGGCCAGAAATAATGTATTTAGATATCTGCAATATAATATTTTTCAGTCATACAAAAACAGATATAGTAAATTGTTCTGATGAATATATATAAGATAATTATATATTATTATATCTTTTATTTATATATATTTTTAAATGTTGGGAACAAAAAGTACAGCCCTACACAAGTAAGGAATCTGGTTACATTTATGTCTGGATCCTCTAGGCACAGGACCCAACTCACAACAGAAGGATAACAAATGTCTGATTAATTAATAGAACTTCAGGCAAGGACAAGATCTTAGACCATCTTGTTTGCCACTGAATCCCCAGAAGAGTATCTGGCAAATATAGTAAGTGTAAACAACTGTTGAAAAAAATGAATTAAGTGCCAAAATTTTCTAAAGCTGCTTCACAACTGTACACTGTGTCAACTATACTTCAATAAAAAAAGAAAAAACTGTACATGTACAGTATAGGAAAAGGAAAATTTTTTGCCATCTGAGTTACTAGTTACTAGATAAGACACTGAGTTGAGGGACACAGTAGCAGTTCATTCCAATGAAATGAGAAAAGAGATAATCTAAGCTTTTGCATGCTTTTAAGGTATTACTGTTATTCCCCAAACTTTATAAACATCATGAGCAAATTACAAGTTGTTCAAAATACAGGTATATTTTCAACTAAATGCTGTGACTTGTGCCCATCTTATCCCTCTTAAAAAAAAAAAAAAACCCACGTAAGATAATTAGTTTTCTCTAATTTTCAATAAAAAATTAGCCATTAATAACCATCCCCCCATTCATGAAAACCTAATACTGCAGAAATTCTATTATGTAAGGAAAAGGACAGGAAACTCAAATTTTAAATAATCAAACCAAGTCACGTAATCCACTCTCATATACTAAAGGTGAACACTTAATACGAAGTCACTCACTGGAATTAAAGTGAACAGAAGTTATACTGGTTTGGCAGTTCTAACAGTTTTCTAAAGAAAACAGCATTTTTTAAAAAAAGATTTTATTTATTTATTTGAGAGAGAGAACATGAGTGGGGTAGGGGGTGGGGCAGATGGAGAGGGAGAAGCAGACTCCCCGCTGACCAGGGAGCTCAACCTCGGGCTTGAACCCAGAACCCTGAGATCATGACCTGAGCCAAAGGCAGACACTTAACCAACTGAGCCACCCAGGTGCTCCAAAACAGCATTTTTGATAGTCATATAGATGCAACCTCAACAAATGGAAAATGGTCAATGGGCTTTGCTTACAACATCAAATTTATCGCCATGAGCCTGTGCAATTGCATGGAGTTAGGCAGATTCTCAAATCCATTCCTTTAGGACATTATCAGACAAAATGAAATACAAAGTAGTTTAATAGTTATAGTTTAAAAATATAAACTCAGAAGAAATTAAAGTGGGCAAAAGATTATAAACCTAGCTCTCTAAATTATGTTTTGAGTACGGATAGTTTTTAAAGGACTTCGAAAGGGGGTAAGAGATCACTTACTTCAATAGTGATTTCCACCCAGCTCTTCTCCAAGGATCACCATTAATTATTTTAATTTCCACAACTGTGTTTTACAAGCCTTCATCTACCCAAATATATTTGTAAATTATTGAATGCTCCCGTTTTAATTAAAAGTTGATAATTTGCTACTCAGGACTCCTGATCAGCATGAGGTAATCAACAGTACCTTATATAACAAACTAATCTAACTCCTAAAACGAAGAAACTTTAGTGCTCTGTGTATTATCACCAATGGTAAAGGAGATTCATTTTAAAATCTTAAAAGTAGCTTAAGGCCATTTGCTCACTTAAATTATCTTTATTAACCTCTTTTAACTTAAAAAATAATGAAAATGAATCCCCAGGATTTAGTGACTTGCTCTAAATCATGCAGCTTTATTAAGTGGCAGAGGTAGATTATTCCCAACAGTTCTATATGTCTTTCACCATATGATACTGCCTCTTCTAACAAGAGAAAATATAGAAAATTAAATATCTGGGGGAAAGGTCATAATTAAAAAAAACAAAAACCTTAGTGATGACACTGTGGAGTACCTTTTACCAATCAAATACACCAAGTCTACCGTCATAGATACATACTAACTTACCTTCCAGGAGGCCCATAGTCACCCCTATCATATGGTGGGGGTCGGCCATATGGATCTGTTGGTGGTGGACCCCGGCTATCTGAAGTAGGCATGCCGCTGTTAGTCGGTGGAGGAAAGAAAGCCGGGTTCACATGTGGAGCTGGTGGTGGGGCACCTGGAGGTGGTCCAGGAAGATGCGGAGGAGGAGCAAGTGTAAGGGGTGGCCCAAGAGGGCCAGGTGGGCGAGGTGGAAAGGGGCCTGGAGGTGGAGGTGGTCCCTGTTGTGGAGGTGGCGGACCAGGAGGGGGGCCGTAGCCTGGAACTGGAGGTGGAGGGCCAGGAGGAAGCGGACCCAATGGAGGCTGCCCAAAAGGTTGTCCAGGAAAAAGAACTGGTGGTGGAGGGCGATCTCCTCGATTAGGAGGCCCAGCTAAAGGAGGAGGCAGAACCTGACCAGGAGGTGGAGGACCCGGTGGACCAGGTGGGCCTGGAGGCCCTAAGGGTGGACGTGGTGGAGTCTGTCCAGCTATAGAATAAAGGAGAGAGAGGAGAGAGAGAGAAAAAAAACCACTTCAATAAGGTACTGTAAACTTTATGCCAAGATTATACTTTTAAAGCACAACTCATAGACCAAGATTCTCTTTAAATGAAACCCATATGGTAAATGCTACACTAACAACTACAAAAGTGAAGTATATCTTTACAAATTTAACTAGTTCAATTTATGCTTAAGAAAAATTATTGAAACAAAAAACGTTAATAAAGAAGATTATAATGCTTAGAGATAGTTTCCACCTTTCAGCGTACACACATTTCTTACAGTGAAATCACCCACCTTATATTCTACTCTGATGCCAAGCTAGAAAGTGAAACAAGGAAAAATGGTCTTGAAAGGATTTTTTAAGAGGTAAGAAAATAAGACGGATGTAAATATTCTATATATAAGTCAAGCAAGTTTGGAGAAAAATAAAGACCTTTTAGGCCAAAAATGGGTATTTCCTCTATGCTGTGCCCCATATGCCATGGAATCCTAGTTTCCAGGAACAAAGGCCGAGTTCCTTTAACAAGATGCTTGATCAAATTTCCTGGATTCCAAAAATAGCATAACAAGGAGAGTAAGTCACATTAATAATGCATTACTTGAAAAAGAGAGAAAAGGAAAAGAGGTATTAAGGTAGACACATTTTATCCATGGTAATTTAAGAAAAATTTTACCTGGAAAAGGTGGGGGTGGCCCTCCTGGTCCTGCTGGTCCAGGAAATCTGTCCCCACCGGGAACAGCCCCTGGAAAACGGCCCCGTCCTCTACCACCTTGTGGAAATGCTGCACGTGAACTGCCTCCTGGAGGACCAGCTTTACCTTCCCCAGACATTTGTCCTGATTGTGTAGCTGCAAATATCCAAATACTCATAAATAGCATTTATTAAAATAGTCCTCTGAAATGTAACCACTGCTATTAGAAACAACTCTATTTCAAAGTTCTGTATGCTATAGGCTAACTTGCAGATGCCTTGGGCCTATCCACACTACATGAGGAAGTATTGGCTAGAAAACTTTCACATCTAGTTAAGTTCTTTTGAAGTCTCAAAATATCCAGACTTAAATGTATTTCCAGTGAGTAAATGAGTTACTTTCAAAATACCAGTACTCTACAGCAGCCAAGACTAAAATTCTCCCAACAGAAATCTGAATTTCAGTAAGCATAGATTACTTTAATTTTGTATCATATTCTTCAGTTAAGTCTTAAGTGCTAAAACATTAAATGAAAAACAACCACTTGAATTTCTGTTAATTGCATGATCATCCACCTTATCTCTTTAAGTGATAGCATTCATTAAGCGTGTAATGGCAAATCTTTTCTATTATTCACTTTACCAAGTGGTGGAAGGTCTTGGTGCCAAGCAGAAAATCAACGAGTATTTTCTGGTTACCAGTTGTTTCTCCCCCACCACAACACACATCCACATAACCTTCCTTCAATCTAAGAATTAGAATGTAGTTTCTTCCTTTCTCTAGGATGGGAATGACAGGACAAGAATGGCAGGGCTATAGAACTTGCACACTGTTATATAATACTGGGTCTGAGGGAGGTGGAGAAAAATGGGACTAGGTTTTCAGTACACTGGACCACAGTCACAAACCAGATTTAATTCAAAGGATAGACTTTCTAAAATGGATTCTCCAATGAACTAAATATTAAGATGACTTCTCTAGTGTAGTATCTAACAAACACTAGCAACACTGGTTAAAATGCACATCTTTTAATAAAGGCCTCTGAGGGATTGCTTACTTTTCCTGGACTGCATTTCAAATTGACTCAGGAACTGTTTATTGCATGGAGTTACAACAGGATTCTGACCATGAAGTTCTCTTTTAGGCAACAGATCCATTAACTTTTTTGAGGATGCTTCAGATCCAACACCAACAAGGGCAAACCTAAAAGATGTTTAAAGGAGTGAGGGTAGGTGAGGAGAGATTAACAAAGCTACTGTTATTAAAAAGGAAATGGTGTGATTTTACCTTTATCTAAGAAAAATGAAAATATTTCTTAAAACGATACAAGTTCACACTTTCATCTTTAACTTTTTCAAAATAACAACATAGCATACACTTTGCTCATTTAAGGTGTACAATCCAGTGTTTTTTTAGTATATTCAGAGTTTTACAACCATCACCACAAACAATTTTAGAGCATTTTCATCATCTCAAAATGAAACTCCATACTCGTTAGCTGTCACTCCATTTCCTCTCATCCCCCAACCCTAGGAAACCATTAATTCACTTTCTGTCTCTATGAATTTGCCTATTCTGGACATTTCATATATATGAAATTATACGACACGTGATCCTTTGTGATTAGCTTCTTTCACTTAGCATAATGTTTTCAAGGTTTATGCATGCTGTAGCATGTATCATTACTTAATGTCTTCTTACGGCTGAATAGTATTTCATATGGATATAGCACATTTAAAAAAGTATACATCAGTTGGTGGGCATTTGGGTTGTTTCCATTTCTTGGTTATTATGAATAATGCCCTGTGAAAAGATGCCCAACATCACTATCAGGGCAATGTAAATCAAAACCACAATGAGATGCCATTTCATATCCCATAGGATGGCTATAATCAAAAAGATAAAAAGTGCTGATGAGGATGTGGAGAAATTAAAAATTTCATACACTGCTGATAGGAAAGTAAAATGCTGTGGTTACTTTGACAAATCATCTGGCAATTCCTTCAAAAGTTAAATACAGAGTTGACATATAATCCAATAACTCCAATATTGAGTGTACGTATGTGTGTATATACATATACATACACACACACACACACATACACACACCTAACAGAACTGAATATGTGCTCATACAAAACTGGTACAAGAATATTCATAGGGGCATTATTCACAACAGCAAAAGTGGAAACAACCCTAATGTCCACCAAATGATGGATGGAATAAAGATGGAGTATATCCATATGGTATTCAGCCATAAAAAGAATTAAATGCTGAAAAAGAAGAAGAAGAATGTAGCAGGAGGGGAAGAATGAAGGGGGGGAAATCGGAGGGGGAGAAGAACCATGAGAGACAATGGACTCTGAAAAACAAACTGAGGGTTCTAGAGGGGAGGGGGTTGGGAGGATGGGTTAGCCTGGTGATGGGTATTGAGGAGGGCATGTTCTGCATGGAGCACTGGGTGTTATGCACAAACAATGAATCATGGAACACTATATCTAAAACTAATGATGTAATGTATGGGGATTAACATAACAATAAAAAAAATTAAAAAAAAAAAGAATTAAATGCTGATACATGCTATAACATGGCTGAATCTTGGAAACATTACGCTAAGTGAAAGAAGTCAGTCACAAAGGACCACATACTGTATGATTCTATTCACATGAAATGTTCAGAATAAGCAAATCCATAAAAATAAACTGTTAAAGGGTATGGGATTTCTTCTGGGGGTGATGAAATGTTCTGGAATTAAAAAGTGATAATAAATATACTAAAAACCATCAAACTGAACATTTTTATTTTTTATTTACTTATCTTTAAAATTATTTTTTATTTATTTATTTGGGAGGGGAGAGAGCATGTGTGCGCACAAGCAGGGGGAGCAGCAGGCAGAGGGAGAAGCAGGTTCCCCACTGAGCAAGGAACCCGATACAGGACTGGATCCTAGGACCCTGGGATCATGACCTGAGCCGAAGGCAGACACTGAACCAACTGAGCCACCCAAGTGTTCCAGACTAAATATTTTCAAAAGGCAAATTTTATGGATGTGAATTATATCTCAATTAAGAAAAATAAATTTGAAATAGAAAAAAAGAAAAAGAGAAAGAAAGAAGAAAAAAATGAGAGAGAAAAAAAGAATGGCTCCAATTTCATATAGTTATAGGATATTCTAGATTATTCTCAGAAGGGCTCTTAGGAACTTAGAACCCTTCTCTTCCTAATGTTCAAAATGGCTCTTTAACTAGATCCCTCATTCTAGTCAACAAACAATTCTGCTGTGTGACTCAAGATTATCTTGGGTCACAACACTTAGAAACAATTTAATGAATTCATTAATTTAACAAGTATTTATTGAACACTATCACCTACATGCCAGACACAATCCAAGGCTAGGGACACAAGAGTGAACAAAACAAAATTCTTCCTCTCGTGGAGCTTACAATCTAATGGAGACAAGACCAGTAAGTAAAATATACTATAATAAAGAAACAGAGTGAAAGGAGCAGAAGGTAATTATTTTGCATAAGATGATGAGGAAAGAGAACTCTTTCAAGAGTCCTGAATGAAGTGAAAGAGAGATCCATGTGGATATCTGGGGGAAAAACCAAGAATAAGAAACTACTAGTGTAAAAATCCTACATAGGAATGTGTTTGAAGAACAGCAGAGATAATGTGGCTGAAACAGCATAAGGAAGGCAAAGAATAGTACGATTTAAGGTCAGACAAGTGGTGGGGAATAGATCACATAGTACCTTCTAGGCCACAGTAAGATTCTGGCTTTTACTCTTAAGTGATAGGGGACCATTAGAAGAAGATCTGAGCAGACAAATATTGATGTCACTTTTTTCCGACGTTTACACTGTGCAGTAACATAAGCTGTACGGGATTTAGGGTGAAAGCAAGAACACCAGGTAGAAGGCTATTACAAAAGTTCAAGTAAGAGATAATAGTAGCTTGGGACCAGGTAACAGAAGTGAAGTTCATAAGAAGTGGTCGGATTCCACATACATTTAGAAAATATTCTTAATGTAAGCTAATACACTGAACATGAAACAAGCATACTAAGGCATATTCCTTATCATTCTGCATCTAGCAATTTATCTTAAAAAAATCCAAAATCTGCACTTGAAGGTTTATATAAAATGAAGCCTGCTGTAACATTATTTATAATAGGGACTGAAACTCAAATAACCAAAAATAAGAATAGTAAAATAAATTACTGTAGCATATAAGGTATGATGGAAAGAATTAAGACATTAGAGAAGATGTGAATTTATGGATAAATGTTTTACTCATGTTATGAAACACGTGAATTATAATCCTGTTCTTTTCGTTTTTTTGCACTAAATATATTATATGAGCACTAGGGGAAAACCTGCAAGTATATTCACACTTAAGAGTGATCATGTATGGATGGCGAGCTTATGGCTTTTTATTTTCCTATTTCTGGGTACCTGTATTTTATAATGTTGCTCTAATAATCCTATCTCGTGTATATAATTTAATAATTAAACAAAACATTCATGTTACATTATTCTCCAGCTGCCCATCTTTCCCCATCACTTAATCACAGGATAATAATGCTTCTTCAAACTGTCTTTTCAATGATCATTTCAACCACAAATGGAGAAAACTCAGGAAAATTAAATAGACCTAATCTGCCCACACTTCCAGCTTCACTAGGTTTTAGTAAGTAAGATCACAGGGTAGACAAAATAAGTGAAATGAAGGGAATCTCTGCCCAAGAACCTTCTGCCAATGTGAATAATAAAGCCTGCATATAGTTAGCATTAAGAATAGTTACTCCCAAAATTACAATCACTAGCTACTAACATATTAGGGGAAAAACGAAATTAAAATTCTTACCCCTTTGACTGGCCATTTGCCCGATTTTCAAAAAATTTTATCTCCAAAATATCATTTACTCCCAAAGAATGAACTGCTTCAGTTAAGTCTTCATCTGTTGTCCACTGCAAGACATTTCCCCCTCATTAGCCATCAAAACATATGCAAGATTTTAACTGTTTCAACTTAAGAGTAAACTCAGAATAAACAAGAGACAGTTAATGCTCAGTGGAAATCTAAGCAGAGTTACTGCCAGTTAGTCTTTAATTTTTAAATGGTATAAAAGCACCTGAGGACATAACTTCATCCCTTGATAAGAGTTTCAGAAATTAGAAGGTATATTATCCTTGGAGGTAAGATTCATTTTTTTTCTTTTTTTTTTTTACTCTTAAAGAGTTTCTGGTCTCTCCCAATTTTAAACTGCTATGATGTTAAATTTTTAATAAAACCAATCTCACTTACCACTTTTCTCCTTAAAGGAAATTATGTCGGGAAATAAATTCCACCTTATGTTTGAGTATAAGATTAAAAAAAAGCACTGACATGTACTGAGTACATATTATGTACTTTATATCAAATATTTAACTCTTAAAATGATCCTGTTAAGTCCTATTATTACTCCCATTTCTCACAGGGTGCTATGGAGAAATTAAAAAGCTTGTCCAAGATCACAAAAGTAGTAAGTGGACAAGCTACGATTCAAAGTCGTCTTTAGCAATCACTCCTCCCAACTACACTGATAATGCTCCAATATTATAAAACTGCTCAGACTGAGTGGTTGGAGATAGGTTAATTTTTTTAAAAATGTGAACATTTTAAAATAAAATGCTACCAAGGAAAGAAGGATGACAAATTTTGATTTCTAGATAATTTTTAAACTTTCAAATGTATGTTCTAAATGTTTCTAAGTAGAGATGTAAAGATTCTACAGGACTATTTCAATGAGTATTTAAGATTTAATACTAAAAATCATAAATATAATAAATATACACTGAACACCCAGTTAATGAAACTCCCAATTAATAATCTCATAGTCTCATAAAAAACCCAAATTAAAATACAATGCATATAGCATTTTCCATGCATATAGCAGTTTCCATAAATGAGATTTCAAATTTAAAAGCAGAAATGAAATTCAACAAGTTTGTAATATAAATTAGATAATGAAAACTTTTTTAAAAAAAGATTTTACTTTTTTTAAGTAATCTCCACACCTAACATGGGGGTCCAACTCACAACCCCAAGATCAAGAGTCACACACTCTTCTGACTGAGCCATCCAGGAGCGAGCCCTAATAATGAAAACTTTTTAAAACCCCAGGTCAAACTGTTTGTTCCTACAGTTCTGAATCCTGGTTTCAGACCTTATGTGAGTATTTTTCTTTGTAAAACTAGGATGGCAGAAGTAGTAAAGTAAAAAGAATACCTGATTTAAACTCAAAATAAATGAATTATATTTAACTGGAATCTCTACCAAAACAAGCTGAATGACCACAAAATTCAAAACTAGATTTGGAATTTATAATGTTTAAACGTACTTGAATTTCTCTCCTCATTGCATAAACAAGCATAAAGAACAACAAATCTTCAAATTTTTATTTTATAAAACTGGAAGAAATTAACTACTTGAATAGTTCAAAACCAACTACCAATAATTTAATTCATACGTTAAATTTACTTACCCATGTTAGATTTCCAATATACAATGCAATTCTCTTTCCAGTATATGTATAGACAACATTTGGTGCTGCTCCTTTACCCACATCATCACCAACAGTTGGTGGGAGAGTATCCATGTAATCACGGTCTTCTGGGGCATCTCCATTATTTGCAGATGGAGAGATGACATCATCATACAAATCTATCTGATCATGCCCACCATATTCAGCTTCCTGAGACACAGAAATAATGCCCTAAATTATAAAACAGTCAGACCACCACTAAATAGACCTGAATACAAATTCATTCAACTATTTTGTTTTAAAAATCTGGTAGAAGATAAAGCCCCAAAGATCTCAGTAAAAATCTTCTCTTACTTCACGCCACAGATGTATTCTTGAATGGTAACTATAAAGTGAATTTCTATATAATAAATCCTATTTTTCCACTTATATATAATATAGGAAATAATGTTCCTCGGAGAAAAGAATGATATGGAAACAAAATAAAGTAATAATATAAAACTTTCCTTGGAAGTACAATACTCTTAAGAGTAGAAGTAACAATACATGAATGCAAATAGGTGGACTTTAAAAAAATGACACAGAAATATCACAAACAAAACTCAGAGCCATTATAAATCTTTAATATTTAACTGCAGAAAAATACAACTATTATTTTCTATGGTATTCAGGATCTTGTTTCCCACTCTGTGAAAGGTGTTAGTTTTTTAAAAAAAAAGCTCAGTGAGCTAAGCCAAAGGGAAGGGATGAAGAAATGTGGGTACATAAATTATTCCAAATGTCATAACAAATGAACAAGGAAAAGAGAAACAATAAATAAAATACTCGTAAAACTATCCAAATTAGTATCCAGCAACAGTTTCATTATTCTCAGTCAACAAAGAGTTAATGCTTACCTGACTTCTTAGATCTCTAGTCAATTTAGCAAGAGGTATCTAGTCAATTAGCAAGAGAAAAGTGGTATGAACAAGGATCTAGTAAAGCTCTGCCACTGTCACCAGCAGAGTTAAAACAATGCTAGTGGATGCCACTTACATGCCTAAATGGTAAGCAAGGGAAAAAGGAAAACAAAAAAGAAACAAATGTACACAGGAGAAAAATGAAAAAGGAGGGTTCTAGCATAAATAATTACAAGAAAAATGAAATGCAGACGTTGGCAGAACACTCAACAACATTTAAATTGCCCTTCCACAGGCTTGACTAGCCAGAATCAGAAGAAAAACTTTTATCTTCCTGCATTTCCATCACTAAGTATCTAAATCAATGTGAACCAAAAAGTAAAACAAAAAAGAAAAAGAAAAAAAAAAAAAATCAATGTGAACTATTTTATTTTTCTTACAAGGTAGAATATTTGAGATAATAAAAGAACTACAATTATAAAACAACAAACTTGAGAGCTCAGAAATGGGTTATATCCTCTCATAATTTGTTAAGGATGAAGTGTTACATAAATGGCACATAAGGAGGAGCTAAAGGTTCTAATAGTTTTAAGGACTTTTACGAGGACAGAGAAATGACCCAGAGAAAGCATTTGTAATAGGACTATAAACAGATCAACAAAATTTTGTTATTATAGGCCCCAAGAGAACACAGCTATTGCTTTGTTATCCAGAAGAGCGGCAGAGTTAAGATTTTTTTAAAAAAGAAAAAAACCTAAAAGAGGAAATACTAATTATACAAATAGCCAAAGGAATCTGAAATTTACAAACTCATCTTCAGGTAATCTTCTGCATAACTGAGTCAACCAATTTACTAATTATATAACAGCATCTTTACATAACATTTTGTTTTGAGGTAGAATGTCTGTACGACTTATCTATAAGGAATCCAAGATCTCTAGGTTAAGTCACGGAACAAAGCCATCTTTAGCAATGGGCAGAAACTAGACCACAAGTCACTACATTATGTCTTGATTTTATTTTGTTTGTACAGCAATATCAAAATAATCTTTTAGAACTAAGTTTTTGTTAAACAAAGTAACATGCTCAAATTGCAGTGACAGTAAAAATTAGAAAAAAGGAGGATGAGTTTTGTTATGAAGTTTCAGTGTAGCTGAAGCTTCAGGTAGCGTGGTTGCAGCAGTGGTTCCATACACTTAAGATACTAAAAAGATTCCCACAAGCGGTAGTGGGCATTTTAAACTCTTGCAATCCAGTTCTGTACATCAAGTGGAATTATTATTATTATTCAAAGGGAGTTGTGTTTCCATCCTCCTCAGCAGAGATTATAATCACAATATATGGTCTGAGGGAGAGTAAAAAAGAATGCAAGGATTATTTAAATTTTACACTTTCATGAAACAGGTTAACACATTATTTGATTTTTCATTAGTTGTAAATCTAGGAAAATGTTTACTTAAGCAGACAATAATTTACAAGCATAATCGCAGCTACACTAACCTGGTGAATCACAATCACTTACTATTTTTGTCCGTCCACGAATTCCTATGTTGACACCAACCAATTTTCCACATTGATATGATTCTACCAATATTTAGGATCAGCCATTTTGTCTGGTAGTTGGACTGCTTCCAATTGGTTGAAGTATGATGCTAATTGAGACCAGGGTCCTGGGGTTTGATTTCCATGTGGACTAGTTAGCTTCACTCTGTTCCAAGGCCACAGCCTGTACTTCTAGCCCCAACGGTATGCATTTGGACGTGGTGAAAAAATATTAATGAATCTGAATACAATTGCTGCCATTACTTAAAATGAAACTCAAAGCACATATCTTGAAGTATCAGTACTCTTCCTTTTCAGCTTCAGCATATCACATCTATCCTCCACATTAAAAAAAAAAAAAAAAAAGATACAAAACACATCTACTTTCTGTTCCCATTTTAAAAAGGAGGGAAACACACATATTCTGAAATTATGCAAAATGTGTACCATAGGTCATATACAAAGAAGGTGAACTCTGAACATCTACTGAACAAAAAATAGCTTCTACTTTGTCAAAGAGAAATGGTCAACAGTGTCAAGTTCTACTATGGAAAGAATCTTTTCAATTATTATCTTTAGGAAATTTTAATGGCATTCAAAAACAAACAAAAATCAACAATGCCCCTCTAAATATTTTAGGTGTCAAATGCTGCCCAGTCTAACTATCTACTTTTCATAGTAACTAATCTACTGATAGAGCTGCACATTACATGTAACTTCCAATAAAATAACAGTACTCAGGATTTGTTAAAAAAAATCCAGTAATATTTTTCGTTCCCTACATTCTAAATCACTAATCATTCTAACGGCAAGGCATCCTTTTAAGATTTTACACTTCAAGATTACGTTCTACATGATATACAAGTAGCTGTTGCCACATTAGAGAAAACAGTTTAAAATTAACACGGATAGTAAAATAACCAAAATCCTATTAGCTCCCTTTTAAAGGCAATGTTTCTTCTTCCCACCAAGGACTTATTTTTAGACATATTTTCCTTAATCACCTCCCACAAAATTTTAGTGTAACAGATGTCCTGTATATACATTCTATATACCATCACTGGGCTGACCACGGAATAACTGTACTACACTCTTCATTCTCCCTGACAAGCCCAACATGGCTTTTGGTGATCCTAAATTGTAATAGCATCCCTGCATTATACGAGAGTACCAGTAATGGTACAGCAAAGGCCACCTGTTTCAAAGCCCCTCTATTTAAAAAAGAAGGAGAAGGAGAAGAAAGAAAAAGAAAAAAAAGAGAAAGGAACTTAAAATCCATTTCCATTTGGAGAAATATAAAGGGGGGAGGTTTACATTTTGCATTTACAAAATGTATTCTATACCAAGGAAGAAAAATACTAGCATGAAAAATCCAGAAGATAATCGAATTCATATTTATCTTTATAGAAAATATATCATTTTCTGATTTTTATCTACTTATGTTCTAATACATTTGAAAATTAGTTTTATAATCCCTGTAAAAAGATCAACTAATGGTAAAGAAGCCAACTTCTTTACTAAAAATATGCCACATGAACCACAAATGGTGGACAATTCACAGGCAGCTGAATAAACTACACTCATAAATTATAAAACTGAGTGGGAAGAGTTCTAGTTCCCCTAAATATTTCTACCAAAGTTTCTGAATCAGTCTCTACCTACCTCATTCTCAACCTTACAGCCTTATCTCAGAGGATTTTCTATTAAACATAAATTTATCAGAAATAAGGTTTCACCGACATTTGCCCAGGAAACTTACTTTCCAAAATCGGCTAGACAACTGGCTAGATACATAATGATTAAATATAAAGTATAATGACTCATGAAATAAAGGCAAGTTGACTTATGAGGATGTCTAGGTCCTAAGATTTCTAAACGAATTTTTTCCCCAGCCATAACCTATATATATTTTCATTTTAAAACTCAGTGGTCAAATTACTAAATCAGCACTGTTACCAGTGACCTATCACTAGACAGATCAATAACTAAATTTGCTATTAAGAGCTTTTGATTTCCAAACAAGCAAAATACACACCTCAATGTATACAGTGTAAACTTTCCTGAGGTTCCTAGAATTTTTTACTTTCCCCATCAATAAAAATTCTACAGATAAAGATACACATAAAGGAGTTTTATAATACATGACCTGTCAGAGTGTTATAATTATGTAGATGTCTCTCACCCCCACTACAGTGCATTGTAAGAGTAGGGACTATCTGAATTTTGTATCCCTCCTTGTTGGCATATAACAGATATTCAAGAAATGTATTTTGAACAACTGAGTTTGAAAATTTTTTATTTAGTCTTGGTCAAAATTAGAAAGTCTAGAATTATTAAATATTAGGTTATTAACTACCACATTAAAGTACAAATCCCAGTTCAAACTGGACTGACACATACTATAGAGGCTGAAACAGAACCGTTTTTTTCTCAACTCAAAATTCAAGTAAGGTAGAGGTTGGAAGTAGTTCAAATTCTTCCACTGGAGCAACTAACTGTTCTCAATTTGGTTACATCCAAAGACCTTTAATTTAAGAACTAAAGAGCACCCATGAAGAATAGCCAAGTCCCTTGTGCCTTCTTTCTCCAACTTTATTCTCCATTCTTAAATTCATCTCATGAAGAAAGGAACTCTATATTTTCACTAAACTTATTCTCACCCCATCCCCAAATTAAAGTTTCTTCTAAGACAGCTGACTGTCTCATACTTTTTGAAATAGGTTTATACTGTGCTTAACCAAAATACACACCTGAAAAAAAAAACCTTCATAAAGTACCATTTAAAATAGAAGAAAATGGAAAATACAGACTACAGAGAATTTCAAAGTACACAAATGCAATTAAATCTGCAGCTCACAGTAAAGAAAAAGGCGTTGTGGTTTTTTTTTTTTTTTGAAGGTTTACAGCAGTTTAGAAGCCAAAATAAGTCGACTGGTTATACTTAGTAAAACGCTTTACTCAACTACAGTAAGAGTCATAGTTTACTATAGCAACCAGGAGAAATAAGGTCACCAGCTCACAATAAAGTGAAAATTACATCAGTTATAATTCTGTAGTTGCTTCTAATTCTGATCAATTTTCAGAAAAATATTTCAATGACAGTAACATTTTTTAAAAAAGAGGATGGACCTTGAAAACAACCAACTATCCTTTTGTGGCCATATTTTGCAAAGCAATTACCACAGCAAGCAGATTACAAAGGCCAATGATATGCAAAATAATAACAAAAACAAAGCCTCTGTTTAATCCCATTAATCTATTCAAAACTATAAAGATTTTACTGGTAAAATAAACAACCATGTGAGAGATAAAATGCTGTAAGTTCAAGTCAACAAAAAGCTACATTTTTAAGAGAACCCTATAAAATAGTTCCTCATCAGGGCCACAAAATTTTAATCTCTTCCCACCTCCTGCTCAGTCAGCACTAGTTACTGCACAAGGATAAGCAAGTATCACTCCTTCCAGCTATATGTATTAGACAAATGGCCATCCCAAATTAAGTATGGGAAAGCCTAAAAAAAATCTTTCATGAAGAGGTCCTGAAGAAAGCTCAAATTCTAAAACTGTACCCAAATTCTTCTTTTATCATAGGGGAAAAGGCAAAGCAAATGTAAGAAAAGCTAATGAAGAGTCTTGAACATTTAACTGCTCCTTTACTTTCAGGTATGGCCCTCTTTTGGATGGAATGTTATATCCATTTGATAAATAAAAAGAAATTTCCTAGAGGTCTTTTGTCTACTGATCTTAAAAGCATTAACATCTGATTGTAGTGCCCGAGATAATTTTCTAATTTGCCACTGACACAACTCAGTCATCACAGTTCTAAAATATAAACACAACAAAAAGAATTAAGATTTTAAAACTTAACGTTTGATTACAATACCCAGTCTTTAACGGAGTAGCAACCATTTAAAGCTAATTGAAAAATGTTTTTCTTTTCTAATACTTAAACCAGAGGCACAAAGTCATTCCTGAAAACAAGAACAGTTAAGGATTTCTAGCTTTCCCTCATTTTAAAAAAATCTTGAGCCCCTAGTCAGAAATAAAGTCCTGAATGTAGTGGGGGGAAAAAAGAAAAAAGAAAAAACATTAACCACTAAAATTGTATCAAGCTTCTCTTACGGACCTGGAATATAAAAAATCAAGCTTTTAGGTGCACTACAGTTAGGCACAATTTAATTTTTAAAAATGTGTTACTACATAAAGGCAGTAAAGATGTGAACAGCAGGCTTAGAGCTCACACGTCACTACTCTAGTAACAAACGAGATCTTTTGCAAGGATGCCCAACATCAGACATCACAGCTCCGCGGCTAGTTCTTCTAGGCAACTGTGGCTTGAGAGATACCGGAAAAACCTTCCATTCTCACTTTCTCCAACCTTTCAAAACGAAAATTAACAGATCCCTCGGAGGGCATTTTACATTTGCTTTTGAAAATCGGGTCTTATTTACAACCTTTTAAACTATACTAAAGGAATTCGGGTGAACGTTCTTTATTTTAATCACTCCTCTTATCTCTCGGTGAGCTACCATCTCCCCCCCTCCCCCCATCCAACCAACACGCTTCCAAGTCTTCCTTTTGGCTCAGGCCATCTATCTTCACAGGTATTTTCCTCACAAAAGCCAACAACAACTGGGCCTCAAAAGCACTGCAAGACCTCGACCACCGAGGCACGGCCCGCGCACCGACTTTGAAACACGATCGACGGTGCAAAAGTCAAAGGACTTGTTGCAAACGTGCCCACACCGAAGCCGCCTTCACAAAGTGTGAGGAGAGGAGGAAGAAGGCGCCACGCCGAAACCTGTCGCAAACGCGAGCAGGAGCCCAGGAAACTGGGCGCGCGGGATACAAAGGGCCATGAATGCGGCCTTCCATGAGGCGACCGTGCGCGGCCGGGGAGACAAAATGGAGCGACGAGAGGAATCGGAGCCCGAGCTGCAGGGTCGGGGAACAGGCGGCGCCCGGCGCGCGGCCCGCCGGGCTTCCTCCTCGACCCGGCGGCGGGGGAGGGGGCGCGGCGGCGGCCCGTTCTCCCCGCCGCGCACACGCGGCCCCACCGCCCGGGCCTAGCGCGGCGGGAAGCGCCCGCCGGCCGCCGCCAACAATGGGGAGGTGGCGGCGGCGAGGGAGGGGCCGGCGGCGTCTGCACGGCGGCCCGCGTCCGCGCTCCAGGCCCTGCGGCGGGCAGCAGCATCCGCGGCCCGCGAAACGACGCGGTAGAACGAGGGGCGAGGGGGGCGCCCCGCCGGGGTCGGACGGCGCGGCCCACAGGCGGCAAGGGCGCACGGTCTGCAGCCGCGCCGGCTCGCAGCCCGCGGCAGACCCTGGGTCAGCGTCCGGACCGCAGCGCCGCCCGCTTTGGCGGCGTGGGCCCGGGCCCTCACGTACCTGGTTGAACTCTTCGCCCACATCCGCGTAAATGTCTATGTGGTCCACACCGTCCGCCATCTTCTCTCGGCCGAGGCCGCCGCCGCCTCCTGCAGGTCTGCCCGCCGCGGCAGCAGCAGCGGATCTAGCGGCGGGGGCGGGGCGCGCTGCGTCACTTCCGAGGCCCGAGGGACGAGGCGGGGGCGGCCGGGGGCGGCCGGGGGCGGCGGTCGCGTCTGCGGCCCGGCCGCTCGGCGGGCGCGGAGAAAAAGCTTGCGTCTCTGCTGGCAGAGGCGGTTTCTTTTGTGTGTCTAGGTTAGGCCTGGGGCTTGGGGGGACGTCCCAGCTGTTTCCAGAGACTGTGTTTTCACGTTGCCTCTGGCACACTCAAACGTTTTGTAATATTTTCATTCTCAGTTTTGCTTACAATTCTCAAAGCCAAGGCTTCTAGAGAGGTGGAAGTTTTATATCCATGATTAAATACAAGTGTAACCCAGCATTCTGTGAGCGCCTTGAGAGCGAAAACAACGTTCTTATCCCTGCATCCTCAGAGACCCGCAGTTTCATTTGCCTAGTAAACGCTGGATTCCCGTTGATTGTTATCTTGAGTAATTTGCAAGCTACTTAGGTTATTTGCATGCTATTTATGTTTGCATCTCTATCCCCTGTCACCGTCTCCTTTCATCTCCTCTTTCCCCCTTCGTTGCCCTCCGTTTTTTCCCCCCGCTTGGATCGCAGTTGGTTTTTCTCTGAATAGTTCAAACGCCTCTAACTTGAATGCAGTCATCCTAGAGCCCACCCAACAAGGTAGAGGCATCTTGGGGCAAAGGGCTTCTCAGAACCATAGAATGTCTGAACGAGAAGGGAACTGGAAAAGGTGTCATTAGGTCCAAACATCTATTTTTCAAATGAGGGAACGGAGGCCAAATAGAAGTAAGTGATTTAACCGGGATCACGTGATCAATACAGACCGCTTTTGCCACCAGGGTTTTATTCAAAGATGTCTCTCCAGTTAGAAACCTTACTCCATTCTTTATTTCTTTTTCACCCATTTAAAAACCCACCAAATTAGAGTGTGTTTGCTAAGATACAGAAATCTTTTGCACAGTGATAAGCCAAAGAATATCCACCTATACTTGGTATGTTGGAAGAAGCTTAGTTGGAGTCTTAGAGACCAATGTGGTGATGTGGATAACAATTACTAGTCAGTTTACCAGCAAGATGACCTCAGTCGAGTTACCTAACCTCTCTCTCACGTTCAGTTTCAGAATCTTCAGACTTGAGGTAGTAATATTTACCTCACCAAGGTTGAAGGTTGATGGTAGTTTAAATGAGGTAATATGCAAAATGCCCTATCCTCTTCTACTTCTTGGAAATACTGATTTTCTTTTTTCCATGGGGCTTTATAGAAGACAAGAGCCATTCATGATAAGGGGCAAGACCTTTTTTTAGATTTGGGTAGGCACCATAGGCCCATCATAGATGTCCATATCCCAATCCCCGGAACCTCTGACTTTATTAACCTTGGAAAAGGAGCTTGACTTATCCTTGATTTCTTGGTAGGTCCAAAGTAATCACAAGGGTCCTTATAAGTGAAAGAGGAGGCAGGAGAAGGGAGATGATAGGAGCAGTGTATGTTCTTTTAGTACACTTAAAAATCATTCCAGGGTTCTGACTTCTACCATTACCTACGAAAAAGCAGCCGTCAGTGTGACTGTTTCTTTGAAGGTCATTGGGGCTCCCCCCCCAACCCCGGCCGCTTTTAAGATTTTTTTCTCTTATACTTTGGTTTTCTGCTCTTTTACTATGTATGTTTGGAAGTGTATTTCTTTTTATTTATGATGCTTGGGATTCACTGAGCTTCTTGAATACATTGATGCCTTTCATGAGTTCTGGAAAATTCTCAGCCTTTACCTCTTCAAATATTGCTTCTGCCCCACTCTTTCTTCTCTCCCTCTCCAATAAATGTATGTTAAATCTTTACTATCCACTATTTCTCTTACCTTCTCTTTTTTTATCTCTTCCTGCTTCATTTTGAGTAGCTTTTTTTCTGATATATTTTCTAGATGACTAATTCTCAAATAGAAATAAAAATAAATAAATAAAAAATAATGGGGATGCCTGGCTGGCTCAGTCAGTAGAGCATGCAACTCTTGATCTTGGGGTCAGGAGTTTAAGCCCCACATGGGATATAGAGCTTATGTTAAAAAAAAAAAAAATAGAAACAAAAAAATAGATTACTAATTCTCCCATGATGTCAAACTTATCTATTTAGCTATTAATTTTGGTTTTGGGGTGGTTTGTTTTTGGTAATTTTAAGACTTAAAATTTCTATTTGATTCTTTTTAAAATCTGTTATGTTCATTTTTATAGCATTCTATTCTTTGCCCAAACAGTAAGTCTTGGCTTTCATCTCTTTGAGTGTAGTAGTCATCATTGGTATACAATCTGGGTCTCTGCTAATTCCAATATCTGGAGTCCCATTGAGTGTATTGTTGGTTCTTTGTTTTAGTTATTTGTTGTGGTTTTGTTTTGTTTTGTTTTTTTGAAAGAGAGAGGCGGGGCGGGCAGAGGGGAGGGAGAGAGAATCTTAAGCAGACTCTACGCCCAGCCCAACACGGCTCTATCTCACAACCCAGAGATCAGGACCTGAGCTGAAATCAACAGTTGGACGATTAACCGGCTGAGCCATGGAGGCACGCCTATTCGTTGTGTTCCTTATGCTGTTTCTCACTCATGTTGTCTTCTTTTTTTTTTTTTACTCTTAAGGCATTTATTTATTAAAACATTCTCTGCCAAGATTTCACATTAGCTTAAAATTCAAATCAGTCTTTACATTTCCCTACTGAGGTTTCCACCTCAGTGTATCACATAAAAACACCTTCTCCAGCAATCAGTGTTACCAGCGTCCACACGGTGAGCCCCATGGTCAGCCTCTTTGTTCCCTAGGTGACCCAACTAGATGTTAATACTGCTCTGCTACAGGGTAAAAGCTCCTAACTCAAACTCATTGGAAAAGGGGTGAAATTTCTGCAAAGTGCACTTTAAGAAGAGGTATTGTTTGCTCATGAAAAGAAACCAGTGAGTCCTCTAAGAATAATAAAAGGGGGTATTTTACAGTTAAGCACATGATTTGGAGTGAAGAATTCGGATGTTGCTCTGCTGGTCCAGGCCGTTAATACTCTTCTTGTTCCTCCTGTGGGCCCCCTTCATCAGGTATCACAAAGCCTTCATCTGTGGCATACAGAATGTCCACGATCCTCTGCAATACCGGGTCGTTTTCCCCCTCATTCTCCTGGCAAATCAATTCAATGTTCCTTAGCTTTCCAAAGTAGAAATCTCTTTCTTTCTCCAAGTCTTCGACGGTAAGTTTCAATGCGTTGACCTGCTGCATCAATTCAGCTGCTTCGTCATCCCCGTTGCCCACACCAGGATGCTTTCGCACCACACCCGGGCCAGCCTTAGGGGTTGCAGTAGTTCTGTGTGTTGCAATGGGCCTCTGTGGAGCTGCACTGCTGGAGCTGACAGGTTTCTTCTGTTTGTTCAGAGCTGGAGCAACAAGGGAGGGAGCTACTGCAGTTTCTTGACCTTGTCTGGCAGCTACGGGGTCATAGTCTTTTCCATCATAGTTTGCATCAAAAAACTTCTTGAACCACTGAACAAATTTAAAATTGTCCTGAATCTTTCCTTCTACTAATTTGTCCACAGGAATTATTTTGTCAACACCCATTCTCTTAAAGCCTGCTTGTAGTATTTTGAAGTTCTGGATGTACTCATGTTTTAGCTTAGCCTGGAATTTCACTTTCTTCAAGGCAATGGAGCCAGGGAACAGCATGTCCATAAACTGTCCATAATCTGATCTTCGTCAGATTCAGCTGCAGAGACTCATTGATCCAGGCCAGCATGTCATGTCGACTTAGGTTATCACTGGTGACTGATGTTGAATATACGTTCACTGCCATCTTCGGCTCTCGGCGGGACCGCGTCCACGGCCTGTGCCCGGCTTCGGTTCCGTCTTCGTCTCATTCAAACCGCCCTCTCACTCATGTTGTCTTATTACCTGACTATCTTTGTGTGCTGGGCATCATAATTGTAATACTTGAAGAAATAATGTGAGTCCTAGGATAATTTTTTTTTCCATAGGAGGATTTTCATTATTTTCTGCAAGGCATCTCCGGACACTAATAAACAAGATCACCCTCATCCAGGTGACCTCTCAGTTTCTGCAAGGCATCTCCGGACACTAATAAACAAGATCACCCTCATCCAGGTGACCTCTCAGCCAACTCTTTTGAATCTGAAATGCAAAAGCACTCTGAATGTATAGGCCTAGCCTTTCTACATCTTGGCCAGGTAATTCCTCACTCCCTGGCGGGCTTTTTGATGATTTTAAAATGTTACAGCGGCACCTGGGTGGCTCAGTTGGTTAAGCGTCTGACTCTTGATTTCAGCTCAGGTCTCGATCTCAGGGTCATGAGATTGAGCCCTGTGTTGGGCTGGGCGGGGAGCCTACTTAAGATTCTTTCTCACCCCCTGCCCCTCCCACCCCTGCGCTGGTTCTCTCCCTCTCTCTCTTCCCCCCACTCTAAAAAAAATAATAAAAAAATAAATGTTGTTACAGGGTATCTGCTTACTTGGCAATGTTCAAGAAATGAAATATTATTGTAGATTACAAAAGAAAATGCATAATAATAAAAACAACAAACGAAAACTCTATACTTATTCAGTACTTCTATATACCACCCTCTTTGTTAGACATCTTATGGTTATTAATGTACATAGATGAAAGATTGGAGATTCGGATTTTTATCCTGACTTGACAACTGACCAGCTAGGTAACCTTAGACGAGTCCTTTACCTCAAGTCCTCCATGAAGGTCCCTCTCAGTTTTGAAATCCTGTTATTCAAATCTACACAGAATTCAAAGTCCAGAGTGCCTTGAGAGCAATCTGGTATTACCAGAAATGTAGTGGCTTGAAACAACACCAATTCATTATCTTATAGTTCGAGAGATCAGAAGTCCAGAATGGGTCTCACTGGGCCAAAATCAAGGGGGTGGCAGGTCTGCATTCCTTCTGGAAGCTCTAGAGGTGAATACATTTGCTTGCCTTTTCCATCACCTAGAGGCTGCCCACATTCTTTGTCTGCGACCCCCTCCTTCCCACAATCACGTCACTCCAACATTATAAACAATATAAAATCAAAATATTCAAGAAGAGTAACAAAGAGGTTAGAAGGAGGTCAATAATGTTCTAAGGGTCTCTGTATATGTCCTTCTTCTCTATATAGAACTTTCTCTCCTTTTCCATGCACATGTCTATGCAACAATAGCAACCTCAGCTCCCGCGTTCAAACAAGCGCCATTCAGGAAAATGGTGATCTTGTCTTAGTTTCAATCACAAAATCTAAAGAGAGCAACTGATAGCTCAATTTTTACAGGAGTCAACTTTTAGTCCAATCAAGTTTAAGGAGAAGGAGTCACAGAGTAAAAACACAGCTTACAAAATCTACCCTGTGAGTTAGGAAAGGGTAGAAAACTGTCAGTGGAAGACGGTTGCTCTGAGCCAAGCAGATACCCCAAAGCTTGTCTAACGCATCCCCCCTCTTAGAGGACAGCACATAGACAAAGCCCTGATGGTTGGAGATGGCAAATCCAAATCCATAAATATTTAACACATATTATCATTCTGACTTACTTCAAGTCAGTCCATGCCATAATCTCCATAGGAATATGATTTTGGTTCTAACACACTGTAGGTTATAGTTTAGGTCTATGCTTCCCAAACTTTTATTTTTAAAAATTTTTTTAAAGATTTGTTTATTTATTATTTATTTGAGAGAGAGAGCATGAGTGGGAGAGGCAGAGGGAGAGGGAGAGAGAATCTCAAGCAGACTCTGAGCTGAGCACAGAGCCAGACGTGGGGCTTGATCCCATGACCCTGAGATCACCACCTGAGCTGAAACTAAGAGCTGGACACCCAACCAACTGCACCACACAGGTGCCCCTGCTCCTCAAACTTTAAAAAATACCCCTAACATTTTAAACATGCAGCCATAATATATGTAAATGTAAATATTATTTTATAAGGCATTTTATATCAACATTTTTATATCATGAGCACCCATACAAATATATAATTTTGTTTTCTTTCTTTTTTTTTATTTCTTGGAGCAAATACGTAATTTTGAAGGATGAAATAAACAAGGTTTTTAAAAAGATTTTATTTATTTATTTTACAGAGAGAGAGAGCACAAGCAGGGGGAGGGGCAGAGGGAAAAGGAGAGAGAATCTCAAGCAGACTCCGTGCTGAGCATGGAGGCTGATATGGAGCTCGATCTCAAAACCCTGAAGTCATGACGTGAGCAGAAATCAAGAGTCAGTTGCTTAACCGACTGAGCCACCCAGGCACTCCAATAAATAAGAATTTTTAAATGCAAGGCTATTATAATGGCCTTATATTATCATTAGTGGATATAAATCCATATTTCAAATAGTCTTGAAATTTTTGGTCCTGCTCTTGTCAAATCTGATTACATCATCCTTGTTTTCATCTCATGATGGGACTGACAAGAATTCATACTAGAAGTAGGTGTTGGCTCTGCTTTCTTGTCTTTCACTTGTACTTTCATTATTAGTATTAGCAATGAACCATGGTTTCTTAGGATTTTTTTTAAAACACCTGGGCATTTTGTGATGGTTAACTTAGTTAAAGTGAGAAAATAAAATCTCTAAGTCTATGTAACTGGGCTCTCATAAACTGCCATGTATCATAATACACAGCAAGTAAAGTGTATTAAGTGCCCATGTGAAGGAATCCCTTTAGAATCCTCTGTGTTGGGGAGAAAGTCCACCTCTTTCCTCAGGACTACCCCCAAGAGGAACAATAATGTGGGAAGTGAAAAAAGTTAATGATTCAAAATCCCTCACTTCCATGGGACCCTTCCATAATTCATCTAAATTTCCACTCCACTTTCCTCTCTGTCATACATACTCCCCTTTGTGTTGGATAGGGGTTGGTGAGGCAGCAGCCATATTTCTGCATCTAAGTGGAAATTGAATAAAGGGTTACATTTAGTTTGGATTTAATGGAAAATATTTATGTATAAGTTATTGTTAACCATCCTGACATAGGAATGCTTTCCAGAAATATTTTTACTGCCACTGTGCCAAGAGATTCTGTGATATGAAAATGCAAAGCCAGAGGTCATATGGTGATCTGAGTCTGTCCAACCATGCTAGGCAATAGAAATATGTGGGTACTGGAGGAGAAACAAAGTTTGAAATGTATGGAATCAGATACTATTCTTTAGAAAATTAGTCTAAAGAGACACGCAAAATGACAAGTGAAAGATTTGGTTCTCATTAATGCTACATAAACACTACATAATGAGGCATATAAAATTATCAACTCGCTATATGTATATATTTTTAAGATTTTATTTATTTATTCAAGAGAGAGAGAGCGTGATCGAGAAAAAGAGAGCGGGAGAAAGAGAATGAGCAGGGGGAGGGGCAGAAGGAGAAGCAGACTCCCCACTAAGCAGGGAGCCTGATATGGGGCTCGATTCCAGGACCCCGGGATCATGACCCGACTGAGCCACCCAGGTGCCCCTCAACTTGCTATATATTCTTTTAATGAGAAAATCACATGAAATTGAAATTCCTGTGTTTCTTTTCTTCTTCTAAATAACAATTTGCTTTCATACCTTATTTTATGTTCATAATTTTTTGTTATTTTTCTTTAAGAAAGCTCCCAAAATATGGATATATCAATCCCCAGGAAACCTAGATTTATGCTTGCCACATACCTTAGTAACATGAAATCATTTGACATATGAATTGAGCAAGGATACTGTTCCTATATTAAATATTAGTTAATCTTAACTTTTCAGTTTTTTAAATAAAAAAATATAAAAATATATGCTCTATTATCTTTCCATATCCCCATGAATATATGTACATTCTCCAGAAATAATTAGTTAAACCAATTGCTATGGCTAAATAAGAAAGACTTATTGCAACACCAGAGAAATGGGGCATTACACCCTTCACTGCCCCTCCTTGAATCAGTCAGTTCCACATTTTTTTGTTTGTTTGTTAAGTAAGTTCCATGCCCAACATGGGGCTTGAACTCACGACCCCAAGATCAAGAGTCGCATGTTCTGTGACTGAGCCAGCCAGGTGCCCCCGGTTCCACATTTCAAACACTGCACTTCCTGTTACCAAATTCTGTTAGACTGTACCATATAAAAGTGCAGGTTTTATAGGTCATAAATGGTCTAACATTGGCATATCATTGGCATTGTATATGTGGTATTCACCCAGATATATCATTTGGAATGCATTTGGCTGCAAGTAAAAGAAACAAAACTCGGGGCGCCTGGGTGGCTCAGTCATTAAGCGTCTGCCTTGGGCTCAGGTCATGATCCCAGAGTCCTGGGATCAGGTCCTGCATTGGGCTCCTTGCTCAGTGGGAAGCCTGCTTCTCCCTCTCCCACTCCCTCTGCCTTGTGTTCCCTCTCTCGCTATGTCTCTCTCTGTCAAATGAATAAATCAAATCTAAAAAAAAAAACTTATAGCACATGGTCATGCACGCACTACTGGGGTGATCAGCTACTGGCCAAAAAAAAAGTTCATCTCAACTACGTACAGACAAAATACTGCATAGAAACATGTTCAAATGTTAATATCATTTTCGAACAGTGGGATTATGAGTATTTTTAGTTTCTTATTTATACATTTCTGTGTTTTTAATATTGCTACAGCAGGTATTTATTAACTTTATAATCAAGACAGAATTTCAACCTTATTTTTAAAAATAGAAAAGCATAGAGGCACCTGGCTGGCTCAGGCGATAGAGCGTGCAACTCTTGATATCAGGGTTGTGAGTTCAAGTCCCATGTTGGGCATAGAGCTTACCTAAAAAAAAAAATAGGGGCGTTTGTGTGGCTCAGTTGGTTGAGTGGCCGACTCTTGATCTCCGCTTGGGTCTTGATCTCAGGTCGTGAGTTCAGGCCCCATGGTGCCCACTAAAAAAAATAAAATAAAACAATAAAAATTAAAAGTAAAATGTTTAAAAAATAGAAAGCATAAAATTAAGATTTTTTAATGCAGTATAGCCATTATCTTGGACTCAGGATGGAGCTTGACATTTAGAAACCTGTAATAATAATGAGTCACACACTTGATTGAAAAATAAAAACATATGAAGGCTACACTGTAGTTTGCCATCAACTATTTTTCAGCACTTGTGTGAATTGTGTTTAAAAACAGACATTTCTCACCATGGTTTTAAAGTGTATTGTTTGATACAAGTGGTCTTTTTTTGTGCTATGTAAAATGCATTCATCTTTGTGTTTTGAATGATTTATTTCTGGAAATTACTGAAGATGATGATAAAATCCATGTGAAGAGCTGGACTTCAGCAAAATACAATAACATTAGTATGAGTGAAAATATTTTTCAATATCAAAAACTGCTTTTTTTTTTTTTTAACTAGGCTCCATGCCCAGCGTGAAGCCCCACCTCGGGCTTGAACTCAGGACCCTGAGATCAAGACCTGAGCTGAGATCAAGAGTCAGATGCTTAGCCAATGGGCACCTCAAAAACTGCTTTTTATGGAGCTAATGGGACTCAAAACTAGTAATCTTACCATTTTTTTTCCATACAACTTATACAGCAACTAAATAAATGTATAAATGATGACAGAATTTATTCATTCTACTATCCAACAAATGTTTTTAATGCAACTACTGCATGGGGGCCACTGTGGTAGGTAGGAATGAATAATACAAATGTAAGATTTCATTATCATGTAGTGAGAAGTGGCATGGTAACGTGTAATGTAACAGATCTTGGTTTGAGACCCAACTCTGTCATTTGAGACTCAACTGTGCCATTTTGGGCAAGAGTTACTGAACTTCAATGGGACTTGTTGAAAAAAATAAAGATCATAATATCTACCTCAAATAGAGGAATAGAAAGAAGCCAACAATTATTGAGCACATAGTATTATGCACCAGCCCCTGAGATATATGCTTTATAAGCATCAACTCAAATTAGAAAGTGTATATACAGTGTGAGAGATGGGGGAGCTGGTAATCCTTAGAGGTACAGGTATTACATTGGAATCTCTGGGAATGTGTCAGTCAGAACCTCGCAGGAAAGAGATGGTACACTCAATGGGGAAATGGAGAAGAATGTAATGGAGTAACCATTTATGGGGGTTCAGACAGGGTTAAGAGAAACTAATAGAGGATGACAAAGCACTGTAGGGCAAGCCTGAAGGGATAAGGGAGCAATCAATTACTAAAACTCAGAGAGAGAGAGAGAGAGAGATCTGTAGTTGTTGGAGAAGGCTGCCTGAATCAGCTGTAGTCTTCAGGCATACAGTGGAGAGATCCTGGAAAATAAATCCTGATATTACATCTTCCTTGACCTTAGATCTCCTGGTGGGGCCTCCCACTGATTGAACCCAATTGGAAGTCAGAGGGGAGGAGGTACCATTGGTATGGCCAATAAAGGTCACCCACTGGAGCAGAGAGCAGGATGGAAAGGGTGGGAAGTAGGTCTGGAGAAGCAAAGAGAATATCTAGCACAGAAAGTATAGAAATGAACGAATGTTGCCTCCCATGTATGTTCACCTGTGGGATCAAAAAGCTGTCATCCACCTTTGTGGAGAGCAGTGACTTCAGAGAAGGCATCTTTCTAGGCCAGGCTTACTTCAGAACCAGTCTTGTTCTAAATTCTAAGCTCAAAAGTGATGAGATTTAAAATGTATTAGTCAACTCTGGTTAAGTTTTCCACATGGCCAATTCAGTGATTAAATTGTTCAATAGTGAGCATAACTAGTTTTTAAAAAATGTCTCCTCCTCACTCAGAGTCAAGAAGAAATGTCTCACCTCACGACCTAGGTAAGCTATTATGGAGCTTGGGTTCTGACTAGCAAGCTATTGTATCTCCAACTCCATTTCATTTTCATAGACTCTCCTAAAATGAAGCTAATTCTGCTATTCACTCCTTTTTCTGTATGCTGTCTCCCTTCATCAAGAAACAACCCCAATTACATGGATCCAGGAACAGAAATACCTGGGGTGAAGTTACAAACTGTCTCTGCACTAGGCTCCAACAATGTTAAGATTGGCCTTGGAAGAAGCAGGCTTGAATAAAATGAACATAGGTGATGATGATGGTAGTAGTGATAATAATGATGATAAACCCTTATATCACACCTCTTATACTCTGAATTCCTTGAGGTCAAGGAACACATTTTTCTTATCTTTATATTCCCATAGCATCTGGAAGGATGCCTTAGTTGAATACGGTATTTAATGAATGTTGGCTTAATTGAATTGTTAAAAAGAGTCAACAAATTTCAGAACTAAGAAGGACCTATGAATCCAAGTACCCCCCGCCCCGCGCTTTTTTTTCTTTTTCTTTCTTTCTTTCTTTCTTTTTTTTTTTTTTTGCAGAAGAGGAAACCTAATCCTAAACAGGTTGGTGGTAAAACAGTGCTGGTCCCACCACACAAATCCTTGAGTAAACAAGTGAAAGAAATTGGAACTGAGATATAGGCGTTACTAGGTAGTGTTGAAAAAAAAATGAAAGGGAAAAAATGCAAATTGTTGAAAAGCCTAGGTTCATTCAATCTCAGTCTTGTTGAATTTTCCTTTAAATATTTCTTTTTTTAAAAGATCGTGGGGCGCCTGGGTGGCTCAGTTGGTTAAGCGACTGCCTTAGGCTCAGGTCATGATCCTGGAGTCCCGGGATCGAGTCCCACATCGGGCTCCCTGCTCAGCAAGGAGTCTGCTTCTCCCTCTGACCCTCCTCTCTCTCATGCTCTCTGTCTCTCATTCTCTCTCTCTCAAATAAATAAAATCTTAAAAAAAAAATTTTTTTTTAAAGATTGTATTTATTTATTTATTTATTTATTGAGAAGCACCAGCAGAGGGAGGAGAGAGGAAGAACCTTAAGCAGACTCAGAGCTGAGCACGAGCTGACAGGGGACTTGATTTCATAACCCTGAGATCACGACCTGAGCCTAAATCAAGAGCCAGACGCCCAACTGACTGAGTCACCCAGGCTCTGCTTCCTTTCAATATTTCTCAAATACTTTCTATTTTGTTATTATTATCCTTTTTTTTAAATTTTCTTTATTTATTTGTCAGAAAGAGAGAGCAAAAGCAGGGGGGGTAGCAGGCAGTTTAGGCAGAGGGAGAAGCAGGCTCCCTACTGAGCAAGCAGCCCCATGGAGGGCTCGATCTCAGGACCCTGGGATCATGACCTGAGCTGAAGGCAGACACTTAACCATCTGAGCCACCCAGGCGTCCCTCTGCTATTATTATCCTGATGCAGACTTTCATCACTACAAATATCCAATATAGATAATCTAATCTAATGTGCTAATTTTACAAAGGAGGAAAGTGACTTGCTCCAGAACATGGTAGAAGGGATGCATTTTCTTCCCTCTTTAAGAGCCATATTCAAGTTTTGCCTAAAGTGAGACTAGAATCCTGATCTATTGGCAAATACTTTGTTGCCTTAGTTTTCCTAACTTCTTTGCAGCTAGGATAGCATCGTGACTTGGTTCTGGCCAAGGCAACTTAGTTGAAATTTCCACGTAGAATATGGGAAAAGTTTTGCTTTCTTAATAAATAGGATAGATATAACCTTTCTTCCCCTCTCCTTTTTTCTGTTTTGAATGTAAACCTGATACCTAATGGAGTTAGAGCAATTGTATTGCAACCATGAGACAATAAATGTGGGCAAAAGCCAGCATGATAAAGATGGAAAGCTGGAAATAGCCTGTGCTAAGATTCTGTTCTGGAGTATGATAGAACTATTGAAGGGGCGGCTGGGTGGCTCAGTTGGTTAAGCATCTGCCTTTGGCTCAGGTCATGATCCTAGAGTCCCAGGATCGAGCCTTGCTCAGCAGGGAGTCTGCTTCTCCCTTTGCCCCTCACCCTGCTCGTGCTCTCTCCCACGTGCTCTCTCTCTCAAATAAATAAATAAAATCTTTAAATTAAAAAAAAGAACTGTTGGGGCACCTAGGTGGCTTCAGTCGGTTAATCACCTGCCTTCACCTCAGGTCGTGGTCCCAATGTCCTGGGATCGAGTCCCCCAATGGGCTCCTTGCTCAGTGGGTGTCTGCTTCTCCTTCTGCCTGCCACTCCCCCTGCTTGTGCTCTCTCTCTGACAAATAAATAAATAAATAAATTTTTAAAAAAATTTAAAAAAAGAACTATTGAATAACTTCAGACATTGTCAGAAAAAATTTATTGAATTGTTATGTATGTTAAATATGTTATTTAAAAAACTAAAGGTGGCCTCCCAAATCAGAGAAACATAATATATAGCCTTCACATCAGGGAGCAAAAAGGTGATGGGGAGATGGAAATTTTTTGCTCATCGAACAGGAGCCAGGAAAGGAGAAAAGTAAGAAAAACAGAAGTATAAATAGAAAACACAAAATAAGATAGTAGTTTATGTCCAAATACGACAGGACACAAACAATGTACATCAAAAAAACTCATCAATTAAAAGACCTAGATTATCAGAGTCAAAATGATCTTGACATCACGTAGGAGACGCACCTAAACAAAGACGCACAGACAGGTTAAAAATAAACGGATACAAAACGATGTGTCAAGCAAATAGTAGCTGAAAAAAAGCTGGTATAGTGATGTTAATATCAGATAAGAAAATTTAAGAGAATTCAACCATTAATAAAAATAAAGACAGCAATGTATCTTCTTTTTTATTTTTCCCAGTTTTATTGAGATATAATTGACATACGACAGTGTATAAGTTTAAGGTGTACAGCATCATACTTTGATTTATATATATTGTGAAATAATTACCACAATAAATTTAGTTAACATCCACCATCTCATATAGATACTAAAAAAGAAAAGCAGTATTCGTTTCTTGTGATAAAAACTCTTAGGATCTACCTCATAACCTTCAAATATACCATGCAGCAGTGTTAACCACAGTCATTGTGTACATTACATCTTTAGTCTTTACTTATCTTATAACTGGAAATTTGTACCTAGTGATGTATCTTCTTTCAAGTAATGTTGGAATGCATAAAAAAAAAAAGGCAAAAGGAAAATCACTGTGTAGAGGCAACTACTATTAAAATATTGGGTATTTTCTTTGAGTATTTTCCTTTGCTTCTTTCCCTGACTGGAAGTAACTGTGTATTTTTTTTTATATGCCATAGGAAACTGATATGTGATAATTATAGAAAAAGGTACACAATGCTGAAAAGTAAAAAGGGGAAAGTAAAAATTAGCATTATAACTAGAGATAATCCTATTACCATTTCATGTATATCTTTCCTCTATTGTGATGCACATGAAGAAATATACATTTGTTTTAAAAAATGGTGTCATGATGTGCGCCTCCTTTTCACCCAAGGATATAATGTAAATGTCTTTTTTATATCAATAAATATCCTTTTGTATCACTTTAATGGGTATATATTACCTTTGTGTGACTTTACCCTATTTCTCAATGCATATTTTTACAAAGTTGAAATGATACCGTGTATCATTCCCCATCTTTCGTTATTCATTTACTATAAAATAAGCAATTTCTCATATTACTAAGATATTTTTCTAAAGATAAATTTGAATGATCAAATGATATTTTATGGCTGTGCATAACTAACTTAGCTATTGTTCTCTTGTTGAATATTTAAGTTGTTCATGATATTAAGTTGTCTCGCTTAGAGATGCTGCAACAGTAATCATATTTCAGAATATTTTTTTAAAGCATGTAGCTTTGAGGCATTTTATTATAAAAGCTGGCACTTATATACAGAAACTAACCAGAACTTAAAATTCACCACACAATTACTTCATTTTTTAGCTTGACCGTCTAGTAAATCTTTAGCTTCATTGATTTTGGCTGCTAAATAAGGAGATCCAACCCTGTCTGGGTGATTTAAAAGCATAATTAGTTGGTGAGCATCTCTTATTCCCCCTTCATTGGCAATAGGGTTTATAGTTTATGCCTACTATTAATGCTGCTTCTGTTTCATCATTTTGGGTTCAAACCCACCTTTCTAATAGCCACCACTGAAGACAGATTTTGGTAGACTTTGAAAAACTTGTTTTACTTGAGGCTCCATGTGTTTCATGGCTTGCAAAATATAATGGCCTGCAAATCCTGCAGCAGCAATGGCCAGTCCAACTGCTCCCATTGTACTGGCCATGGGTCCAGCTCGGCTCCCCAGTCTCCACTAAGGGTGCTGTTCATCCCAGCCCAAAGGCCACAGCGGCCAATTCCATGCCTCTCCAGAATAATTTTTAATAGCACTGGGATCCCTTAGATTTTTCCATCAAACTTGTTATAATATACAAGGAAGGCATCAGCAAGGCATTAATTGAATGTCTAATTAGTTATTAATATGTATATAATTAACATATTTGCCCTGGGTAAGTCAAATGTATGATTTAATAATGTTGAATTTAATATGCTGATTATATTCTTCATAGTGTAGTTGGTCTTCTTAGGAAATCTATGCAGATAGGACATTTATTTCTCTTTTATAAGACTTGAGCAGCTTATTACAATTCCTAGGTGTTACAGGCTTTTCTAGTTATTTATATATATATTTTTTATATTTAATGGGTCAAATTTGTGATTTATTTGATGCAAAGTCTTTCATAACATAATACCCCAATCACAACATTGTTCTTCCCTGAATCCCTGCTTGCCTAAGTCATAAGGACCAGCCGGACTGGTGGGGGAGGTCTATTGCCTGAAATTGTGAATGTCACAGGAATCAAGGGAGCATGCCAAACACAGAGGCATATGGATTGCTGAGCTGAGTGAGCTGCAGAAGAGTGTTCTGGATCTCCAGACTGAGGATGAGGGTCAGAGACAGATATTAGAAATCAGAGAATTATGCCAGGAATTGAAAAGCCAGGGACAGAAGAGTGGAGAAAAAAGACCGATCTGATGAAGAGTCTGCAGTCTGGGCTTGTCTATATACCTGCTTGGAAGCTGTTACTGCTGGCTTTATTGCATGCACCTCCACGTGGCCCACGAGGGTGTGTTCAAAGAGTCAGGACCAGAGGTGTCACCAACATGCCCCTCCTTGCCCCTCTAGCTCACATCCTTCTTTAGCTTCCCTATGTTAACAAGTAGAAGGTTCATGTATTATTCCTATGGCTGCTGTAACAAATGACCACAAACCTAGTGGCTTAAAACAACCCAAATTTATTATCTTATAGTTCTGGAACTCGGAAGTCTGAAATAGGTCTGCCTGGCCTAAAATCAGGGTGTTGGTAGGGCAAGGTTCCTTTCTGGAGGCTTTAGGAAAGAGTCTATTTCCATGCCTTTTCCATAAAAAAATGTCTTCAGACTTAAACAAATGTCTAGAGGAAACCATGGGCTCTTTGATTACTGAACAAAGGCCCCACGCCCGTACACAGAAGTGCCTTTTGAAAACTAAGCTGCCCTAAGTAGGACACATTCTGCAAAGCCTACTTCAGCTGTGGCCGAGGAGACAAATGGACAAGAAGAACCTCCCATAGGACAAAAACTGGGGTCATGGAGAGGAAGGGATAAGGATTCAGGAGAGAGGTCTCCACTGCCCCGCCCCTCCCCCCAGGCAACAAGAATACCAACCACCAGATGGGATAACCTAGGAACTTAACTCCACTAGCAGGACAGGAAGTCTTCCAATTACTGCTCTGAGGGATTTGATGATTGCTGTGAACTAGAGGCTGTTGTTTTCTTCCCATTCTTCCTTTTTTCAAATAGATTTAAATTATATGTGCATATTGGCTACCCCATCCCTGCTCTACAATTTACAACAGGAAAGTTGTAGGGCAGATCTCTTGTCTTTTAGTTTATAGGCTACCAGACCATGATGAATTACATATGGACATTATAAATAGGACTGAGAATTACCTAGAGATTGTGAACTTTGAACTGGATGCAGAAGCTGGATGGGACTTCGGTGGTTTCTCTCCCCAGAAAACAAATGCTTGGGAAGAAGGGTGCACATGAATACTTGGATGACTGAGTGGGAAAAATGGGCCAGAGACTGTTAGTTGCCACTCAATATCTTTTCTCTTCTTTCTTAGTATTAGAAGTCTTTAGCTTGGCACATGGCTACCCAGAAAGACAATATATTTCCCAGCCTTGCTTGCAGCTCAATTATTCATATGATTAAGTCCTGAGCAATGGGATCTGAGTGGAAGTAATGTTTGTGACTTCTGGGTTGCACTCTTTTTTTTTTTTAAAGATTTATTTAATTATTTATGAGAGAGCGAGAGCAAGACAGAGAGAGAGCATGGGGAGGGGCAGAGGGCTAGGGAGAGCGGTAGACTCCCCGCTGAGCACGGAGCCTGACACGGTCTGAGGCGGGGCTGCATCTCACAACCCTGAGATCGTGATCTGAGCCAAAATCAAGAGTCGGAGGCTTAACTGACTGAGCCACACAGGTGCCCCATCTGGGTTGCACTCTTAAAGGATTGGCATACTCTCTTCCTCTTTTCCTTTTTGCTGCTCAAAATGTAATGACGTTGAGCCACCTGGGACCATGGACACCAAAAGAACACCATGCAGATGGATAGTGGAGCAATAAGATGGAAGAAACTTGGGCCCCAGACACTATGGAGTGATATACCAGACTTTTACATGAAAGAGAAATATCTTTTCTCCTGTAGGCCAGTATTATTTTCCATCTCTATTTGTGTGGCTGAATCTATATCTTAACTTTCACAAACAGGTTGAGTTTGAGGTACCTCTAGAAAGTTTCTTATGAAAAGTGTCAAACATACACAAAAGCAGAAAGAATAGTATAAAAATTTCATGCATACTCACCTTTGGCTTCAACAACTACCATTTTCATTTTATTTCAGCTCAACCTGCGCTTCCTCCTGTCTCCACTGGAGGACTTGGAAGCAAATCCCAAAAGTCCTATCATTTCTTCTGTAACTATTTCAGTATGTATCTCTAAGAGATAAGGATTCTTTTTTAAAAAATAAGAGTTTGAAATGTTTTTGAGCAAAACAAATGTAGATATCTGGTTGAGTTGAACATATCTCTTTAACATTCAGGAGAAAGTTCCTGGCCTGAATGTATTGCTTTAGTGGAAGATATTTAAGGCCTTGGCAGCAGATGAGATAACCTAGGGAGAGTGGTTACCTGAGTTGAAAACAGAAAAATTACATCAGTTTAAGATGAGCAAAATTTTCTCTCACCGGTGTCAAGTAGTATGGGGAGTTATGGAAGACAGGGTACATGCCCATGTGTAGGAAGCTTTTATGGACATTGTTTCCATTACCCCGAAATCCAGTCCTTGTCTTATTTTCTTTCCTCAGCTCTAATCTCATTTTCTAGATATGTTATTTGTTCAGGGTTGGTCACGTATTTTAGTCACAGCTGGGACTTCTAGGAAATCCTTTCAATTCTTTAGGAACTACTTGCATCTGCCCGGACTGTGTAGTGTGATGGAATGTGCTAGAACTGCTGCAGTCATTTCGTTACCTATCATAAGAGGATTCTAGAACTACCCAAGGGCCCTGATGTAGAGACAGAGAATGAAGTGAACACTGAGTGGAGACATGGAGAGAAACCCAGTCCTTAGTGACATGGTTTGCATTGTAGTTTCAAGCCTCTTCAAGCCAGCCTCACTCTGGACCTCTGAGTTGCATGAGTTATGAGCTAATTTGCCTTTGTTGTTTAAATCATTTTAAATCATTTAAATCATTTTCCATCACTCGCAATACAAAGCATTCTGACTGGTAAGAGTAAGCCATGTGGTCAGTGTTTTTCAAGACCTGGAGGAACCCCAGTGCTGGTCATCTCAGTTTTAGCTGAGCGGGTGATATATTTGTGTAAGAAAAGTAGCTAAATGCTGTTCTCCCCTTAATATATACCCTCCCCTTAATATATATTCACTAGCAGTAAAGTGTTGCTTTTTGGCAGATAGGTAGATTTCCTGCCAGCTTCTCCTACGGCTTCTACAGGTACTGGCCACGGGGTGTGGGGACAGCGGAGGGAGCAGTGGTGTTGAGGTGCGGTGGTGGGAATGGTGGTGCTTAAAGGAATGGGTAAATAGCAAATGTGGAACCAGCTGCTGTGAAGGAATGTGTTCTGGGTAGAGAAATGCAGTGAGTTGTGGATAAAATACTCTCTGGTTATGAGATAGACCTAGTTATTCTCTGAAGAAGCACAGCATGGAGGTCTGGCTCTAAGACTTAATACACACAACCACGTGGACAGGAGGATGTAAAATAATGTCTTTTCAAATCGTATCCTTCAAAACGGCGGCCAGACTGGTGTGAATGATTCTTACAGGTAGATATCTCTTTGACAAGATTTTAGAGGGAGGGAGGGTAGATGGTGTTAATGGAGGCCTAGAGCAGGATGAAATGTACCATATTGATGAGGGATGACTTCAACCTTCAGGTTTTGTGTTGAAGTCATGGGGCTATCATCACCTAAATATGGCTTCATTCTGCAGCTGACTCTTCAAGTCATCATTAAGCAAAGAATGCTCAGTGGCCGATGATGTGGACAATTACTAAAGTCACCCCTAAATGATTGTTTTATATGTGGAAGGGGGAATCTTATTTCCATTTTCCATTCCACTGAGAAAAAAATGGCAGCCATGAAGACTCTGCCAGGAAGATTAATTAATTAATTAATTAATTAATTAACTAGACAGAGAGAGACAGAGAGAGAGAGGGAATACAAGCAGGGAGAGCAGACTCCCCACTGAGCAGGGAGCCCAATGCAGGACTTGATCCCAGGACTCCCAGATCATGTCCTGAGCTGAAGGCGGACGCTTAACTGACTGAGCCACCCAGGCACTCCACACTCACACTTTTTTTTTTTTAAGATTTATTTATTTATTTATTTGACAGAGAGAGATACAGCGAGAGAAGGAACACAAGCAGGGGGAGTGGGAGAGGGAGAAGCAGGCTTCCCGCCGAGCAGGAAGCCCGATGCGGGGCTCGATCCCAGGACCCCGGGACCATGATCCGAGCCGAAGGCAAATGCCTAACGACTGAGCCACCCAGGCGTCCCTCACACTCACAGTTTTTGACAAACAATTTGCCTGGGAAATTAGCTGAGGTCACATATCTCTTATTAGATAAATGGAAGACAGCATATGAATATTTCAAAAAAGCAATTTTTAAATATTTAAATTTAGCTCAGAGTACTACAGTTTGTTCAAACTCCATAGAGAAGGGCCTGTAGAAAAACAGGCTTATTTTCATTGTTAGGTACCCAGAACTGGGAGTTTCATGAAGCCAGAAGGGATTTATTATTTAATTATAAAATATTTATAAATATTTGCATTAGCAAATCAAGCATCTTCTTTAGAATCTAGATTCTAGGGTAATAGGATTAGCAGCCGCATTTGCCAGCGTTGGGATAGGGAGGGGCAGCTCTCTTAGAAAATGAGGCAAAATATGCCAAGTGGTAGGAAGACTGGAGGACACAAGAGTACAGAGCCCCCTACTGGCAAGAAAGGACAGAGACCAAAATGAAGGCGTTCAGGTAGTGCTGTCAGAAATAATGAGGGGTCAAAAAGTGAAGTGAAGTTTAAGGCTGACAAGGCAGATCAGATTTATTGCCATCCTTGGCAGGAGAAGCCGAGAATTTGCAGAGCTGGAGAACCTTGGTGTGTCCTGAGAGACGGGTGTAAAAGTTTACCCAACTGGTACAAACAAAGATAGATGACCTGAGTAGGCGGCAGAGAATCATTAGAGGTGGAACCAGCAGCCGAGTCACAAACCAGAGTTACAAGTGTTGGTCTCACAGGGGAGAAATGAATCCGTTAGTGTACAAGTGGCGATCAGGGTCTGAGGGGCAAACGTGGCCAACCATTTCTCCAAAACCAGAAGGAGTTTTTGAGATGGTAGTGTGTTGAAGTTCCTGGCCAGGAACCTGAAGGTGAGTATTCATTTATTATCTACCTTCCCAGAGCCCTCCTTTCCTCCCCCCGGCCCCCGGACTTATTTACCAAAAAGCTTAGGAGCTCTGGCTTTATGAGACTAATGGAACCTCAAAGAGGTCAGTATTAGGCATTCTATTTCCCTGAGGGCAAGGACTGTGGTTTTTTAAAAAATCTTTTCAGGGGCACCTGGGTGGTACAGTCGGTTAAGTGACCGACTCTCGGTTTTGGCTCCGGTCATGATCTCAGGGTCTTGGGATTGAGCCCCGAGTCGGGCTCCGTGCTCAGCGCAGAGTCCGCTTGGGACTCTCTTTCCCTCTCCCTCTGCCCCTCCCTCTCCTTGCCTTTCTCTCTTTCTCTCTCTCTCTCTCTCAAATAAATAAATAGATCCTCTAAAAAATTAAAAATCTTTTCAGCTCTGACCCTCCCTAATACAATGCCTGGTTCATAGTCGATGCTTAATCCATATTTGTGAAGTAAATGGATGAATCATTAAGCCAGTGGGAGGTTTATAATTTGGTGATGTCTCAGAAGGGTAATTTACTTATATATTCATTTACTTCTCAATTTATTTCTATTATGTCTTGTTCCACAAGGGATTTGAAAAAGCTTATAAGAATACATACGATCAAATAGAAAATGTAAATAATAAATAAAGCCAGGATCATTAAAAACGTGCATTAGGCAAAGACAAGTCAGTGGAGTAGAATGAGTTATGCAAGCAATAGGGCTCTGCATAATTATCTGAGCCAGAGATTCAGATCTGAGTTTTCTGCTGAAAAAAATGAAGGCCAAAAATGATTCTCTTGACTACAAAGGCAAAACATTCTAGTTTCTCAAGCTTTTCCTGGAACTTAGCTCTAAAATAAATTTCTGGTGTGGAGCTGTATATCTGGGACATTGAGTGATGTAGTAAACAGTGTCCTCAATGATATTCTTTTTTTTTTTTAAGGTTTTATTTATTTATTTGAGAGAGAGAAACAGAGAGCATAAGCTGGGGAAGGGGCAGAAGCAGAATTAGACTTCCCACTGAGTAGGGGGCTTTGGCATGAGGCTCGATCCCAGGACCCTGAGATCATGACCCAAGCCAAAGGCAGACACCCAACTGACTGAGCCACCCAGGTGCCCCTCAGTGATATTCTTATAGCAAATCCTATAGGGCTTTTTAAAGGTTGTGTCTTATAGCATGAAAACCTGAGGTTTGTCCTACAGTGCAACTCGCGGAAGTAATTTTATAGGAGACCAAGGAAATATGGTGTAAGACTAAAACTTTCTAAAATTTTAGCTAAATAAAAAAAAATAGATCTCGGAAACCCAGAGGATTGCAAGTCCTTCAACACTTCCCCATTGAGATCCCCTCTCTGAACCAGACCTTTCATAGGGGTTGGGAACAGATCATTAGAGTTAGTATCTTCTTTCAAGACCTGAAAGATCCTTGTTCTATGTCATTCATTCAGAGTAGCAACATATACTATTGTCATCAGATTAAATTTTTTTACAAGCTTTTATGAAAATGGAAGTATCTAACCAAAACCTTCAGGATGGATGACTAGCTACCCTCTGTTTTGGTTATCTATTGCTGCCTAGCAAACTATCTTTAAACTTTGGCTTAAAACAACAATGACCATTATTATTATCTTTCATGGTTATAGGGGTTGACTGGGCTCAACTAGGCAGTTCTTGCTCAACTTTCCTCATGCAGTTATAGACAGTGACCAGGGCTGGAATCATCTGAAGGCCTGCTCACTCACACGTCTGGTACCAGGTTAAGAAGAGTTGATCAGCTGGGGGCTGGGACATCGAGGATCCTTGGGCAACTCTATGTGGTCTCTCCACATGCTTTCCCCCACAACACGGGTTCAAAATAGCTGGACTTCTCACACAGGGCCTCGCGGAGGGGAGAAAGAGAGAGACAGACAGAGAATGAGATGGAAGTCATATCATCTTTTTTTGACCTAGCCTTGAAGGTCAGTCATGCACTGTCATTTCTACAACATTCTATTCATTGAGGCATGCACAAAAATCTGCCCAGTTTCAAGAGGAGAGGAAATAGATTCCAGGAGACGTAGATGGGGAAGTGGCAGGATTTGGAAGAGCGTGTGGGACTAGAAATATTGTTGCAGACATTTTTGTCAAATACAATCTGCCACACACCCCTCATTTCAAAGGTCTACCAAGGGAGTACCTATAACCAAGATAGGATTTTTCTTTTTTTTTTTTTAAAGATTTTATTTATTTATTCATGAGAGACAGAGAGGCAGAGGCAGAGGGAGAAGCAGGCTCCCTGTGGAGCAGGGAGCCTGATGCGGAACTCGATCCCAGGACCCTGGGATCATGACCTGAGCCGAAGGCAGACACTTAACCGACTGAGCCACCCAGGCGTCCCTAAGATAGGATTTTTCTTAAGGACCCAATTCTGAGCCTTCAATACATGAATAAATGGAAGTCTTTCAAGTTTGTTTGTTTTTTTTTATCATAGAATGTAGATAAAGTGACTTAGCATGGAAGATTTTCAAAGAAGCTTTTTCCAATCACTCGCCACAGACATAGAAAAAACTGCATAATGCTTCCATGACAAGCCCAGTTTTGAACATGAAAGCCATTCCTAGTTCACATCTCCAGCAGGGAAGGAATGCAGCCAGATCACCCAATGGTTTTCTATCATTCAAAGAGCTGTTAAAAGGAAAGTGTGGGAAGGGGGAAGAATAGATTCCTGCTTTAGGCCCTCCTGGTTTTCCAGGAGCTAGATCTATCTGAAGACAGATACTGACTCTTGCTAAGATGTTAAAATGCAGCTTTTGTATAAGAACCGACAACTAGGAATTAATACTGCGTTCAGGAAGCTTTGCCTAGAGTAAAGGAGTAAAGGCCAAGAAGAGGTAAGTTAAAAACAAACAGGAAAATTCAACTCTATAATTCATTTATTTAAGTTTTAAAGTCATACCCATTTCATTTCAAGAAAGGTCACTAATAATCTATTATGTATATACTTTTTATTCAAGTATAATTAACATACGGTGTTATATTGGTTTCAGATGTACAATATAATGATTCAACAATTCTATACATTACTCAGTGCTCATCACAATGAGTGTACTCTTAATCCCTTTCACCTGTTATTTTTGATCATTTTTTTTCCGTTAAGTAATAGTAGAGTATTTGTGCTTGCAACTCTGTTGAATCTTGTATAAAGTATCAATCCAGAAATCCTCACTCTGACATATTTTAAGGAAGAAATAGGCATAAAGTTTAGATGGAATGTTTAACAAACAGATGGCTCTATATTTTGGAGGAAGTAATTTAGAACAGGCTTTGCATAATTTTGATAGCAGAAAGTCTTCACCTGCTACTTTATTTAAATTAAGGCTTCTAGCCAAATGGAATACATGAGGAGATGTTCCTGGGTACCAACCTTAGAAACTATAAATTTCAATGTAGTCTTAGGATGATACTAGCAGGAAGAAAGGGAGGCCTCCCAGTTATCAACTGAGATTTGTGCATATTTGTGCTGACCATAAATAATTATGTCTCCAGATCTATCTTCTTTATTGGTTCTGACACTAAAAATCCAGGCATCCTACAATGTTCATGAAGTTGGATTTTAGGCACTGGTTTAAATTTGAAGAAATCCCATCTGATCCTTCTGCATTCCTTTTATACACCACTGCACCAACCCAAGTAAAAATCAGAGGAATATTAACTAGAATTCTGAGCTCCCAGAACTCTAACTCCACCAGCGTCCCAGATAGATGTCCTAAGAGAGTGCTCCTGAAACCCTCCTTCTTTGGAGGCTCAGTGGGGGAAATGCACTTGAGATATTGTAGGAAGAGTAGAAACTTCTGTTCTCAGACCCCCTAGAGTGGGCATACTCATTGCTTACCCAGTGGTTCCTTGGGAATAGAACTCCCAGTGGGTTTTTCTTTTTTTGGTAACTTTTATGGAGGGACAATACATATACACCAAAAGCACCAAACCTAAGTGCATAGCTTGATGAATTATTGTACACACATACACTTGTGTCACCACCGCACAGTTCAAGATGTAGAAAATTCCCAGCACCTCAAAAGATTCCTTCTTACTTCTTCCCAGTTTATACCCCAAACCATGGGGAGGTAATCACTATTCTCAGTTCTATCATTATTGACTAGTTTTGACTGTTCTTAAACTTTGTATAAGTGGAAACGTTTTCTCTTAAATTGGCTTCTTTCACTCAGTTTAATATTTATGAGATTCTTCATGTTGTTGCATGTACCAGTAGTCTGTTCTCTTTTAATCGCTGTGTAGTATTTTATTTCATGCATATACCACAACTTATTTATCTATTCTTCTGTTAATTGTCATGGAGTTGTTTCCACTTTGGCTAATACAAATAAAGCTGTGATGGACATTCTTAAGCACATTCTTTGTGGGCATAGCTACTCATTTCTCTTGAGTAAATTCCTAGAACTGGAATTGCTATCACAGGGTTGGCAGTGTTTAGCTTTAGCAGAAACTGTCAAGTTGGCTTATGAAGCAGATATAACATTTTACACTCTCATCAGCAATGTAAAGAATCTCATTTCTTCCACATATTTGCCATCATTTGGCACTGTCAGTCCTCTTAATCCAGTCATTCTGGTTAGTGTCTGGTAGTATTTCATTATGGTTTTAAATTTACATTTTCCTAGTGAGTAATATTCCTGAGCACTTTTCATATGTATATTGGATGTTTGGTTGTCTTATTTTGTGAAATGCCTGTTCGAGTTGTATGTCCACTTTTGGTTAGGTTGTTCAGTTTTTTTTTCTTTTTTCTTTCTTTTTTGGGGGGGAGGGGTGGAGGAAGAGAATCTTAAGCAGGCTCCATGTCCTGCGCAGACCCCAACGCAGGGCTCCATCTCACATCCCTGAGATCATGACCTGAGCCAAAATCAAGAGTCAGGTGCTTAACCAACTGAGCCACCCAGGCACCCCTTTTTTCTTATTGATTTGTAGGCGTTATTTACATATTCTGAACATAAATCTTTTGTTAGAAATATGTGTTGTGACTTGTCTTTTTATTCTTTTAATGGTATCTTTTAACAAAGTACAATTTATCAAGTTTTTTTCTTTTATAATCTTGCTTTTTGAGTCCTGGTTAAGGACCTTCCACTGATTGAATCCGGCTCATCCACATTATCTAGGATATCTCCCTTACTTAAAGTAAACTGATTTTGAACTTTAATCACATCTATAAAATGCCAATATCGGGCGCCTGGGTGGCTCAGTTGGTTAAGCCACTGCCTTCGGCTCAGGTCATGATCCTGGAGTCCCAGGATCAAGTCCCGCATCGGGCTCCCTGCTCAGCGGGGAGTCTGCTTCTCCCTCTGACCCTCCCCCCTCTCATGTGCTCTCTCTCTCATTCTCTCTCTCTCAAAAAAAAAAAAAAAAATAAAATGCCAATATCTAGATTAGTGTCTGATTGAATGAGTGGGGGGACTATAGCTTAGTCAAGTTGACACATCAAAAGATCATTATAGTCATTAACATATTTTTCTATGTTTTCTTCTAGAAGTTTTATTGCTTTACCTTTTTATTTTGTTGGACGATCCATCTTGTGGATGGTGTGAAACAGGGGTCAAAGCCAAATGGGATATAGTTATGGGGCAGAATATGCTCAGGGAATATGTGCTATGGCCCCGGCCTCAGGAGAGGAATTGCAGATTGATCCAAGCCAGTCATGGTAATCCATTCATTCAGCAAATATTTATTGAGTCCTTACTATGTACCAAACATATTCTCAGTTCTGAGATCCACCATGAATAAAACGAGTAAATTCCCTGCTATTGTGAAATTTTGATTAGAGATTAGGTACGTGACCCCATTCTAGCCAATGGTACCTGAAGAGACATGCTGTAGACATCTGGGAAAGGTGTTACTTCTTGATAAAAGGGAGACTTTCAAAGAAAAACTCTGCCTTGTACACGGGAGCACGTGATATTTGGTATTAAAATAGTCTTAGAGTAATACCCAGAGAATGACAGAGAAGCCAACCCAGAGCCCTGACACCTTCAAGCTCCTTTATTATCCAATTCTGGAAGAGCCCATCTCCAGGTTTCAAATGTGACATAATTAAATATTCTTATTGTTTAAGCCACATTTGGGCATTCTATCACTTGTAGCTGTAGATACATACATTTCTTGGCATGGCCCCGCAGCTCTCTAATACTTGTGCTATAACTCGCCTCAGTTTCTTTCACTATCCAGCTCTAGCCTTAATTTTGCCTTCCACCTTAGACATTTGCCCTCAGACCTTCTCCAGTTCCTTTTCTAACCTGCTTTGGCCTTTAATGAAGAAAATTGATCCCTTCTGCTGAGGTCACTCTGCCCCAAAGTTTCCACCTCAAAACTATATCCATCTTAATTTCCCTGCCATAACCAACTTCTTTTTCTAGTTTGACTTCCATCTCTCCAACCCTCCCATATACCAAGTCCCAGTGCCGAGGTAGGCACTCGATGATGGTTATGCAGTATTTGAGCTATGGTTGGTTCATTTTTTGATGCAAAGCCACATGAAATAAGATGCTATGGGGAGCACCTGGGTGACTCAGTTGGTTGAGCATCTGACTCTTGGTTTCAGCTCAGGTCATGATCTCAGGTTGTGGGACTGAGCCCTGACTCAGGCTCTGTGCTCAGTGGGGAGTCTGCTTTTCTCTCTCCCTTTGCCCCTCCCCCCCACTCGCATACACACTCTCAAATCAATCAATAAATAAATCTTAAAAAAAAAAGAAATATGATGCTATGGAGGAGCAGAAACTAAAAGCCTTGTCCAGAAATCAGACTTCAGAGACAGAAGTGGACATACAACAGAGTTGAGAGAACACACTGTCCCAGAAAGACAGAGAAAGACAGGGAATAACTGCTCAATGATTTCTGGTTACCATAGGCCTGACTGTACTTCTTGCATTGAGTTCCTTGGAAGTGCCTTGAATTCTCATAATGAAACTCTTTCCTTAAGCTACCTTGAAAGGATTTCTGTTTCTTGCAAACAAATCACTTAGACTATGGCTCTTGCAGTCCCAAAAGGGGCCTTATTCTGTCAAGTGTGCAATGCCCCCTGTGAGAGAATGTTACCAAGTGTTTGGGGGAAGCCAGCTATCTGTTACGTAGACTTCCAGGCTGCACCAGCAACACCTTCTACAGATTCTAGACTAGGACTCTAAAATAGAGAATAAATCCTTCCCCAGTCCTTCCTCAGGGTGGGTTCTTAAGTTCCTAGAGTTCCCTTCCTAGAGACGCCAAGAGAAGCATTTAACTCTTCGGTCTTAATTTGGGTTGTTCTTCCCCCAAAGCAGAGCCTGGACCAGGACTTGAGTTCAATTAGTTTATTTGGACGGTGACTTGAGGAAGCAGGAATGAGGAGTAAGCAGAAAGTGTCACAGGGCAGGAGGAGAAGGTCAGTAAGTGGCTCATTATTAGGCTGATTACCACCAAGTGACAGGAACTCAACTGCAGTGGAAACTTTCTGAAAATCCATGTATGTAGTATGTGCCTTAGAATCCATCTACTCTGTCCACCATTGATTGAGGTTTGTCCCCAGGATGTTAATTCCCCTGTACTTTTGGACTGTTCTGCACAAGGGATAAAGGAACTCTGTGGCTTCAGAAAAACCCCAGAGGCAGAAGAGCTAAGAGTTATAGGGCGCTCAATGTGGGACACTGGCGGTGAGCATGGGAACTGTTCAACTTCAGCTGACATCAGAGGTGGACTAAGGAGATGTGCCCAAACCATCTTCTACATTCTCTCTTTGGGGGAAGGCTTTAATCCAACTATCTTTAGACATGATTGTGGGTCCCCAGAAGCAGGAACCCTAGAAGTAAATATGGTTATCTTTTGTGACAGAACTGCTATCTGCTAACCAAAAATCCACATTCTCTTCTTCCTGGGCATTCTGCTGGCCCATATTTCCCAGCCTTCCTTGCAGTTAGGTGTGGCCAACTGACTGAGTTCCAGCCAATGGAATGTGAGCCTAAGTAATTGTGTACCACTACCAGGCCTGGCCATAAATACCTTCCCGTGCATACTTTTCCACGTTCTTTTCCCTTTTGCTGGCTTGATGTTGATTCTCAGGCGACCTTTGAAACCATATGTTGAAGATAGCAGAGCCTCTGCCTTCTGGGTCCCTGAATGACGGTGTGCAACACACCATCTCTCCCTCCTCCTCCTCCAGCCCCACCTCACCCACCTGTAACTGCCTTGCTCTGAGAGAGAGAATAAACTTCTATGGTGTTTGGGCCGTTATACATTTGGGGATTAATTTATTATAGCAACTAGCTTACCCTAACTAATATACCTACCGCAACACCATACCATTCCCCAGGCACAGAAACTATTCTTCAGGTATCTCTGAACTACACTAATTATGAAAGACTTAAAAGTTTAGAAAGATAATCATAAAATTGATACATACACTGTACAAAAATTAAACAGTACAAGAGAATCTAAAGTCAAAGTAAAAGATTCTTGTCTTCCTTCTCGCCCCATTCCCAGCCCCACTCCATTAGATAACCACTTTAAACTGTTCCTCCCATTATTTTACTGATTGTTACCTCTATATAATCTCCTATTTGTAGTTTTACCAGCATTAAAAACTATTTAGTGGCATCCCACTATGAAAGATGAGTAGTTACTAAAGTTGTTTCTTTAACCTAGGAATGTGAAAGAGTTCTAGACAGAAGAAACAAAGTGGTAGAAGGACCTCACACCTGCTTTAATTATATGAAAGAGAAGCAGCACGGTAATGTGGGACAAACACAAACTTTGAACTCAGATTTGTGTGGAGTTTAGCTTCTGCTCCTTATTTGCAAGATTAGGAGTTTGTGAGAAACGATGCATCTGCTGGTGTTGTTCTGGGTTCATCCCTAGAAATATTTTCGGGGTTTTCACACACCACCACGCTCTATGGTAGTTGCCAATTAATCTTAGTGTCAAATCTTAAGACCAAACTGTTCTGGAGGGTAACCTGTATGAAGTGCCTTGCACATATATTACTAAAAACAGATCTTAGGTCCCTGAATCAACACTTCCACCTAAGTCAGCACGTCTTGCTCCAGCCGATAGAGGGCAGTAAGAGACACAGAGTGCATTTGTCTTTAGAGCAAGAAAGTCTTGCTTAGCAAGTCAAAGTAGTAGTTCAGTTGTTATCAGCCTATCAATGCTGGCCGGAGCTCAGAAATATATAAAATTCTCACATGATATGTCCATCAAAAATGACTTCAAAAAACCATCCACCAGATTTCTTGAAACATCAAATAATAAATTTATGTTTACATCAAAAATAATAAAATAACAATAATAAACATAATAATAATAAAATAATAACATTACATATTCATTCAGAAATAATCAACCTACATATTTAGATACTTTGCTCAACCATTAGGTACCAGCCATAAGAAGATTATGGTCCTGTTGCTACCGTGTTGTTATATGAAGAAAATAGCTCATTTTTTGTTCCCTGTACTATGTCCAAAGTGATTCTTATGCTGATTCATGTTACTAAACAAACGATATCATCTAGAATCTACAACAGAGTGTTCTTTAGTGACACTCTTCTCCTTCAGTCAGTTTAAATGTTCCACTATGGAATTTTTTAGATTGGAAAAATAACAAACTCCTAACTGACTATTCAGTAATGGGAATTCTCAGGAATCCTTAAATTACATAAATAAATCACGGAGGGCGTCTGCCTGAGACCGGATGTGCTACCATGGATGGAAAGATAAACGTCAGGCTTTCAGACTTGGAAAAATAAGTCACTTTTTCCCATTGCTACTTGATCTTAGAATTTAGATACATTTTGATTAATTCCAAGTTCAAGTGGGAGGATAATATGGGAGAGTAGGTATAAGGGAAGAAGGAAGATGGGAATATGCTTCAATATCATTCTTGAATTTCTTTTTAGAAATAAGCCTGCCAGGATGGTAGTTGGGAGCCTCATCTTAAAAAGGCATCAGTTGCCAGAACAATAAAACATATGACACACAAAGGAATTTAATATTTAAAAGAAAAATAAATTATTAATATATATTTTAAACATCTCTATATAATAATAAAAAACTATTGTCTATCAGAAATTTTCTTAGTTAAATGCACAATTCATTCTCAATTTTTCTGCATGTATCACTAGACTCTTTCTTCTTCGAGAATTCTCACTGACCCTATGGGTTTGCGTATTTAAGTAGAAAAGGAAAACACCATCCTTCAAATATTCAGTTTATTTGGTGTAAGTGTTAGGAAAGTTGCCTTTTTAAAGTAAAACTCATCAGGGGGCGCCTGGTTGGCGCAGTCTGTTAAGCATCTGACTCTTGGTTTGGGCTTAGGTCGTGATCTCAGGGTCATGATCTCAGGGTTGTGATCTCAGGGTCGTGAGACAGAGCCAAGCGTTGGGCTCCATACTCAGCGAGGAGCCTGCTTAAGACTTTCTCTCCCTCTGCATCTCCCGCTCTTTCTCTCTCTCAAATAGATAACTAAATCTTTAAAGTAAAGCTCATCAGGAGGTAACAGACAGGGTCTGTGTTAGACAGACGGGTCTCCTACTTCAGCTCTATTACTGACTGTCCATTTGACAATAAGCAAATTATTTAGCCTCTCTTTGCCTTTGTGTCCTCATCTGAAAAATAGGAATAATGATAAAATGCCCAACTCATGGGGTTGTACTTGGAATATGGTAAGCACTCAGTTGTGTAAAAAGTTTTTTTTTTTTTTTTAGTGTCAGAAATTATTTTTGAGTAAATGACTAATAAATGTTGCCTGCTATCATCACTACTTTGGACCATAACTTTAGCAAATATCAGCTATTTCAGCAAAAAAGTTATTTCATTTTTTCCTTTTCCATTTTTCCTGCTTTGGGAAACCTAGAACTGTCCATATTCTGATGCTTGTTCTTGCTCTAGCAAGAATTTTACAGCATCTGCCATAATTATGGTCTTTGATAGGGACAATCCATGTAGACTGGAGGCCAGGACCGGAATGGAAGCTGATTCACAGTTAAGCCTGCAAGTCTGAACACGGGAACCAGGGGGACACATGTGTTCAAGATTGAATTGGGGACATCAGCTTACATGGGAGAAGGAGGTAAAAGAGATGGGAGGGGAAATAGCATTAGCCAGTTGTTCCTACTGAATCCAAAATCCTGGGTATCTAGGACTCAAGACTGGCAATCAACGGGACTTAATGCAGTATCGGAAGGTCTTTGTATATAGTTGGCATTCAAGATAGCCATCAGCTGATATTAGTGCCTCAGTCATGAGGACACTGGGATTTAGAGGCAAGAAATCTAGACTCTGCAGAGGATGAGGTACCAGAAGGAATTTGGTTTGGGGGAAGCTGGGGAAAGGAGAAACTATAAGGGGACTCAGGAAGATACAAGGATTTATTTCAAGGGAATGAGTTAAGATTCTCTTGCGCAGGACTACTTCTGGGTATACGGCCCAGTTTGAGTCACTTGGTATCAGTGTGTCAGCACCATTCTGGTGGCCCAGTTTCACATGATTGCAAGGGGCAAGGTGCCTGGGGCCAGTGGGGCCATATAGTTACCATCTGTCCTCTTGAAACTGGAGCCATTCATGGGCTTCCAAGGTGACTCCAAAGATACAGATACCAGAGCTCTTTGGGGCACCTGGCCAACCCCTCCGGTTGGGGGTCTTTTGGGGGTATGGTGTTGGAAAGTGCCCCAAATTATAGAAATGGGGACTAGGATCCACACAAATCGTGGGCTAGCCTTGAGTCCCATGCACCGGATGGGGACTAGAAAATTTTGAGGAAGGTGCTACAAAGAAAGAGGAAGTGTGGGGCCCAGCTTCCCAGCTTTGCTTGCCCAGGTGCAAGGATGGTACTTAACTTAGGTCAGACTGGAGTCAACAGCACCTGCATATTAACTTATTTAGTCAGAGTAACTGTCTGGAAAGGGATTGGCCTAGAGAAGGGATGACCCTTGTTTTAGCCGTTAAACGCTCGTAGTTTGACAGTTAAGCATGTTGGTGCTTAGGAGTTGCAACTAACCTTGCCCAGTGGTTCTCGATGCTGGCTACACAGTAAAATTAACTGAGAAACTTTAAAACAGAACAACACACATACACACACACACACAGAAGTGCCTGGACCCTCAGACCAATTAAATCAGAGTCTAAAGGGGTGATGGACTGATATCATGATTAAAAAAAAATCTTCCCTGGTGGTTCATTGTACAGCCAGAATTGAGACTCACTGCTCCAGATGTTCCTCACCCATCACCCATTTCTCTGGTGATGGCATTCTTTATTGCCACTTGATTCCTGGGAATTCACTTGGTAGTTTCTGAGCACAGATAACTGTGTTCTCCAGCCAAGTCTGGATTATCTACAATTAGGGAACCCTCACTTGCTCTTTACTTCTATCGGCCACAGATGTTGTAGATCTTAGCTCAGTCCTTCCCCAAACTCTGACTTCAGGCTGGTGCTTTCTGTTACCTACTGTTTCTGTTTTGCATGCACTCTATTGCACACCGTCATTCAGTCAATATTGAGTTGTAAGCCTCAGTATTCTTGGAATCACACGAATGAGTTGTTTGACCTTGAGACCCTTCAATCTTACCTGTTTGCTGAAAGTGCTCTGTGAGCTCTACTTATTTTTTTTTTTTATTTTTTATTTTTTATTTTTTTAAAGATTTTATTTATTTGAGAGAGAGAATGAGTTAGAGAGAGAGAGAGCATGAGAGGGGCAGGGTCAGAGGGAGAAGCAGACTCCCTGCTGAGCAGGGAGCCCGATGCGGGACTCGATCCTGGGACTCCAGGATCATGACCTGAGCCGAAGGCAGTCGCTTAACCAACTGAGCCACCCAGGCGCCCAGCTCTACTTATTTTTTAACCATAAAGTAAATAAAAAGTAATTGGTTTAGAGATTTTGGAGATGCCTTAGAATGTCTCTTTAAAATAACAAGGAAAACGCTAGCCCCGGACTTAATATCAGCCCTTTCTAAAAGCTTATCTATGCACTTAAGCAAATGTCCCAAGCATTTGTGAGTATTCCTCCCCAGGGCAAGGGAAGTCCACTATACACAAAAAGCTCTAAATCTCCCTCCCTCCCTTCCTTCCTTCCTTCCTTCCTTCCTTCCTTCCTTCCTTCCTTCCTTTCTTTCTTTCTCTCTCTCTCCTTCCTTCCTTCCTTCCTTTTCTTTCTTTCTTTTTCTTTCTTTCTCTTTCTTTCTTCTTTCTTTCTTTCTTTCTTTCTTTTTTTCTTTCTTTCTTTCTTTCTTTCTTCTTTCTTTCTTTCTTTCTTTCTTTCTTTCTTTCTTCTTTCTTTCTTTCTCTCTCTCTCTCTTTCTTTCTTTGCCTTAAATGGCTTCAAGGTGCTCCTACTGAAGGAAAATAGATGAAACAAGCAAGTTACCAGAATACTTTTTAGCCCCACAAATCTGATTTGTATTTGCTGCTTAATTAGGAGTAACTACTTTATTTTACAAAATGCTTCCTCAGCAAAGTGTCTATCTACCAGCTTTCTAAGTTCTCTCTTAAAGATGCTAGCTTGGGAAGCCAACAGCATTTGTGTGTGGCCTTCCTGTGATTTTTTTTTTTTAAGATTTTGTTTATTTGACAGAGAGAGACACGGTGAGAGAGGGAACACAAGCAGGGGGAGTGGGAGAGGGAGAAGCAGGCTTCCCGCTGAGCAGGGAGCCCGATGCAGGGCTCGATCCCAGGACCCTGGGATCATGACCTGAGCCAAAGGCAGACGCTTAACGACTGAGCCACCCAGGCGCCACCCTTCCTTTGATATTTATAAAAGTCACTCAGAAAAGCTGACAACATCTTAATAATAATTTTTATGTGTAAAATACCTTTATATCCTTTATCTCTTTGGAGCCTGATACCAACCTGGTGAGGGGCAAGGCATGTATGTCTAGTCCCATTTCCTTTTCCTTTCTTTCTTTCTTTTTTTTTTAAATTTAAAACTCTCATTTATTAGTGTACCACTCAATCTTTTTTTTAAAGATTTTATGTATTTGAGAGAGAGAGAGTAAGGGGAGGGGCAGAGGGAGAGGGAAGGGCAGAGGGAGAAGCAGACTCCCCACTGAGCACAGAGCCTGATGCGGGGCTTGATCTCAGGACCCTGAGATCATGACCTGAGCTGAAGTCAGATGCTTAACCAACTGAGCCACCCAGGTGCCCCCACCACTCAATCTTAAAGAAAAAAAAAAAAAAAAGCAGCTCCAAAGATAGTCTTCTACCATTCTTTAAAAAAGGAATCTGTTTCTTTTAACTTTATACCCACCCCACACCCCATTTTCAAAACATATCATTTAACTATCTTGGTCATGGACATTTCCAAGATGAGATTTTATATTTCGTTCCCATAGCTTCTGGCTATCAGAAAAACCATGCTTTCCTTCACTGAAGGAGTTTGGTCCTGCTGGTGTTCATGTATCCCTTCCAGTATTCTTCATCCTCATCTTTGCTTCTGGAGGCATTTCCTCTGGTTCACTATCTTCATCTTCATTAAAAGCTGCTGCTACTGACAGGTTTTTGGGGCAAGAGTTGGAACAGTTTCTTTTGGCTTACTTGATCCAAGTTTGGTGGTTATGGCTGAGGCTTTCTTTGTTGTCTACCTATATAGCAAATCCAAACTTGGAGATCTTTGTAGGCTTTCTTGGGAGGTCTGCAGCTTCTTCTTCAATGGATCGCTTCTCAGTGCTGTGACTGGAACTTTCCCCTCCATTACTCTGGTGGCTCTAGCTTGCTGTGGCTTCTTAGGCTTCTCCTCTCCCACCATTTTCCCTGCCGTGGCCTCCCCTGCAGCCACACCAAGCCCCGTTTCCTTTTTCTGTTTTACAACAGAGGACAGAGATTCAGATGGTTTACATGGCCCTGTGGAAAACACACAAGTCAGAATTAGAACTCAGTTCCAGGGTGTTGGGATTCACAAGTCTGGTGCCTCCTCACTATTGAACTGTGAAAATGTCAACCCCCCACATTCATTACTGAGTACTGTATTAGTCTGGGTTCTCCAGAGAGAAACAGAACCAATAGGAGATTATATATATGATTTATTATAAGGAATTGGCTCCTGTGGTTATGGAGGCTGAGAAGTCCCAAGATTGTGGTTGGCAAGCTGAAGACCCAGGAGAGCCAATGGTGCAGTTCCAGCCTGAATCCAAAGACCTGAGAACCAAGAGGCTGATGGTGCAATTTTCATTCTGTGAGAAGACCAGCATCCCAGCCTGAAGACAGTCAGGCAGAGAATAAATTCTCCCTTACTCCACCTTCTGTTCTATTCAGGCCTTCAATAGATTGGATGAGACCCACCCACATTGGGGAAGGCAAGTTGCTTTGCTCATTCTACCAATTCAAATATTAATCTCATTCAGAAATACCCTCACAGACATACCCAGAATAATATTTAACCAAATATCTGGGCAGCCCGTGGCCCAGTCAAGTTGACACATTCAATTAACCATCACGAGTACCCACTTAATTGTGTGTACATCTCAGTGCTAGACATTCCTGGAACTGTCCCCTTCTTGTGTCACTGCCTGAGAGTCAGCAAGCCAACTTGCCCTTTCGGATCTCACCTGAACCGGCTGTGGGGGACAAGTCATTTCATCTCCATTGTTCTAGGTTTTCTCAGCTGTAAAATAACAAGGGTCAGATTTAGATGACTTTGTAGGACACTTCCAGCTTGAAAAGGGTGTTTCTGTGATTCTATAATTGAATTCTAGGAAAGATTTTAAAAAATGACTTGACTTCTGTTTCATTCAAAGCTGTGTCCTGGGTCCAACAAACACATGAATATTACAGGTACTTACTCATCAAATAAAATCAACAAGGAGGTGATAATGCTGTATCTGTACACAGAAATGTGAGTCTATTATGTGGTCAGCTTTAGACTGACTACCATGGTAGATATAGATATAATTTGTAATACCATCCTCGCACCAAGGCCCTTACCATGTGCTGTTGAAAAGGTTAGCACAGAAGAAATCCTGGTATGAATTAGAGTGAGGTATAGCCTACAGGAGCCACTACCAAAGAGAGTGGGAAGTCAGTGAGTCAGGCTTCCCCTAGAGAAGGAATTAGGACTTGGGCTGGGTTTAAAAAACAAAACAAAACAAATAAAAACATAGGAACAATTTGGATAAACAGAGGCAAAAGAGGAGGACTTGCCAGGCTAGGGAAAACCCAGGCAAGAATAAGCAAGGATCATTTGTATGAGAATGAACGGACCCGGCAGACATGTTTGGATAGGAGATTGCCAAGAGAAAAAGGCAAAATAAAAATAGTATTTTTTTCAGGTATCACCTGACAGCAATGGGAGGATGGAGTGAAGGGTTCTCAGAAACTAGCTCCCTTTTACTGAGTGCCTACTATGTGCCAGGCTCTGTGATAGAATTATATATATATATATATTTTTTTTAATGATTTTATTTATTTATTTGACAGAGAGAGTCAAAGCGAGAGAAGGAACACAAGTAGGGGGAGTGGGAGAAGGAGAAGTAGGCTTCCCACTGAGCAGGGAGCCTGATGAGGGACTCGATCCCATGACCCTGGGACCACGACCTGAGTTGAAGGCAGATGCTTAACGACTGAGCCAACCAGGCGCCCAAGAATTTTATATATGTTATCTGGAATATTTGCAACAGTCTACCAAGTAGGCTTTCTTATCTCTTCATTTTACAGATAGGGAAATTCAAGGTCAAAGAGATTAAGAGTCCAAGGCAATCCAGCTGATAGGAGGCTCAGTAAAAATTCCAACCCAGTTTGAGCTGACTCCATAATAACCCCTTATTCCACATTGCACACTGGCCCCTTCCCAAACCAGAAACTACTGGCAGTTTCAACAAATCAACCAAAATGTGATCATTTGGTGGGTTTTGCCATTGTGGCAGCTAGTTACCCAACAATTGATTATCTTGCCTGGCAGTGATCTCAGTTAGTTGCTATGAATGTTTAACTCAGTCAGCCACTTGGTGGTCTGTCTTAAGGACAGTGATCCAGTGTGTGGCAGGCCATGTGACTGAGGGCAGGAAGGCAATCAGACTGGTAAGTGCTCCCCTATTGACTCCCAGAGGCAAACTGCAGAGGCAAGTCCTGTGAGGAGCTGCTGTAACCACAAACCAAGGGCAGTCCTTTATTTGTGCCTAATGTGGAGAAATCGTTCGTCACGCACCAGTCATTTCAGTAACACCTGCACATTCCTGGCCTTTGAGCACAAATTAAAAACCAAATTTGAATTCAGACATTGAAGTTAAATGAAAGGCTCTACAATCGTACAGAAGATCGGAGGGAGAGCCAGAAGTAGAAGCTATAGTTTATGATCCCCACATGTCTTTTGTTAGTTTCCCAAAGAAATTAGAAGAGAGATGGTAGTATGTTTGGTGGGGGAGGCAGGGTTCCTAGTTCTGTACAAAAAAATCTATTCAATTATATTATAAAGACAAATCATTGTACCAATCCTAGGTCCAAAAAACCTGTCTTTCTTTTTTAAAAAATAGAGAGAGAGGGACACCTGGGTGGCTCAGTCAGTTAAGTGTCTGCCTTCGGCTCAGGTCATGATCTCAGGGTCGTGGGATCAAGTCCCATATCAGGCTCCCTGCTCAGCGGGAAGCCTGCTTCTGCCTCTCCCTCTGCCGCTCCCCCTGCTGTGCTCTCTCTCTGAAAAATAAATAAAATATTTTAAAAAGAAGAATAGAGAGACATTCGGTACCCTGTGCCCCACACCACTGATGCAGTTCGACCCAGACATAAACAGTCTGATGACGTCACTGCTGCACATCCAGCTAGTTTCTCTACTGAGACCTTCCAAGGTGTTAATTGCAGTTGTGAATTAATCATTATTCTAACTGAGCCAGACTTGTATTTTCCTCTTGAAACTTGTCATTATTAAGTTTGCTTGAATTGGCTAATGCACCATCAATGCAAATTATCATTCCACAATACACTACTAAACATGTACAATTGTTTTTATTATGCGTGGAATTTTAAATGTGGAAAAGTCATAATTATTCTAAAATTCTATTTTCATGCCTTTCTTACTGTTCACTTCATGAGGTCAGGATTTTTATCAGGATCTCCTTTTCTTTCACACTTTGAAATCTAAAAGGAAAGCCACAATGGTTTCAGTCTTTTCAGAAAGTGACCTATTTCAGAAAAGAATATCAATAAATATTTTGTAGGAGTGCTTTTCAAATGTAATATCTCTCTTCTGCTTTTATGTACATTAACAAAGTTTTTATAGCATTCTCACCAGGATAAAAATAATTCAGCAAAACTGGTCATTAATCTATCAAGATGACCATGTGGGGCGCCTGGCTGGCTTAGTTGTTAAGCGTCTGCCTTAGGCTCAGGTCATGATCCCAGTGTCCTGGGATCGAGCCCCGCATCGGGCTCCCTGCTCGGTGGGAAGCCTGCTTCCCCCTCTCCCTCTGCCCCTGCTTGTGTTCCCTCTCTCGCTGTGTTTCTCTCTCTGTCAAATAAATAAATAAAATCTTAAAAAAAAAAAAAAGATGACTGTGTATAACTTCCCTATTTTCCATAAGTTTCCATTGCTGGAAGTAAGGTTTTGTTTTGTTTTGTTTTTTGGGATTTTTTTAATGGAACTAAGGGCTTTTAATGAAAGTGCCTCATCAAGAATAGCTAGAGGAAAGCTGCTCCTTTATTTTGGGAACCAGTGGGACTCGTAGGGGTCTAACTAGGAGAAGGTTTAGCATTTTGCACGGAATCCTGCACTGGGGTGGATCAGGCCCTGGGGATACTGATCTGGTCACACCTACTAATGGTGGAGGTCCTAACTGGCAAGCTTAGGTGTTCTCTGAGTTCTAGTCTGGACCTGGGGTTGGAAAGGAGAGGACCAAGGTACAGAGATTGGAACCAGTTTGATGCATAGCAGGTGTCAACTTTTTCAAAAAGGTAAAATCCAAAAAGAGTCAGAAATCCAGGCATGAGTCAGCAACTAGCTGATTTATCAATGAGCCACCAACTTGGGATTCAAGGATAAGCTCTGTCCTTGGAAGATTCTGTCTTCAAGCCAGGCTCCAGGCCCAGGAGGGGATGGAGTATCAGCAGAGTATTCTAGAACCTTTGCTCAGTGCACTTGTAGAACTCTCTACCCCCTATTGTACTCACTCCCACTGTGAATACTAGTTTAATGCCTTCCCCATAAGCTCCATGAAGGGAGAGATGCGGCGTGTAGTGTTTACCCCAGTATCCAGCCCTGTGTGTGGTTTTCACCACTTCAGGTCAGGCTATTATCAGTTCTTACCCAGATCGTGGCAACAGCCTCCAGACTAGTCTCTCCACTTCTACTCTTTCATCTGTCCAATATATTCTTCACACAAAACCTGGTGTGTCTTTCAAAATGTGGATCTGGTTTTGCTATCAGCCTTCTTATAACCCTTCAGTGATTCCCCATTGTCCTCAGGATAGAGCCCAAATCCCAAACATGGTCTCCAAGCCAACCAGCTACCCTGGCCTCTTTCAGTTCTTAATGCCACACTCTTTGCCACCTCCTCCCCAGGCGCCCCTTCATCTACCTAATTCCTTCTCGTCCTTCAATGCTCTGCCTGGCGATCATTTCCTGGAGATATCCTTCCTTGAAACCTTGGTCTCCCTGGTATTCTCTCCAGTGGTGCTTCCTTTTCATAGCCCTTTCCCAAGCGTGTGACTCATTCATCATCATTTTTGATTAAAGTCTGTTTCTCTGATTTGACTTGTAAATTTCATGAGGGGGGGGGGAATGTACCCATTTTGTTCAGTCCAGAACATAGTAGGAACCCTAAGTTTATGTTGAGTTAGCTCATGAACACTTCTTAGGTATTATGTAAAGTATCATGTAAAGTATCATGAATACTTAGGTACTAAGTCCAGTAATGAAAACTGGAGCTAGGAGTGGGCTGACGAGTGGAGGGCTGGGGAAGATGGAATTGGAGCAGCTCCACACAAACCCACCAAGAGGTGGTCTAGAGGGGCATAAGCACCTCCTGCCTCAGCTCAAGGGGCCTCACTGAACTCTCCCAGCAATGCTGAACTTCAGTATAGATGAATAAATTACACTTTCCCAAGATCACATAGCTGGTCTAGGGGAGACCCAAGACTCCCAACAGGCTTTGTTCAGGTGTCCCCTTTCACACCAAGGAGCTACTTTTCTCTTTCATAAGAACAATCAGGCAGCAGATAAATAATTACTAAGGTGCCTGCCAGGGACTTCTGTCTTACTTCTCTCTCTCTCATTCTCCGTAACAACAGCATCTGCATTACTCAGTTATTCTTCAGTCATGCTTAGCTTGGGACCTGATGATGATGGATATTACCTAGAGGTTTGTGTGGAACATCTGAATCCCAGGCTTTGCTGGTGGTGACTGTCTTCTGCCGAGTGCTGTGGGCCCTGGCATGGCCGGGAGGCTGACGGAGCTACTCAGGAAGCCGGATGGGAGCTCGGCCATGCTGCGCAGGCCCCCCGGCAGAGCAAGCAACAAGCAGGTGGAACATGGACGTTCCTGTCTCGGGAAAGGCTCGGACGGCAGCGAAGAAGCAGGCTCAGAAAGAAGTACAGAGACAGTCTGCGCAGCAGAGGCTCAAGTGACATCCTCACCCTGGGTGGACAACAACGGCGGCCATGTTTCCACACAGACGAGGGACTCCCGCAGGAGAAAGACACACTCCGTCTTTCCAGTTGCTTCAGTATGAAAGCCTTTTTGTGAGAGGAAATCTGCGGTGTGAAGGGGAATGCTTCCCTGCCTGGGTGTGCTATAAGCTGCTAAAGATATTTCAAGGGACTGAAGACATTACCTACCTGCTCTGTGTACAGTTGTGTTTCTATTGATTAAAGGGCTTGCCCTGGGTATCCTTTTTGGTTTGCTGTATTGATTTCCGACCTTGATTTCAAATCATTTTGTAAAGACAGAATTCACACTTACTGAGAAAATCTTTGTTTTTGGAAGCAATTTTTCTGGAGCCAGTTGGAAATGGTAAAATCCTGTCTCTGCTTCACTTCCACGACATTAGAAATATAGTTTATACAATGAAGGACTCAGAAAATGATGCTTGTTACCTTTTCAAAATTCACCTAGAATTCTTACTTCTAGCTGTTTATACAAAAATGGGTTTCTTTTTTTTTTTTTTAAGATTTTATTTATTTATTTGACAGAGAGAGAGACAGCGAGAGAGGGAACACAAGCAGGGGGGAGCGGGAGAGGGAGAAGCAGGCTTCCTGCCGAGCAGGGAGCCCGATGTGGGGCTCGATCCCAGGACCCTGGGATCATGACCTGAGCCGAAGGCAGACGCTTAACTGACTGAGCCACCCAGGTGCCCCCAAAAATGGGTTTCTATACTTTTGTCCTCTTTCAAACAATTGCAAAAGCTTTACTTCAAATATCTTTGCTAATTTCTTCCTTTACTTACAAGGTTTTATACCAAATGACCCCAGTCAAATGGACATCTTCAATGAGAAAGTAAATGGCTAGAGGAAGATAAAAACAAGCTGTCCCTTAATTTACAGACTGTGGAATGTTCTTCATGTGTCCTTGGCAATCTCTAGTGAGTTCCGTTTTTATATCTAGATGGGCAATATCTGCAGCCATACGTGAATGTGTTTAGAATCAACCTTTGAAATGTTGAGCCACTGACTATTTTAAATACTAAATCAATCACATGTCTGAGCCATTTTAGAAATGAAGGTTACATAACACACTTAGATTTCTACACTATATTTTTGGAAGCTATTATAAACTTAAGATATGCTTTAAATAAGGCATTATATTTATTATTAATTTCAAGCCCTCTTTCCCCTTTGTTATGTACACTCTTGAAGCAGGGAAGGTGCAAACATAACATCAGTTCACTGATTTGAGGTTTCTATTCGTGAAATGAAAGGTTGCACTTTCTCACTGTCGTTCCAATTGTTTGACCTGACAGGTACTGTTTAAATAAGGGTCATAGGATTTCAGGGTTTGCAAGGCCCTTCTGGAATTTGTCTAGACAGCATAGGTGCCCTTAATTCTCAGGAACTTGGCCTTGGGCATCAGCAAAAGGCTCTTAGCCCTGGGGATGGGAGCTCTTCACGTCTCCCTCTGAACTTGCTTCCTGTGTCATTTTGCAAACCCCAGACTTCAGTTGTTCTCATTCTTGTCTCTAGGACTTGAAGCTTTATCTAGGTCCTTCTTGGCTTCCTAGCAGGCCTCTCGTGAATGTGTATTCCATTCCTCTTTGCTTTTTCCAGCTTCAGCCTTACGCCTAATTGTGGCTCCCTTTGGCTCCGTGCTTCCCTTCAGGCCAGTCTGACCCACCTTGGGAGGGAAGAGACAAAATTTATTTTCCAGTGTGAAACATACCCATCGTCTGATCTGTAAATGTTTTGATACTGTTTTATTCATTCAATGGATATTTATTGAGCAACTCACTCCACCAGGCCAGTGCTGGGAGCTCAGTGAAGTGCATAAAACTATCAGGGTCCCTGTCATCACCCAGCTCACTGACTAGTGGGGGAGACAGACATTAATGGAAAAGTCACACAAATACATACATAAATAATTACAGACTGAGAGAAAGAATGGTATAGGATGCTTTGGAATTGTGTCAAGGTGACTTGATCTGTAAAGGAACGGGGAGGAGAAAAGGCAACGGAATGATCTTTTTTATTTTTTTATTTTTATTTTTATTTTTTATTTATTTATTTGAGAGAGAGAGAATGAGAGAGAGAGCACATGAGAGGGGGGAGGGTCAGAGGGAGGAGCAGACTCCCTGCAGAGCAGGGAGCCCGATGCGGGACTCGATCCCGGGACTCCAGGATCATGACCTGAGCCGAAGGCAGTCACTTAACCAACTGAGCCACCCAGGCGCCCCGGAATGATCTTTTTTAGACACAGTCCTGTTTTGCAGCTTAATCCAGATATTTTCATTCCTGGCTGCATCTAGAATCTCCTGTGCAGCTTTAATAAATGCCCAAGCTTGGGCTTGGGTTTTATTTATTTAAGTAATCTCAACACCCAATGTGGGGCTCGAACTCATGACTCCAAGTTCAAGCGTCACACGTTCCTCCAACTGAACCAGACAGGAGCCCCTCACCCTCAGAGATTCTGATGTAATTGGCCTGGGCATCAATATTTTCTGCAAAGCTTTCAATGTGATTCTAAAATGCAGCAGGTTTAAGAGCTTACTCTTTTAAACCTACGTGTTGATGGTTTCAATGTCCTACACTTTTTCTCTGATGTTCAAATGCAAATCATCTATATGAAAAAAAACCTAACTTGGGGTGCCTGGGTGGCTCAGTCGGTTAAGCATCCGGCTCTTGGTTTCAGTTCAGGTCATGATCTCAGGGTCCTGGGATCAAGCCCCGTGTCCAGCTCCTTGCTCAACAGGGAGTCTGCTTGAGGATTCTCTCCCTCTTCCTCTGCCCCTCCCCCTCCACTCTCTCTTTCTTTAAAATAAATAAATCTTTAAAAAACAAAAATAAAATAAAATAGACCTCACTAAAAGTTTCAAATAAAGTTGGAAACGGGTGCCTGGGTGGCTCAGTCGGTTAAGCGTCTGCCTTCGGCTCAGGTCATGATCCCAGGGTCCTGGGATCGAGCCCCGCGTCAGACTCCCTGGTCAGCAGAGAGCCTGCTTCTCCCTCTCCCTCTGCCTGCCGCTCTGCCTACTTGTGCTCTCTATCTCTCTGTCAAATAAATACATACAAAATATCTTTAAAAAAAAAAAGTTGGAAACAATACTTGTCATTCCTTACTCATTTGGAATAACTGCCAGCAAATACCTACAAGATATACTTTTGTGATCTTTAAAATGTTTTTTCTTTTGAAAGTAACATGAGCATATTATTAACAATTTGTGGAAGAAGGAAGAAGAGAATAAAAAGGGAAGCACACTCATAAACTCACTATCTGGGGCGCCTGGATGGCTCTGTTGGTTGAGTACCCGATTTGTGGTTTCCGCTCAGGCCATGATCTCGGGGTCGTGAGATCGAGCCCCAAGTCGGGCTCTGCACTCAGTGTGGAGTCTGCTAGAGATTCTTTCTCTCTCTCCCCCACTCTCTAAAATGAATAAATAAATCTTAAAAAAAAAATAAACTCACTGTCCTACTGCAGGCACTGTAAGAATTGTGGTGTATTTTCTTCTCCTCTCCCCCATGGATCTGTACAATCTGACAATATTTTCTTATAAAGTAGGCTCTACACCCACTGTGGGGCTTGAACTCACAACCCTGAGATCAAGAGTCACATGTTCTACCAACTAAGCCAGCTAGGCACCCCTATATAGACAATAAATTAAATGATGACTTAAAACCTACAAATAGTTTCGATATAAATTATATTATATATATATTTTTCAAGATTTTATTTATTTATTTGACAGAGGGAGAGAGAGAGAGAGATTGAGAGAGCACAAGCAGGGGGAGTGGCAAGTAGAGGGAGAAGCAGGCTCCCCGCTGAGCAGGGAGCCTGATGCGGGGCTCGATCCCAGGTCCCTGGGATCATGACCTGAGCTGAAGGCAGACGCCTAACGACTGAGCCACCCAGGCGCCCCTAAATTATATTTTATATAGTACATATAACACAAATTATGTTTATTGGACCATGAAAAATTGAATCCTGTGACTCCCTCTTCTAGCCACCTCAACATAGATTCTTATCCTTACCTCTTGGTCCTGCATTGCTCTCTGGCTCGGAGGAGTAAGACTTGGCTTGGCCAACACCACAGTGATCTCCTAACTGCCTCCTAGCCCATGGGGCTAATCTTCAGCCCTACTGAACCGGTCTCCGTAGCATTTGGCACAGTGGGACACTCCTCCCTACTTGAAACCCTTGTCCTTTGATTTGTAGAACACCATTTCCTCCCTCCCACCCTCCCCATTTTTCTTCCTGTTTCTCTGAAAACTCTTCATAGTTTCCTTTATGGTTCTTCTCTCTGGTCCTAGATGTTGGGGTTCCCCAGGGCTCCATCTCTGGCCCCTTCTTTTCTCATTCTATCCTTCCTGGGATTTCCTCCAAGCCCAAAGCCTCAGCTACTATTTATGTGCTGATAACTCCCTTGGGGGAGGCCTGATATACTGAAACCTCCAAAAGGCCAATGGTATGGCAAGAAATAAGATGCAGAAGTCTGTTGCTAGGGTGCAGCAAGAAGATTCTTCATATGGAGACAAGCTGGACATTCGAAAAATGACCTGTCTTCCCCTCTCTTCACCATCCCCTACCCCAAGCCTTGCCTAAAATAGAATAAAAGACAGCAGAGTGAGCCCCATGATTCTGCTTCTCTTGACCCACAGATTCCTCACACCTAGGGACTGTTGGGACCAGAACTCTGCCTAGGGGGCCGTGTCCATTCACATGTCCCTGGTGTATATCCTTTGCAGTGTTTGTTTGGAAATAAAATAGAGTAAAAAGTAGCATTTTTTGAGTCCCCAGTCATCATTCTCACAAGTTCTGGAAATGGGACTGGCCTCGGTGGCCTGCCTACATCACTCTCAATCTACAGTTCCGGTCCACGCCTCTCATAGGACTGGCTCACACCACTACCCACCAACCATACTCACCCAGCGGCCCACGTGCCCCAAATGGGATCTCCCTTCCATCTTCTTGCAAAAGCCCTCCTGGGTTAGATGCCTTAACTCAGTGGTTGGCAGTGCCAGGTTGCTCGTGTCAGAAATCTGACAACCTGTTCGCTCCCCTCCATACCTGTATCCACTCACAGGTGATTCCATGTCATAAATACCTTCACGACTGCACTCCTCCCCTTCTGTGCCCACTGTCACAGCTTGATCCAGGCTTCCAGAAACTGTTATGGCTTAAGTGTGGCACCAGTAGCCCTCTTTGATTTGAAAAATAGAACTAGATAGAACTAGAAAATGAGATAACTTCATTCCATTATTAAGGAAATGTACTTAGTTATAAAGATCACAGTTATGTTTCTGAAAATGGAAAAGGTGATATAAAAAAAGTTGCCATTGATTTTTACTGCCTGACCTACTACAGATTTATTATTTTTAAAATGACGATTATCTTACTTTTCCCAGATAATCAAGAAATTGAAGAATTTTTTTGTTGGCTCATTTTCCTCTTAAAACTAGATCGTCACTACCCACAACTTAAACTATATCAATCATATATTCTCCAAAAACTTTCTTCTTTGTTTGAGTCTCCCAGAGAACTGGAGACCAAGGAAGCAAGTTCAGTTATCTTACATAGGAACACAATAAACTGAAAGGTAGAGGTATATTATGGGGCAGGATGGTGCATGTTGGGGACCAGGAATGTAAAGATCGTGGCCCACAACATGCAAAGCTAGTACCAATATTTAAACAGCTTTAGGGTGCCTGGGTGGCTCAGTTGGTTAAGCGACTGCCTTCGGCTCAGGTCATGATCCTGGAGTCTCTGGATCGAGTCCCGCATCGGGCTCCCTGCTCGGCGGGGAGCCTGCTTCTCCCTCTGACCCTCCCCCCCTCTCATGTGCTCTCTCTCTCTCATTCTCTCTGTCTCAAAAAAAAAAAAAAAAAAAAAAATCTAAACAGCTTTAGGTGGATTGAAAACTCTCCTAAATATCCTTTTTCTATATTTTCTCCTATTTCTAAATATAAATTATCATTAGCAAGTAATTATGGTGAATAATAACACTGTCATGTAATCTCCTGCCAGCTAAGGCCTGGCACAGTCAAAGCATGCTGAACTCGAGAATGTGCAATTTTAGCATTGAACAATTAAACTCAGAGAAGATGGGAGCAGAGGTTACCGTGGCAACCTGGTCCCACAACCCTGTGTGTGGCCACATTGTTCCAGTGTTTGAGCCACAAAGGCTGGTTTTCATGATTTAGAATACAGGCAATGTTTGGGTACAGATAGGGAGTTTCCCTCGTGCACGCTTAGAAAGGACAGGTACTCTGGAATCTGCAGAAGAGGATTATATGATTTTCAGCAAAGTGACACTGAATTAGTGAAAATAATTAGTAGTTGTTAATGACAGTGTGTAATTTTAAACTATGCCATAAAAATAATGGAATTATTGGTTCTGTAAAAATAATTGCATTGAAATTTAATAAGTATAATTGTATAACTAAGATAACTAATTCATTCAATAATACTGATTAAATCCTAATATTTGCCAACCCTGCTGTAGGTGCTGGCATTCAGCGAACAAAATAGGGGAAACAATAGACAGCCAATAATTTATGGTATCGAGTGTGTTAGAATGTTGTAAGGAGTACGAGGATAGAGTAAAGCAGGGCAGGTGGATTGGGAATGCTGGGGAGAGGAGGGGTGTGGTATGACAGTTTTAAATCAGGTTCTCAAGGAAGGCCTCATGGAGAAGACGTCATCTGAAGAGACTCAAAAAGATGGAGGGGGTGAGCCATGCAGACATGTGGGCAAGAACACTGCAGGCAGAAGGGATGCCAGTGCAACGGCTGTGAGGTGGAGGCTATGCTTGCTGTGTTCAAGGAGCAGTAAAAAAATTGGAATAGAGTGAGTGAGAGCGAGAAAAATAAAAGGTGAGATCAGTAGTAACTGGGCAAGATCCTATAGGGCTTGGTAGGTCACTGAAAGTATTTTGGCTTTCATTCAGAGACAAATAGGCAGCCACTAAAAGATTTTGAGCAGAGGAGTGACATGACCAGTTAGGAGCCAATAGCAACAAGTAAGGGAGGAAATCATGGTGACCAGGGAGGTAGTAATGAAACTAGGAAGAAGCAATCAGATTCTGGATATATTTTGAAAGTAGATACAATAGGATTTCCTGATGGATTAGATGTGGGGCATGAAAGAAAGGAGAGTCAAAGATGACTATAGGCTTCGAGGCCTAAATGACTAGGAATAATGGAATCACCATCATTTGAGATAGGGAACACTGTGGATGGAGTGGGTTTGGTGGTGAAGATGGGTTGGAGTGGGAGAGCAGAACAATGACATCTATTAGACATACAAGTAGGAAAAGAGAAGGCAGTTGGGTATACAAGTCCAGAGCTGAGGGGAGAGGCCTGGCTGGAGGTATACATTTGGGAGTCAGAGGGCAAATAAAGCCACAAGATCAGATGAGACAACCAAGGGACAGAGAAGAGCCGATGGAGCCCTAGGACACCATTAAGATGTTGAGAAGAGGGCGCCTGGGTGGCTCAGTCGTTAAGCGTCTGCCTTCGGCTCAGGTCATGATCCCAGGGTCCTGGGATCGAGCCCCGCATCGGGCTCCCTGCTCAGCAGGAAGCCTGCTTCTCCCTCTCCCACTCCCCCTGCTTGTGTTCCCTCTCTCTCTCTCTATTAAATAAATAAAAAAAAAAAAAAAAAAAAAAGATGTTGAGAAGAAAAGATGGGACCAGCAAGAGACTAGGGGTAAGCCAGAGAGATAAAAGCAAAACCAAGTGAGTTCAGGGTTCTAGAAACCAAATGAGGAAAGCGTTTCCAAGAAGAGGTCGTTGGTGCCCTTGACTCATCAGAGTGATGAAAGTGAAGCCTGATTGGAGTGGATACAAGAGAGTAGCAGGCAAGGAATCAGAGGCAACCTGTAGACAGCTCTTTTGGGGAGTGTTTTTTTTTTTTTTTTTTTTTTTTGGAATGTCAGCTAGAGGGAAGTGTGCTCATGAGAAGATTTTTATTTTAATTTTATGTTTTATTTTTAAATTTTAGATAGGAGATTTAAGATGGATAAAAACAGGGGCGCCTGGGTGGTTCAGTTGGTTGAGTGTCCGACTCTTGATTTCGGTTCAGGTCCTGATCTCAGGGTGGTAAGACCGAGCCCTGTGGCAGGCTCGCGCTCAGCAGGGAGTCTCTTGTCCCTCTCCCTCTGCTCCTCCCCCCCACTCTCTCTCAATCTCTAAAATTAAAAAAAATTTTAGAAGATGGATAAAAATATAGTGTGCTTTTATACTATGTGTATATAAAGTTACTATTTTATATTCCTGATTATTTTATATTGAAATTTATCTTCCGGACACTATAGACCTTATTTCCTAACACCTCCAATTGGCTAAGCCTTTATCCTTCACTTGGGATATTGATCCTTTCCTGAATACATGAGTGTTTTATTCAGCCTGGATAACATGGGCAGTCTTTCAATCTGGAATTTCTCACCAACATGGAGTCTAAATGCCCCAGTGAGTCACTCCAGCATGAGTCCATCTGTAATATTCTCAGTCTCTGTTCCTAGTGATGCTGAAGGAAGACACAAAAATGCAGGCGTGACCTGCCATTCACCCATCACATCCAGCCCCGGGCAGGCCTTTGGCACTGGGCGGCATTTCCCATATCTCTTGTTAGAGATTGAATCGATCCTAGGAACTGTTTCAGTCTAGGCCAAATGGGAGCATTTGCAGGCCGTGTGTCGCCAGGAAGCTCCACCCTCCTTGCCAGAGGACAGGACGGTTGTCAAATCCTGCAACGTCCCTGCGGCCCAACAGGGAGGCAGAGCTCACAGGCAGCAAAAGAGGGATGTGCTTTCACACAACAGCAGCATGGCACTGGCAGGAAGACACAGTGGAGCAATGCAAATCTCTTTAGAAATCTGTTCAGTGTGACGATGCGCTTGAAGGGTGAGCTCTGAGAAATCACAAGCAGAAACTGAGAATCCCGTTCTGTGTGCACAAACCCCCTGTTGCTGAAGTTAGCCATTCAGAAGCCGAGAGGGAGAGAGGGAGGCCCTGGGCGGGGGTGGGGAGGGTGGGGGGCGGAGTAGATGGTGTTCAATCTGGTTAAAGAGAGAAGAGAATCTGCACTGCATAGGGACCAAGAAGTTTTCTTGGACCTCAGGTGTGGAGTTGAGTTAATCATGCTCCTTGGCTTGCTTGGTATCTCCCTCCCCAGCCCCACCTAACCATCCGACCAATGCCTTCCTGAGTGGGGTTTTTTATAGTTCAGACAACACACACACACACACACACACACACACACACACATTAAAGTTAGCTCATATTCATAAAACTGTGCCAGAATATAGCTTTTATTCCATTTTGAGGGTTCAGTTGTTAATCCTTTTGCTATTTTCACGAAGCCGTGAGCTAAAGAATCCTACTCAGGTATAGTTAAAGGCAGATCGAAAGTGGGTGGCACCAACTAACAACTGTAGTCAAGATTTTGGTGCAAAGGGTGAGCGCTTCTCTCATTCAGGAAATATTTACTGACTGTCCACTATGTGTTAGTACTGTTTTTGTTTTTCTTTCGACTTACAGAACTACTACATTTCTCAAGTATTTACCTGGTGTGCTTTTCTACAACCAAGCAGTTCTCCAACTGCAGCTGGGTGTCCTATACGGTTCAACTCAATTCTGACACTGACACTGACTACTCAGAGCTAGTGCCGACCGCACGGGGTGAGGACCCAGTCCCACAAGATCATCCCCACTTCAGTTAGCAGTTGCAAATTGAGGGCCACCCATACATCTGACCAACTGGCTATAAATCAGAGATCCTCATGATCCCCTCCTCAGGTTCCCTAATTTGCTAGAATGGCTCGCAGAACTCAGGAACACACTTTATCTATGATTACCGGTTCATTATAACGGTTACAACTTAGGGACAGCCAATGGCAGAGATGCATGGGCAACACATACCTCTGGGGTGAGGGGTGGGGGGACACAGAGCTTCCACGACCTCTGCAGGCATCCCACTCTCCCAGCACTTCAATCTATTCACCAGCCTCATTCAAAAGTTTGTACAGAGCTCAATCTCTACCCCCATCTTCTTCCCGGGGGGTTGGTGGGTGGGGCTCAAAGTTGCAATTTTCAAATCACTTGGTCTTTCTGGTGACCAGCCCAGCCCCATCGAGTTGACCTAGGGGTCCCACCCTAAGTCACCTTGTTAGCATAAACTCAGGTGCGATTAGAGGGCTTGTTATGAACGATGAAAGACATCTTATCACTCAGGAAATGCCAAGAACTTTAAGAGCTCCGTGCCAGGAACCAGAGACAAAGACTGCACACATTTTTGTACTCTACCACAGCACCATTTGTCAGGATCTCTGCTGCGCTGCCCAGATCCCCGATTCAGATCTGAGCCTCATTCCCTCAACTGCTAGGAGTGTTGTTGGCAGCTGACAGCTTTCAGCCTCTGGGAACTGCCCTCAGCTGAGGACAGTCACCTCATCCGAGGTCACGTAACGTCCCTGGGGGATGTCAACTGGCCGATGGGGTGCAAGGCAGAGCCACTCTGAAGGACTCTCCCAGCCCCAGGGCTTACTGTGACACGTTCTAGTTCAATTTTCTTCTCTGCCCACTCCTATCTCTTCCCTCCCCGACACTGATCCCAAGGGCATTCCTTAATAAAACCCCTGCACGCACATCTCCCTCTCAGGACCAGTTCCCAGTTTCCCGCCTAAGACAGCAGGCATTATGCTTGGTACTTTACATGTAACATATATTTTAATTTTCCTAACGACCCAATAAGGTAGACATTATTGCCACTTTAGAGAAGAGAATACCGAAAACGAGTAAAGTTGAATAAATTTCCCAAAGTCACAGAGCTAAGAAAGTAGCAGAAGCAGGACTTGACGTGAGTCCACTTAACTCCAAAGATAAGTTCTTGTCACTGTGACACCTCAACCTACTGGCCATGTTACCTGTTCGGGTGCCACCCAGAGCCTGGGCCAATCTGGTGCGAAGCAGGGGAAAGAGAGGCGCCAGGGTCAGGTCAGGAGGGTGTTAAGAATGGCTGACCTGGGGGCTCCTGGGTGGCTCAATTGGTTAAGTGTCTGCCTTCGGCTTAGTCGTGATCCCTGGATCCTGGGATCGAGCCCTGTGACGGGCTCCCTGCTCAATGGGGAGTCTGCTTCTCCCTCTCCCTCTGCCTCTGACCCTGCTTGTGCTCTCTCTCTCAAATAAGTAAATAAAATCTTAAAAAAAAAAATGGCTGAGCTGTGAGGAAGTAATGAAAGCAAGGAAGGAGTCAAGGTGGGAGGCTGGAAAAATCAACTCTTCCGCCAGACTGGGAGGCAGACATTGAGACTTTGTAGGTAAGAAGAGTCAGAAAGAATGAGTTGAGGGAGTGAACAAGTGGAGCAATTTAATCTTAATCTGCAACCCAGAAATACCTCTGTGTGTGCCCTGGAGTGTCGCTGGTGGACATATCTTTCAAGGAACTAAATTAAATGTGACTTTGGGCAGTTTCCCATAATTATTGCATATTTTTGTCATTTAAGAAAATCTACTTTTATGTTCTAGAGTTGCCACCAATCCTAGTCATTTATTACACAGACATTAGGAAATATCCATGTATAATTAAAAAGAGCGTTCACTTACCTGTTCTGTTTAGCTGCTAATTCTACATTATTAAATGTATAATTGTGGTCTGCAGTTTAAAAATATTTCTTTGTCACATGAGAAATCATTATGCATCTAGGAGGTGTAGGTTTCCAAATATATTTATATTTTTATTTCTTCTTGCCAGTTCATCCTTCCATTAAGCCTTTAAGGAATACTTACTATGTTAGACTGCAGGCAAACAAAAATCAATAAAACACAATTCCTGTCGAGGCATTAACAGTCTAGTGGGAGAAACAGACATTTAGACAATAACAAAAATGACAAAAAAGCATATATAGCAAGCTCCGAGCACCCATTGAAGGGAGCCACTAACTCTGATGGGGATAACAGTCCTAGAGCGGTTTAAGGGAATATCCAAGATTGGAAATCAAGTAATAGTGAGAGCAAAACCAGTGTTAAAAAACAAAATTCAACTGAGTAAATTTGAAGATCTGCTTGGCTTTATTAAACGATTCATGAATCAGGCAGCATCCCATCTAGTAAGTAGAGGGGAGCTCCAAAGGGCTACAGAAAGGGAAAGGTTTTTAAAGACAGGATAAGGAAGTCATAAACAGGTTATTTTGGGGAGGTCACCTTCCTTTGGGGACAAAAGGGTCTTATTAGGTGAATTACCTCATCTTCTTTTGGGCGATAGAGAGGGTCCATGTGACCTTACTGGGGCTGACCAGAAATTCTTGACTGGCCAGTTAAGACCACATTTCTGGGGGAGGTTGAAAGGGCCGTTAGGTTAGGTAGTAAGCCCTGGTCTGGTGATGTGGCCTAACATAAGTGACTCCATATTGGACATGTGGTGTTCTTTTTGATGCCAGTAAGAATCAATTCACAATGGGGGCCCCTGGGTGGCTCAGCTGGCTGGGTGACTGACTCCTGGTTTGGGCTTAGGTCATGATCTCATGGGTCGTGGGATGGAGCCCCATATAGGGCTCAGCACGGAGTCCTCTTGGGACTCTCTCTCCCTCTGTCCCTCCCTCCTGTTCTCTCTCTCTCTAATAAATAAATAAATCTTAAAAAAAAAAAAAAAGAATCAATTCACAATGGGTAAGATTAGCCATCAGGAAAAATTATCCAGTATGTTGTCTCCTATGCTTAAACTCTTCAGTGGTTCTCTGTTGTCCTTGGGAGTAAGCTCAAACTTCTTACCATGACTGTCCATTATCCTTCCTTGCTTTTCCAATTTCATCTCAGATTCCCAGTGATTTGTAAGCACTTCAAAGTTTGAGAATCACCTGGGATCATACACGAGAGCTTGACATTTGTGCCAGTTAGAGTCTTTCAGCTCCAGATGACCTCAATCAGCCTTGTGAAGCTGACACTGGGATTTGCAAACCGATCTGGGCTTTGCCAGCTGGCTTGCTGCTGGGCTCTGCCTACAGGGGAACTAGAGCGAGATGGCTGGGCTAGAAGAAAAAAGGTGACTCGCCCTCCCTTGTCCCTCCTGCTCCAGAGAGCCTCACTCTCGCAGAGCTGCTCCACGGCAGCCGGTCCCTCCTCTGGTAGCGGTCGAATCCTGTTGGCAGGTTTTTCACCATCTGCAGAACCAGCTTCATCATGCCTGCTCGGGGACACCAGCACCGGCAGAGGTCTGAGGGGTTAAATGTTGCCTTTTCTACATTTTTAAGTTTTTTTTCTTTTAAGATTTTATTTATTTATTTGTCAGAGAGAGGAAACAGCAGGTACAGGGAGAAGCAGGTCCCCACTGAGCAAGGAGCCCAATGTGGGACTCGATCTCAGGACCCTGGGATCATGACTGAGCTGAAGGCAGACGCTTAACTAGACTGAGCCACGCAGGCGTCCCTGCATTTTTAAGTTTTAATGATTCCAGCTTCTTCTCTTCATTCCTCCAGCTGTAGGGGTGGTAGATGCCATAGGGCAGTGGTTCTCATGCAGGAGAAAGTCTGCCCCACAGGAAACGTTCAGCAATGTCTGGAGAGATTTTTGGTTGTCACAATTCAGCAGGCCCAGCAGGATGGCTAAGCATCCCACAGTGCCCAGGACAGCCCACACTACAAAGAAGTGTTCCGTCTAAAATGTCAACAGTGTCAACATTCAGAAACGCTCTTCGTTTTTCAGTTAATTTTATACACAAAAAGTCTTTATATTCGATTCCTTCTGGCCAAATAATTGCCTGATTTTTAACTGAATCCTGACTGACTCAGCTCTCAAGAGTGTTAAAAAAAGAAATCGGATGACTAGGGGAAAGCTGAAGATATCCATGGTTGAATCTAAAGAATATAGTTACGTGTAAGTGACTTTAATCTTCATGTATCATGATATGAATTAAGTGCATAATATCTAAAATGTCTAAAGTGGATAAATCAAGAGGTAGTGGTATTATATAGGAAAATAGAACTTTTGGGGGGGATGGCGTCTGAAAGAGGTAGAGCAGGGGATTGCAGCTTTTCATTGTAAGCTCTTTATACTATTTTGAAAAACCCATGCTCGTGTACTATTTTGAATAAAATATTTTAAGGAAGAACATTCCATGACTTAGGTACTACTCTGTAAATATACAACTGAAGCCCCAAGCTGGTGGTGATCAACAGATGTGTTTTGTTTGATCTTCACTGTATTTTTTAAATGGCCAATATTGCAAAAAATGTAATATTGTGCACGAAAATCCAATTTTAAAAAATTTTCCTGAAAAATCAGAAAATTTGGCAGTTACAAGCCCTCATTTGCATATGGTAACAATCAGCTATGCTGGAGTGGCTGCCCACTTCAGACAGAGTCTGTGTTTTCCATTTGCCACAGTCCCCACCACTCCCTGCTTCCTTCCTGAATATTCTTGTGCCAGGCTGGCTTTCTTCTTTTGGGCTGCTGGCTTGCACTTATAGCCTTTGGAGTTTGCAACCCCAGAGGTACAGTAATAAATAATCTCCATTGTCTTGTACCACGGTATTATCAACATACAAAGCCACAAAAGGAATCTACATGAGTAGATCCTGGTTCAGGATTGTCACGGGCCTGGTACCATTTATTTTAAGTGAAGGAAGAGAAAGGCTCCTCTTTGCGTCAGTTTATGATAATTTATGTGCCAGCATTGTTCTAAGTGATCCACTTGTATTAACTCAGTTAATCCTCATGACAGTTCAATGAAATAGGTAATAATATCCATTTTAACAGATGAAGAAACCAAGACCCGGCGAGGTTGAGTAACTTATACAATATCATATAAGTCCCCTCCACAAGTCATCTATTTTTAGCCAATATTAAAAAACCAGCCCGTGCAGTTAGTTCAGTTGGTCTTTGTATCAGCCGGGACTGTTTCTGCTCCAAATATCGGAAGCCAGCTCAGACCAGCTTTAAAACAAAACATCTCAAATGTGGATTAATAGACTCACACAGTCAAAGCGCGGGATGTCAGCGTTGGCTCTGGCCCCTGGGTGATCGCATCCAGCCAGTTCTCTTATTCTCTCCCCCTAATTCAGATTCTCTCTGTGTGTCGACTTCATTCTTTCAAGTTCCTCAATGTCATGAGTGATGCAGGCTGGAGGGAAGACCCGGATATGGAGTTTAACACTCGGAATATTTATTAAGGCGTATCTTCAGGGGGATGCCTGGGTGGCTCAGTCATTAAATGTCTGCCTTTGGCTCAGGTCATGGTTCCAGGGTCCTGGGATCGAGCCCCGAGTCGGGCTCCCTGCTCAGCGGGGCGTCTGTTTTTCCATCTGCCTGCCGCTCCCCCTGCTTGTGCTCTCTCTCTATCAAATGAATAAATAAAATCTTTTTTTTTTAAAAAAGGTGTATCCTCAGGATTAATATGTAGGGAAGGGAAAAGCAGGATGCAGGACTGGACAGAGGGAAAAATCACACTGTGGTGTGGACCCAGCCAGCCGCGGATGACCCCATAAGGAACAGTGCAGTTCGAATGGCCTGTCAGAATTGTCCCACATCGGAATGAGGTGGCCTGACTCCTGGGTTACTCAGTCTTTGGAGGCAGGCTGCGCAGGGAAAGGAGTGACCTTGAGCAAGGAGGTTCTCTGTAGCTGAGGCAATTCCTGAAGGCTGACAGCCAAAGCTGTGTGCCAACAACTCTCCCCGCAGCTGGGGCAAGTCCTTCACTGAAGGGGAACCTTGGCCAGGCATCCAGTGGAGGATGGGACTGTCAGCCATTCTGGGGTCACATTCTTATAGCTTTCCATCTAAGATCTTCCCTGAACTCCCAACAAATTCTATAGAAGGAATCTGGTCTACCTTGAATCAAATGCCTACTCCTTGGGCCAATCATTTGGCCAGGGGGTGAGTACTGTGATGGGCACATTTTTGGTCATGCCCACCCTTGTGGGCAGCTGGGTGTTCAGCAGAGGACTGGGGTTGGCAGTCCCACAAAACCCCCTAGAGTCAGGGAACAGCATTTCCCCAACAGAAGAGGTGGTGGTGCTATAACCCCAAGAGGAGGGAGGGAGTGTATTATGTAGCAACAGCTGCTACGAATTTTCCCTTTACCGTTTCTCAATTCAGCATTTCAGTGTTGACCTGCTCCTGGATGATACTGGCAGCCGTAACTTTTACTCAGCTGGAAACCGGAGAAGGGTACACAGCTATCTGCTTAAGGAGAATTAAAGTCAGCTGCCCTCCAGGTCCCCAGGAGCAAAGGATCAGTCATCTGCCAGTTTCTGACCTCAACCTAGCCCCATAACAGAGACCCTTACTTAGTGGCCAGCTCTGGCAGAGTGTTCTCCCTCCCCCCAATCAACCAATGAGAATGTGGTCAATCAGGAATTTAATAGTCTGTCTTGCCCTGAGAGCTTTAAGCCAGCTTGGTATATACTCCGGACACCTGCAAAAATCCTCCTGTATTAATGGAATATCATCTCAGATCCTCTTCATCAGCTCCCCAACAGCTTCCTCTTCATATGCATCTCTTTCCCATCTTGGGATCCTCTTCCTTTCCTTGACTTTGATGTTTGCTTTGGATCTTTTGGATGCTGACTTTTGGCTCCTACTCCCTTGGATTCATTGTTCACACCTGTACTAGTTAATCCCTTGGTCCCCACTGACTTGACAGCCACGTTCCTGTCTGCCTGTTCCCTTATGGGGGGGGGGGCACAAAGGGTCTCAAAATACGGCACTCTGTACATCTATGCGGTTTTAAATTCTTTGAAAACACCTCAAATGGAAGAGCACACAGTGATTAAAAAAATAGAGAGGTGCAAATAGGAAAAGCCAGATATCTGCCAAGAGACAGAGGAATGGTTACTTGATGGCCTTCCCCTGATCCAGGGTCTGACCTTGCAGGTGACTGTATGTGATCTCGTCAGTTGGTTATAGTTAGACGTGGTGCCTTATACTACTGAAAGCTTAAAAGAGATGGAAAGTTATAAATAAGAATGATCATCTATTATTTTACAGAGGAAATGTAACTACAAAAGGGACTAGATACTTGAGCCTTCTTGCCAGCATATTCTCTCCTTTATGGCAAGTTCCAATTTTGACTCATTTCATAAGGTAATAAGGAAAAAGGCAACCCAATACATCCGTGATTTCAGTCATCCTCAGAGGAACCGGGTTGACCTGGATGAACTGAACTCTTGGGTGGCGAGCAGTGCCACCTTGTGGTGGCTCCAGGTGTCCACTGGCCCGCCGAGCTCCGAACGGCAGGTTGGGTGGGAGGTGATGGTTTGAGCATCTTTGTGATCTATAAAAGTACAGTTGGTGTGACATACACGGGAGAAGGGAGATCTGCCTCTGCTCTTTGCGTTGTATTAACGTGTGTCTCGACCTCTTAATGCCCTCGCCCACGTCAAGTCTTGCTGGCCTCAGAACCATTTGTCTCTCCGAGCTGCCTATCTCTGAGCAGTTAATGTAATGTGTTTACATCTCAGAGGGGATGTTTATTTTCAAGCACTTGGGGGGACAGTTTACCGTCTCCCCTGTGTACAGACCAAGTGGCTTCTACTGTTACAAAGGTCCAGGAAGTGGGGCTCGGCCAGCTCTCTTGTGATGCTGTTAGAGGCTGTACCCGGCTGAGGCCCTTTCCTCCCGGGTCTCTTGAATAATCCATGTGCTTCTGCTCTGTGTTCTTCTGTCCCCCAAGTACCTCCAGGGTCTGCCAGAGACCTGCTTCTCTCTAGGAGAGACTTCCAGTTCTTGTTTCCCTTGCTACGTTTGGATTGAATTACCTGGCTCATCCCGGTCGTGATTTTTCAACAGGTGCCTAGCTTCCTGCTGCTGCATGTCCACATGCCCCGTGCTTGGGGATCCAGTTTCTGTTCCGAACTTGAGTGGCAGGTCTAAAACTGGGTTAAATCTGGGGCGCCTGGGTGGCTCAGCTGGTTAAGCGTCTGCCTCCAGCTCAGGTCATGATCCCAGGGTCCTGGGATCAAGCCCCGCATCATCGGGCTCCCTTCCTGGCAGGAAGCCTGCTTCTCCCTCTCCCACTCCCCCTGCTTGTGTTCCCTCTCTCGCTGTGTCTCTCTCTCTCAAATAAATAAAAAATAAAATCTTTAAAAAAAATAAAAAATAAAACTGGGGTGAATCTTTTTGCCCATGTTTGGTCTTTGATCTTCTGTCCCAGGAAGGGTGCCTGGCTCTGAACTCTTTGGTGTCCCTGCTTACTCCTTTCCAGCTCCCTCTTTGCCCCCCTCTCTGGGTATGCTGTAGGGCCAGTGTTCCAAGTGAAGGACCCCAAACCCTTGCTTAAAAAAAATTGCCCGTCTAGCCAATCTGATCTAGAATCCCTGTTTATTTTTATTTTTTTAAGATTTTATTTATATAAATAAATATACATACAAGTGCACAAGCGGGGTGGGGGCAGGGGGACTTGATCCCAGGACCCTGGGATCATGACCTGAACTGAAGGCAGGCACTTAATCAACTGACCCACCCAGGCACCCCTTGAGTGGGACAATTTTTTTTTTTTTTAAGATTTTATTTATTTATTTGACAGAGAGAGACACGGCGAGAGAGGGAACAGAAGCAGGGGGAGTGGGAGAGAGAGAAGCAGGCTTCCCACCGAGCAGGGAGCCTGATGCAGGGCTCGATCCCAGGACCCGGGGATCATAACCTGAGCCGAAGGCAGACGCTTAACGACTGAGCCACCCAGGCACCCCGAGTAGGATAATTTTAAAAAAATAAATAACTGTTCTCTTTAGCACAGACCTATTTCTGCTGAACGTTTTTACAGTATATATATCTAGTAGCTGTCAAGGCAGCAGAAATTCTGAAACTGAATAATATAAAGTATAGTGACATTTTACAGTGAATGAGTGATTTATCCTATATCCGATTTCCTAATTTTTAAAAATTATCAATCCTGGGGCACCTGGGTGGCTCAGTCGTTAAGCATCTGCCTTTGGCTCAGGCCATGATCCCAGCGTCCTGGGATCGAGCCCCACATCAGGCTCCCTGCTCCGCAGGAAGCCTGCTTCTCTCTCTCCCGCTCCCCCTGCTTGTGTTTCCTCTTTCGCTGTGTCTCTCCCTGTCAAATAAATAAATAAAATCTTTAAAAAAAAAAAAGAAGAAAAAAAAAATTATCAATCCTGCCCCCTGCCCCAAATGTGTAGGATTCAGAAACCCAAAGGCAAACTTGGGAAATAATTATTAAAAAAAATGAAAAATAAAAAGCTTTGCAAAATCTCTCAGAAGTTTGATCTGCTTTGACTTTCAGCTAGTAAAAGTGAATTAGCCAAGTAAATGTCCCTAAACATAGTTTTTATTAATATTTGTTTTACTAAAAAATTCTATATGTCACGTGGCATTCATACCCATATAGTAAAGTATAAAAATATGAATGGGGGAGGAAGGGATACATAGGTTTCAACTGTATTTCTAGTGGGTTGTTTTCTGAGTTTCTGTTTTCCAGTTTTATTGAGATAATTGACATATAATATTGTATTAGCTTAAGGTACACAATGTAATGATTTGATATAGGTAACCTATTATAAAATGATCACCACAGCAAGTTTAGTTAACATGTATCACCTCCTGTAGTTATAATTATTTTTCTTATGATGAGAACTTTAGAGATCTACCCTCTTGGCAATTTTCAAATATATAATATGGTATTGTTAACTGCTGTCACCATGCTGTACAGTATATCTTACTTATCTTATTTATTTATCTTATAACTGGAAGTTTATACCTTTTGACCACCTTTACCCATTTTCCCCATCCCACTGTAGTGTTTTATTTCTTAAGTGGTGTAACAGATGTACCGGTGTTTGTTATATTATTTTTAAATTTTTATTTATTTATTTTTTAAAAGATTTTATTTATTTATTTATTTATTTATTTATTTATTTGAGAGAGAGAGAGAGAAACAGCATGAGAGGGGAGAGGGTCAGAGGGAGAAGCAGGCTCCCCGCTGAGCTGCGAGCCTGATGTGGGACTCGATCCCGGGACTCCGGGATCATGAGCTGAGCTGAAGGCAGATGCTTAACCGACTGAGCCACCCAGGTGCCCCTATTTATTTTTATTTTTTAAAAAAGGTTTTATTTATTTGAGAGAGAGAGAAAGGGGGAGGGGCAGAGGGAGAGGGAGAAAGAATCTTAAGCAGACTCCCTGCTGAGCACAGAGCCGGAGGGGGTTCTCAATCCCAGGACCCTGAGATCTTGACCTGAGCTGAAATCAAGAGTCAGCCGCTCAACCCACTGAGCTACCCAGGCACCCCATTATTATATTATTCTTTTAAAAAACAGTTTAAAAATAGACTTTTCCCTACCCCTCACTGAATACATTTTTTAAAGATTTTATTTATTTATTTGACAGAGAGAGACACAGTGTGAGAGAGGGAACACAAGCAGGGGGAGTGGGAGAGGGAGAAGCAGGCTCCGCACTGAGCAGGGAGCCCAATGTGAGGCTTGATCCCAGGACCCTGGGACCATGACCTAAGCCGAAGGCAGGCACTTAACCCACTGAGCCACCCAGGTGGCCCCCTCACTGAATACATTTAAAGTAGCGCCAACTTAACAGCCTCCCAGGAAGCACACGTCCCGTGCTTGCCATGCCCGTGGTGTTTGGTACTTCTCTCTTGGCTCTGATGACGCGGGACTGCATGTTAATTGTCTGCATACTTCTCTTTCTCTGTCTCTCCCGTGGCCGTGAACTCTTAGGGGCAGGGGTCACTGATTCCTCACTGTTGTCTGCCAGGCCCAGGTGCAATGCTAACACAGAACTGGTGCTCAATCAATATTTGTTGAATACCCAATAGGTGGCAAGATGGATATAGGGCAGGGTGATGTCCTCAAAGCAGCCAGCTAAGCAGTGCCAAAATTCCAGCCCCTAGATGTCTGTCATTAACTTCTCTCATCCTCCTTCCTCCTAACAAAATCTCAAGGGGCTGCTTAAGTAACAGGTCGCATAGAGAATATGCTCAAATGGCAAAGCCTCATCCATAGCTATCGTTCCCTAAGGAAGAGCTCTCTGGGAGGTTCATAGAGACTTGGGTCACCCTCCTGGGTGACTTTGGAGAGGAAGGGTAGAGGTGCTCTCATTTATTCATTATCTACCATGTGCTTAGAACCCCGTTAGGCACTTGAACATACACTATTCTCACCTCGTTCTTACAGCCATACTGTAAGGTAGGTATTATACCCATGTATAGAGATGAAAAAATGGAGCTGCAGAGAGATGACAGACCTTGACCAAGTAACAGGCGGCAAGAGGCGGCGCCCAGGCTTACTCTAGGGCTGTCTGGCACCAATGCGTAAGCACGTTCCTTCTACCACGTTCTCCACGCTCAGAGACAGAATGCTCTGACCTGAGAGGAACTCCAGAGGTTGTCCATGTAATGCAACTTTTGCAATTAAAATAATTTTCTAAAAAAAAAAAAGAGAGAGAACTTTGGAACATTCCTCTTGCCAGATAGGATTTTGCAAATCATGATTTTGCCAAGAGAAACAAAGAATGCTCAATTATCCTTTAAGTCTATAATTGATTGAGCAACTCTTAAACTTAGCCAGGAACTTTTTGGCCCTAGCGGATGAGTGAGGCATGCCCTGCCATTTTACACATCGAGGGCATTCTGGCTCCGCTCTCCCTAACATAGGGATGACTTTTGTTCGTCTCCAAGGACCTGCTTTACCGGTCTTCAGAGCTGCTACCTGAATCATCTCAGCTAATCCTGTGACCCTAGGAAGAATGTAATATAAGTAACCCCATCTGATCTTCAGGAAAACATGACTTCCTCACAGAGACTATGACTGGTGAAACTGAATTGGGATCCAGATCGGTGTGAATCCAGAATCAGTGTTTTTACCCCACCCTGATGAGCTTGTCCCACAGGCTACCCTGCAGTCGAGATGTGAGGAAGCAGAGGCGCTGAGCCCCGAGCAGCTTACGTTATTGCCTCCCACTGAGCAGCATTTCCTGTTGGCTTGAGATGCAAGCGGCAGAGCTGCGAATAGCAGGCGCATCTCCAGGATCACAGATCCCTTTCATAATCAGAAAAGATTTCCTTTGTCCCGATTTTTTTTTAAGATACTTTCCTTGGAAAGACTCCCTTTGTTGAGCAAAGGCAGAGAATTCTTTCTGTTTTCAGTATGGGTGCTTGGGGGAAGAAAAAGAACACAAATCCTTTAATGTTCATGGCTGTTACCAAATGGTTCTAGAGTATAAGCAGAATGGTTGAGGTTGAAGCCGTTTCGGTGAGTTCTCGGTGAACAAGATCAATTTGGTGAGATTTATGTCCTGCCTAGAACTTTGCCAGCTCACACTGTTCATTTGTTCTTAAATTAAGAGGATTTATTTCTTAGGTAACACAAATATAAACAGACAGTAGAAAACACCCTCAGGATTGAACTACAGAAGTAGTGGTATATGCAAACAGCTGCTGGAGAAATTTCTCGAAATTCTGTTTATGATCACCTCCTTTTGGGAAATGAGGAAAGGAAAGCAGACGTCGGCCTGTGGAATATTTTGCAGAGGATTGTTTATGATTATGGCACCCTGAGTAGAAGGAATGTAAAAGAGACACTTGATGTTTCGTTTGGAACGTAGGATGAATGGGGGCTAATTTGGCATTGGTGAGCAAGACCAATTAGAGGAGGGGGATTTGTGAGAAACTGGCCCTGCTCATATGGATAGGAGGGTGTGTGTGTGCGTGTGCGCACGTGTGAGCATTGGTGCACTGAGCCCAGGTGTTCTGCTGTGATATCTACCAAGTTCTGACATGACCCTCTACAACCTCCCACGTAGAAAAAGCAACAGTCCAGGCTGCCCTAAAAGGGTCACTAATAGCACATTCATCCCAAGGAAGAATACCCAGGCTGGAAGGGCATCCTTGCAGCTAAAGGTCATGGAACGTGTATGAGGGGAGGGGATGGGAATGAACAGGGCACGGTGCCAAAAGCCTGTCACTTTTCTCCTTTTAAACAGTCTGTTGTACTTGATTAGATCTTACTACATAGGTGGGCTGAGAAGGATTTTTTTGTTATCTATTTCCTTCTACAAAAACATCTCCAGCCAATTCAGAGACGCCGTCGGCAATGTAGCACTAGAAAAGTCAGAGACCGCCCGCTTTCTGCCTCTGCTACTAACTAGCTCTGTGACCTTGAGCAAGTCACTTCAGCTCTGGGCTTCAGATGTGTTATCAGTAAAAGGATTAGACTGGTAAAAAGATGATTTCTGAGGTCCTTGTTAATGCTAAAATTTACAGGGCCAGCTTTCCCATAAAATTCAAGGTTTTTTCTGTCTATTCATATGTTGTTTTTTTTTTTTCCCATTTAAAATCACCTTCTTTAATATACCAGAAACGCATGAGACACAAAGAACACAAAGAAAGCCCAAGAAAACGCTCAGTCCCTGAGTTGGTAGTTTGGGGGGGGGGGGCGGCAGGTGGTGGCGCGAAGACAATGAGGCTTTCTAGTCTCCCAGAGAAAGAAGGGGTTGAGAGGACACAATATCACTAGGCCCCCGGTGAACCCAGGGCTGGGGCTATGCACAGTCTAGTTCTCTACCAAGTTTGGAAAGTGCTGTTTTTCCTAGTCCTGCTCTTGACCCTGCTCCCATACTTGGCCTCCAGTTTTCAAAAGTCATCTGGTTCCCAGAATGGCCCCTTTCTTTCGTTTCCTAGCATTTTCACTCAAGGAAGAAGGCTACTTACCCCGTGGTGGTGTCAGAGTCCCAGGGGAGTTATCACCCTGTAGGATGGTGAGGGGAGAGCTCCCTAGTCCCTTGCCATTCACCTGCCATCTATTAGGCTTAGAACCTGATGATCAGGGAGTCTCAGGGTCTCTCAAAGGCTCGTCCAAGCCCGGGCTGGCCAAGGGGTTTCTGAGGGCTGTCCTGCTTCCTCCTTGGAGAATATTTGCTTGGAGGGGAGCTCAGTCTGGCTCCCGGGTGCCATCAGGTCCTCAGTGGAAAACTGGGTGCCCAGAGGCAAGTCCAGTTCAGAAGGTGAATTGCCTGTAGAGGCAGAACAGGCTCTGGGGAAGATTCAACTTGGGGGCTTCAGTCTCAAATACTTCACCCAGCTGTTTCACCAGTCGGCTTGGGGGCTCTCAGCTGCTGGTCTTCATAGGTGTCCATGCACTGCCGAGGGTAGGAGAGCAGGGATCAAGTCTTGGGCCTAATTAGGAGCCTCCAGCTACTCCCCTGCTGGTAGGTTTGGCTGTGGAGAGCTCTCCAGCTGGATGGGAGCGTGCGGGATGCTGACACTAGGTGAACCGGGGTCCACCACTCCAGCCAGAAGCTTGTTGTGCGGCAGAGGCCACACCGGAGGGACTGGGACGCACTTGGCAGAGCCCATCTGAACTGGGAGGACTAAGGTGGAGCAGGGCCCGGCCTGGGGTGAGAAGGGGTTGCTGGGTCCCAATTCCTCTTCTGGGTGCACTGCAGCTGGGGCTTCAACTCCCAGCACTGAGTTTGAAAACCTCATATGTTGTATTTCAATGTCCCCGAACGAAACTTGGTAAAGGATTAGTGATTTGGTTGTGGTGGAAAATATGGGTCTACAATGGATGGTTTCAGCCTGGAAGATTTCCCCACCTCCTTTCAGAGTGCCTAGCTATAAGGAAGTTTCTATATTCTGTAAGCTGAGCCTTGACAAGTCTACACCTACCTTCTTAAAAGAAACATTTGTGGAGGATCCTGAGATTATTCCTTCATTATAACTTATTCCTTTTAAATGCAACCTTTATTAAGTAGTCTCATCGCCTTGGATCCTCATTTAGATCTTACTGCATTCTAAGGAAATATGATACTGAGTGAAACCTAACTCTACATAATCACTTATCTCACCTCATTATAACTTACCTGTTTTCCAAACTGCCTTGCCAACTCAATTGTGCACCTTTGAAGGTAGAAATCATGTTTTATTTATTTTTCCATTCCCTACTGCTGAGTTTAGCATTCTGACTCAAGAGTTACTTTTTGAATAAAAGATAATTAATTCATCACGGTCAACCCATGAGTTACAACTGGGATTTGGCTCACTACCTTCGTGCACTGTTAAGAAGGGCGAGTAGTATGGGATTCATGAGGTTCACCTGAAAGCCTTCTCGGGCTCCTCATTCACACAGTCTGTGGTATCGGGACGGGTCTATTTCAAAAAGGGTAACCCCAGATGATTGTAATATACTCATTTCCCATCTTCCCGAGGAAAAAAGAAACACACTCAAAAGTTGTGCATTTGGGGGCACCTGGGTGGCTCAGTCGTTAAGCATCTGCCTTCGGCTCAGGTCATGATCCCAGGGTCCTGGGATCGAGCCCTGCATCGGGCTCCCTGCTCAGCGGGAAGCCTGCTTCTCCCTCTCCCACTCCCCCTGCTTGTGTTCCCTCTCTCACTGTCTCTCTCTCTGTCAAATAAATAAATAAAATCTTAAAAAAAAAAAGTTGTGCATTTTCCAGGTGTTCCTACCGAGGACTCTGGGCTCTGTGGCTCCTGGGCTGCTTGAAGACACTCTAGCCAAATTATGGAAGCAGCCCAAGTGTCCGTCAGCTGATGAATGGAAAAAGATGTAGTGTATATGCAATGGAATACTACTCAGCCATAACAAAGAATGAACTCTTTGCAACGACATGGATGGAGCTAGAGGGTATCGTGCTAAGTGAAATAAGTCAGAGAAAGACAAATACCAGATGATTTCACTCATATGTGGAATTCAAGAAACAAAATGAGGCTTGTAAGGATATGACCTATTTTTTACATTGATGATGGAAGCTCGTGTGATCTTGTCAGTTCAGAGGAAAGAAGGAACACTAGGGGTCACATCACCCCCAGACACAGCTGGACCGGCCAAGGAACCTGTAGGAACGCAACCTCACTGGTTTAACACAAAGAATCAAGATATTTTTCAGATTCCAGGTCTCTTGAGATGCAACAGGCCCCTGGGGGACCAGATGAAGAGGCACCAGAGCACCTGCTAGGATGACCTGATGGGCCTCTAATCAGCGGCATCCACCTTCTCAAGAGACCTCTGCCCCAAATTTTGTGCTTAAAAACCCTGACTTATTCAGGATTTTTGAGCATCTATCTTTCTTCATCTATCTATCCTCATTGCAAGCATTCAGTGTCAGTTTTTGGCTTGCTGCACCTTGGGTGGATAGACTCTCATTTGGTTCCATTACATTATGACTTTGTGACTGATGGGGAATGTAATTATATTTCGATGATTATAGTGAAACACTCAATTGCCTGAACTAGCCATACTGTTTGCCTTCAAGATCAGATGAAGTGGTAAATGCAAGAAATAATAATAGACTAGAAGCTGAAGTTACGGAGCCATTTCTGTGCTAACTGGGCCAGATCTCAGCAGTGTGTTTATCAGAAATTTAGCAACTGGAATAGATATCTAGAAATCTAATTATATGCTCTCTTATCTGCAGTAAGAGGCACTAAATTGGAAAATTATCTCCTGATCCCTCCTACTTATTTCCATTAACATTCAAATAGGTAAATCTTTGCCTACTCCCCCTCTCTCACCCAGCCCATCAAGCCTACCTTCATACATTAAAAAAAAAATCCTGCTTTCTTCACGAAAACTTCCTTTTTTTTTTTATTTTTAAATTTTTTTATTGTTATGTTAATCCCCATACATTACATCATTAGTTTTAGATATAGTGTTCCATGATTCATTGTTTGTGCATAACACCCAGTGCTCCATGCAGAACGTGCCCTCCTCAATACCCATCACCAGGCTAACCCATCCTCCCAACCCCCTCCCCTCTAGAACCCTCAGTTTGTTTTTCAGAGTCCATCGTCTCTCATGGTTCTTCTCCCCCTCCGATTTCCCCCCCTTCATTCTTCCCCTCCTGCTACATTCTTCTTCTTCTTTTTTTCTTTCTTAACATATATTGCATTATTTGTTTCAGAGGTACAGATCTGAGATTCAACAGTCCTGCACAATTCACAGCGCTTACCAGAACACATACCCTCCCCAGTGTCCATCACCCAGTCACCCCATCCCTCCCACCCCACCCCCCACTCCAGCAACCCTCAGTTTGTTTCCTGAGATTAAGAATTCCTCATATCAGTGAGGTCATATGATACATGTCTTTCTCTGTTTGACTTATTTCGCTCAGCATAATACCCTCCAGTTCCTTCCACGTCGTTGCAAATGGCAAGATCTTATTCCTTTTGATGGCTGCATAATATTCCATTGTATATATATACCACATCTTCTTTATCCATTCATCTGTTGATGGACATCTTGGCTCTTTCCACAGTTTGGCTATTGTGGACATTGCTGCTATAAACATCGGGGTGCACGTAGCCTTTCGGGTCCCTACTTTTGTATCTTTGGGGTAAATACCCAGTAGTGCAATTGCTGGATCATATGGTAGCTCTATTTTCAACTTTTTGAGGAACCTCCATACTGTTTTCCAGAGTGGCTGCACCAGCTTGCATTCCCACCAACAGTGTAGGAGGGTTCCCCTTTCTCCGCATCCCCGCCAACATCTGTCATTTCCTGACTTGTTAATTTTAGCCATTCTGACTGGTGTGAGGTGGTATCTCATTGAGGTTTTGATTTGGATTTCCCTGATGCCGAGCGATATTGAACACTTTTTCATGTGTCTGTTGGCCATTTGGATGTCTTCTTTGGAGAAATGTCTGTTCATGTCTTCTGCCCATTTCTTGATTGGATTTTTTGTTCTTTTGGTGTTGAGTTTGATGAGTTCTTTATAGATTTTGGATACTAGCCCTTTATCTGATATGTCATTTGCAAATATCTTCTCCCATTCTGTCAGTTGTCTTTTGGTTTTGTTGACTGTTTCCTTTGCTTTGCAAAAGCTTTTTATCTTGATGAAGTCCCAATAGTTCATTTTTGCCCTTGCTTCCCTTGCCTTTGGCGATGTTTCTAGGAAGAAGTTGCTGCGGCTGAGGTCGAAGAGGTTGCTGCCTGTGTTCTCCTTTAGGATTTTGATGGACTCCTGTCTCACATTGAGGTCTTTCAACCATTTGGAGTCTATTTTTGTGTGTGGTGTAAGGAAATGGTCCAGTTTCATTCTTCTGCATGTGGCTGTCCAATTTTCCCAACACCATTTGTTGAAGAGACTGTCTTTTTTCCATTGGACATTCTTTCCTGCTTTGTCGAAGATTAGTTGACCATAGAGTTGAGGGTCCATTTCTGGGCTCTCTATTCTGTTCCATTGATCTATGTGTCTGTTTTTGTGCCAGTACCATACTGTCTTGATGATGACAGCTTTGTAGTAGAGCTGGAAGTCTGGAATTGTGATGCTGCCAGCTTTGCTTTTCTTTTTCAACATTCCTCTGGCTATACGGGGTCTACGAAAACTTCCTTTTCTGAGCCATGAACCTTCACTGTTTAGAAGGTAATAGGCTAAAATGTTAACAGTGGTTACCTCTGGATGACAGAATAAGTAACATTTTCTTATTATATTTTTCTGTACTTACCGAACTTTTCATAATGAGCATTTATTCTTTTCATACTAAGAAGAGAAATAAGGAAACAGATTTATTTAGGCAACACTACAAAATGAGTATAATGCTAATGCTTGGCAATATCCTGCAAGGAATAATATACAATATAAATTTGGGAAATACTGGGAGAGTCCCAAAACACGGTAGTATATTAAATATTTGCAAATTCCTCCAAAAAAAGAAGCCTGCTTCACTTAGTTTTAATTCTGCACTTTCCAACATTTTTCATAAAAGATGTTTTTCATGCAAAATCTGTAAATATTTTCTGAAACCAGTAATCCACAGGATATCTTTTTGGGAAACACAGGTGATTGAGTACAACTTCATTTTTCTAAGAGGATGACATGGGTTTTCTTACCCAGGGTCTGAGGATCCCTAGAGGGTCCATGAGTGGGCTTTAGGCAGGTGCCACAAACCCCAGAAGTTCTTTGCACAATACTGAGTGTATGTACATATGTGTGCTTTCTTCTTGGGGAGATGGTCCATTATATTCTCAGGCATCCACATCCTGAAAAGATAAAGGACCATGGACATAGAGTAAAATCAGCTTCTTGACATTCGTCACTCTTGGCTAAGTAACACTTTGCCCTCAAAACAGAAAAATCAAGAAATATGTTGCCATATTTAGCAAAAACAAAACAAATAGGATGCCCAATTAAATGTGAGTCTCAGATACACAATGGACAATTTTTTAGTATAAGAAAACCCCATGCAATATCTGAGACATCTTGGAGCACCTGGGTGGCTCAGTCGTTAAGCGTCTGCCTTCGGCTCAGGTCATGATCCCAGGGTCCTGGGATCAAGCCCCGCATCAGGCTCCCTGCTCAGCGGGAAGCCTGCTTCTCCCTCTCCCACTCCCCCTGCTTGTGTTCCCTCTCTCACTGTGTCTCTCTCTGTCAAATAAATAAAATCTTTAAAAAAAAATCTGAGACATCTTTATACTAAAAAATTATTTCTTATTTATCTGAAATTAAAATTAAACTGGGTATCGGGGCGCCTGGGTGGCTCAGTTGGTTAAGCATCTACCTTCGGCTCAGGTCATGATCTCAGGGTCCTGGGGTCGAGCCCCGCATCTGGCTCCCTGCTCAGCGGGGAGCCTGCTTCCCCATCTCCCTCTGCCTGCCGCTCCCCCTGCGTGTGTGTTCTCTCTCTCTCTCTCTCTCTGTCAAATAAATAAATAAAATCTTTTAAAAAAATTATAAAAATTAAACTGGGTATCCTGTATTTTATCTCACAACCTTAGTCAACTCAAATGTATTAATACTGGGGCTATGGAGCAACTATGAGAAATGCCTTTCTACTCAACGTTTGACCCATGGGACAGGAACATCAACATCACCTGGAAGCTTGCTAGAAATGCAGAAGCTCGGGCTTCACAGCAACCCTGCTGAATCAGAATCTGCATTGTGTCAAGATCCCCAGGTGAAGCTTTTCCATGTTAAAGTCTTACAAGCCGAGATATGAAGAATTCCTGACCTTGTGATTGTCAACCTTGGCTGCACATTGGAATCACCTGGAAGCTCTAAAAATACACATGCCTGGACTCACTCCCAGGGCATCAGATTTAGTTGATCTGAGGGACAATACGGTCATTAATATTTTTTAATACCTGTTATCTCCACCCCAAATGATTCTAATGTGTAGCTGCGATATTGTGATTTATAAGAAATATATATTTAGTTATCCAGACCATCAAAATATATTTCTCACATATATATTTGGTCTTGTCTATGGCTCCTGGCTCAGAGCTCCTAAAACCCTTGCAATTTCTCAAGCAGTAAGAGCAATGGGAGCCTCTTGTGTTGTATTTGGTCTCTTGACCTGAAATTGATTCAGAGCCCTCAGGGTAAAATACGTGTCTTGTTATTCCTAACAAACCCCTTTCCACCTGAACTGGGTTTTTGTTAATGAAGTGACTTGGCCCGCAGCACCTAAGGATGGGGGCTGGTTGGCAGGAGAACCAACCATGTGATTAGAGGGTTGGAACTTTCAGTCTCACCCCCCAATCACCAATGGCCAATGATTCAATCAATCACGCCTATGTTGTGAAGCCTCCATAAAAATCCAGAAGGTGAGGGTATGAAGAACTTCTGGGCTGCTGAATGTGTGTGAAGGTCCTGGGAGAGTGGTCCACTCAGAGAGCGTGGAAGCTCTGCGCACTTTCCCTGTTTTTTACCCTACGCGTCTCCTCCACCCAGCTGTTTCCGAGTTATATTCTTTTATAATAAACCAGTAATGTGGTAAGTAAAATGTTTTTCTGAGTTCTGTGAGCTGCTCTAGCAAATGAATTGAACATGAAGAAGGGGTTGTGGGAATCTGCTTTAGAGCTAGTTGGTCAGAAGTGCAGGTACCAACCTAGACTTCTGGCTGGCATCTGCCATGGGGGGAGGGGAGCAACCTTGTAGGACTGATCTCCGAACCTGCGGGAGAGGACACTATCTCCAAGTAGCGTCAGAATGGAGTAGAATTGTAGGACATGCAGTTGGTGTCAGAGAATTCTGCGGCTGTGGAGAAACCTCCCCACCCCACACCCGCATCAGAATGAGCTGTAGAACCTTTGGTAGCCAAGGTGGCATTCTTACATAAAGTCAGGAACCCAACCGAGGTGAGGACTTTATCAGAATTACCTGGGAGAGCTTCCCGCCATACATTTGTGTGCCCAACTAGGTCTATTGAACCAAAATCTTCAGGTATGGTTGCAATTTCAGAAAGTCTCTGGTACAATTCTGCTATATATTCTCCACATGAGAACCATTAATGTTTAGGACGATGTAAAATGGGATTCTCCAGCTTCTATCTAGCCACCAAGTTATTGGGGGAAGAAGGTTTACCCAGAGGAACTCAGCATCGGGCTTGGTTTTCCTCCTGGTCCCCTGGCACCCACAGAACCACAGGCGGCAGGACACAGAAGGCAGGATGGCCTATGCCCATCAGAGGGAGTCTTAAGAATGTTCTAGTTCTCTATGAAGAGCTGCTGTATTGCGTGAGGATAAAGGTGTTCACTGTCTCTTACCAGATTAAGTCCTTTGTTTTGGCTCCTAAAATGTGAAGTGGCACCTCACACGTCTATTCAGAATACTAAATGAATTAGGAAAATAGTTCCAGCAGAAGCAGGGGATGATTTAAATATTGAGTCCTATTATACAGTGCAGTTGGTGACTTGTTCGCTCGCTGATCATGTAAAACCCAGCTGCAGAGAATGACAGAAAGGGCTTGTCAGGGGTGTTGGATCCCTGGGCTGAAAAATGGGCTAAGCAGCAACAGTTAAATTATCTCATCATTTTCTCCAACACATGGTAATTGAGTGCAAAGCTTGATAAGAGGCAGGCAGAATTTTAATAAAAAAAACTAAATTAAATCTTATGGGTTTCATCTGAGGTTGAGCCTGCAAAATGTCTTTGTCTTTTAGTTTTGCATCTTCTTTTAGAAGAAAATGAATATCAACAGTTTTCTCAGCCTTGGGATTATTTTCCCAGTAATTAAAAGGAATAAAGAAATGCTTGGTTTCCTTAGGGGAGGATGAGAAATGGGATGTGAATACATTAAGAGCCAGGACAGTATCTTTGATTGAAGCAAATAGGCCTATTTCTGGGCTGATGACCACTTGGTAGCCTGAAGGCTTACTGGCAAGTTCATCCGGTCGATGACATTGACACAAGGTAGCTAGCTCAAAAGAGACAAGCCAGTGTTCTTAATCTTTTTCAGAAGTTCAGAGTGGATCTCCTTCAAGGCTGAGATGTTTGAGGATTTTATTCAGGAAAATGCATTGTTTTACTGTCTTTATGTTGTAGTAAACCCTAGAATGTGGTATGCGTATGGTTCATCGTGGGATCTTGTTAAAATGCAGTTTCTGATGGAGTAAACCTGGTGTGGCCTGAAACTGTGCATTTCTAACAAGCTCCCAGCTGAGGTGGATGCGGGCGGCTCGCTGAGCACACTTTGAGTAGCAAGGCTATAAGGACTTAAGCCATGTGGACCGGTCAGGGTCTTCTGGAGAGAGAACCAAGTAGATACAGCTACATACGCCTGAGACAGAGACAGACAGAGACAGACAGTGTGCGGGCGGGCAAGTCCAAGGTCTGTAGGACAAAAAGGCTGGAAACTCAGGTCAGAGTTACTGCTGCAGTCTTGAAGCAGAATTTCTTTGCCAAGAAACCTTAGTTTCTGGCTCTTAAAGCCTTTCAACTGATTGCATGAGGCCCACCCACATTATTGAAGGTAATCTCCTTACATCAACTGATTATAGACGTTAACCCCCCCCCCACACCCCCTTCACAGCTACACCTGTGTGTGATTAGTGTTTGATTAAATAGAGCCCAGCCAAGGTGACCTGTAAAACTAACCATCACATCTTGGAACTTTTTCTTTTAAAGGCAGTTTCCACTTATGCTTAAAAAGCAGAATAGAGAAAGCAGAAGTGCTTTGGTTAAGTTAGGAATGCGGGTCCTGGAGCCTGGCTTCTCCTTCCTTGGGCTTCCTGCTTTTCCCAGCTCTGGCCTCCCCACCTCACACAGTGAGGGAACCCCAAGGAACGAAGTTTCAAAATCATTGGCTATTTCTTCCCCTGTAAAATCTAGATCGTAGTCCTTGGGATTAGATCATTTGAATAAAACCATTTAGCGAACGCTTGGCACATTTGTAGGTGTCTTATACACATTAGCTGCTTCTAGTGTTACCATCAGAACTATTGAAAAATAACCTTTCAAAGAAAAACCTTAATCTCTCAGTAGAAGGCTCGGTGTTTCCCAGTGAGTCTCTAGGACATAGACGCTGCTCACCTGGGGGCAGAGTAGACCAGCTCCTTTCACCTTGGCCCCAGGTAAGCTGCCGAAAGCAAGAGGTGTTTTGTGGGCCCAGCCCTGGGACAGACTCTCCGATCTGAGGGAGAGAAGGTCAAGGTTACTGCTTTGTTCTCTTGATTGCCTCAAGTGGTCACATTTAACCTTTCAGATCTCTTGACCAAGAGCCTAAGCGTGGTTTGTTTGACTTGGTGGCTGGAGAAAGTAAACACTAGCTCTTAACTTGAACTGCAAGAAATAGCACGGCTGCCATGGAACAGTTTTCTGCGATGGGGAAAAAATTAAGTTTTCTTGAAGTTTCTATAGAAATTAGAATTTGAATTTGAATAGCAAAAGAAGTGACACTCTAGAATGCTTATTCTGCATACAGCTAATAGAGGGAATACAAATGTGTTTAAGAAAAGTCAAGTTTATAAGCACCTTGAGTTTAAAAAATTACAAAGAGGGCACCTGGGTGGCTCAGTCGGTTAAGCAGCTGCCTTCAGCTCAGGTCATCATCCCAGGGTCCTGGGATCAAGCCCCACATCGGGCACCCTGCTCAATGGGAAGCCTGCTTCTCCCTCTCCCTGCTGCAACACCTGCTTGTGCGCGCGCTCTCTCTCTCTCTCAAATCTTAAAAAATTTCTTTTCCTCTCTAAACACTGGGCTGCTGAAGTTTAAAAAAAAAAAAATTGTTTCAACTGCATGTTTTACAAAATCCTCCTGGAACTTGAAGGTATAGGCTTTCTGTTTGTTTCAGCGACAAATACAAGCAATATATATTCTTTGAATTGGTGTTTGAGATGCAAGGGGAGACTAGCCTCCAGTTTACTGCACCAGAGCTGTACTGACCCTTGCAGTAAAAAACCATGAAAATCTTGGCTCCATCAGTGAAGTGAGCAAATAGAACTTGAAGAGCTGCTAGGAATAGTTGCTTTGAGTAGGAAGTTACTAGTTTTCTGGGCAGAATGCAGGGCGGCTTCCCAAGCATTAAGTTCCTGGTCTATAAAATGTAATAATACTGCTAAAGTTTTGAGGATTAAAGAATACAGAGTTCTAAGAGATTAAGCGAGTCACATGGAATCCTCTAAATTGTGCGAGGGGCCATATGGGATAACTCCTGTAGCTGCTTCATGAGCAAGGTAACCTACGTGACTGTTCTTTGTAACAGTCACAGGACCTACCGGATTGGGGTTTTCTTCCTAATAAACTGAGTAATTTTAGACTTATGAAAACATTGCAAAGATAGCGCAAAGTCTTCCTGAATACCCCTCTTCCGGTTTCCTCCATTTTTTTTTTTTTTTTTTTTTTTAAAGATTTTATTTATTTATTTGACAGAGAGAGACACAGCGAGAGAAGGAACACAAGCAGGGGGAGTGGGAGAGGGAGAAGCAGGCTTCCCGCGGAGCAGGGAGCCCGATGCGGGGCTCGATCCCAGGACGCTGGGATCATGACCTGAGCTGAAGGCAGACGCTTAACGACTGAGCCACCCAGGCGCCCCTCGGTTTCCTCCATTTACATCTTTACATTATCAAGATACATTCATCAAGTAACAGACTGACGTTGGTACGTTACCACGAAACTCCAGACTCCATTTGGATTTCCCTGGTTTTTCCATCTGCCTCCTTGTGTTCCAGGATCTCTCCATCCCTTTGTCTTGTCTTCCCCAGTCTCCTGTAGTCTGTGACTGTTTCTTGATCTTTCCCATGACCTTGACAGTTTTGAGGAGTACAGCTCTGTATCCAATAGAATGACCCCCAGTCTAGGGTCAGTGGGTGTTTCTCTTAGGGTTCGACTGGGGTTACCTCCCAGGGTGTTTTGGGGGATTTGAGAGAATCTACAAAGCAATCAGGACCCTATTGGATAGGTTTTCTTTATCCATGTGCATTTTTTTTTTAAGATTTTATTTATTTGGGACAGAATGAGAGAGAGCACATGAGAGGGGGGAAGGTCAGAGGGAGAAGCAGGCTCCCTGCCCAGCAGGGAGCCCGATGCGGGACTCTATCCAGGGACTCCAGGATCATGACCTGAGCCGAAGGCAGTCGCTTAACCAACTGAGCCACCCAGGCGCCCCTTTGTGCATTTTTTTTTTAATGTAGGCTCTATGGCCAGTGTGGAGCCCAACGCGGGGCTTGAACTCATGACCCCAAGGTCAAGACCTGAGCTGAGATCAAGAGTCTAACGCTTGACTGAGTCACCCAGGAGCTCCAGTTGAGGTGCATTTTTAATGCAGAAAGGCAAAACGGAGTTGTGGCTGGGAAGAGAAGCTCTGCAGCCTGGGTCCGAGTCCCCCCTGCTGCTGCTTTCTAGCTGTGTGACCCTGGACATGTTTTTAAGCCTTTCAGTTTTCCTCCCCTATGGATAAGGATAATAGCATTTTTCTCATAGGGTTGTTGTGAGAATCAAATTGATACATACGTGAGCTGATGTAGAGGGCTTATTGCATTCTGGGCACCCAATCAAGCAAGCTCCCTTTACTTTTTGCTCCTCATATGAATAGTGTGGCACCATCTCTTTCCTCTTTGGAGTGATTCTCCATCTTGGGGTAACTTTATCTACAGTGGCGATGCCTGTGAAGGTGTGTTTGGAGGGTGCCGATCTGAAGTGTCCTTGTGAGCACAGGTCCTTGGGCCGACTTCAGAATCCCAGGAGCCCCCCTCCAGCAGCAGCTCCCACTCCAGAGAATTTTCTGCTTCCAGCTCAGCGCCCTCCAAGGGCAGGGGGACCAGGTGAAAGGCGGAGACAGCCCCTGGCCTTGCAGGGAGGGTCCTGAATCAGGCCCACAGAAGGAGCCTGGGGGAGGGTGGCTGCGAGGAGCAGGGCCTCCTGCAGCAGGACACAGAGCCTGGGCTGCATGGGCTGACCTCGTATCTGCCATCATCGTTCAGGGCAGGTTTCAAGTAGGGATCCCTGCATTCAGCACATGGGATGACTCACGGCTACACCACAGTGTAGTTCTAACTAATCCTAGGACAACCTTCTAAAATTATGTAATTAAAGTCTTGACTAGAATGAAGTCTGAGTGTATGATTTAACAAAGTGGATCAAAAGGGCTATTAAAAAAGTAGAGGGAAAGCGTGAACAATAAGCCTGAGAAGAAAGAAAACCGAAACCAATAACCTCCCTCTCTCCGCTTCCTGCTGTCTCATTTCTGTGGTGCCTTTTTGTCTAGTCTTATTTGTCTCACTTATGTGCTAATTCCTCCCCGGGCCAGAAGGGTGTCACCTTGATTTCAGTGCAGCTCTAGCACGGAGGAATTCCTTAGAGGTTTTTTTTAAAAAAGAGCAAGAACCATCACCTCACACTTCCTTACATCCTAAGGGCTCTTCCTTGCCTCTTCATATTGGACTCCTTCATAAAACCATTTTGAGCTATGTTGTAAATGAAGATTTTAAGCTTGCCAGATACCTTATTAAGTGGGTAGGTGGCAGGTATCTCACAAATACTGAGCGCCTATTATGGGCCAGACCCTGTTCTAGGCATTCAGGAACAGAGCAGACCAAGATCTAGGTCTGTGTGCTTCCATGTTGATGGGAGACCCAGGCAGAACATTACAAATACAGTGTGTAGCCTGTGTGCGGAGGGAAGCGCTAACAGAAAAGACTAGCAGAGGGGACCCTGGGAGTGGTAAGTGGGAGGCCTGGTTCTCCATTCTTCCCATTCGCCAACAGGGGGCTATATTCAGGACCAAGCACTCCCTTCTTTCCCTTACTTTCCCCAGTGTCTGCTCTAAGCTTTGTCTAGGGGTCTCTGAGCCTTTTCTGTATCCACCGTAGAATAGGAAGAGGAGTAAATGCAGTTAGGCGCTTTCCTCTGGAGCCGAAGTGTCGAGTTGAACCCTAGCTCCGTGGCCTGCTTCTCTGTGACCTTGGGCAAATACCCTTCCCTCCGCTTTGATTTCCCCATCTGTAAAATGTATGACTTCACAGGGTTGTGGAGAGGAGTAAATGTGTTACTGTAAGGTGCTTAGGGCAGTGTCTGGCACATAGCGCTCAGGTTAGCTTTAAAATAGTGGTATCAGTGTGTTGTGGAGTGGGGGAGGGTTGGGAGTTGGAGAGTCTCTGCTCCTTAAGAAATGAGGGGCAGCATGAAGCACAGGATCCATTTCTATCCCTAAATACCCCTAAACACCTCTTAAGCCTCGCTACGTGGGGCTCCTTCCCTCAAGAATCCAAAATATGAAGCTTGGTCTCTCCCACCTTATTCATTGAACAACTTCATGGAGGCCTGTTAATACCGTGTTGAAGGCCAGAGGCTGTTTCAAAAATGGGTAAGAATTCCCCTCCCCCACCCCCCTTGGTTCATTCCCAGGAAACACTCTTCTCGTCTTTGATGGGTTTTTTTTGTTGTTGTTAAATTCTCACATTCTTTTTAACTTAAGTTTTATCACACCAAAAAATAGGCATTAGCTTTGTTGTACCACCGTCTGAAACAGTCATCACTTTGACCTTTTTAGTCTATGATTTTCTGATTTTGGCTTCTCCTTTGTTACTATTAACAACCCCTTCATATCACCTTTCATAAATAGCAAAACTTAAAATCCCAAGAGGGATGAAATGGGCCAGGCCATTTTAGGTTCAAGAAAATACTCCTGATTTTTGTGTTTTCCTGGGGATTCCTATAAATTTAGTCTTCTCCAAAGCGGACAATGTGATCGGTTGAAGGCATAAGTCAAAGGGGTGGCCAGAGAATTAGCACAAATACTGCCAAATAAACTCACTGTATCTAGACAACTTTCCTGGGGTAGCTTATTTTCTGAGTCCTAAGGACTCTCCCATAGTAAATTATTAAACTTTGTGCAAGGTCTAAGATTGAGATAAAAGAGAAGAAAGTTATGTAAAGTGGAAGGTCAAATACACTTAATGCATCTCTGTGAGCTGGAAACCTCTTCTATCCTTCAGCACACTGACAAGAACGAGGGGCCGGACAAACAGTAGACACAGTGATTCCTTTTGCAGCATCCCAGTTGTCCCACAAGTGCTGCCTTAACCTTGTCTCAAGTGCAGAATGTCCCCTTTGTCAAGGGAGAAATAAGGAGCTCTGTTTTCAGACCAGGTTGTATAGTATCTGGTCAGTCTTACTGAGGGCCCTAAGTGACTTTGTATCCCATTTTCCAATTATCAGACCCCTACCTTGGTTTCTAACGTGAGACCCCAGTTCCTCCAAGACTGGGCCTTGACTTCTGGCTCTCATCCCCTCCCGGAGGCTGGTGTCCTGACCGTCTTCCGGGAAGATCTACACATGATGCAGATTTCCCAGACTCTCCATCACTCTTCTGCCCACCTGGCAGGACTTCCTCCTATCCTGGACTTCTTGGCCAACACTCTGCCATCTTGGGCCACCCGTTGCCCCTGAAATCTGCTGATAGAACACTCTACACTCTAGACTTCTTGCACCTGGGTCTCAGCCCTTCCTGTTCTGGTTGATTCTGCCGTTGACCAAGTTTTCATCCCAACCTGACCTGAAGGCGGTTGTAGAAGGCAGAAGTAGGTTATATGTTAGCCATTCCGTTCTGATCCAGAATGTCTGTGCTGCTTCCTGGGGCTGTCATGATGATCGAATGAGTGCATGCATCTAGGTGATACCTGAAATGAAACCTGAAGCATGAGACCTGGAGGATGGATGGAGGCATTCCAGACAGAGGGAACTTCCAAGTGAAGACAGATCCCAGTGTCCATGGCCCGGAGGCCTCGGGGTGTCCCTACTGGACCAAGGAAGTGGTCTTTTGCTGAGGACATCAGGGTCCTGGAATTCAGTTTTAGAAGGGTCCCGGCACAAGGCTGCTCAGCCACATTTGCCTCCCTTCCTTCCCAGCTGAACCTAGACATTTTTGATTAGACTATCAGGTGCTAATTAAAATCACTAAGTGACCCACTTTCCTTTTACTCTTAACTTTCGAATACTACCATACTGATGCATACTAAATGTGTCAGATTAGCTTGACTCTAAGTTTTAATTCACTGCGATACTGAACTCAATTTATGTAAGTTCTGCTTCCCAGTGGGCTGTTCACATAGCAAAATGATATTTTGCAAAACTGTGAGCATTAAATAGGAGTCCCATTTAGCTTCTTCTCTACTTACAAGTTTAACTCTTTGTAATCAAAAGTCCCATAAAATGCAGAGTGATACTTCTTTAATCCACATATCTAATTCCTATGCTTATTCTCTGCCTTTTCCCCAGGAGCATCTTAACTGACTCTCATTTTGTTTTTTCTTATGTGTATATTCTAGAATCTAATAAAGGGAGGGGAGAATATTCAGGGGAAAGTTGAAGGTATTTGATTATTTTCTAATTTAGCTCACATCTGGTAGACTTTTCACCATTATCTCTAAGGATTAATAAGCAAAAAGATGGCTTTACATTTCCCAACTTATTTATCTTTCATCTCTGTGCTTTAATCTCTAGTGCATATTTGTGTTGCTAGAGGACAAAAACTCACTTCTAGTTCATGCAGGGATCTAAGGGCTCTTGGCTGTCAATAATACACAGCATGGAGCCCCTTGATAAACCTGACCTTGTCTGTCTCTCAAGTCAAATGGGTTATATCAGCCTTGGAATATGTGCTGTTGGTGTGTTCCGAGAATGTGATTGGGTTCATATAATAACCATGCACTAGTGGGACATAAGAGATGAACAATAAATTGGAGAAAATAGCTATATGTTGTACTGAGGGGTAAGGATTACTATCATTATATAAAGAATTGTTTTGAGGATTTATTCAGTTGGTCAGTCTTCATGCATTCATTAATTCAACAAAAGTCCATTAAGCATATATGTATTGAATTATGTCCCCCTGCACCCCTCCCCCTGACAAAAAGTTCATATGTTGAAATGCAAGTTCCCAAATCTCATAATGTGACTTTATTTTTGAGATGGGTTCTTTGCAGAGATAATCAAGTTAAAATGAAATCATTAAGGTAGGCCCTAATCCAATACAACTGGTATCCTTATACAAAGAGGAAATTTGGGCACAGAGATACACATAGAGGGAAGATAATGTGAAGAGACATAAGAAGATGGCCATCTACAAGCCAAAAAGAGAGACCTGGAACAGATCCCTCCCTCATGCCCTCAGAAGGAATCCACCCTGTAGACACCTTGACCTTGGACTTCTAGCCTTCAGAACCATGAGATAATCATTCTCTGTTGTTTAAACCACCCAAGTCTGTGATCCTTTGTTAAGGCAGCCCTTGCAAATTAATACAAGCACCACTGTGTGCCAGACACTGTTCCAGGTGCTTAGAATATGGCAATGAACAAAACCAACAGCATCTGTCTTTCTGGAACTCGCATTCTAACATGAGAAACAATATAAATAGATACGGTTAAATCAAAATCTATGCTTTGAGGAAATAGAAGGCAAGTTAAGGAGACAGTGATAGAATGTGTTATTTAGACTGGGGGAAGCAGTTCAAGGAAAATTTCCCTGAGGAGGTGATATTTAAGCAGAGACTTGAATGAAGTGAGAGAAAACTAGGTGGCTATCTGTGGAGAGACGATCCCTGGTGGAAGGAACAGCCAGGACAAAGGCCCTGAGGCAGACATATGCTTGACCTTTTTGCTCTTCCATGACTATGGTCTATGTTTGAAGCACAGCAAGAGAGGAGGAAGAATGGCAGACAGTGGGGTCAAAGATGAAGGCCAGTGTCAGGAGCTATAGGACCAGACCCTGTAAGGGCTTTGGGTGTTACTGTGATGAGAGCTATCAGATGGTGGTAAGCAGGGTAATAAGATCTGATAACTTTTTAAGATTTATTTGAGAGTGTGTGAGCACAAGCCCGTGCGTGCAAGCAGGGGGAGGGGCAGAGGGAGAGGGAAAGCGAGAATCCCAAGCAGGCTCCACCCTCAGTGGGGCTCGATCACAGGACCCTGAGATCATGACCTGAGCCAAAATCGAGACTTAGACACTTAACCAACTGAGCCACCCAGGTGCCCCAGGATCTGATTACTTCGTAAAGGCTTACTCTGCCTACTGTGTATAGAATAGATGGTAGGGACACAAGAAGAGGGGCAAGGAGACAAGTTATATAGTAAAAGGCTGTTGGAATAATTGAGGAGAAATTCTAGTGGCAAAGACCAACCTGGCAGCAGGAGAGGAGAAAATCTTGGATCTACTTCATATTTAGAATCTTTGTAATTTACTGGTAGATTGGATATGGGATGTTAGAGAAAGAGTCAAGGAAGACTCCAAGAATTTTGGCCTGAAAAACCCCATGAATCATGATGCTTGTTGAGACGAGGGACACCTAAAGGGAAGAGAATTGAGAGTTCTGTTTTGGACCTGTTGATTGGGAGGTGTCCATTGGACATGCAAGAGTTTAGGAGAGCGGTCTGAGCTGGAGATGTAAATTGTTGATCTAGTTAAAGCCAAGATCCTGGCACCTAAAGACTAATTGTAAAGAAGAAAGAGATCCAAGGCCTGAGCCCTAAGGATCCACACGATAGTGAAATGAAAGAAACCAGAGAGTAAGTGGCACTGAGGGGAGGAGCAAGTTGTCCAGGAAATCAAGGGGGACGGCCTTTCAGGGAGGGGGAGTGATAAACTCTGTCCGTGACTGCTCATGTGTTGAGTGAGACAAGGACTGAACTGCTCTTTGGTTTGGCAACTGGGAGACTATTGGTGACCTCAAGCAGGTTTTGGTAAAGTGGGGAGATGACTACCTCCTTGGCCTGGATTCCAGACATGATGGTGACAGGGAGACAGCCAAGTCTTTTCATCGTTCTTCAAGGGATTTTTCTACAAGGCAGAATGAAGCAGCAGAGAGGTGGGCTCTAGGGAGGTTTGCTGCTGCTGTTTGTGTAAAGCTGGGAGATAGTCTATGTCCTTCAGGTTTTATGTTGAAGGAAATTATCCAATAGAAAGGGGAAATTGATGTAGGAATCAGGATTCTTGCAGAGCTGGTGAGGGAAATGGAATCCATGAGCAATTGAAAGGTTGGTCTCAATGTGGCCTCCCAGTCTTGCACATTCAGGATGACTCATCCAGTGTTACTGGAGAGGAGGCAGGCTTATGAAAATAGAGAAAGGTAGGGGGATGAATGCTTGGCTTTTCTCAGTGAAACAGCAAGTAAGGTGAGGAGCCGAGGATAAAGAGAGAGGAGGGCATGTTTGGAGGTTTGAAGACAGAGGAGAAAGTGTGAAATAGTCCTCTTAGTGAATGGACTTAGGATGTGTGTAGACTTTGGGCTCAGGTAAGGTTTGAGATCCTAAATTTAAAGTGAGACTAGTTGCCATGGTTGTATGTTTTTTCTTCAGCTGTATCTGGCTACTTAGGTAGAAGCATAAGAGAAGGGAATGACTTAGATTTAACCAGTGTTATGGACTGAATTGCCCCCAACCCCATTCATGAGCTCAAGTCTTAGCTCCTAATGTTACTGTCTTTGGAGACGGCCTATAAGGAGGTAATAAATGTTAAGGGTGGGGCCTTCATCCCATTGAACTGGTGTCTTCCTAAGAAGAAGAGCCATCCAAAAGTTCCCTTTCAGTGTGCACACAGAAGAAAGGCCATGTGAGGACACTGGGAGAAGTTGGCTGTTTGCAAGCCAGGAAGAGCGCCCTTACCAGAAACCAACCCTGACTGTACTTTGATCATGGACTCCTAGCCTCCAGAATGGAGGAAAACAAATTTCCACCCAGTTTGGAATTTGGGTAGGGCAGCCTGAGCAAACCAATACAACTAGACATGGAGGTGTACCAGGCAAATGAGACAGAAGATGGAATGAGGAATGTCCATGGAGTCATGGAGGTGGGTCGAATGAGAAAATGTAGAATGCTAAGCCTTCTGTGTGGAACATGGCGATTGCTTAACCAAAGGTGGCTGCTGCTAGCTGCCTTCTAAATGTGGCCTGCCACCTGGTCCTGCTAGCACAGGTGCCATGTCCGGAGGACAGTCATGGACGCAGTTAGGGGTTTGTCCTCAGGGAACTCACAGTCAGGTGGACGAGACAGAAACAGATAGTGTCGATACAACATACTCAGCACTACCATAAGAAATTGACTGCATTCTGATCCAGGGGAAATGTCACAGAGGAGGTGACAGCTGAGCTGAGCACTGAAACTGAGTAGAAGCTTACCAGAAGAGAAGAGGCATTTGAGGCTGAGGGAACAGAAGGCTCAGAGGAGAAAAGGACACTTGAGAGAGAGTGTAATGCATTTACCAAGGCCTTAGTGTAGGAGGGAGGGACAGGGTGTGGTGGGGAGGGAGTGAGGAGGCTAGTTGTAACCAGAATGTGCAAGGCCTGGAGTTGATCTTACAGTAAGCAGAGAAATGATAAGGGAGCAATATTGAAAGGGAACTCAAGGTAGTGGCTAATTAAAGGGGGAGATGTGTGGGAGAGGCAGGTGTAACAATTATTCCTAATTTTCTGGCTTGGATGACTGGGTGTATCAGGATACAATCATAAGATAATAGGTGAAACTGTTTAATGGGGATGGGGCCCGGCAGTTGGGATGGTGTTAACGAGTTCTGTTTTAGACCTGCTCAGTTTGAGGGGCCTGTAGATGTCAGCTGGCAGTTAAAATATTGATTTGGTGCTTAGGGGAGAGCTCTAGGCTGGAAAAATTCATTTGATTATTTCATACAGTAACTGAAACCACGGGTGTGCTTGGGAAAAAGACAGCTATCACTTACTGAGTCGTCATCATCTGCCAAGCTCTACACTTTATGTGGATTATCTCCTTGAATCCTGGCAGCGAATTTACTTAGCAGATACTATGGCTGTGTTTGCAGATGAATAATCTGAGATTTAGAGAGAGTCAGTGACCTGCCCAAATTCACATAGTTGATACGTGGATTTTGAACCCAAGTGGTCTGACCTAGTACCCTGCTCTCTGCCCTTGGTCATGGAGATGTCTATGTTTAAGGGGCAAGCAAAAGCGGGGTCTGGGTGGGAAATACTTAAAAACTATATTTTTAAATACTTAAAAATTTGACAGATGGAGAGCATCAAATGCTGAAAAGTATCCAACGGGGGGTCAGTGGAGATGAGCTCTAAATTTAAGCCCAAATTGGATAAGAAGACCATGGATCTACTTCCTGGGGGCAGTCTTAGTGAAGAACAGGGGCAGAGGCTGACTGTAAATGCTGAGGAGCAGATGGGGCAGGGGTTTGATGTACAAGCCACACAGCAGATCAGATGGAGTCCACAGGTCTGAGGGAGGAGAAGTCTGGCCACCTAGACCGTATCTGCCTACGGGTGATACCGCCTTGGCAGACTTCCCTCTAGACCTCAGCTGGTAAGCTGACGAATGGAGTTTGCCAGCACAGGGGCCCGAGCCTGTGAGGATTTATATTTAAAAACCAGAATGTTGATTGATTAATTGGTACTGAGTAATAAACCACCAAGCAAGCCAGATGTTCAAAGTTTGCTAATGAAAGAATTATAGCTTGTAGGCAAAGCCTAATTATGATCAAAATGTTGCCAGGAAGCATAACTCAGCAACAGGATTCACCTGTGATGACTGTCATCGATCTGTGATTTTTTGCGTAGCCATTTCTACCATGGTGTATCCTTGCCGTATAGTTCAGGTGCTCATGTGTATGGGCTGTGGCACCTTCTCCTTTGGGCAGCAATGGAGTCACTCTGATGAAGTTTGTTTCTCTGGATTTTTCTTTACAAGCCATGCCATTCCTTTTGGGATGATCCCAAGTATGATCATTCTCATACTAGCCCCCCAATATTTGCCATATCCATATCCCACTGGTCTATACCATTATTAGCTTAATTTAGAACAATTAACATAAACATTGATAGTAAAGCTATTTTAAAAGAGAATTTTGTTATGAGCATTAATGGAAATCCAGTATCCTTTGCCACAAAGAGAAGTCAACGGTAAAGCTAAAGACAAAGCTTTAAAAAACTTTTGTTATCATTTGTCCCCCCAAATCTTCTTAAACATTAGCAACGATATGTTTACTACCTTCTAGGAAGCACTTTTCTCAAAGAACACAATATAATTACTAGAGGTACACTTTCTCAGCAACATTCTCAATTACTGGAATGTCCCCACACCATTGCCTGGGCAGAGGCAGACTCGCTGAGGCTCATAAGTGTTAACCTTCAGGACCCATTACTTTGACCTGTCTCTTCCAAAGTCTTGTATATAGGGACCTAATTTTGTGTTTTCACAAAGAGAGCCCCACCACTACCAGCTCGTATGAGGTTTAGGCCCTGAACCTGTGTCCTCCTACTGCCGGATCATTCTAGGGGTGGCTAAGTTCACCACTGAAAGTTCTTTTTCCTAATTTCCTACTGCAGGAGTAAGGTGTGTTTTGTTTTGTTTTGTTTTTTCAGGTTTGGTGATGTCCCACAGTTTGTCCCCATACCATCTTTGCAGGAAAAGAGAGATTTGATGAATAGCTTTGAGGGTAGGTGAGTGTGAAGGGATTACATTTAGACTAGAAAAACTTGAACATATTCATGAAGAATGGAAAGAATGAGATGAAGGATGCCTAAGAGGAGGATATTGTTGGAGAGGGGGGTTAGCATGCAGGAGAAGAGCTTGGCCTTCGAGAGGAAGAAGGATCTCTCTCTAAGCTAACAGAAAGGAGGCAAGAAGAGATGTATTTTATGTAGATCAACAAATGCAGGAGTCTCTGGCTCATGGGGCCTCTAATTTCTCAGATCCTGAGAAAACCTCCTATGCCAAGAGTAAGGGATATGCATGTTGTGTGGGAGGTTTGAGGAGAAATCTGTTTGAAATTTTCAGCATGCAGCCTGCAAGAGGGGGCTCACCAGAGGCAGGGGAAAGCACCACGGAGCCACTTCGGTGAAGCAAGCTCGGGCAGTGCAGGGCTAGGAATCTCTCCCATGTGACTCTGAAGCCCTCAGAGTCTGATTCTTTCTGGGCCTGAGTCTGAGAGAAAGGAGACCAAAGCGACAAAGGAAAGGGAGTTGCTGATAAACATGTCACTTAAGGGATTAACCAGAGAACAGGCTGTTTATAGATTGGAATTTGGGGACTGCAGGTCTTAGCTCAAAGATCCCGCTTAGTGGGAAGAACACGGGGAGAAGAGGAGACCAGGGTCTAAGCAGGATTCTGAAGGAGAGCTTGAAAAGGCACAAATATGAGTGATGACAAGGCTGAGGGTTGCCAAAAGAGACAAGAGGGGTGAGGTGAATGGCACAGAAGAGATCAAGGAATCAAGAGATCGAAGCTAAACCTCACTGAGGACAAGGGAAGGGTTGAAGACTGATCTCAGCACCACAGAACCCTAAATGTAAGGGGGAATGACAGGGCTTTCTGGACAGGAAATCTATAGGGATGGAGAGAGACAGAAGCATGTCCATGACCCCATCCCTAAAACCAATGAATAGGTTACCTTACGTAACAAAAAGTATTTTTAAATGGAGAGATTATCCTAGATTATCCAGGTAGGATCAAGGTAATCACAGAGGCCCTTAAAAGGGAAAAAGGCAAAAGAAGAAGCTAAAGAGATGTGGGACCTGGAAGCCGAGGTCCTGGTGACAACGCTGTTGCGAGCTTTGAAGAAGGGGTCACGGTCCAAGAGCTGCCCACGGCCGATAGAAGCTGGACAAGGCAAGGAAACACTCTTCCGCTAGAGCCTCAAGAAAGAATACAGACCTGCCCACCCCTTAACTCCAGCCCAGGGAAACCCATTTTGAACTTCTGATGTCCAGAGCTGGAAGAGAATTCTTTTGTGATGTTCTATGCCACTTAGTTTGTGGTAATTTGTTCCAACAGCAATGGGAACGTAATAGAACTGGGAAGCTGGTTGATAAGCATTTTTTTTTTCTCCCTAAAGGAAGGAATTTTGAAAGAATGTGAAAGAGCAGTACTGTGAGGGCAGAAGCCTAGAGCCCAAAGAAACTACCCTTGGCCCTCAGAGAGAGCATGTGCTCCAAGATGAGCTGTCTCCATTTGAGAAGACTTCGGAGGACACAGAGCTCTCCAGGGGAAATCTAAGTTTCAGCTGAAGCCAGGAGGGAGAGGAGGTAGTGAGTAAAAAGGTTAAGAGTGTAGGGGACCATTGTAATTGTTGGCAATAGAACAAGACTTTCAAAGTGTCTGATGTTAATATTAGAGGTCAGGTCCTGGGAGAAGACCAAATCGAAGAGGAAGAAGAATGCTTAACAGATCTGTGACCCCCAGGGTTAGCAGGCTGGGTGCATACCATGGGCCAACACTGAGATCACTGGATAAAGGGATGCAGGGTCTTTAGAGGGGGATGCAAAGGCCAGAAATGGAACCTTGTTCAGCAGTTCAAATGCCTGTTGTCTCCCCCTTCAATTTAGCTGGCTCGTCTTGGTGCATACTGTTTGCCTCTGCTGGTCTTGGCCAAATTCCAAAATAAAACTTTTTTTTTTTTTTTTTAAAGGACTGAGATCAACTTCATACAAAGCACATCATATGCAATGCTAACTAATTAATAATTGTCATAAACCAGTCAAAATAAACCCATTTCTTTACCAGCTATGATACAAATTTATTTATGCTTAGAGTGTGTCTTGCCCATATTAGGCTCGTAAGTGCTCATTGGACTTAATTGAATTAAGATAAGTCACAAAGTGCTGGAATCTTGGATTTAGCTCCACATGAGAGCTAAATCTGTGAATCGTGAGAGAACTAGATGGAACAGGCCTTCTGTGCAAATGTCTGGTTTGGGACTAGAAGACCTCACACCCTTTAGCCCTGTTAGCTGGGCTCAACCACACTCGGGTCAAGGCCCTCCTCCTTCTGGCAAAGACCTGGAACTAAAGCAGGCTTTGTTCTTCTCTGATAGGCCTACTCCCTGAATCCTGACCTTGAGATATTAAGTCCACAAGAAATGCAAGCAGGAAGGGCAAACCCAAAGGAAAGAGCATTTCTCTGGAGGAACTGGAGCAGAGCTGGCCTTCACCACCCACCCTTTGGTCTTCACCAGGGTAGGTGACCTTCCCAAGCAATGATTGCTCCAAGTCTCTTATCACACCAGCTGCAGAGAACAACAACAAAAAAGGATCCAAGAGAGGTAACAAGTAAAAGAGCTAGAAACCCAAGAGACTAGCCGTTGACAAGGCAGAGCTTTTAACCTCTTTGTCAATCATATCCAAAGTTTCACCCCTTTCCACCAAGGCCCAGTTATGTCCTTGATTTTCATTTATATCAAACATGCCCCTCACGGAGGTGGAGTAAGAGGGTGGGGAGCATTGAGTTTCTCCCTATAAACCGGCAAGTAAGTATTTTCTTTCAAACTCCAAGCTCTGAAATTAAGTTACTGATAAATATATATATGTTAATTGTGTATATGTTCATCATTTGTTCCTTCCTGCATACAAAGCTAATTACTTCTTTAAGTACTCTTATTAGAGCTGTTAGCATATTCAAGAACATTTGCTGCTCTCGGTCTCCCAGTGGGTCAAGGTATGCATTTCCAAAACTCAGCTGGTGCTGTTTGTTTATACAGTCTACACAGGTGTGAGGAAGATAATTTACTGCCTTTTAAATACCCATGTCTTCCCCTGCAAGTGGGTGCCCCTGTTGGGACCCAGGCTGTCTGGCTGCGCTCCACTATTGCTGGAGAACTTGCTCAGCTAGCTAAGTCTCCAAAGCCAGACATAAAATTAGGTGTCTTAGAACCACTTGTTGTGTATCCTGAGTTACTGTACAGAGAGCTGTAGATGAGGACCATGCTGACCAAGTTCAGGAAAGAGGATTGAGATCCACGGAATCCCTGCAGTGTCCCCATGCCAAGTCACCATGATGCTCCATCTCAACAGTTATCCTTGGTGCGGGAAAGCACAGGGGTTATTCTGAATGATCTGACCACTTTTTTCCCATAAATATCAAGCTGGGTGTTTTCAGGACTAGTCCTTTTCTTTCTGGAGACCAGAATCTCCAACAGGACCAATTTCATGAGCATGCAATTTGTATAGTTAGGATCCTGCACCTAGAAGGGTCCCATGCTTGGTTTGATGCTCTATGGCTGCTGTCTTGAAATTCTTTACTTTTTTTAATTGAAGTACAATTAACAATGTTATATTAGTTTCATGTATACAGTACAGTGATTCAACATTTGCATGCATTGCAAACTGATCACAATAAGTCTAACTATTTGTGCCCATACAAAATTAATACAATATTATTATGTATTATGCATTCCCAACATTGAAATTTGTACGTCTTGATCTCCTTTAATCCTTTTGTCATCACCCCGACCCCAACCCTCTCTACTCTGGCAACCACCATTCTGTTCTAAGTCTGGGTTTTGTTTTGTTTTTTAGATTCTACTTATAAGTGAAATCATGTGGTCTTTTTCTTTGATTTATTTCACTTGTAGTAACTTTTAAATAAGGAGTTCAGCATTTTCATCTTGTGATGGGCTCTGCAAATTATATAGCCTATCCTGATCTCCAGCGTGGTTTCTTTGGTTGAGAGCTCTCTAATTTCAGGGTTACTTCTTTTCTAGTCCACAACTCTTGTGCATGCATTTATTTATATCCAATTTTCAGACTACAGGTTTCCCAAGGGCATGGGCTTTCTTATCTTTCTCTACAGCCCAGAAGAGTGACTGACCTATCATAAATGGTCAGACAATGCTTGAAAGAGGCCTCAGGGATATTCCCATAGCCAAGGTAACAAAACAGACTATTGGGATAGTGCCACATTTGGTATCAAGTTCACCATAAAAGAGGTCATTAATTCTGGACACTCCTACCCTGCCTCCTCCTCAGCCACTTCTCTCTGTCTGAGCTGTAAGCTGCTTTAATGCTTGATTGCCCACACTGATTTTCTGTTCACCTGATTCCTGATTCCGTAAGCGGAGCAGGGAACCTTGTACTGACCCAAACAACCATGTTGATGGACCGAGCTGAGCTAACTCAGGGTTCAGAGAGACCGTTTTGACCCAGGGTTTGGCACCCTTTCCGCCCTGGCCAACTGAGCTGCAGAGCCCTAGAGAAGAGAACAAACAGCTAGGGCTGCACGAGTGGTTATATAAAGAGGTGCCATCCTGCCCACTCTTGGCAGTCGAATCATGAATCTGTAGATATTAGCACCCTAAGTGCTACATCTGTGCCGTGGGTTAGAGGGAAGGTACTTTCCTTGGAACATTTCAGGTGCCAGTCCAACAATTTTTACTGCATTTTAAATAAGAGAAGTATTTAAAAGAAACACCTATGTCTGGGGATCACAAATAGGATTCATTTCTAATGACTGCCTGGAACACTGTGTTGAACAGTGTTCTAAGACAGAAGAGAGTGCAGTGGTGAATTTATAATGCCTGTATGGACACTTAGGCTTGCATTGATTGAGAGTCTAGCCATATTGAATACATAGTAAACGCTCCATGTGCGTATGTTGACTGAGTAGAGATCAGCGAGGATTTGCCATTGAAGGGGTGGTTCAGAACATGCCGCCTCCAAATATGCCCCTTTGTCATGGTGATTATTTTTGCACTTGAAGGCACCAGAGAAACAGATGCAGGAAGGGCTCTCTGACCTCCCCCTTTCTACCTAAAAGCAGGTCGTAAAATTTCCCATGAGAAAGATGCCTTCCCTTTAGCAGGCAGAGAAGAATGTTATCGCTAGAGACTGGGGGGCGATGCCTAAAAGGACCCATACAAACAAATCTACGAAAATAACTTGGATCTTCCATTAGTTTTCCCTCCTGTTTCCTAGTCACTGTCTCACACCTTACTGCCTTCCCAGACCAAGTTCCTTTGTCTTATCACCTTCCCCAAATTTATAGTTCTTTGTGCAAGAAGATAGGTAAGCTTTTTGGCCTAACGGCTTCTTCAGGTCTTTATTTTCCTTCTGAAGATTCCCATGTACGCATAAAAAATACTAAATAGAATTGTATGCTTTTCTCCTGTTAATCGGTCTGATGTTGGTTTAATCCTTACGCCCCACTCTAAAACCCAAGAAGGTAGAAGGAAATTTTTCGTCCTCACACCGTCAATTCTCTCAGTGTCCCTGGGACTAGGTAATCTTGAACAAGTTCCTTATCATGAGTTTCAGTTTCCTTAGCTGTAAAAAGACTTGAAATACCTTCTAGCCCTAATATTTTGTGATCCCGCCAATCTTTTTGTTAAATGAAGGCTGTTCATGTTAAATAGTACCCCCAGACGACTCCATTTTGTGTGGATATGCCCTAAGGTTCCATCTCTTTAAAGCCGTGTTGTGGGGACCTACCTTAATTTATAATGCAGCAAAATATGTAGTACACTTTTCATAGAATTGCCAGAACACATTTCTTTTGAATCTAGGTCGTGGCAAATCTGGACTGTGGCTAACGATGAGAAATGGGGATTTTAAGAATTAGGACCCAAACTCACAAACTTGTTTCTTTAATGTTTTGTAAATCTGAGAGACCTATATCCCCTCCAGAGATTTAGGATACTTCATGGTAAAAACTGGAAACATTTGACTTGACTATGGCTTCTATGCAAGGAGCTAACCCAGAATATAATTACTGACTACGTTTTTCTCTTTCCTCTTCCCAGCAGCTATCCCCCAAACCACACCTCCCCCATCTCCTACCCAAACAATATGCTTTACTTCAAGAGAGGCTTCCCAGGGAACTTCTTAGGAAGATGACCCACAGAACCAGATCACCAGAGAGCAGAATTGGGTATTTGCAGGGAACCGGTATATGATTTGCCATTTTATTTGTTTTACTTTATTTTGAATGGTAAAGGAATCTGGTATTGGTGGAGCTAGCCTAGTGCTCCTGCTTTGGAGGAATTGTCCGGTTTAATTTATGAAAAGCATCAGAAATGAGGAAAGTTTATCGACCACATAAGCACTGCAAAATTGACTAGTGGGATGGTTTCAAGAACGCTGGGAACCCTCTTGATCCGCATGATTTCCCCTTTAATCTGCCTTGATCTCTGAGCAGCTTCATTAGAGATGCCTTCTTTGGAGTTAAGGTTTTGTCCTCTAATAAAAATAAAATGCTCATGGGAGAGATAACACACTGAATGATTGTCAGCCATTAATTATCAGCCACCATTTTTTTGGTTTAATTTTATTGCAAAAGTAATATGCTTTTGTTGTAAAAAAGACAAAACTAAACATTACAGATAATGTTAAGCATCCCTTGACCAGGACCACAGTGTTGAACAAATTCACAATGACTTTGCACACAGTGGGTTGGGCAGTGTTGGCCTGGAGAACTTGCCTGTGACCACCTGTTCCTCTAGACACAATCCAGCCCTCCCACAGGAGGGAAACATTGCTATCAGCTTGTAGATCCTCCTAGACTTTTTTCGGTACGTTTGCATACAGACATATGTACCCACAGAACATAAGGAAGTATTTTGTTATGTTCCTTTTTATATAAATGGTATCATGTTGAATATATCACTCTGAGATGTATTTTTTAAAACGTAACTATTATTTGGAGTTCTTCCCATATCAGTATATATATTTTTATATATGAAAACATTTAACCAATTTTATACATGGTTTAAAAAAATCAACCCAGACCTAGAAGCAACCACCCTCAATACTTTTTTCTCCCAGTCCCACACCTAAGGGAACCACTTTTAAAAACTTCTGTTTTAAATTCTTCTGATGGGCACCTGGGTGGCTCAGTCAGTTGAGCATCTGACTCTTGAGTTTGGCTCAGGTCATGATCTCACGGTCCTGGGATGGAGCCCTGGGAGAGCTCCCGGCTCAGCGGGGAGTCTGCTTGAGATCTTCTCTCTCTTCTTTTGCCCCTCCCCCCTGCTCGCTCACTGGTGCGAGCTCTCTCAAATCTTTAAAAAAAATTCTTCTGACAGTTATTTATATATATATATTTTTTGATCTATCAACTTGAAGTATCAACTGCGAATTCTCATCCATCGCAACAGGAAATTAACTTCCCCTTGCTGCCTTTGTGCGCGCGCTCTCCCTCCTGGCACAGCTCAAGCACATCTGTACCTTCAACCTGCCGGTCCCCCTGTGCCCCTCTCTGTCAACATAGATCGTGCCCCCTAAATCCCTGTTTTGAAAGACAGTGATAGGTGCTTTAGCATGTCCCCTCTTCCACAGTGGACCTCCGTCAATTTTTTTTTCTTGCCAAGACATATCATTACATCTTATGTTACCATGATCAATATTCCATGATTCCATGATCTGTAGGTTGGTTTTAGAAGCTGAAAAACTACAAACAGTATTTTCATCATAATACCCTGGGCAGGGAGTGCCCCCTGTGGAACTCAGTGGTGCTTCGTTTATACTTCAGGGGGATCTACGTAGGAGCCCCTGTGCCACCCCGGGAGACCATCCAGAGAGCTTCAGGTAGAAATGAATTCTCTCCCACTCTCCCACCTTGAACCCAGATATTCATATCTTCCAGTAACTAGTTGATCCCCTTTTCTAAAAGAGAACAATCTGAGAGAGGATTTTTGATGTGAAAGACAAAATAATCACTAAGTGCAACTCACATTTTTTGAAATCTTTTCATTTTTCTATAACATTTGACACTATGGATCACTCCCTTTTTTGAAACTCTTTCTTCAGTGTTTGGGAGCCTACGTTCCTTGCTGTCTTCTCAACTTAAAAACTCATTCACCAGCTCTTTTTTTTTTTCCCCCACGTGTCTTTTTAAAGATTCATCCTCATTCTTCTTTTTTCCCTCTATTGTTTCTAATACCCAGAGGCCAGTGACTTTTCACATCTTTCTCTCCAATGCCAATATCTTTCCCAAACTCCAGACCTTCGCTCAGGCAGCCTGTCTTTGGGTGTTCGCAGACATTCCAACCTCTGCTGAAAACAGAGTGCAGTATCTTTCTCACATCGGCTTCTCAGAGTGGACCTCATCTTGGTTAACAGAACCACCATCCAATTAGTCTCTGAAGCTCGAAACCTTGACTCTCTCTGTGGCAGACACTGGTCATAAACTTATTTCCCATTTTTCTGGAGAATGGCTGAACTACATTCCCAGGCTCCATTGCAATTAGGTATGGCTGGTGGGATGTGGAAGGAAGTGATGTATGTCACTTCCAGAATTGGCCCATAGAAATAATCTTCCTTGAGATCCTCCACTCTCTCCTTTTGTGACTCTTTGCTGGCTAGACATTGCCTAGGGCTGTTTTTTGTTATTTTTCTCTGCACACTGGAAAGGGCAATGTATCATTCTTGACTCAGGAAGGGAAGTCACAGCTTCTGAAGGGATTGTTAGTGAGAATGCTCTTACCCAGCATTAATAATTAGATGTCAACTTGGTGAGAATATGGTGCCTAGTTGTTTAGTCAAACACTAGTCTAGATGTTACTGGAAGGTTTTTGTTTTTTTTTTGGATGTGACTAACATTTAAAATCAGACATTAAGTAAAGCAGATTATCCCCCATAAGGTGGGTGGGCCTCATTTAATGAGTTGGAAGCCTTAAGAGGGAAGACCGAGGTTTACTGAAGAAATTCTACCTCAAGACTGCAACATAGAAAGCCTGTGAGCATTTAGCCTTGGACTTGTCAGACCCCACAGATGTGTGAGTCAATCGCTTAGAACAAATCTATCCTCTTATCTATTTAGCCATCCATCCTTTTGGTTCTTTTTCTTTGGAGACCACTGAGCAGTACATCAAAGAAAAAGTCAGTTTCTTTCCATATCTTTTATTTTTTTATTTTTATTTTTTAAGATATTATTTGTCAGAGAGAGCATGCACACAAGCAGGGGGAGTAGCTGGCAGAGGGAGAAACAGGCTCCCTGCTGAGCAAGGAGCCTGATGCAGGGCTCGATCCCAGGACCCTAGGATCATGACCTGAGCCGAAGGCAGACACTTAAACTGACTGAGCCACCCAGACACCCTTAGTTGGGGTTCTTCCCAGCCTTCTCAGGCAGACAAGAGGTTCGGATATATTCAGGTCTCACACTCTCACTTCCCAATGTCCAAAATCAAAGTCATCAGCTCCCTCCAAACCTCTCATTCCTGGGTCTCTGCTTCTAACTGCCAAGGTTTAAGACTATAAAGACATTTTGGAATCAGTCCTCTGCTGTAATCTCTGATTTTACTTCGCATCAAACCCCGACACTTCTGTATTTCTACTTCATCTCTGAACCAGGCTCTCATCACCACCCACACCATGGTTTCCACTCACCCTCCCGACCGCCATTCTGCCCCTTCTACCCATTCTGCACACCACTGCCACGTTAATCTTTCTTAAATATCTCTTCATTCAGCTACCCACCCCCTCAAAAGACTTAGGGCTCATTGTTTTCCTAGAGCATCAAGTCTCAACAGATGCACTGTTGCAGAGGAGGAACAACCCGGAGACGGGCTATAGTGAGAGCTCCACCATAGATTCATATTAGCCCTAGAACCTGGGCAAGTTAGCTGTCCAATTTTATAGGTTTTAAGATGTCCTATGGGCGCCTGGGTGGCTCAGTTGGTTAAGCGACTGCCTTCGGCTCAGGTCATGATCCCTGAGTCCTGGGATCAAGTCCCACATCGGGCTCCCAGCTCAGCGGGGAGCCTGCTTCTCCCTCTGACCCTCTCCCCTCTCATGCTGTTTCTCTCTCTCTCTTTCTCTCAAATAAATAAATAAAATCTTAAAAAAAAAAAAAAAAAAAAAGATGTCCTATAAACTGGTCCTCAGGCAGTTGGAAGATTTCCCCTTAAACCATGGTCTTGAAAGTTCCAAGGCTCCCAGGACATAGCTGGAGTGCATATATTATTTCCAGATACTGAGTTTCCCAAATCGTTACATTTCCTATCTCATTTTGGGCTACTCAAGTGGCTATACTCTAGAGAGAGGCATTTTAGGGATCAGAGATAAGATTTTTATAATCTTCCAAACAGAGAATGGTGATTAGAGTCACTGAAAAGAATGAGATGTCCCAGAGAGTAAGGATGAGAAGAGAGCTGAGGACAGAGCCTCGGGCAACACCAGCCCAGAGCTGGCTCATTTGTTAGATTTCCTAGAACGTAGCTCAATGCCTACCATATAGTAGGTATTTAGTAAACATTTCTTGAGTTGCATTTTATTAAATAGTATGTACATGTTTCACTCCTTCATTGATCCACCCACTTGATAGGTGTTTATTAAATACCTAGAAAGGATTAGGTTATGTGCTGGATATTGAGAATACATAGATCAAAATAAACACCGTCCTGGGAGTTTACACTTAGGGAGTGGGAGGTTGGAGACAGATGATGATCAAATAATTTCAACAATACAATCATCAACATAATATATACGCTAGTCAGGAGTGTCAGGGAACATGTTTTCTAAGAAAGTGACATTTAAGCGAAGATCTAAAGACTGGCTGAGTCATGGGATGTCCAATAAATTCTTATCAGTTGTAACTGATGCCCTCTGCTAGCTTTCCTGGTGAAGAGACTGACATGGACTCTCGGGAGAGCGGAAGCAAGGGTTGTGCCAGATGCAGGACAACAATATTCTTGTCTGCCGGTGAAGCCTCGTAAGGTTTCTCAAATCACCCTGTGTAGGCTGCACCCCACTGGGTACATAGCGGCATTATTTAAGAGGGGTAATATTAAAAACCTGAGTTTGGAAATTACTTGGAAAAATATCACAAGTGCTCATGCAAAGCTTAAGCCTCATGTACACAACTTGAACTTTGTCCTCCTAAGTCACATACTTGGGTATATCTTTGGAGCAATCTCAGTGGAGACCCCTGTGCTTAGAGCCAGTCTAACCCAGCATCTGGGCTCTGTCCTGTTTGGGGATAATGGCACACATGTTTGGCATCAGGCAAGAGCCCAGCCCGTAGCTAAAACCTCCCCTTAATATAACTTTTTTTTTTTTATTAATATAATTTTTTAACCACTGGGTTTTCACACCCTACAGTGTTATTCTCTTTGCCACTTTAAGGACACAAAGCTAAGTGAGTTAAGGATTAAAGGGAATATGTGAGAAAAGCATTTTTCTTATTTCACTTTTGTAATATTTAAAGAAAATAATCCTTAGGAAGATGGGATCGAATTTCCCTGCAGAAACTATGAGATCAGGTTGCAATGACTGAATGTCATGGAAAACAAAGATGTACTTTATTATTTGTATATTTTAGTGTTCTAATTATTTTTTACATTTAATTTTAATTTCAATATCGTTAACAAAGTATTAGTTTCGGGTGTACAATATAAAGATTCAACAATTCTATACATTACTCAGTGCTCATCAAGATAAGTATACTCTTAATCTCCTTCAACTATTTCACCCATCCCTCCACCCACCTCCTCTCTGGTGACCACCGGTTCTCCATAGTTAAGAGTCTGGTTTTTGCTTTGTCTCTTCATTTGTTCCTTTGTTTTGTTTCTTAAATTCTACACATGAGTGAAATCATATGGTATTTGTCTCCGACTGGCTTATTTCACTTAGCATTATACTCCCTAGATCCATCTGTGTTGTTGCAAATGGCAAGATTCATTCTTTTTTTATAGCTGAGTAATATTCCAGTGTGTGTGTGTGTGTGTGTGTGTGTGTGTGTGTGTGTGTGTGTATCATCTTATCCTTTCATCTGTTGATGGATACTTGGGATGCTTCCATAATTTGGCTACTGTAAATAATGCTGCAATAAACATAGGGGTACATGTATCGCTTCAAATTAGTGTTTTTGTATTCTTTGGGAAAATACCCAGTAGTGTAGGGCAGTTCTATTTTTAATTTTTTTGAGGAACCTCCATACTGTTTTTGTTTTCCACAGTGGCTGCACCAGTTTGCATTCCCACCAACAGTGCACGAGTTCCTGTTTCTCCACATCTTCGCCAACACTTACTGTTTCTTGAGTTGATTTTAGCCATTCTGACAGGTGTGAGGTGATATCTCATTGTAGTTTTGATTTGTAGTTCCCTGATAAGGAGTGTTATTGAGCATCTTTTCATGTGACTGTTGACCATTTGGATGGCTTCTTTGGATAAATGTCTGTTCATTTCTTCTGCCTATTTTTTAATTAGGTTGTTTTGGGGGTATTGATTTGTATAAGTTCTTTATATATTTTGGATACTAACCCTTTACTGGATATGTTGTTTGCAAATATCTTCTCCCATTCACTAGGTTGTCTTTTAGTTTTGTCGGTTGTTTCTTTTACTGTGCAGAAGCTTTTTATTTTGGTGAAGTCCCAATAGTTTATTCTTGCTTTTGTTTCCCTTGCCTCAGGAGACATATATAGAAAGATGATGTTATGGCCAATGTCAAATAAATTACTGCCATTGCTCTCTTCTAGGATTTTTTGTGATTTCAGGTCTCACATTTAGGGCCTTAATCCATTTTGAGGTTTTTTTGTGTGTGTATGGTGTTAAGAAAGTGGTCCAGTTTCATTCTTTTGCATGTAGCTGTCCAGTTTTCCCAGCACTATGTGTTGAAAAAGGTGATGTAGTTTAGTAGGTGCTCATTTGTCCAAACTTTAAAAGGCTTCTTTTTATGGGTGCTAGAATTTTCCAAGTCTTTCTTCAAACTAACTGTGAGGCTCTTCCCTCCAGGTATTTTTTTTTTTCCTCTCCTCCTTTAACACCTTGCATAAATGAATGTTCGAATCATAAAGCAGAATGTCCATGCAGGAATTTAAAAATGAATTATGGGGGTGCCTGGGTGGCTCAGTTGGTTAAGCATCTAAGTCATGATTTTGGCTCAGGTCATGATCTCAGGGTTGTGAGATCTCTCTACCTCTCCATCTGTCCTCCTCTCTAAAAAAATGAATTATGGAAGCAAATACGATACATTTAAGAAAACCAGACTGCACTGCTTATGTTTATCACCCTGTATTTTCATCTTGCCATTTTTTAAAAAACATTCTCCTCTATCTTTGAGCACATCACAAACCTTTTGGGAAGCCATCTCTTCATTCATCTTTCATATTGTTTCTCAGAGCAATTTCATATCTGGTATTTTTTAACATTGAGAGGGACAGTTGCATAAAAAATTCATATACAGAGCAGTGATGTTCTAAATATCTGAGTCACAGCTGGATTATTAAACTAGTTAAATAGTTTGAAAGGGCACTTTCTTAACATGCGAAGTTATTGTTCTATTTATTTTCATTTCCTGCTCTTTTGATGACTAGATTCTTCCTTTTATTTAGCAAAGATATTTGTTCCTCCTGTCTTTTTGTTTTGGCAAGGCTGTGAAATCTCTACCAGGCTGGAATGCATGTAGCTCCAAGAACGGGGCTGGACTCACACAGGGCCCAGTTTATCCTGGATCACCACAACTTATGAGCCCTTATCCCAACCACTGTTTTTCTTCAGTCAATAGTTTTTTTGTGTACCCCAAAGTCCCATACCTCAGCAAACAAAAATACAGCGCCCCAGTGTAGAGAACATCATCCCCAAACCAAAATGTTTTTGTTTCATGACTCTCCTTGTGTTGAAAACAGCATGTTTCCACAAAGCAAGAGGCTGAAGCAAGGGGTTAAAAGAAGACAGTTGGGAAAGGAGAAAATAAAGCTGGCAGGATCAGAGAAGAAAGAAAAGGAAAAAGGTAACTGAGGCTAAAATTTAGCAGATCTTATGGTCTCTTACTTTTAGAGATTTCCAGTTTTGATCTCTTCCCATTACTTGCTGGCTTTGGTATTAAACGTCCGAACATTTGCAAGGTTAGCATGGATGGAGGGTGCTTGAACAAAGAGGTACAGGCTACATGGGGTTTGCCTCCTTTCCGGAGTTGGATGTGAACTCTAGGACTTCTGTGGGCAACTAACAAAAATGTATTCCAACTAGCTTCACCAAAAATGGGAAATTCACTTGACTAGATGTTAAGATACCTTACAGAACCCAAGGCAGGAAGTCCTCTGTGCCCACAGGATGCCAACAGAAATCAGGGACCATGGGAGTTACTCTCTTAGCAGCATTCTATTTTGGGTCCATGTGGGTTTTTTTTCCCCTTTGTACATCTTGGTTGTATCCCTTTCACTCTCTCTCCCCCTCCCTCTCTTTCTCTCTCTCTCTCCATAGACTACCTTTCTCTGCTTCTCAGTGCATTGGGCCCCAGATAAACTGACCAACATCTCAACACCCCAAACTGCAAATACTCAGGATAGAAAAGCTTTTAGGTTTATGCCAACCAATGATTGGCCTCCTTCAGGATCAGGTGTCCCCTCTTATCCAGTCAGTTGAAGCCAGTAGAAGGCGCAGGGTCACATGGTATAAAATTGACTTTGGAGACCCACAACCACATAGAACGGTGATTTGGAGAGGCCAGAATCCCCACAACCTATCCATTACATTAGTGCCTTAATTTTTGCATATTGTTTCAGCTCCGAGAAGAACTATGGAGGGGAGTGGGGAGGTGAGAAAGTCCTGGCTTGTCCACTGAAATTTCTGGCACAATATCCAGACACTGACAAATATTTAGTGAACAAAATAGAAAGATGGCAGTGTAGGAGAGATAAAGCAGAAGGGTGGTAAACATGGATGATAGTATTTGATTTCATGGTCATTTTCTTGCAATGGTCTTTTAAAATTCTCATTTGGAAATGATTCCAAAGTAACTGCTATACCCACATACAAATATATCCATGCTCAACATCATAAGGCTTCAGGGCAATGCACATGAAAACCACACTGAAGGGGGGCCTGGGTGGCTCAGTCGGTTGAGCCTCTGTCTCTTGATTGCAGCTCGGGTCATGATCTCAGAGTCCTGAGATCAAGCCTGGTGTCAGGCTCTGCACAGGGCATAGAGCCTGCTTGGGATTCTCTATCTCCCGCTGCCCCTCCCCCATTTTCTCTCTCTCTTCCTCCCTCTCTCAAAAAAAAAAAAAGAAAAGAAAAAAAGAAAACCACACTGAATGTCATTTCACATCCAGTAGAATGGCTAAAATTAAAGGCACTGACAATTTGAAGTAAGGGTGAGAATGTGGAGAAATTGGGCTCTCATGTATTGTGGGTGGGAGTGTAGAATGGCACAACTTTGAGAAACTGATTACATATAAGCCTACCCTACAATCCAGGAAGTTCACTCCTAGGTGTATATATAGCCAGGAGAAATTAGTGTCTATATCCACAAAAATACATATACAAGAATATTTATAGAAGCTTTATTCTTAACCCCAAACTGTAAACAGTCCATTTGTTCAACCACAGTAGAATGAATAAATGGCAGTGTATTCATATAATGAAATATTACACAGCAGTAAAAAGGGAGGAACTGCTACCTGCAACATTGATGCTCAGATTTAGTCTTGAAAGAAGCCAAAAACAAAAGTAAACAAATATGTATATACAACATACTCATTCTATTTATGTGAAGTTCAAGAATTGATTATAGATGTCAGATTAATAGTTACTTTTGAGGGGTGGTTGACTGATAGGGTCATGAGGGAGCATCACGGTATGACCAAAATATTCTATGTCTTGATCTGAGTGGTTGTTATGCAGATGTAGACTTCTATAAAAAGTAATCAAACTGCACACTTAAAAAGTGTGCTTTCTACTGCATGTAAGTTATATTTAAATTTTTTTTATTATGTTAATCACCATACCTTACATCATTAGTTTTTGATGTAGTGTTCCATGATTCATTGTTTGCGTATAACACCCAGTGCTCTATTCAGTGCATGCCCTCCTTAATACCCATCACCAGGCTAACCCATCCCCCCACCCCCTCCCCTCTAGAACCCTCAGTTTGTTTCTCAGAGTCCAATTTAAAATAAAAAAAGTCTACTTTCTCACTTCATACAGAAAGACTGGTAGGATTTCTCCAGGACCATTGAAAATCCTATTGGAACTCTTTCTTTTCCTTGTTGGTACTCAAACATACTAATCTGACACCATGACTTTCTTCTGAATACTGCTTATAAATGTCTTGGTTTGCTGAAACCATATGAACAAATAATTGTGGGACTCTCCGTTCAGCGTTGTCTGGAGGGGTGGGCTAGGCACAGACGAGTATTTGGTGCGCGGCAACGTGGCATGCAGATGGTGGGGCACATACGTGTGGGCACACTTGGCACATATTCCCCACTATGCTTTGGGGACAACTCATGGACGGAAAAACAGAGTTCCACTGGCATGTTAGTTAGCTCAGAGCCTGTCCTGGCTAGAAATATGGCATCCTCCACATTTCCCTTCCTCTGTTTTTTGGATAAAAGAATGCATCATGCAGGGGGTAACGAAGGGGTCCTGGAGGCCAGCAGGGATCTTTCTCATTGTTGATGCCCTTCCTTAAGGAAATAGGTTTATAGCATCTTTGTGGTACAAGAGCTAAGCGAACCAGAGGTACATCATCTCCCCTCACGTTCCCTTTTTTCTGGGCCTTCCTCAGCACCATGTCTTGTCCTGGACGGGCACCTAATATGAGTCTCCAGGCCCTGGCAAGATTGAGTCTTTCTTTGTGAACCCCAGGGTGCACCCTTTTAATTAATCTCCAAAGCATCTGGATCCTGTTCCTCAACACAGGTTAAGTAACTAAGCTTCTTGAGCCCCTCTATCTAAGCTCCATGAGAATGAAAAAGGGAACTACTTTCTGAGGGATTTGCCTCAATTCCATAATATCTTCCTTATATGAGTTGACAAGGTGCTGAACTCCATTCCCAGGCATGGATGTTACCACAGAATGGCAGATCATTTTAATTTCTGAAATGGGAGCAGTACATTGTGAGATCAAGCAGAAGCTTGTGTGAAATTTCTTTGACAAGAACTTGAAGATTTCCTCTTCTCTGTTTTTGATGGTTTGTCTTTGCCATACCCTACATCCTTCCCTACCTTCTCTCTCATTTCCTTTGTGTCCTTTCTTTGAGATGCCCTTCCTACTTTCTCACCGAGTTTCACTAATTTTTCTCTCCCATCAGTTGTATTTCCTAACATCCTTTCCTGTAACATCACTTTTGACATGGGAGTTAGATTGGACCACCTCATGCTATGTATTTGGCTTTTCTTTCCCTCTTCCTCTAACCTGCCTTCATTTTACCACTTGACTTGACAAATAAGTAGAATTTTGAGAGCCATTTATGTCGACATTTTCATTTATTAAAACATGTTTTGTTAGAAATACCAATTTGGAGATGCCTGGGTGGCTCAGTTGTTTAAGCGTCTGCCTTCGGCTCACGTCATGATCCCAGGGTCCTGGGATCGAGTCCTGCGTTGGGCTCCTTGCTCAGCAGGGAGCCTGTTTCTCCTTCTGCCTGCCACTCCCCCTGCTTGTGTGCTCTCTCCCTCTCTCTTACAAATAAATAAAATCTTAAAAAAAGAATACCAATCTGTTTTTCATTTTAACCAAATACACCAGCAAGATTGGTTAGATGACCTTCTTTGTATGCCTTCTACTTTAAGGAGCATTTTAATGTCAATTCTTATCACTGGAAAATTTCCATGCCTGACTTTTTTTTTTTTAAGATTTTATTTATTTATCTGACAGAGAGAGAGAGAGCACAAGCAGGGGGAGCAGCAGGGGGAGAGGGAGGAAACAGACTCCCTGCTGAGCAAGGAGCCCAATGCAGGGCTCGATCCCAGGACTCTGGGATCATGACCTGAGCTGAAGGCAGATGCTTAACCGACTGAGCCACCCAGGCACCCTGACTTTTTTTTTAATTTGGAATTTTTTTTTTTTTTAATTTGGAATTTTTTTTTTTTTTAATTTGGAATTTTTTTTTTTTTTTAAGAAAGGGAGAGAGGGAGAGTGGTGAGGGGGGAGGGGGAGACAGGGATAGAGAACCTTAAGCAGGCACCACACCCAGCACAGAGCCTAACACGGGGTCAGTCTCACGAACCTGAGATCATGACCTGAGCCGAAATCAGGAGTTGGACCCTTAACCAACTGAGCCACCCAGGCACCCCTTAATTTGGAAGTTTCAAACAAATATAAACATATGATGAAGTCCCATGTACCTGTCACCTAACTTTAACAATTTGTTGATCTTGTTTCATTTATCCACTACACACATTTTCCCTTTTCAGAGTGTTAAAGCAAATCCCAAATGCCCTTTTATTGTCCATACTTCAATGTATTCACTGATCTTTAAGATTCACAAAGAAACACAAAGACAGAAGGTATCAGATAATCATTAAAAATGTTTATAAAACTGTCCATTTTCACTGGTAAATTTGCTTGGAAATGTAAAGAGCCAATTTATTTATAAGACCACAAAGTTCAGTTGTGTTTCCTATTATTCCAGAACCACAGATATAGGAATTCATGATAAAAGACTTCTATTTTTCAAATAGCATTTATTCTTAGTGTTTCTCAGATATATCCACTTACCACACTGTTCCTACCCTTCTTGAGACCCATGGACTGGAACCAAAACATGACACTTCAAATAATAAGTGAGAGGGAAGATGGCCATCACACATTGTACTCTGTGGTTTACAACCAGTAGGGCAACTTATTTAGAAGTCTAAAATATCTTGATTTCTAAAACGTCAAGCTCACCCAGTGCCAAATGGTTATTTGATGTCAAAACATTCAAACAAACCAGAGACCGTGGGAGGCACCATGCATCAGTAGGTCAGAACCAAAGAATAACGATTGTAGTTTTTCTATCAGGTGTGGTCTTGTTCCTAAGCTCTTCTGTGCTTCCCCCCCACTCCCCAATTGAGGTGAACTGTTTATTAAGCCGGTCTGGGGTCCCAGAATTGAAAAACTTGTTAAACTTAGATTCCTATGCAAAACTCCTAATGAGTTTTGCAAAGACAGCCAGAGAGGTCTCAACGGTTTCTGCTGTATAAATATTTAACTCTGTGTAAATTCTTTCCTCTTGGAATGAGTTTAGAAGATGGGATGTTGGCCTTTGGCTTGCCTCATATTAACAGCTTTTCCTTTGAGGGCAGTAGGAGTAGTTGAGAATGGCCTGTCTTCATTAGAAGTCTCAGGCCAGTGGTGGAGGGTTAGGGTTCAGCTTGAAATTTGTGACAGTGGCAGCTCCCACTATTTCTATATGGGAGGGGCTTAAAAGACAGTAATCTGAGGCTTTGTCTCAAAATTGTATTTGTCTAGTACTTTATGTTAAATGTAGGATATGTCCCTATCAAAGACTGGGTGCCCTGATAGATTACCGGGGGGATGAAGGGAGAGAAAGCTCAAAGGCTCTGGTGCTGCTTCATGTCTACATGTGGGGTAGAATTCTATAGTCTCTTCCATCCACCTAGGTTCCCCCAACCCCAAATTTTTATTTAAATTCAAGTTAGTTAACATAATGTAATATTGGTTTCAGGAGTAGAATTTAGTGATTCATCACTTACATATAACACCCAGTGCTCATCACAAGTGCTCTCCTTAATACCCATCACCCATCTTGCCCATCCCCTACCCACCTCCCTCCATCAACCCTCAAGTTTGTTCTCTATCGTTGAGTCTCTTATGGTTTGCTTCCCTTGCTCTTTTTTTCCCCTTCCCATATGTTCATCTGTTTTGTTTCCTAAATTCCACATATGAGTGAAATCATATGGTATTTGTTTTTCTCTCACTTATTTTGTTTAGTATACTACACTCTAGCTCCATCCACACTGTTGCAAATGGCAAGATTTCATTCTTTTTGATGGCTGAGTAATGTTCCATTGTGTATATACACCACATCTTTATCCATTCGTCAGTCAATGGACACTTGGGCTCTCTCCATAGTTTGGCTATTGTTGATAATGTTGCTATAAACATCAGGGTGACTTTGATTGTGTAGTTTTATGTCCTTTGGGGTAAATACCTAGTAGTGCAATCACTGAATTGTAGGTAGTTCTATTTTCAACTTTTTGAGGAACCTCCATACTGTTTTCCAGAGTGGCTGCACCAGCTTGCATTCCCACCAACAGTGTAAGAGGGTTCCCCTTTCTCTGCATCCTCGCCAACATCTGTTGTTTCCTGTGTTGTTAATTTTAGCTATTCTGACTGGTGTGAGGTGGTATCTCATCATGGTTTTGATTTGTATTTCCTTAATGATGACTGATGTTGACCATCTTTTCATGTGTCTGTTAGCCATCTGGATGTCTTCTTTGGGAAAATGTCTATTCATGTCTTCTGCCCATTTCTTAACTGGATTATCTGTTTTTTGGAGTCGAGTTTTATAAGTTCCTCATAGAGTTTGGATACTAACCCTTTATCAGATATGTCATTTGCAAATATTTCTCCCATTCCATAGGCTGCCTTTTACTTTTGTTGATTGTTTCCTTTGCTGCGCAGAACCTTTTTATCTTGATGAAGTCCCAGTAGTTCATTTTTGCTTTTGTTTCTCTTGCCTCCGGCAATGTGTCTAGTAAGAAGTCTCTACAGCCGAGGTCAAAGAGGTTGCTGTCTGTGTTCCCCTCTAGGATATTGAAGGTTTCCTGTCTCACATTTAGGTCTTTCATCCATTTCAAATTTATTTTTATGTATTTCAAACTTTCTATAGCAAACTTTCTCTTGGCTAATTCTCTTACAGAAGTCTTCAGTGAACTTTGCCTATGGACAAACCCAGACAGAATATAGACCATTACTACCATTATTATTAATTTACTTACATCCTGCTTATTTCTGATAATCTGAGGCAGCACAGAATATCCAGTTGTCCTTAGCTGATGCTTTTTTTTTTTTTTTAAAGATTTTATTTATTTGAGAGAGAGAGAGAGCATGAGAGGGAGGAGGGTCAGAGGGAGAAGCAGACTCCCTGCAGAGCAGGGAGCCAGATGTGGGACTTGATTCCGGGACTCCAGGATCATGACCTGAGCCGAAGGCAGATGCTTAACCAACTGAGCCACCCAGGCGCACCTTAGCTGATGCTTTTGACCATGAATTGTAATCTCTGTGCATAGGGACCACTGATAGACATAATTCAGGATCAGCACTCACAAGATAGATTTTCTTTGACCAGGGGTCTTTAATGTTATCAGAAGGGTCTATCTTATTTGCCATTCTTCTAGATTATCTACCCTGAAGTTTATCATCTAAAAGAAAGGGGTTCTCAGGGGTGCCTGGGTGGCTCAGTTGGTTAAGCATCTGCCTTCGGTTCAGGTCATGATCCTAGGGTCCTGGGATCAAGCCCTGCATCAGGCTCCCTGCTCAGCAGGGAATCTGCTTCTCCTTCTGCCCCTCCCTCTGCTCATGCTCCCTCTCACTTTAAGATAAATAAATAAAATCTTAAAAAAAAAAAAAAAGGCAAGGGGTTCTTAACCTCAGGATGGGCATCAGGAGGATCTGTGGATGCCCTAAAATTGTGGGCACAATTCATTGGGCAAGGACTTTTTCTGGAGAGGCTACTTTTTCCATTAGATTTTGAAATGTTTCCATCACCCCAGGAAGTTAAGATTCACTGTTTCCTATTAAGGTTTCTAGGCAGAATTTAGGAAAAACTTAGAGGAACTTCTGTTTTCTCTCCCTTCAGTATGGGTCTTCAGTACTCAATTATCATTATTCCATTACCCTGGACAACATGAGAAGTGAGTCCTCAGAGTTTGAACCCACCTTCTCCATTTGTTGAGGCTCTCTATTGGTTGTTATAGCAATAAGAATCCTAAAAGGGCCTTCTTGTTAACATTGTCAAAAGCCACATAGCAGCTGTGAGAAGCTGAGTTGGATTCTCTCCCAAGGGCTTGTCAAAAACTCCGAAAGGGGTAAGGCCACTTTCAGAGGCACTATACGTCTATACATGCATTAATGACAGAATGTCTACTTGATGTAGGTGAACTGCAAAAAAGTTGGTTCACTTCATCCCTTTTATAACCCATGGATGTCTAACATGTTTAGATACTTATAGCAATATGGTCAAGTGGAATCATACCAACTGTCATTTTCTATAAACTTCGAATTCTCTTTTACCAAATACAGGCATAGTGAGTATTCCAGCAATGTCCCTGACCTACTTGGGCAGATGAACAGCATTTAAAAAAAATTACCCACAGTGTTCACCTCCAAGGATATAAATAATTGAGAAGTGTAAGCATCATAAGGAATAACAGGCTTTTAATTGTAGAAAAAGGCTTTCATCTGAAAAGCTGAAATACAGGCATATACTCTTAGTGCCATTACAAAGCTGCCTCGCTTGTCTTCAGAGCATGTATTGTAAAGCCCAGGCTTTCAGATTTCTAGTTCTGCCTTGATATGTGTGTGTGTGTGTGTGTGTGTGTGTGTGTGTGTGTGTGTGTAATTTTCTGTCTTATTTTTTGAGTTTTTGCTGTTGTTAAGCTCTGAATATAAAAAGAACATTTGAAGGGCACCTGGCTGGCTCAGTTGGAAGAGCATGAGACTCTTAATCTCAGGGTTGTGAGTTCGAGCCACACACTGGATACAGAGATTGCTAAAAACAAACAAAACAAAACAAAAACGGACATTAGACCACCATCCTTGAGAACATCTCTTCAAAAAGTAAATTCAGGGAGCGCCTGGCTGGCTGAAGTGGTGGAGCACGTGACTCTTGGTCTCAGGTATGTGAGTTTGAGGCCCACGTTGGGTTAGAGATTACTTAGAAATAAAAACTTAAAAAAAAAAAAAACTTCAGCACCTGTACTTGGAGCCCTCTAAAGCAGGGTTTTCCAAACTGCAGTTCCTGAACCTTTGGCAGATGGTGGTGAAATCAATTTGGAGTGTGGCAATGTGGATTTTTTAAATGAAATAGAATATAAAATATTAGAGAGCATCAGATAATAGTAAATATAAGTATTTTATGACATTTTAATGAAATTTTTGTGTATATGTGTTTTGACAGTGGTGCTGGTAAATATTTAACAACTGGATCTCTGGAAAAGAGGTGTGTGTATGTGTGTGTGTGTGTGTGTGTGTTTATATATGTTCATAAGTCTATTAGAAATCCTGCTGATATAAAGTAGCTCGTAATTTACAAATAATTATAAATATACAATAATTCTTTATTGTAACTTTCATATAACCAGTTAATTTCCACAGAATACTTCCACTGATTTTGCCAAGCTTTTGTATCCACCTCGAAGGCGTCTCCAAGTATTCAGACCCTCACTCACCCTCACTCTCCAGCTCTTCCTTCCCAGTCTTCCTAATGTCAGTGAGTGGAAACCCCAATGACCCCTCAAAGTCACACTGGAAGACAAAAACCGCAGAAGGTATTTGAATAGACAATTGTTAACTAGGTATAAAGTTGTTAGCTTGAAACTAGGTATAAAGTTGCTAACTGAAACGGTGAAAAGAGGCCTCTCAAGTATGGAGTGTGTGGGAAGCAGCTATTTCCCTCAGGGCTGAGGGAACAGAGGGAGGAGATTGGAATGATTACTATTTAGAAAAGTAAAGGAGGGGTGCCCTGCTGAGCTGAGCCTCTGACCTCTGAGGAGGGGGCTCTGCTCGGCTGGTGCTGCCGTCTCTCTGCGGAGGGCAGGATGAAGTTCGTTCTGCAGAGGGTGGAAAAGCTGCAACCTGCATTCAACTGCTGCCACCAGAGGGAACAGGTGCAGCCAGGGAACAGGGTAAGAAGCTTCACCGGTGCTCAGAAACCGGAAGCACGTGGGAGGAGCCAATCCCTTCCTCCTCAGCCTTGCGTTTCCTTCTAGCTCCGCGGGACCTAACGCGGAGCCAGCTGGTAAAGCAGGGGGCTAGTTTACAGAGGTCCAGTCTTGGCATCACAAAGCACAGTACAGAAGGGAGTGTTTGGAGCTGAAGACAATACATAGGCTGATAACTGTCCCAGCCAACTGCCTGGCTCATCAAACCAGAAGCCTACAAGTGATCATGGTTTCCTTTTTGAAAATTTTCTCATATTTAATCTATCACCACATCCTGAGAGTTCTGCCTCCAAAATATATTCTAAGTCCAACCACTTGTCTCCATCCCAGACACTGCTACCCCCAGACCAAACCACCGTTGTCCATGGTGGATGACTGCAGGGGTCTCCTCCTGGTATTTCTCCTTGCTTCTGGAAATGTATTTTCTCACAGTAACCTGAATAGTCTTTCCAAAACACAAACACTCTAGTAGCTTCCCATGGCACAGAGAGTAAACCCAAACTCCTCACCATGGTCTGGCTTGCCTCTTTCACTCCGTCTTCTACCACACTAGCCATGCTGGCTTACTTTCTGATCTTTGAGCATACCCTGCTGGATCCAGCCTCAGGCTTGATCTTGCTCTTCCCTGGGCCTGAACCCTTCTCCCCCACCCCTCATGCACAGAACTTGCTCCTTATCATTCACACCTCAACCCAGAAGTCACCTGCTCAGACATTTGTCACCTGCTTCCCAGACTACCCATTCTAAAATTGCACTCTTTAGAGGCAATTAAAATAATCTTGTTTATTTGTTACTGTGGGCCATTTCCCCCACTAGAATGTAAGCCTGAGAGAACAGGAACACTGCATTATTTATCATGCCATCCTCAGTGCCCAGGATAAATGCCTGGTGAGTTGAAGGAATTTAATAAATGATTATTAAATTATGAACGTGTTTCATTCTCAGAACAGTTTTTCCCTATTATACAGATGATGAAATAAGTATATGAAATGGATAAACAAAATCATCCAGTGGTGCAAAAAATAAATAAATAAATAAAAATTGAATCATGTAGTTTAACTATAGCCTAAACTCTTAACTTTAATATCACATTTTTAGCCTTTAATTTGTACATGTAACAACTAGATGGCATGCATCTCCAGAGGAACTATAATTTAAATATATTTTTCTCTCCATCTCCTGAGGAAAAATGTCCATTAGCTTGTCATAGTCATCAGCTCTACTGTGGGAGCTGCCTTTTCATTGCAACTTCTGAAAATCATGGAGGAAATTGACAGCCTGTTTTTTCGAATGAGCAGAGTGGATTATTTTAAGAAGATATAATTTTTCTAAGTGCTGCCATCCACAAATAGGTTTTGGGAAAGAACACCATAGGTGACCTAAATCTTCCTTTCTGAAAAGGAAAACCAAGTGTTGGATTCCGATTAGTAAAATAGAACACAATTGGTTCATCTGAGCTTTCATCTCAAATATTTCCACTGATCTAAGTTGGCTGCTAAGGTCTAACTGATCTCCTTTCTCTGTCACAACTCTGTAGTTCACATGAAGAAGCAAGAAAAATATTCTCAGATCTTGTATCACTTAAAAAAATTGAAGTTATAACTCTGGGAGTAGAATTCACATTATCTCAAATTTCCCATGAGTATAACAGCCATAATGAAAGGTTGCTAAGAAATACTTTATTTCCATCAAAGAACCACTTTGGGGAAATGGAGCCATGGGTGTTTCCCACTGCCCCAGGCTCTAAAGCCCTTCTAGACAGGTTCATTTTAGTTTCTTGGGCATTAGCTAGAATCATCTCTACAAGATGAAATAGTAATATGTCCCTAAATTATGGGATTATTTTCTGTGCTTCAAGCATTTAAAGTATCTACATGAATTAGCTGTGAGCAAATATTTCAAGATACGGTCTGTACTCATTACCTTGCCTCTTGTTAAGCTGACAATCCTTCAGATTGCTAAGATTTCCCACCAATAGATATCTAATTTACACAGCTCCTCACTTTCCAGTAATTTCTTCCATCAGAAATTGGCTTGAGACAAAGAAGTGGAAAGCTAGGGAACCTGGAATGCTTTTAACAGGACACATGAGAAAATAAATTGTTTATATTAGGAAGAATCTATAACACACTGAAAACATGCTGAACATGTTCTGATTTCCAAATCCTATTTAAAAGTTTCCTGGCCTGATGCCTAGCAGTAGCTAGAAGGTACTGGATGGTAAAACTGTCTTATACTCTTCTTGCCTAGCTTTACTTATCTTAAAAATCAGCCACTGCTTTGGTCCTAGTGCCAATTTTCTCATCACAACACAAAAAGCCAATAACTGGTGTTCTCCTCATACCCCAATGGCAGGATTATAGCAGGGTAGGCATTTTTTACCTTGTTCTTATGTTTTTAACTTCCTAGGAAATACTACACTGCATCAGATTGGCAAAGAATAAAAGCCTATAGTACCGAGTGTTGACAAGAATGGGGAACAATGAGAACATTCATACAATGCTGATGGGAATATAAATTGGTCAGTCCCCTTGGAAATCAACTTGTCAATATTTAGAATACTTTGTGATATGAATAACCCCTAGCAATACTACTTCAACACTACTTCTAGGAATAAACTCCGAATATTTGCAGAAGAAAAACACTTACAGGAGTATTCATTATAGCCTTATTGTTAATTGTAAAAATTTGAAACAGGACACATTTCCATCAAAAGTAGAATAGATGAATTGTGGTACATTTAACACAAGAGAATACTTCTTAGCACTTGAAATGAAGTAATTAGAGCTGCATGTTTCCTAAAACAAATACAAGACCTGAATTAGATATAGAAAATTTTAACATTTTACAGCATTGGCCTATAGATACGTTGATATTCCCTACACTTTCGTATTTTTCTAATGTTAGGGGAAAAAAACACCACCTCTGCAGGTGGTTTATTTTCATTCAATAAATTGGGTTAAGCATTTTCTACGGGTCAGGTATTATGCCAAGTGCTAGGAGTCAGAGTCCCTGTCCTCAGAGGACTTAGAATCTAGAGGGGGCTGATCCTAAAACTACCTCCTTTGGCCCATGGCATTAATGGGTACCTCTGTTATCTTCCGCTTCATATTCTGGTTTTAGGTTTCATTACATCTTTCCTTCTACAGTAGTGCTATCCAGTAGAACTTCTGCAATGACCAGAATGTTCTGCATCTGTGTGACCCACCAATGTAGCCCACTAGCTACTAGGTAGCGATTCAATACGTGAAACACAGCTAGTGTGATCGGGTAACTGAATTTTTAATTTAACTTTTAAAATCGAAGTCTAATTAACACTCAGTGTTATATTAGTTTCAGGTGTACAATATAATGCCTTAACTCTATACACTTCTCAGTGCTCATCAAGATAAGTGTACTCTTAATCCCCTTTATCTATTTCACCCATTCCCCCACCTGCCTCCCCTCTGGCAACCACCAGGTCTCTGTATTTAAGAGTCTTTGTTTTTGTTTTTTTGTCTCTTTGTTCCTTAAATTCCACATATGCGTGAAATCACATGGTATTTGTCTTGCTCTAACTTATTTCACTTAGCATTATATCTTCTAGGCCCATCCATGTTGTCGCAAATGGCTAGATTTCATTCTTTTTTATGGCTGAGCAATATTTCATTGTAGATACATAACAACACATCTTCCTTATCCATTCAGCTATTGATGGACACTTGGGATGCTTACATATCTTGACTATTGTAAATAATGCTGCAATAAACATAGGGATACATATGTCTTTTTAAATCAATGTTTTCATTTTCTTTGGGTAAATACCCACTAGTGGAATTACTAGATCATATATATAGTAATCCTATTTTTACATTTTTGAGAATCCTCCATAGTATTTCCCCCAGTGGCTGTACCAACTGGCACTCCCACCAACAGTGCACAGGCGTCCATCCTTCTCCATATCCTCGTCAACACTTGTTATTTCTTGTCTTTTTGATTTTAGCCGTTCTGACAGGTATAAGATGATGTCTCAATGCGGTTTTGATTTGCATTTCTATGATTAGTGATGTTGAGCATCTTTTTGTGTGTCTGTTGGCCATCTCTATGTCTTCTTTGGAAAAATGTCTCTTCAGGTCCTCTGCCCATTTTTAATCAGATTATTTGGGGGGTTTTTGGTGGTGTTCTTTATGTGTTTTGGATAATAACCCCTTATCAGATATAACATTTGCAAATATCTTCTCCCACTCAGAAGGTTGCCTTTTTGTTTTGTCAGTGGTTTCTTCCACTGTGCAAAAACTTCTTATTTTGATGTAGTCCTAATGGTTTTTAATTTTAATTTTAATTTTTTTTTGAGAGAGAGAGAGAGAGAGTCTTAAGCAGGCTCCACACTGGGCATGGAGCCCAACACAGGGCTGGATCTCATGACCCTGAAATCATGACCTGAGCCAAAATCAAGAGTCAGACGCTTAATCGACTGAGCTACCCAGGTGCCCTGAATTTTAATTTTTATTTTATTTTATTTTATTTTATTTTATTTTTTTTTAAGATTTTTATTTATTCATTTGAGACAGAGATACAGAGAGAGAGAGCATGAGCAGGGAGAGAGGCAGAGGGAGAGGAAGAAACAGACTCCCCGCTGAGCCAGGAGCCCGATGTGGGGCTCGATCCCAGGACCCTGGGATCATGACCTGAGCCGAAGGCAGACGCTTAACCATCTGAGCCACCCAGGCGCCCCTCTGAATTTTAATTTTTAATTTAAATACATATGGCTAGCAGTTACCAGAGTGGACAGCATGGTTATAGAGTGTATGCTCTTTGAGGGCAGAGGCAATGTCTTTCTCATCTTAATAGCTCTGCCTCAAGTCCCCCTTCATACCTAGGGAACCTAGCCAGATATTGTATCTCAGAGAAGACATTTGATGAATATCTGTTGAATTGACTCCTGGAATGGAGTCCTTGCAGTGCCATTAACTAGCAGGTGTTCCGAGGAAATTCACTTAACCTCTGCAAATTCACTCGTCTATTTATCAAACATACACTGTACAGCAGTTCTGTTCTGCGTTGAGAGGATATAAGAATAAACAAAACGTAGTCCTTGAGGAATTCGTGGCTTGTCTGGGCAATGGGTCTTGTAGAAATAAAATGACAGTTAATCCTGAAGATTTCTAAAATCTCTTCCAACCCTAACATTCGACAAATATGTTACCCTGATTATTCATTTGGGCCTATGATCACTTTGAGAGTTTATGCAAATGGACAATAAATAAAATGGAGATAGCTAAGCTTGTTGAGATCCCTTTGGCCTTAATCACTCATTCATTTAACAAATATTTACTGAACGCCCTCTATGGATGTTTCGATTGTGTCTTTGTACCCTAATGGTAAGGGAAGGATTTTCCACCCTAGGATTATAGTGGGGAGGGGGGCGGGGGGGGGGCGGCAAACACAAAAGCTTACACTGGACAGATGAGATTGAGAGCGGTTTATTAGTCACATAGAGTCACAGCCCCGGGAGGAGGACACCACATACCACAGAGGGATTGCACCCAGGAAGAGAAGAGGGCGAGGGCCACTGGTTCCTGTGGGAGGATGGGATTGGCTCATTTAAATAATTCCACACGCTGTCAAAGAACCTGCTACTTAGGGATAAGCGGAAACTATGTCTGGTCCATTTGATAAGGAGCGTTGTTTGGCTAAGAGACCTTATCCTTGAAAGCAGAATCGGTCAAGGAACTTGCAATTAGGCCATTTGCAGTCTGCCCGATTTTACCAGATGTTAAGGCAGCGTATAATATTGAGCCTTATTTTTAGGCCTTCCACCACAATGGCCCAGGCACTGTATACACCATCTACTAGGCACCGTCATGGACTAGACAAGAATAAGTGGTTCCTGCGCTTACGGATCTTATGCTTTAAGTTTCAGGGGCATATTGGTACAATTAGAAGTCTATAATGTGGTTTATAATAGACGTTCATCTTCCCATCTCTCTCTAACTCTGCCCCGGGTCCCAGGGCCAACGGAATGGAGGATGGCTTCTTTTGGCCACTAGAGGGCATTTCCTGCTTTCTGCTTAGGCCCCCGTCTCCTTGGGGTTTAACTACGATTGTTAGGGGTGGGGGATTTTTTTTTTCCCCAAGTAGGAACCACATCAAATGTGGGCTTGAACTCATAACCCTGAGATCAAGAGATGCGCGCTTTACGAACTGAGCCAGCCAGCTGCCCCCAATTGTGGGTTTGGTTTAGTGCACTGACTGATTCTTAACTTTGGTACACATCAGAATCACTTGAGAAAAATTTTAAACATAGCTCTACCCCCCCCCAAAAAAATTCTGATTGAATAGGAATAGGATGGAGCTTGAACCTCTGTAATTTGAACATATTTCCCAAGTGGTTTTGATAGGTAAGCAGAGATGAACAGCCAAGCAATTTAATGAGATAACTTACATTCTGATTTTCAGGGGTCCCCATTTTGTCTTTTTTTCCAGCCTTCTCGAACAATAAGTGACATATAACATTGTGTAAGTTTAAGGTGTACAGCCTGTTGATTTGATACCCTTATGTATTACAAAACAATTACCACCATAGGGTTACCTAATACCTCTATCAACTCACCTAATTACAATTTCTTCTCTGTGGTGACCACATTTAAGATCCACTCTCTTAGCAACTTTCAAGTATATAATACGGTATCATTAACTGTAATCACCGTGCTGCACATTAGAACACCAGAACCTACCCATCTTATAACTGGACATTTGCATACTCTGACCAGTATCTCCCTATTTCCCCCACCCCTCCAGCCTCTGGTAACCTACACTCAACTCACCATTTCTATGAGTTGGGCTTTTTTAGATTCCACATAGAAGTGAGATCAAACAGTATGTGTCTTTCTCTGTCTGACTTATTTCACTTAGCATAATGCCTTTTTAAGGCATATACTTCTTAAGCATAATGCACTTAGCATAAGGCCGCCCTGAGTCTAAATGAAAAAGCTGTGTGGACTTTTGCAGCAAAGTGAAGGTGGAAAGGCAGACTATCACCACCCCTGTGCTGTGCTTGTCATCTGGGCTCCTAAAGCCCCCCATGCTTGGAAACCACATCCTTGGGTTTCTGGCTCCAGACCAGCCTTTCTGGCCAATGGAACCTGTGTGAGTGTTGGGGGCGGGGGGCACCAAAAGAGACAAAGGATATTATGACTCCCTCTTTATCCCTCCCCCATGCTTCTCCCAAGCAAACAAAATTTTTTTCTCAAAAGACAAGTGCTTTCCAGCATTCACCTCTGCAAAATGAAGGAGTTGGCGGCCTGCAAACAGCTCAGTCTGAATAGTCTTGGCTCAGGTAGGGCATCCTACCACAAACACATGAATACATGCTATCACTGTCCTCCCCTCACTTGTGCCCAGCTCATTCAGTTCTGAGAAACAGGAAGTAAGGGGCCTTAATAACTGGAAACCTGATTTTCCATCACTTCAACACTGAGTCACAAAGTCTTTAATTGCTTTCTTTCTGTTAAGGTTTTATTGTGTTGTTTTTTGTTGTTACTGTTGCTTTGTTTTGTGAGTGAAATGGGCTCCTCCCAAAATCTGCAATGAGTTCTTGAGTGATATTTTTACAGTTGCTTGTTTGAAAACGCAGTGTAATTATTTGATTATAAATATTCCTTGATAAAAGTTGAAAGAAAGACTCCAGGCAAAGGGAGCCACAGAGTTATTTACGGATTATAGACTTCCTTTCAAAGCAGTTACGCTAAAATTATGAAAGATATACTCCCTGAAAGATATGTGAGTTCACCTAGAAAAGACCAATGTTCCACTTTTAGGTAAGCTGAGAATTCATTCTTGCCCTCCAGTGATTGTAAATACACACACGCACGCACGCGCCACTATTCTATTTATTGTCAGGAAATTAAAAAAAAAAATTACTCATTTGAGAGAGAGAGAGAAAGCACAAGCAGGGGGAGGGGCAGAGGGAGAGGGGGAAAAGCAAACCTCCCTCCCCCACTGAGCTGGGAGCCCGATGTGGGACTCATGCCAGGACCCTGAGATCATGACCTGAGCCAAAGGCAGATGCTTAACCCAGGTGCCCCAGGAAGTTTTTTTAAATCTCCCAGGGCTAAATTATAAATGTCCTCTTCCCACCAAAATGATTTTATAAAGGAAGGCAGTTGATCTGGTCTTAGAGAGTGGACATCAGAGCTGCCGACTGAGCACGCTGGGACTTTACCTGGCCTACGAACTACTCAATGGCTCCTTTTTTTTTTCTTTCTTTTTAAACCCAGCCTAGAAGGCTCATTTCTGTCCCTATGCAAATCAGACATTCCTCAGTGCTTGCTCCTGAATTACTCACTTGTATCTCTCACTTGACCATACAACAGTAAAACAAGAATTCACTGACTAATACCTTGAATGAGGTTGACTGTCCCAATGCCCAAGACGTCCAACACAACTGCCAGTATGCTCCAGAGGCAGAGGTGTGTCAGGGTGTGGACTATAAATTATCCTTTCTTGAACTCAACATGTAATTAGAAATTCCATATCAGATATGCCTACTTCAGATGATGCAACCAGAAAGAATGATAACAATAACATATTAAAATAACCAATAATCTCTAATGAATCTCACCTCCCCTTTTCATAATTGTCCTCCATTTACAAAATACATTGCTAGGCAAATCAGGCTTCTCAAGAGAGTATGGTAAAATGTAGGCTTTTCTTGTCTTCTAAAGCCACGCCACAACTTAAACAGCTAATAAGGAGGGCTACCATTTTATTGAATGCCTGTGTCCTAGGAGACAGCTACCATGTGAGGTGGTTTACAAGCTGTATCTCATTTAACCTGAGGAACTTGGAGGAAGGTGCTGTTATTTTGCCTGTTTTATAGATGGGGAAACCAAGACTCAGGCTAAGCAACTTGCTCAAGTCACCCAACAGTAAAGGATGGATATGACACTCACAGATAGTTGTGTAAGTCAATCACTGCACACAAAGGCACCCAGCCAAGGGGATAAATCAAGGTTGAAACCAGCCTGCCAAGCCACAAACCAGCAGGGCAGCACCCACCGAGAGGTGGCACGCTTTCCTCCTATGATCCAAGGCACCGCTCAGGCTAGCTAAGGCCCTGAGAATAACCTGGAGTCAAGCCCACTGAGATCCTGTGTGTTTCACACTACAGTACACTACCTTGCCAAGCACATTTTCCTTTTGTAAAAGGTCCCATAAGGGGCACATACTATTCCATTCTTCTCGGTGGCTGGGCTTGGAGGTAGGCATAAGGGGAAGGATAGGCTACCCCTGAACGGAAGTGGACAGATGCCCTCTCACTCTTGGAGTAGCCTGGTTTTCTGGTTTAACGGGAGGGGTAGTGATGGAGAGCAGGAGCTGAGTACGGTCCTGGAAACCGCCAGTGGAGTGGCCTGAGCCCTTGGAAGTTTCCTTGGTGAGCTTTATGGAGGTCACCCAACTGTGGGAGTCGAGGTGCCTCAGGATGAATGGCTGTAAAGGCCCTCATGGGAGACCACTTCAGTGCAATGAGCCAATAGGTGGGAATTTTTGGGCTGACCCCCCCACAGGCTGGCATTTTGGCCTTTGGCCAGTCATTTAACCTCAGTGGTTTCCACTTGTCCATCTGAAAATGCAGACAATGATACTGGGTGCCTCTCAAGTCCCAAGAGAATGGTGTTTAGAAGGAACGTTTTAAAGCAGGTTGAGTATCTCTGGTACTTAAGTTCTTTCTCTCTCTCTTTCCTGCAACATTCTCTTCTTCCCTAGCCTTCCTGTCAGGAGGGGAAACATAAACTGATAAAAACCAGTTAGTACTATAGATGTTAGGGATTACAAATATTGACTTTGTCCAAACTATCTTCACCCTACAGAAAAGGCAAGGAAGTCTTTGCACAAAGGATCGAATCACTGTTGGGTAAATTTTAGCAACAGATGAAGGTTTTGGGTTTTCCCAGAGCCTATAAATCACAAAAGTAGCTACCAAGGATTAGGCTCTCCCTGGAGAACATTATAAAGCATGTTAAAAAAAATCACATGTATATATTTACTTGGTGGGATAGTATAGTCATTATAAATGGTCATTTACGCAAACTATGAGGTAACATCAGGGAAAAGTCCCAGATTTAACATGATATGTAAAAAAGCAGGACCCCCAAACATATGTCAGTTATGGAATACAACTACATAAAAATTATAGACACACACAGAGAGGGCCTGGAAAGTAACGTAGAAAAATAAATGGTTGAGGTAGTGGGATAGTGAGTGATTTTTAAATTTTTAGTGAACATTATTACCACAGTGCGAAGTATATATAGAAATACTAAAAAAAGAGGAAATGTCATTTTTAAAATAGCTGTAGAAAATTGACAGCAGAGATCATTGGATTCCCTATCATCGTTTCAAGCTGGTAATTTCTTTTACCTGGTACAAGATGTTTTTTAAGATTTAACATTTCTGTAAAGCCCTTAAATGTTTTTGCTGGGACGCCTGGGTGGCTCAGTCGTTAAGCGTCTGCCTTCAGCTCAGGTCATGATCCCAGGGTTCTGGGACCGAGCCCCACATCGGGCTCCCTGCTCCGCGGAGAGCCTGCTTCTCCCTCTCCCACTCCCCCTGCTTGTGTTCCCTCTCTCGCTGTGTCTCTCTCTGACAAATAAAAATCTTCAAAAAATATTGTTTTTGCTAATACAAACACACTTGAGAAGTCTTTATGTGGAGATGTTCTGTTTCTACGAGACTTTGCCAAAGCCATTTTAAAGACGAGAACCTGGTTGGATGGTCTGTCATAGCACTGTGCTGACGCTGAGGACAGGGAACAGTCTGGGGTCCCTTCACGCCTCAGAACTTGTACTTAGAACAAATCAGAAGGATGTGCTTCATAACGTTCACCCGATAGACAAGTGAATCCTATCGCAGCAATGTTCACGTGAATTTAAAGTCTCCTTTAGTTTAATTACCACCCGTAGGGGGGGAGCTTCTGAGTGAAGACACACGCACCTGCTTGACAGAGAACTAGTCCTTGTAAGTCACTCCTGTCTCGCAAATAAGAGACTAGATTTTTCCTAGAAATGCAACGTGTGCTCTAAAGAAAAAATTACAACAGAAATTTCAGACACTGCAACTAGCTTTTAGTTTGATTGATTTGATTTTCCACTTTCCCACTTACACACCTGAGAGCTTCTGAGCTTCTCAAGGTCTTCTATAACCACCCTCCTGTTCTTCACCCTTAAAAAAAGCAAACTTCTTGGATCAAGACTGCCAAGGGTAGAAGGAACCTTATGAATTATTTGTTTCCACTGGCTCATTTTACAAACAAGGAAATTGTGGCTCAGAAAGTGAAGTGAATGACTTGCCCATGGTCACACTGTAGGTTAGAGGCAAAATCAGGACCCTTTCTTTTCTTGGGGCAATGATCTTGCTTTAGGATCAGCCCATGGCATAGATTTAAATTAGTGGGTTACCTCTGCCCCCCATTACAAAAGTAATATGCTTGCTATATGAAATATAACAAATGCTTAAAGGAGAATATAAAAATTACTCATCCCACCACCCAGAGATAAACACCATTAATATGTTGTGTGTGTGTGTGTATATATATATATTTTTTTTTTTCTGGTCCTATAGGCATTACTTAACATGGACAGGAGTATGGACAACACGTGTGCAGAGATGTGGGTGACACTGCATGGATGAGCTTTGGCCAAAGGAGGATCACTGTGCTGGAAAATTCTGCTTCCCTTATGGAAATGTGGAGCCCAGGGTAGTCTATGGGGGGAGTTGGTGTTGTTTACATCATGTCCATCCTGGGAGAGAATACCAGAAATTTGAGAGCACCCAGTCCAGGAGCAGAGCTGTCTCTTTTCTTTTTTTTCTTTTTTCTTTTTTTTAAGATTTTATTTATTTATTTGTCAGAGAGAGCACAAGCAGGGGGAGCAGCAGAGGGAGAGGGAGAAACAGGCTCCCGCTGAGCAAGGAGCCTGATGCGGGACCAGATCCCAGGACCCTGAGATTGTGACCTGAGCCCAAGGCAGATGCTTAACCCACTGAGCCACCCAGGCATCCCCAGAGCTGACCCTTTTCTGTCCACTCTATTACACCTAGCGCTTCTCAGCATTAGAAGTGCTCCTTTCTATAGGCTAAAATGCATGGGTCAGGGAGGGGTTAATTAGCTTTGATTCCTCTAGCTATCACTGAGGCTTTCTGCAGAATGTACTTGCCAGTAAATTGTGAACATTTTCCTGTGTCAGTAAACATTCTTCTATATCTTGATTTTTAGTCACTCCATAAGAGCCCATGAAACACATGAATCCTAATTTATTTAAAACATGGTTTTGGATGTATAAATTGCTTCCAAGGTTTTATGATTAAAACAATACTGCAATGAACATCCTTGAGTGATACTTAAGAATGTGTATATCTACTCTTTCTTCAGGATACATTCTTAGAAATAGGATTGCTGGATGAAAGAGTAATAAATATTTTAAAGGAATCTGATACTCATTGCCTAATTAACTCCAGAAAGATAACGTTCAATTCTACCTATCAGAGTTGGCCTTGTTTTAGGTTTGCCAAAATTTAAAACCCACCCCCTGCTTTGACCTAGGCCTCACGTCGATTACTTCACGCAGGATGAGATAGAAGTCTCAGATTCCAGGAAGTGGAAGTTTCAGAGCCCAGGCAAAGGGGCTTTTTGGTCCCCTCATTTCCTGCTCAAGACAGAGTTGAACAACATTCAGACATTGCCTGCGCTCTGTGTCAAGGGGACACCACTTGGAATGTCTGAGCAGTCCAGGACTTCTGAGCCCATTCAGTTCACTTGGACTAACAGAAGGATGGAAAGAATTTTGCCCACAGATCAGAACTGAGCCCAGGGAGGTGATTTTCTGAGCCCTTTCATGACCTCGCCCGGGTCAGAAGTGGTAGCCCCTGGGGCCATGCCAGCATGCCCTCTTTCCTCTTCTAAGGCAGGTGCAATACCAATTTTCTCTCCTCATTTGGGACACTATTCTCTAATAAAAAAGCACTATATAACAAAAAAGCAAACTTCCTGGACAAGAAGGGACTTTTTATAGGCATTTTGCAAGCATTATGTGCTTTTTTTTTTCCTTCTCCTCTTGTTTCAAATATTTAAATATTTTATCTACCTTCAGGGAAAAAGATTCAGAGATCCTAGTGTAGGGTGCTTGCTTCTCTCTTCTAAAAGAAAGGGAATAATAATGGCTAACACAGAGCACCTACGTGTGCGCGCAGTGTAGGTAATGCGTTATGCTTGTTTGTTCACTCTATCTTCATAACAGCTTGCAGCTGTAGATGATACCATCATCATCCTCATCATCTCCATTATACAGATGAAGAAACTGAGGGACAGAGAAGTTAAGGAATTTCTGGCTAGAACATGGCAGAGCTGAGAGCACAGCCTGCTTTCGAGAGCAGGTGCCAGACCACCGCACGCTAGCTTTCCGCCTCCTCCCACCGTCTTGGCTGAGAGCTGGTAATAGGCTGTTTATTTTTCATTAACAGCAAAGTAGACTTCATGGAAAAGGTCATCCTCAATTATTCCAGGGGCTTCTGGGTTATCTTTATACCTTTGTCCAAAGCTTGCTTTCTTACTCTCTATTCTCTTCTTTTTTTTTTTTTAAAGATTTTATTTATTCATTTGAGAAAGAATGAGATAGCATGAGAGGGGGGAGGGTCAGAGGGAGAAGCAGACTCCCCGCTGAGCAGGGAGCCCGATGCGGGACTCGATCCCGGGACTCCAGGATCATGACCTGAGCCGAAGGCAGTCGCTTAACCAACTGAGCCACCCAGGCGCCCCTCTCTGTTCTCTTCTTTGTCCAGTGTCATCTCTTGACCATTTCTCCTATGCGCTCGTCTGGATAAGGTTTTAGGCTCTCTCACCCTGTGAAATCAGAGTGGCTCAGAGTGGTTCGATCTCTTCTGCCTCTCAGCCCACTTTTCAGGCTGACAGTGGTTAGTCTACATTTTAATTGCGGTTAGATTTAATTATGACTGTGACAGTGGTAGGTGTGACATTCAGGAGAAAATAAATAGAATCGATTTAACAAACATTTCTACACCCGTGAAAGGTATTGCCATTGCTCAAGAAGACCAAAAAAAAAAAGGACTTTAACTCAGGAAGCTGATGGGAAGCAGGGGGACAGAATAGTATGTCGTGTCACTAGCATGCTTGTATCAAGGTTCTTGATAAGAATTTCTGGGCTGTTTGCATGCCCTTCCTCTGAGGCACCAAGTATTTGCTCTCTTTTGCAAGAGGGATTGAGATTTGAGAGGTCACGTGATCTGGTTCAGGACTGCAGTTGGGGAGGGGGCAGGTGCACCCCAGTGCTCCTCACTGCTGGTTCAGCCCCGGCTCCCCACCCCCGGCCCCCGCAGTCTGCTTCTTTCGCTTGTAATGTCACAGGATGTAATGAACCAGACAGTCTGCACCTGAAGATTAACATCTTCCTATGGAAAGGAAGCCTTTCCTCCTGCTAATAACCATGCCAGGATATGGGCCCTAAATTTCTTAAGAAATATCAATCAGCTTGAAAAGAAAAATCACTCACCCTGCCTACATTTATAGTGATATGTGACAAGAGTATCAGGTACTGATACCAAGTAACTGCACCCTGTGTTGTAACTCCTTGTAATCCCCCCAGTATGCTGGTGATTTCACCCCCGGTCTGCCTGGGGTACCCCTCAGTTTGTACTACTTTTTTCTTAAAAGACATTCTTTCTGTATCTCTCTCTCTCTTTCTTTCTTTTTTTTTTTTTTTAAAGATTTTATTTATTTATTTGAGAGAGAGAGACAGAGAGAGAGCACGTGAGAGGGGGGAGGGTCGGGAGGGTCAGAGGGAGAAGCAGACTCCCTGCCGAGCAGGGAGCCCGATGCGGGACTCGATCCCAGGACTCCAGGATCATGACCTGAGCTGAAGGCAGACGCTTAACCAACTGAGCCACCCAGGCGCCCTCTCTCTCTCTCTCTCTCTCTTTCTCCGTGTAGATATCATAAGACAAACAGTGATCTATGACTTGACATAAAATTTATATAAAATATATAAACGCACTGGGTAGACATACATATATTGTACATATACATGTGCGTATACATAAATATAATGTCGTTTTTACTGTATTTTCCCCCTTTTTTTCTTGGCTTACCCTTTCTCCCTCTTCTCACATAAGCCACCTGCTAAAAGAAACCATGCTGTTTCATGTCTGTATCCTTTCATAGTTTTATCAATGCTCATGTAACCCTATTTTTATAAATATGTCCATATACACACATTTATACACATGCATTTTATACAAGTTCATGTCCTTTTCTTTTGAAGATGGGATCATACTGCATGTATTTTTCTGCATCATGCTTACCTCACCCAGCATTTTCTGGTGGAAATCCTTTTAAGTCAACTTGTACAGCTGCAATTCAGTCTTTTTAATAGCTTTCTCATATTCCACGGTATAAGCAGTGCCATAATTTACTTGACTCTTCCCCTATGGTTGGACATTCACACCGTTTCCAGATTTTTGCTACCAAGAACAATAATAAATATTGTATTTATAATCCCATGTACTTTTTTTCTTTCTTATGGCTAGATTTCAAGCAGTGAAGATTATGGATCAAAACATAAACATTTTTAGTGGGTGTTACCTGATTGCTCTCTAAAGATTCTTTTTCTAGTAAATTTAAAATAAATGTTTCTAGGGGCGCCCGGGTGACTTAGTTGGTTAAGCATCTGCTTTCAGCTCAGGTCATGATCCTGGGGTCCTGGGATCAAGTCCTGTGTCCGGCTCCCTGCTCAGTGGGGAGCCTGCTTCTCCCTCTGCCTCCCCCCTCCCCCTCAACACACTTTCTCTCTCAAATAAAATCTTTTAATAAAATAAGTATAAAATGCTGCTGACATTATTTTTACATCATTTGTGTTAAAATATTGTAGTTATAAAAGTTACCTATTCTGTTTACCACTTTTATGATACAAGTTTTATATAAACCACATGTCTTTATTTTCTGTTATAGCTTCTTGATTTTGCTCTTTACCTCCCTCTTTTACCTACTCTTTCTGACTAACACTCACTCAGCTTCCAGAATCAGCTCAAACTCAGAAATCACCTCCTGTGTATCAACTAACCTTCCTTCCATTTACCCCAGGCAGATAGAATTCTTTCTCCCCTGTACCAACCTATTTAGTGCCTTGTACTGAACCTGCCTGACTTTGTCAGCCCCCTGGACTGCAAGCTTCTAGAAGGCAGACTCAGTGTCCTATTCACTTACATTAAATCCAGCACCAAACACATGGCTACTCAATATTTAGTAGACAAACAACATATTTAGGTGTTTTTTGGGGTTTTTTTGTTTCTGTTTTTTTTTTTTTTTTTTTGAGAGAGCACAAGCGGGGGCAGAGGCAGGCAGAGGGAGAAGCAGACTCCCCACTGAGCAGGGAGCCCGATGCGGGGCTCGATCCCAGGACCCCGGGATCATGACTTGAGCCGAAGGCAGATGCTTAACCCACTGAGCCACCCAGGCACCCCAATACTTAGGTGTTTTTATGAAATTTTTACTTCACACCTAGTTTAAATGACTTAATTAGTGCTTCTAAAAAACTTGCTGAAAAAAAAAGATTGGGTTAACTCAGGATTCCCAAGTGAGATGATAACAAAGCATATTTGTGATGCTTATTATATATTTTAGAGAAAGAGCACTTATTCACTTCACCACAGGCTCTGAACCACAACATAGAGGGAATAAGAACCAATGTGCGTTTTTTCCCTTATCCAAAAATGCAATGCCAGCTAGTGTGAGGGGCATACTTTTGAGAATATAAAATGAGATACTGATAGGGTTCTTAGACGGCCCCCACCCTTGAGCCTAACCCACTGCTTTACAGAATTTTTACTTGTTCTTTCCCTGTCAGCACCCTATTGGGTAAAGCTTCCTGCAGAATGTGTGTATGATGCAGAGATCAGTATCTTATCAGGCCATCATACGTTCTTATTTTCATCTTTTATCTACTTCAGTGATTACTGATGAAGAAATTTAAGAATATAAATATTAATGAGGGGCGCCTGGGTGGCTCAGTCGTTAAGCATCTGCCTTCGGCTCGGGTCATGATCCCAGGGTCCTGGGATCGAGCCCCGCATCGGGCTCCCTGCTCGGCGGGAAGCCTGCTTCTCCCTCTCCCACTCCCCCTGCTTGTGTTCCCTCTCTCACTGTGCCTCTCTCTGTCAAATAAGTAAATAAAATCTTTTAAAAAAAATATTAATGAAAGGCTTGGCTTTGCAAAATTTTTTATCAAAAGCTTTTTTTTTTTGTCTCAAGAGAACCAGTCAACTTAAAAACTCAGAATAAAAATATAAAGAGATGATTATCTTGAAAACTCATGTTTGTTTATGCTTCTGTAATATTTACTGTTTGGAAAACAACAGTACATTCAAATTTATCTTAAAGTAAAATTTGTCTCAAATCAACATGTAATTCCTGGCAGATAATAAGTGCTCAGTAAATAGTTATTGGATCATGGACAGAATTGTGGTAACTGACAACCTCATTTATAACTTTGTTATTTTTAGAGTTGTTTTAAAATATACCCAACATTCTCTAGCTGATGGCTTTAAAAAAAAAATTAATTCCAAAAATGTACATTTGGCAGAAACTAATGTTGCTCAAGGACCTCAACAGGAAACCTATGTTTGGCTTCTTTCCTCTTAGCAATTTAGAGCCAAAAGCAGCTTCTAGTGACAAGCTTATGGCAGTGTTTTTGGACCATTGACTCATGTAAATTTTTTGTGCTTTTGGTGCCAAATCTAAACAGACTAAAAAACTAAAACTCAATCTAAAAGCAGATTTGTCTCTAAAATTTGACTTAGGAATATGAGCCTTCGTCTATATGTTACTGGGCAAATGATAAGCATGTGAAGGAAGGGATGAAGTTTAATGTGGGCAGCAGTTCTAAAAAGCACAAAATTATTTAAGTACAATGGCGCCATTGAAGTCATTTGGAAGAGATATCAGAGAACAGAATTCACTTATAGAACCTGTTCAACAATGTATCAGTTCTTTAGCAAGAAATAAAAATATAAAATATTGCTCAATTGCCCCTTCAGCCAACATTCCACTCTCCCAATATCTGAGAAACTGGGCAGGAGAGGAAGCAGACTGCTTCTAATTACCCTGTGGCAGCCGAGGATTGCTTAAACTTTCAAGGTATGAGATGGAGCAAGGGAGAAGATTGAAAATAATAGCTTTCACCAACCTGTCACAGATCTCTAGCTTGACAAATAAATGAAAACAAACAGCTTTAGTTTTCTTCTTTTGCCCTTGGCATCGTTTTCCAAATACTTAGCCCTGGTGGAAAATTGTCATTTTTTTGACAACCCCCATCAGGGTTCTGTGAATCCTCCTTGGGTACTGGAGAAAGAAACAGGTCCTACTGGTCTATCCCACCATAAAGTGGCTGAATCACAGATATGGACATGGGGATGGCAAGAAGACAGTCTGGCTCTCAGAGGCATCGAACTCAAGTGATATTTGATACAATTTATTTATTGGCACTTGGAGTACAAGATGAATCAAAGGCAAAAGCAACCTTCTAGAACTCTTTCTTCTCCTTCTCCTGGACCAGTGGCTAATCTCCTTTAAAACAAGACTGCTAGAGTAGCTTACCATTCAAAATCTTACCGTTTTCAAAACAGTGAATTCATATCATACCAAATTTCTTTCTTTTTTTAAGCTAGGAAATTCTAAGGCTAACTAAATGAGCCTTCCCCAAGAGTTCATAGGTCTGAGGAAATTGTGCCTCCCTCAGGTTCTCCATGAGGCTTCTTACCAACACGTAGCTGGACGAACGGGTAAAAACGATGTAACAGTGAACTGGAACAGCCAGTTTCTCTGGTATGTGACCATTGTACCTACAGCGGGGACAGCCTAAACTCCAAAATCTTTTAACCTATATTTAGTCCTGAGAAGTCCCGAACACAGCATAATCTACCTCTGGAGACCTAGGTTCATGGTCTCAGGGCTCCCGTGCGTAGTCAGTACGTACTGATTGAGCACCTACTTAGTGCCTGAAACTGTGGCAGGCTCTAGGATACAACCATGAACAAAACATGCACGTTCTTCCCCCTCAGAGTTCTCACAATCTAAGGGGGGGAAGCAAGTACTTACAACAGCAACTGTGTAAGTACTGGGAGCCGAGGGGTCACATGAGGAGGAGCACCCATGAAGAACATTGCAACTTTGAGTGTAGTTGGCTGCACCCCCTTTCCCTGTTTCTTTGTGACTGGGCATCATTAGTATCCCAGCCTGTGAAGACAGGAAACTGGCTAATAGGAAATGATGGCCAATTATCTCCAGTGTCTTCCACATCTATTTTGTTCCTCAAACACTGCCTTTGTGGCTACTTTGGGAAAATAGAATCAGATGTTACTTAAACCAGTGATAGGCACTCCAAGGGGACAGGCATTCACAAATGCCTTTCTGAGGACTTGAGGATAAGCCAGGAGCCGAGACAAATGTGATGCTGTATGAATGTCACACCTACAAAGGCCTTATTCCTCATACATACAGTCACATAGACCGTGCATTTTGAACTCTGGATGCTTCTGATTACAAGAGCCTCCCAGGAAAGCAAACTGTTCATATACAAGACTTTCCATTTGTTTTTGGTCTTTGTGAGCTATGATTAAATTTTGTTTCCTATTTTCTTCCACACAGCAGAGTCTGAGTTAAAGTTCCCCAGAAGCAGATGAGGATTCATGTGCAAGTGATGTACTAAGCAAATGCTCCCATGAGAAGGCTAGGTATAGGGGTAAGAGAAACACGACAGGGAGCGGAAGAATCTAAGCAAAAGCACATTTTCAGGTAAAGTCCCAGCTTCTATCTGGTCCTTAGGAATGTAAATTATACCTCAGAGTTTGTCCCAGTTGGTGCTAAAGAGTTGGTCTTTCACAAACCCATTTCATAAACCCATTATCAGTCACTCATTGGCCACCCCAGGAGACATAAACTCCTAGGCACTTAGACAGTTTTTTTTGTGTGGGTAAACAGCTCTAGTATCCAACAGCAGGGCTCAAAGTGAGTTACAGCTGCAGACTATTTAGGAGTAAGGACACACAGAAGCCCAACAGAAGGTATACAGCACCCGTAAAGAAGATCCAAAAGGATCTGGACAAAGCATTGATAGAGTTGTTACAAGTGCCTGTTGTTACAGTAGATACACAAAAGATAAATAGAAGGGAATCAAAGCATACATAAAACCATCAATTCACAAAGGCAGAAAGAGAAAAGGAACAAGGGAACTACAAAACAGCCAGAAAACAGTAAGATGTCACTAGTAAGTTCTTACCTATCAATAATTGTTCTAAAGGTAAGTAAACTAAATTCTCCCATCAAAAGGCATAGAAGGGATAAATGGATAGAAAATAAGACCCAACTATATGTTGCCTACAAGAGACTCACTTCAACTTTGCAAACACAAATAGGCTCAAAGTGAAGGGATGGAAAAAAATATTCCTTGTAAGTAGAAACCAAAAGAGAGCAGGAGTAGCTGTACTTATTCCAGACAAATTGGATGTTAATTCAAAATCTAACAAAAGATGGGGTCATTATATAATGATAAAAAGTTCAATTTATCAAGAGGATATAATAATCATAAATATATATGAACTCTAAATTAGGACACCTAAGTATATTAAGCAAATACAGATCTGAAGGGAGAAATAACAATACAATAATAGTGGCACTTTAATATTCCACTTTCAACAGTGGATAGATCAGACAGAGAATCACTTAAAAAAAAAAAAAATGCTGAACTTGACTATACTTTAGACCAAATGGACTGAACAGGCATATATAGAACATTCCATCCAACTGGAGCAGAATACGCATTCTTTTCAAGCACACACAAAGCATTCTTCAGGATGAATCATATAAGTCTTAGGAAATTTTAGATTGAAATCATACCCAGCATCTGTTTTGGCCACAGTGGTTTGAAATGAGAAATCAGTAACAGGAATAAAACTGGAAAATTCACAGTCCCATGGAATTTAAACAACACACTCCTGAATGGGTCAAAGAAGAAATCAAAAGAGAAAAAACAAATACATTGAAACAAATGAAAATGGAAACAAGCATACCCAGACTTACCAGATGTGGCAAAAGCAGTTCTAAGAGGAAAGTTTATAGCAATAAATGGCTACATAAAAGAAAAAGTAAACCCAACAACTATACCTGAAGGTACTAGAAAAAAAAAACATTAGCCCAAATGTTAGCAGAAGGAAGGAAGTAACAAAGAGCAGAAATAGAGACCAGAAAAACAACAGAAAAAAATCAATGAAACTAAGAGCTGGTATTTTGAAAAGATGAACAAAATTGACAAAACCTTAGGTAGACTAAAAAGAAGTCTTAGCTCTATTTGAGAAGACTCAAAATCAGGAATGAGAGTGGAGCCATTACAATGATACCACATAAATACAAAGGATCATAGGAGACTATTATGAATACAACTATACACCAACAAATTGGATGACTCAGAAGAAATTAATAAATTCTTAGAAACATGCAACCTACCAAGGCTGAACCATGAAGAAATAGGAAATCTGAACAGACCAATTACTAGTAAGGAAATTGAAGCAGTAATCCAAAACCTCCCAACAAAGAAAAGGTCAGGACCAGATGACTTCCCCAGTAAATTCTATAAAACACTTAAGGAAGAACTAACGCCAGTTGTTCTTAAACTCTTCCAAAAAACTGAAGAGGAGGAAAACTCCTCAAAACTCATTTTCCAAGGCCAGCATTACATGGATACCAAAGCCAGATAAGAACACCACAAGAAAAGGACAGGCCAATATCACTGATAAATATAAATGCAGAAATTCTTGAACATATTAGAAAAACAAATTCAGCAGCATATTAAAAGCATATACCATGATCAGAAATAAAAGGCAACCAAAATTGGAAAGAAAAAGTAAAATTATCTCTGGGGAGGATATGATTTTATATTTAGATGATCCTAAACACTCCACCAAAAAACTGTTGGACTAATCATAATTAAATTCAGTGAAGTTGCAGGATACAAGATCAATATGTAGAAATCAGTTGTGTTTCTCTACACTAGCAATGAAATAGCTGAAAAAAAAATACACAGAAAATTATAAGGCATTGATGGACATTAAGAAGTGAAATGGAGAAGACACAGAGGGAAAGATCTCCATGTTCATGGATTGGAAAAATTATTAATATGTCCATACTACCCAAATCCATCTATGGATTCAGTGCAATCCCTATCAAAATTCCAATGGCATTTTTCACAGAAATAGAGAAAACAATCCTAAAATTTGTATTGAATTACAGAATACCTTAAATAGCCAAAGCAATCTTGAGAAAGAACTAAGTTGGGGTCATCACACCTCTGAATTCAAACTATACTACAAAGCTGTAATAATCAAAACAGCAAGGTACAGGCATAAAAGTAGACAGACATAAAGAAACAGAATGGCCAGGCCAGAAATAAACCCTCCCCTACAGAGTCAGCTAATATTTTACAAGGAAAGGATAGTCTTTCTAACAAGTGGTGTTGGGAAATCTGGATAACCACATACAGAAGAATGAAATTGGACCCCTATCTTATATCATTCAGAAAAACTAAAATAAAGACTTAAACATAAGGCCTGAATCCTTAATACTCCTGAAAGAAAACAGGGAGGTAAAGCTCCTTGACATTCTTGGCAACAAGTTTTTGGGTATGACACCAAAATCACAAGCAACAAAAGCAAATATAAGTGGGACTACATCAAACTAAAAGACTTCTGAACAACTAAAGAAACAGCAAAATGAAAGGGCAATGTGGAGAATGGGAGACAATATTCGCAAACCATATCTGATGAGTTAATATTCAAAATATGTAAAGAATTCATGTAACTCAATAGTAAAAAAAAAATTTTTTTTTGACAGGAAAATGGGCAGAGGAGCCGAACGGACATTTTTCTGAAGACATGTGAGTGGCTAACAGGTACATAAAAGATATTCAACATCCCTAATGATCAGGAAAATGCAAACCAAAATCACTATGAGATATCACCTCATGCCTATTAGAATGGCTTTTATCAAAAAGATGAGATAACAAGTGTTAGAGAGGATGTGGAGAAAAGGGAACTCTGATGTAGTGTTGGTGGGAATAGAAATTGGTACAACCACCATGGAAAACAGTATGGAGGTTCCTCAAAAAATTGAAAATAGAACTACCATATGATCAAACAATCCCACTTCTGGATATATATCCAAAGGAAACAAAAACAAGAGCTCAAAGAGATATCAGACTCTCATGGTCATTGCAACATTATTCATAATAGCCAAGATATTGGAAGAGCCTAAGTATTTGTCAACAGATGATTGAATAAGGATATGGATTGTGTGTGTGTGTGTGTGTGTGTGTGTGTGTGTATAAAGAAATATTATTCAGCCATGAGAAAGTAGGAAATCCCATCATTTACAACATGGATGGACCTTGAGGGCATTATGCTAAGGAAAATAAGAGACTTATAAGACAAAAACAGTATAGTATCACTTATATGTGAAATCTAAAAAAAAAAAAAATGAACTCCTAGAAAGAATAGAATGGGTATTGGTAAGGGCTGGATGGTGGAGGAAATGGGAAGATGTCAGTCAAAAGGTACAAATTTCTAGTTATAAGTAAGTTCTGGGGATTTAATGTATAGCATGGTACCTATGGTTAACAATACTATATTATATAATTGAAAATTGCTAAGAGAATAAATTTTTTTAATTAACATAATGTATTTGTTTCAGGGGTACAGGTCTGTGATTCATCAGTCTTACACAATACACAGCGCTCACCACAACACATACCCTCCCCAATGTTCATCACCCAGCCACCCCATCCCCCCACCCCTCTCCGATCCAGCAACCTTAAGTTTGTTTCCTGAGATTAACAGTCTCTTATGGTTTGTCTCCCTCTCTGGTTTTGTCTTTAAGAGAGTAAATTTTAAGTGTTGTCACCACAAAAAAAGAAATGGTAATTATGGGAGGTGGTGGAGGTATTAACTAACCCTACTGTGGTAATCATGTCACGATACATAAGTGTATCAAATTATCATGTTGTATATCTTAAACTTACATAATGTTATATGTTAATTGTATCTCAAAGCTGAAAAAAAATCTAGAAAAGACTTTAGGCAGATTTTTAGGTCTTGAATATCCAGTTGGGATGTATAATTTGTAAGATAATGGCTCATCACTGAAAGCTTTTGAGAAAGGAAATGATATAGACATATCACTGAATCCTGAGATATATCAAAAGTGCCTGACACATGCAAGGCCCTCTATGTTTGTTGAAAAGAATTGGATATCTTTTCCAATTCCTTACATGTAATTTACTTACATGTAAAAAAGGAAGATAGTTCACTAGGAATGGTCTCAAATTAGAATTTTGTAAATTATTATCCTGGAAAGATTTGAAGGATCTTTTCAATAAGAAAGTTTCATAACTGTCCTGAATCTAAAGATGTCAGAATCTATAGATACCAGAGTAAATGGAAAGAGCTAAAACTAAAGTAAATATTTTAGTAATTCAAAAGAATTCAACCATCAAACAACAAAATATAAGATTGGAGTCTAACAGACATTTTTCCAAAGAAGACATCCAAACGGCCAACAGACACATGAAAAAGTGTTCAATATCGCTCGGCATCAGGGAAATCCAAATCAAAACCTCAATGAGATACCACCTCACACCAGTCAGAATGGCTAAAATTAACAAGTCAGGAAATGACAGATGTTGGCGGGGATGCGGAGAAAGGGGAACCCTCCTACACTGTTGGTGGGAATGCAAGCTGGTGCAGCCACTCTGGAAAACAGTATGGAGGTTCCTCAAAAAGTTGAAAATAGAGCTACCATATGATCCAGCAATTGCACTCCTGGGTATTTACCCCAAAGATACAAAAGTAGGGACCCGAAAGGGTACGTGCACCCTGATGTTTATAGCAGCAATGTCCACAATAGCCAAACTGTGGAAAGAGCCAAGATGTCCATCAACAGATGAATGGATAAAGAAGATGTGGTATATATATACAATGGAATATTATGCAGCCATCAAAAGCAATGAGATCTTGCCATTTGCAACGACGTGGATGGAACTGGAGGGTATTATGCTGAGCGAAATAAGTCAAACAGAGAAAGACATGTATCATATGACCTCACTGATATGAGGAATTCTTAATCTCAGGAAACAAACTGAGGGTTGCTGGAGTGGGGGGTGGGGTGGGAGGGATGGGGTGACTGGGTGATGGACACTGGGGAGGGTATATGTTCTGGTAAGCGCTGTGAACTGTGCAAGACTGTTGAATCTCAGATCTGTACCTCTGAAACAAATAATGCATTATATGTTAAGAAAGAAAAAAAGAAGAAGAATGTAGCAGGAGGGGAAGAATGAAGGGGGGGAAATCGGAGGGGGAGAAGAACCATGAGAGACGATGGACTCTGAAAAACAAACTGAGGATTCTAGAGGGGAGGGGGGTGGGAGGATGGGTTAGCCTGGTGATGGGTATTGAGGAGGGCACGTTCTGCATGGAGCACTGGGTGTTATGCACAAACAATGAATCATGGAACACTATATCTAAAACTAATGATGTAATGTATGGGGATTAACATAGCAATAAAAAATTAAAAAAAAAAAAGATTGGAGTCTAAGGGTGACTAACAAGAATTGGAACAAAATTCTAGCCCTCCTATGAAAAAAAAAAAGAAACAAAAACAACTTTACATGGCAAGTCAAAGATGAAGGCTCATAAAGAGTTCTGTAACGGGGCACCTGGGTGGCTCAGCCGGTTAAGCATCTGCCCTCGGCTCAGGTCATGATCCCAGGGTCCTGGGGAGCCTGCTTCTCTCTCTCCTGCCTGTTGCTTCCCCCTACTTGCGCTCGCGTGCTCTCTCTCTGTCAAATAAATTAATAAAATCTTAAAAAAAACAAAGAAAAGGAGTTCTGTGGCAGAAAAGATTCAGGAAATGTTGTGGGAAAGAGAGTCACACTTGAGCACCTGGGTGGCTCAGTTGGTTAAGCGACTGCCTTCGGCTCAGGTCATGATCCTGGAGTCCCGGGGTCGAGTCCCGCATCAGGCTCCCTGCTCAGCAGGGAGTCTGCTTCTCCCTCTGACCCTCCTCCCTCTCATGCTCTCTGTCTCTCATTCTCTCTCTCTCAAATAAATAAATAAAATCTAAAAAAAAAAAAAAAAGAGAGTCACACTTGAGGCCTGAATGCACAGAGCAAAAGATTTTTGGAGTTACGTGACCAGGAAAATTGAAGGCATCTGCTGTTACAGTTTTGATTGCAGGACCTTATAAAAAGGAAAGAGGAGAAAATAAAAATCTCAAAAAAAAAAAAAAAATTCTAGGGTAATAATGACTTGTACCTACTTGATGCCCAGTAAGTATTTCATAAATTTTGTGCTCAGAAGTGCTGACACAAGAGCATAAAAAATCAAGAAGCAGTGTGTCCAGAAGAATAACTGATTCACCGTCCAGCTACTGTTTGTGGAAATTTGGTGAAGGAGAGAAGGTGTTTGGTGGAAAACTCCAGCAGACCATGAAACCTGCTGTACTCACCGACCTCATCTCATGATGGGAGTACACACAGTTCTGTCTTCATATATCAGCCACATCTGTGCCACAGAATTCTCTACTCTAGTCCCAAATGATTAGACCAGGGATTCGTTCTTGAGCAATGTGAAGTTTGGTGGGGTGCCTGGGAAATGGCATGGTGTGAAACACTGCTCAGTGGGGTGCTCCATGTTGAATGGTGATGAGCTGAGCCTATCAGATGTAAGATGCCTGCAGAGAAGAGAGGAGTGACAAGACGGTCCATTTTAGAGCGAGACAAGATGCCTGGAACAACTGGAGCTACCACTGTGTCTCAAGCAAGTGGAAGTCACCATTTCAATTCCTTGAGCCTGTTCTACATTCTAATGTTGGAGATCTAAAGGACTATATGCCTGTTCAGGTAGTTCCATGGGCTTCCTTAATGCCATGTGTATTGTTACAGTAAGTCCATATCACCTAAGCAGATCTCGGCATGTCTCCTCTTGGCAACCTGAAAGAAACAGACCATTACAGACTTTAGCTGTAAATACGTATTATACACATAACTGTTGGGTGTAAAGGGTGGACTGATTCACTCTAATGAACCAACTTTTAAAGATAATACTGCCCCTGCAAACCTGCTCTGGGTTATCTCTTCCCTATACCTTGGATAAAATTGAGGACAGGATACGTAATTTTTCTGATCATTCTTAGGTAATAGAAATCTTCCATCATTTCCATCAAAAACAGTCTCTGTAATTTACTACCACTAGTTCAGTGTACTTAAAACAAGGCAACGGACAAAACCCTTCACGTGTCAATTAAGGCTAAAGGCTCTCTTCTCCCCCAGCTGGGGCCTGCAGCAGGCAGCAAGCACACCATGGAAAGGGGGCACATCAGGGTCTTCGCTCTACTTTCAAACTCCACCTGCCCATAAATCAACTGCAGCTTCTGACCCATCCACGGCGGGAGTAGGGGATGGGGTCAGGAAAGACTAGACTTGATTGGCATCCATCTGATGCTGGTTTTCTCCGGCTTTGAATGGTATGTAAAGCTGGCTCTGTTGTAGGTACTTTAATGGGTTCTTCAGAGATCCACCTCTACCCCCATTCACCAGGGATCTCTGCCCTGTGCTTTCTAGATACGGGCACTACACTTGCCAGCTGGCTACACAGAAGTCCTCAGCTTGAGACATTGGGGCTGTAGAACTTCAGCATCTCTCTGTTAAGGTCTTCTCAGCAATTCATGCGGTCTTCTTAGAATCTAAGATAACTGCTCCTGGGCTCTCTCTCCCTATCCACTAGGACCCTCTGTCCTGGGAATATAGTCACTTTTTACACCATAGCCCCTATCCTACTTCCAGGTGCTACTTGGGTGAGCCCATTGCCCTCAATGGTCATCAGGTGTGAATCGGACCATGCACCATTATGTGCCCCAAGCATCAATCTCCCCTTGAAGCCCTTCTCTCTAGCCCTGAAATATCAAAAAAACCACTCTCAGTACCTCCCTATGAGGGACATGGGGGAGCTGTGAGACACTTACATCCTTTCTCTTAAAGAATCCTCCTTTTAATCTCCAGGTTTCTGGCCACTTCAACACTTTTATACCCAACTGTAGGGCAGCTCCTTTGCAAGTCCTACATAGGTAGTCTGGAGTCTCACTTCAAAATGGAGGAGCATTTGGAACCTATTATCTTGGGTCCTTAGCCAAAAAATGAGTCTGAAACAGTTCTATTTAACAACTTGTTGCATATGTAAAGACCTTTCTATAATTCAAGAGATGTAGATTTTTTGTCATTGTTTCACTTTTTAAAAATATTGGCAACAATCCATTAGGAGCCTTTCTTATGAAATCTACAAAATAGAGTCTAACATAGTACTTAATGAGATAGTCAATGGAAAGTTTAGCATAGGGCTTGGCACATAGTAAGTGCTAAATAAACACTAGTTCTTACTATTATTAGATATCCTTTCACCTACATGAAGAAAGAGAAGTGGATTTGAGCGTCTCAGTTGGGATTAAGGCTTGAATGAATATTTGAGATCCATTTAGCCGCTTTGATCTCCATGAATGTGAGAAGTATATGAGGTAATCATCCTAGTACTCATTCTTTTCACTAATTGCCATTGAAAACTGTTTCACTCCTCTTGGCCCACCTATGAGGGAAGTCCGCTGATTAGTCTGAGGTGAAGGATAATGTCTAAAAATATACATCCCTTAGAGAACAGAACCATCAGCACAACTGCCTGAATTCGAAGGATTCAACATCTTAGAAAAGATCCATTCTTACCCCTTGCTCAAGTCCCCACCCTCAAGAACATGGAATTTCATAATCTGTGCTCCAATTATCTTACTTCTTTTCATTTGAATCCTATAATGTTTGCCATGGTTTGTTTTTAAGTATGTTAGGTTTATATTATAACAGATGCATCTTGCTGTTGCCATCAGAGTACAAAGTAAGAGTATACTCTTTTACTACTCAAATTAATAACTCAAAGCCTCACCTATTTCAAGAATGATTTCTATCGCTGCAGAGTTGTTCCTTTATAAGCCAAAAACTCCAGGAGGTTATTCAATCTGATACTTGTCCTGTTGCCTCACAGAACATCTGCTTGGTGCACTGGAGTGCCCCATTATCTGTGGCTATTACTAAGGTTTCTGGAAGAAAAAAAAAAAAAAAAGATGCTCCAGTGTGATGGACATTCTGCAATGCATGTAGAGAAGTGTTTAAGAATACAAGTAACAAAGATGTCTAAGAGTGCTGATAAATAATCCCCCCTCCCCAAATAAAGAGGTGGCCCAGCACTCCACTCAGAGCCTCTGCTTTGATGATGGAGACATAGCAGGGAGTGGTTTCTTTGAAGGGGGCAGGGAGATGAATGCACGAAGTGGGACGGACCCCCATATTATGGCTCGTCAGTACACACTCTTTCTGTTTACATGAACTCGGTCATTTCCTCAAGGCTACCAACAGTGACAGAGTGGCTAGGAGAGAAGGGTCCCCAGCCTCAGCCACAGGGTGAACCATCTCACATGAGAATTCAGGTCCTGGAAGGAAACAACCCTAGACCAAACTGCTCTTTCCAGCAAGAAACTTCTCCTCAGATTCAAGTGCTCTCCTGCTCGGTGGCCTCAAGCTAGGGCCAGTTTAATCTATTAGAGATGTTTTATTAACATTAAGGAAGGGGGGGGCGCCTGGGTGGCTCAGTCGTTAAGCGTCTGCCTTCGGTTCAGGTCATGATTCCAGGTCCGGGATGGAGCCCCGCATCGGGCTCCCTGCTCCGCGGGAAGCCTGCTTCTCCCTCTCCCACTCCCCTGCTTGTGTTCCCTCTCTCGCTGTGTCTCTCTCTCTGTCAAATAAATAAATAAAATCTTTAAAAAAAAAAAAAAATTAAGGAAGGGGGTTGGTGCCCCATCCCTCTCCTTCAAATCTCCTCCACCCTTGTACCAGTTTGCCCTCTTCTTCCCAGCAACATCTGGGCTCCCTTACTAAAAGGGGCCAAGCAGGTAGAGCTTCCCGGAACAAAGAAGATCTATGCCAGGCAACTGGATTGGCCCCTGCTAGAAAGAGAAACAACACTTGGTGAAATAGTATCCATTGTTTACATTTGCATGGCAGTTTCATTTAAAGGGGGTGAGGGAAGGAAAATTCATGTTCTCCCACATTGGCCATCTTGCTACACAGGTGGTTGAACCACTGAAGAATTTCAAAATACTGGGAAGATCTAAACTCCAAGGTAGACTTATTGCTACTAACTAGAAGTTAGACCTCCAAGAAGCTAGCAGGGCAAATCCTCAAGGCCATCCATCCTGAGTGAGTTGAAAAATTAAAGCTACAGCTTTGTGGGCGCCTGGGTGGCTCAGTCGGTTAAGCGTCTACCTTCGGCTCAGGTCATGGTCCCAGGGTCCTGGGATCGAGTCCCACGTCAGGCTCCCTGCTCCTTGGGAGCCTACTTCTCCCTCTGCCTCTCTCTCTCTCTCTGTCTCTCATGAATAAATAAAAATAATAAAAAAAATCTTAAAAAAATAAAAAACATTAAAAATGTTCAACATTAAAAAAAACAAAAAACTACAGCTTTGTAAGGGTTGACTAGCCTCAAAACAGATCGAGGATTGCCTCATGCAGCACACACCATGTGCAATGATTTGCTGGCGGGTCATGGGCAGCAGCACCTGTGCAATCCGTTGAGAGAAGTTCCTAACCCAGATGCTGGATGTACTGAGTCACCTGGAGCCTCCTGCCACCTACCCCTCCCACTGCTGGCTGCACAAACACGTGCGTCGCTTCAGAGGCTGATTTAAATGACTGGCCGCTGGGAGATGGTTTGTACCACATGTAGAAAAAAAATTCCATCAACACCTATAAAGCTGACCATTTAATTCTTCTGCCTAGAACAAAAAGAATTTTGTTTTGTTTATCCATTCTTCACTTGGTGGCAAAAGATATGACAGGGAAACTAGCTAAAGTATTTGCCTTTCAGATTATTTTTGATAAGTTATCTGTCTTAACTGGATGGAATATGGCAGCAATGTAAAATTTTAAACTTTTCAAAAACACAAGGTCGGAAATACAAAAGAAAGTCTAAAATTTCCAGTTGAAGTCTGGCTCCATAGAGGTTTGCAAAATAACACAGATGACAAAGTTCTGAATTGAGGGACAAGTTTTGGCTTCCCTGATGGAAAACAGCTAAAACAGCATTCATGTCTTGCCACGTTTTCTACCCTTTGGTATCCTTTGCTTTTTCCTATGGGAAAATTCAGAACTCCTTAGCCTGAAATACAAAGACCTTGACAATCTAGCCCAAATCCTCTTTTTAGCTTTATGTCTCACCCCACCCTCCCTAAATTCTACAATCTCATAGGACTACCCACTTATTCCATGTATATAACATATAACATAGTCTATATTGTTCATAGATGTTTCTTGTATCCAAGAGGTTCTTCCTACTTTCTCAACCTGAAAAAACTTAGCTCAAAGGTCACCTCTTAAGAAAGGCTTTAAAACTGATCACTCCCTCCTCTGTGCCCCTATAACATTAATTTAATTACACTATTTTATTAGTAAATAAATTTGATTAGTTGTCTACTCCTTTCCTCTTTGCTCCTTAAGGCAAAGACAGTATCTCATTCTCTATATCTGTCCTGGGTCCAACAATGCCTGGCACAAAGTACCCACTCAACAAATATATGTTCACTGGTGCTGGCTATTAAGGATCAACAACTTGTGAACAGCCCCTTTTTCTGAGACAGAAGCAAAGCACCCAGCACCAGGCTTAGCCTGGCTGGGCTCTAAACCCAACCACATAGTTACCCTGGAGGATATGAAGATGATTTTACTCAGGGGACAGAATAAGATGGAGGTTGATGTTCCAACTGCTATGAACCTATGCCAGTTATGGAACCTGGGTTTTGGTCTTGATCCTGGGAATATACTTTCAACTCATCACTGGATCCACACTTCATCTTTGTGTGTCCAAATTTCTGTGTTAACAACATGCTGTCCCAAGGACTACCAAAAATGAGGTTTCTCCCTCTCTCAGTGCCATGGAAATTGCAAGACATCAGGAAGCTAACCAAAAAATGTACCCTTCATTCCCTGTTTAAGCACAGTCCTAGGTCCACCCATACCTGTGCTGCTTCAAGTCCTTGACTTGAAGGTGAGATTCTTCAGATGTCTAAACCATTCTAGTCATGGCTCACTTAGCAACGGGGGCTTTTCCTAGAGACACAGGTAAAGAAAGAGGAGTGGGGGTGGTGTGATGGATCTAAATCATTGCTGCGATTTTTTTGATGTTCCTGCCATCTACAAGTGGCATCGAAGTCCACACCCTTTGGATCTAGGTGGCCCTGTGACTACTCTGACCAGTAGGGTATGGCAGAAGCGTGACTTCTGAGGCTGGATTACAAAAGGCCACACGACTTCCCGCTTATTCACTAGAAGGTTGTTCTTGGAGCCATAAGCCACTATGTAAGAATTATGACTATTCTGAGGCCACCATGTTGCAGAGACCAAGTATAGGTGCTCCAATAGACAGTCCAGCCTTCTAGTCATCTCTGCCAGGTGCCATTTTGGACCCTCTAGACCAATCATTCCACCAACTGACCTCCATCAATGTCATTTGGAACAGAAAAATCACCTAGCTAAAGCTGGTCCAAATTTATGACCAATACAATCATGATATGTAATAAAATGATTGTTATTTTTTTAAATGACTATTATTTTAAGTCACTAAGTTTGGGGATAATTCGTCCATGCGGCCATAGATAACAGGAACAAAGGTAGAAAATAAAATGCTGTCATTCCTTTTATTTTTCTCAGGGAAGACTTTGAATTTCTGTAGCATTATTGAGGATGCTAATAAGCACAATTTTCTTTAATTTTTTAATAAAAACTTAAAAAGCAAACAAGATTTCCAAGGTTAAAAGAGACCATTTTATTGCCAGGGAATTTGCAAATGTATTTTTCTTTCCTCATTACTGACTTGCAGTCCATCTCTGGAAATGGATACACAGACTTGTGTGCTTACTTAAATATAACAGACAATAGTCACAGTGTCTGTTAGTCCCATCTGCCTCCCTGGAAAAGGAAAACTCATTACATGAGACTGTCGAGAAGTCTCAGAATCCACGAAGGGGATTTTTCTCAAATCTTCCGTAACATAAGCCCAACATCTAGTTCCTCCAAGATTTACAGGGTACCTAAAACCTCTATCTCTAGCAGCTGACTCCTTTCTACTTTGCATTTTTAGATAGGCTTATTCCTATAAGTAATCAAAGCTTAATTGCAAAGACAGAATGTAGCTTGAGCAGGAAGGAATTTTTGGCAGGACAGTAGATGACTTGTCAGATTGTTGGGAAGATGAAAGAAACAGCATCTAGATTGAACCTAACAGCACAGCCAAGTCACTGAGGGCGCCGTTCCTGCCGCCTCTATGGTCAAAACGCCCCTGGCTCATGGATCCCATCACCACCGCCACCACTGGGAAACCATGACAAGCAGGAAGTCCCTATGATCCAGTGACTGTCTCCACCCCAGACGCAAACCATCTTGGCCGCCATCTGCACCCACAGAACGAGGGCCCTGGACCTCACAGCTCTGAACACCCACAACCGACATCTCAGTGACTGTGGCCGTGAGCAACCTGAGCAGAAGGAGAAGATGCTGAATTTCCCGCAAGTACATATAAGTAGTTGAACCTAAATCACATCCAGAACCTTGTGGCAATCGAATCTGGGAAAGGTGGGTTTTGCACCCCCCCCTTTTTTTCAGCTTTCTAGACTTTGTAGTATAAAAAGCACGCTGGAAGGAAAGTGGGGTGGATTTGAGCACCCGTCTACAATATTATCACAATGTGTTATTTCTTCTCCTGAACTATAAGCAATTTGGATCTCCCTCTACATTCCATCCCCAGAAGCATCTGTTTGAGATAAGGAAGGGGGGTTAGTTAGTTTTCTTCTCTTAAATAGAGAAGAAAAAAAGAAAGAATCCTGAAGTCCTGCACGCCTCTTTTAAGTCCCCACCAGGACATGCAGTCCTCAAGGGTGGGATAGTATGATCTTAGTCTTACATATTCTCCATTTTCCCTGCCTGTCCCCAGGTCTGTGTTTCACTCACCCCCACCCTGCTTTGTGCCCTGGGAGGCTGGCCTCCGGAGATGGCTTCCCCTGAGTTCCTGTGCTCTCAGACTTCTGGCTGGGCTTAGCCAATGAGAGGGAGCAGCTAAAGATCAGATGGCAGGGAGAGAGCAGTTGGGTTCCTTATTCCCTCTATTTCTTCTGTACCAGGCTGAGGTTCAGCTCTGGCTATTTTCTCTACCTAATGCCGATACCCAAGTCGTAGCACCTGTCAGGTGGCCCCAATGCACCAGCCACAGTTCTCACTGGGGGCTGATAACTGCTCCTTCTCTGGCTTCCTACTGATGCTAGGCACACAGTATGTGTCCATCCGTTGCCTTTGCAAGGTGGTTGAGGGTGCCATTTGTTAGCTGGCAGGACACAGACTTGGGTGTGATGGTTAGAGTTTCCAGAGACCCTCAGGCCACTCGCTCGACCATCTCATTCCACTGATCTGGTCAGACTTTCTTCCTTTGGCTGAAGCTGGGTCTGCTTCCTCAGAAACAGTGCCCATGCTACATGAGGGAATGGGGTCTCATAGGACCATGACTGCCCTTGGCTGGATTTAACTGCTCAATTTCAGTTCCTCATCAGTAAAGAGAACAGCGACCACCTCTCAGGACTGGTGCAAGCACTGAATACAGTTACGTATGTAAAACAGCTGAGTAGACTGTAGGTGGTGGTTACAAATATGAGCTATGACACAAGCATTTCCGAGGCTTGGCACGCTTTGCTATTTATCTTGACTATTACATTCTCCCTTCTGCTAATTAAGTTCCTTATCAGTAGCAAATTGTTATCGTAACCAGAACTCCCATCCTGGTGGTCTAAATCTTCATTCCAGGGAGAGAGGGATCGGGGGAGAGGAGGGGCAAAGCAGAGGTGGCATTTAAAAAGTCATTTTCACTCTTAAATAGAGAACATACCCCAGGGGTCCTAAAGTTTCTCACTTATTAACTCAGGGTGGAGAATTGACAGAAAAAGCCATTACTGTGGTTTGTCTATGGACAGTCAACAGCAACACTGGCCTTGGGCTGAAACTGCCAGAGTAGAGTAATTGTGACAGAACGAAACAGAGGAAAGTGTGGCCAATCTGCCAATTACCACGGTGCTTTGCCTCCCAGTTGTTCCAGACCTCCTCCAGATCTCAGACAGCTTTTAGGATTTTAGCTAAAAGAGTGGCCGAGACAGCTGGGCAGCCTGGCAGAGGTTTAATGGGTTTGAATCCTGACTTTCCATTTTACCAGACAAAGAAGCTTTTAAAATATTGAGGGGGCTCTAATTACAAGCAATAATGAAAGGCCTCTTCAAGAAAGCAAGTTTCATATAATTATGAGAGATTAAAGTTTTTAAGGAATTTATAAGTTTAGAGAGATTGCTTTGGGTTGGAAAGATTAAAATTTGGTTACAAGAACCAGAAAAAATTCACCAAAATTTTCCAGGAGACTATTTGAAAAAATAAGGTCTACACGATGAACTATCCTAATATGATCCAATATCCCAAATCAATTGGGTCGTATTTAAGTCACAAAGCAAGTCATATCTGGGCTAAAAATTATGACATTCTATTATGATAAGAATCAGTGCCTAACCATTAATAGGTTTTGCGTTTTTTTTAAGATTTTATTTGTTTATTTGTCAGAGAGAGAGACAGAGCACAAGCAGGGGAAGCGGCAGGCTCCTTGCTGAGCAGGGAGCCCGATGTGGGACTCGATCCCAGGACCCTGGGATCATGACCTGAGCTGAAGGCAGATGCTTAATGACTGAGCCACCCAGGCGCCCACCATTAACAGTTTTAAGAGAACAATGAAAAAGGTCTTTGTCCCCTGATACAGCTATTGAGGATACACATACCTCTTCCCTGCAGGGAAAATGGTCAGAATCCTTAATAACTGGTCTAACCGAGGCACCAGCCAAATAGAACAGACCCCACCACTGTCTGCCTTATGGCTCACCCAGTAGGTCCCACCTGAACACCAACTCCACCTCACCCCACACACCAGCTCTTGCTCATCATCGGCAGCAAAACTGTTCGCCATTCAGAGCATTCCACATTTTCGGAAATGAAACTCAAATTCCTTAGGATTGTTTTATTCTTTGCTGTCTACCTTCTGCCTTCCCCTACCAAAGACAACTTGCAACTTCTTGACAACCCGCAAGAAGGCAGTCCCCCCCGAAGCTAGCAGAGCTCAGCTCCAAATAAGAGGTGTTGTCTCGAAGGAGGCAGCTGGCCTCAGGGAGTCATTGCTGATAGCCCATGGGATGTAGATGGTTGTCCCCATCTTTGAGAGGGTGATGGGGGCTGTGGGCAGCTGAGCAGGATCAAGTCTGCTGAGATGTCACTCACCAGCACAAGCCTGGTCACGCTGGCCTCCATCCTGATCCGCCCAAATAAAATTCAAAAACAAAGAGTTCCAGTTACCAAAGAGTCAGCCACCTCAACAGCAAGTCAATTTTTATTTTGTTTTTTTAAGTCTTTTTTTTTTAAGATTTTATTTTATTTATTTGACAGAGACAGCGAGAGAGGGAACACAAGCGGAGAGAGGGAGAAGCAGGCTTCCCACTGAGCAGGGAGCCCGATGCGGGGCTCGATCCCAGGACCCTGGGATCACGACCTGAGCCGAAGGCAGATGCTTAACGACTGAGCCACCCAGGCGCCCCATTCTTTTTTTTTTTTTAAGATTTTATTTTTTTAAAGTAATCTCTACACCCAGTGTGCGACTCAACCCTGAGATCAAGAATCGACACGCTCCACCAACTGAGCCAGCCAGGGGCCTCTGTTTTTTTAAGGCTTTATTTTTATGTTTTATTTTTTTTAGTAATCTCTACACCCAACGTGGGGCTCAGACTCATGACCCCAAGATCAAGAGTCCCATGCTCTTCTGACTGAGCCAGCCAGGCAAACCTAGTTTTTGTTTTTTGCTTTAAATTGAGTAGCTCTTCCTTCAAGCTTCTTGACTGGGCTTTCCTAGCCCTTTGCAGTTAGCTCTTTTTTTTTTTTTAAAGAAGTTTCAACTTTATTTTTATTGAAGTATAGTTGACATACAGTGTTATATTAGTTTCAAGTATACAACATAGTGATTTGACAATTCCATTCATTACACTATGCTCACCATGACGAGTGTAGTCACCATCTGTCATCACACAACATTATTACAATATTATTGACTATATTCCCCTTTGCAGTTTGCTTTATTTGCAGTAACCATACTAGACTGAAGTCATCTTCTTATTGTCTGTCTCCAGTGCTGTGTCTCTTTAAGGGCAGGGGCTTGTCTCATTCTCCTGTGTATACCCAACACCTAATCCAGTGCCAAGCATACCTGTCATGTCTCAAAAAAGGGTTTGCTGAGGGATGGCTGGGTGGCTCAGTTGGTTAAGCATCTGCCTTCAGCTCTGGTCATGATCTAGGGGTCCTGGGATTGAGCCCCACGTCAGACTCCCTGCTCCGAATCGGGCTCCTTGCTCAGTGGGGAGCCTTCCTATCCCTCTCCCTCTGCCCCTCCCCCTGCTTGTGCTCTCTCGCTCTCTCTGTCAAATAAATAAATAAAATCTTTAAAAAAAAAGGGGGGGGGTTGTTGAGCTGAACAGAATTGGTCTTAGTGTGAAGTGAAAAAAAGTGAAACAGCAATCTCTCTGGATCTACTTTGTGGTTGATGCAATATAAGAAAATGATTATTAATTCACTAGAATTCGGTTTAATGTTTTACAGTTATGTATTTCCAGTTTGAGAATTTTAGTAGTTGGTGAGAATGAATTTGACATCCATGGACTGAAGCTCTCAAAGCATACCATTAGTATTATACATAAGCATGAGTCAAGATTAAACTAGTATAGGGGCGCCTGGCTGGCTCAGTGGGAAGAGCTGTAACTCTTGATCTTGGGGTTGTGAGTTTGAACCCCACATTGGGTGTAGAGATTACTAAAAAATAAATAAATAAACTTAAAACAGACTAAACTAGTTTAGAGGAAATACCATTTAATTTGCTTAGCATGCTCTTTTTAGAAATTATCCATAAAATAATTTTCTTAAAAGCAGCAAAATAATCAGTTTAGTGAGTCTTTTAAATGATGCTGGATTCAAGTTTTCCATAAATGAAAGCTATGACTATTCTTAGTTTTAAACAAAGATGTGGGTTATAAGAAATAAGTAATATTCCCTTTATGTAAAAAAAATAACTTTTAGTGGTTTCACTTTTATTTTAAAAGGAATATGTATTCATTGATGAAACATGGAAAAAGTACAGAAAAGGTTTAAGAAAAAAAATCACAATCTACAGTCCATAAATAATCATTGTAAACAGTTTATTTCTTTTTAGTCTTATTTCCATGCATATGCGTATTTTTTATGTGGTTGGGATTGTATCGTTCATATGGTTTCATATCTGGCTCTTTTCTACTTAACATCACAGCTTAAACTTCATTTAAAAAAATAAAATGGTGACATTGCTATGCTCTCAGTCAGGAACTGCTCCCCCCTTCCTTTTTTTCCTGCTAGGGAGTGACAAGCCGAGCATTTTGTCCTTGTCCGCAGTGCACTACCCCGGATAGAGATTGGCTGGGTTAGAGATCTCCAGCTTTACACACAACTGGGCCTTATTTTTTATTAATCTGGTTTTCTTTCAAAACTCCTAACCAAATCTTAGACTTTATAAGAAGCAAGCGGTGAACCCAGAAGAAAGCAACAAATGTGATTAAGGGGACATCTGATGAAAGAAAGAACTAGGGGTGCTTTCCCTCGATATGGAGAATGATGACTATGGGACTGTCGGGGGAACCAGGGCATTATGTTTAGTTTGCCCTTCAGTATTATTCCGGTATCTTCTGTGACCCTTTGCTCCCCTTCACCCTTCTCCACCTGCTCTGTTTCCCAGGAGCCTGGCCAACGTTACTGCTCCCCCCAGCTCTCTCGCCCTCTGACTGCCAGTTGGATTTGGCCAATGGGGGGCCCTGATGGCAAATGAGAGGCATCTTCACTCCCTAGCTCCCTCCCCGTGGGGTCACTGCAGGCTGGCTGCATCCCCGCATGGAAAGCCACAGCTCCGGCCAAGCACACTTCTCCTTGTGACTCTCCCTCTCTCTGGCTTCTGGTAATCAGACACTCCCCTCATCCCTTCAAGCCTGTTGTCCATTGGTACTGGTTCTGGGGCATTGCAGTACCCCTGTGGTTTCCCTACACACTGCCCATCTTTTAAATAATCCTCTCAGGAAACTCTCCTCCAGTGACCCAGTTTTTTTTTTTTTTTTAAAGATTTTATTTATTTATTTGACAGAGAGAGAGATAGCGAGAGCAGGAACACAAGCAGGGGGAGCAGGAGAGGGAGAAGCAGGCTTCCCGCTGAGCAGGGAGCCCGATGTGTGACTCGATCCCAGGACCCTGGGATCATGACCTGAGCCGAAGGCAAACGCTTAACGACTGAGCCACCCAGGCGCCCTCCAGTGACCCAGTTTGAGGGGGCCTTCCATTTCCTGCCAAGACGGACTGATAGAAATATTTAAACCATATGTCCCTCTCCCAGGGCTAGGGTACTTCATTCGGTCTTCAGAATTAAACTGTACCTGTGTTTTCTTAGCAGGGTCATTTAGGGATAATAAATGTATAAATAACGGATCTCCAGGTCCAGCAAGCGGCTATTTATTCTGGCCGTGCAGGGTGCCGATGGTGATGATGCACACAGTAATAATAGTTCTTGTGCTTCATACTCCAGTCTGATACCTGCACCAGATACACTTCCCAGCTGGGCCCAGGCCCTCAGAACAAGTCAGCAAGGTGGCTTTTGTTCCCATTTCAGAGTTGAATAAATCAAGTATGTAGGGGCGCCTGGGTGGCTCAGTCAGTTAAGCGTCTGCCTTCGGCTCAGGTCATGATCCCGGGGGCCTGGGATCGAGCCCCACATTGGGCTCCCTGCTCAGTGGGGACTCTGCTTCTCCCTCTTCTTACCCCCTGCTCATGATCTCTCTTGCCTGCTCACTCTCTCTCTCTCACACAAATAAATAAAATCTTTTAAAAAATTTTGTAGAAGTCAGGTATGTAGAAATAGGTAACTTTTACCTACTATCACACAACTACTACAGCACGTCCATTCCCTCACCTCTTTCCAGTCTTGACTCAAATGACACTTTCTCGGCCTGGCCTGGGCTGGCGAGCTGCTTGTAACGGTTCTATCCCTTTCCCTGCTCTGTTTATCCTTAGCACTTCTCACCACCTCACCTGCAGTTTGTTTTTCCTCAACCATCTTATTTAATGTTTGTCTCATTCCACTCGAGTGTAAGCTCCGTGAGGGCAGGGATCCTTGTTTTCTTCGCTGCTTTCTCCCAGCGCTTAGAACAAGTCCCCACACACAGCAGGGGTTGAATGGATCTTTCTGAATGAGTAAACGATGAAGTTGGCCCCCAGAACCTGGGCTGCCGGACTTGGAGGCATTGTTTTCCTACGACACCCTCCCTAGCAAGCCACAGTCAAGGTAAACAGATAATCGCCTCAAAGACAAAAAACAATGGCCTTATTTTTTCACTAGACACAACCATTATACACTGACTGTGACTGCAACATAAGACAGCTAATGAAAGAAAACAAAACGATGTTCACATATTTGTTTTCAAAAGTGTGTTTACTATCAAGACGCCCAGACGGACGGTACGGCCACGTGGGCTTTGACAGAGTGAGGTGTCACTGAGAATGCCAAGGAGAAGAATATTGAGCAATGGATTTGGGTGCAGACGGCAGCCTCCCACCGTTGGCTGGGTGCAGGTGCGCACGGAGTGAATGGAGGCTTTCTTCAGGGCCAGGGAAGCTGGATGACATGGGCAAGCAAGCTGAGCAAGTGTGGCCAACTGCGGTCTCGAAGGGGCAGACGTTCTGGAATTGAATCCTGAATACTGCCTTGTTCTTCCTCTTCAGATCCTTTATGCTCCATTTCCCATGACTCTTGGAGCTGGAATCCATCTTGTCAATTCAGATGAGAGAATAAACATTAGAGGTCATATCACCCCCAAGCAGGGTTGGATGGGCCAAGGAATATCAAAAAATGGAAACACTTGCTTATCAGTCAAAAGAACATGTAGCAATGTAACCCCACTAGCTTCCACTGAGTTAATCAGCACTACCCTAAAGACTTAATGAAACCTCTAACATACCAAAAATAAAGATATTTTTTCAGATTCCAAGTCTCTTGAGATAGAATAGACCTCTGGGGAACCAGGCTAAGTGGCACTAGAAGTTTTTAAGTAGGGAGCCCTGCCCAGCAAGATGGCATGGCCCGCGTTGTTATGCACATTCTCCAAGCCTGACTCCTGCCAGGCTCCCAAGCGGCTCTTCAGCGCGATCAAAGTTCTACATTCGGGAGGCGCCACATGACAGACCTGACTGGCTGAAAGTTGGACTGACCTTGGGCACCTCTGTCTTCTTGTGGATCTATCTCATCAAACAACATAATGAAGATGTTTTAGAGTATAAAAGAAGAAATGGGTTGGAATAAACTATTGAAATACTAATATGGTATGCTCCATATAGTGATTACACTAGTTCCTTTGGATTCACCAATCTGTTGAGTTGTAAACGAGAGAGAAAAAGTTATACGTGAATGTATGTCAAATCAGCATTTGTGTTTTGCATCATTAAATGAAAAAATAAAAATACTTCTGTATTTTTCAGATTAAAAAAAAAGAAGAAATTTTTAAGTAATATCTGCTAATATGGCCTCATAACCTCCAGTCAGTGGTGTCCATCTTCTCAGCGGACCCCTGCTAGCATGACCTCATGGGCCTCTAGTCAACAGTGTCCACCTTTTCCGGAAACTCCAGCCCCCTGTTTTGCCCTTAAAAACCCTCACTTACAAGCCAGTGGGGAGTTCAGGACTTTTGAGCATCAGCTCTCCGTTCTCCTGGGTAGCACCATACCAATAAATTGCCTATCTTCCTTCACTGCAAAAGCTTGGTGTCATTTTCATTGGCTTGTTGCATATCAGGTAGACAAATTCTCATTTCATTCAATTATACTCTTACTTAGGAAGAAGGGAAGGAAATAATAGTTTGTGAATAGATTGATGGTAAGATATAAGTGTAGCATGGGGCGCCTGGATGTCTCCATCAGTTGGGCGACCAACTCTTGATTTCAGCTCAGGTCATGATCCCAGGGTCCTGGGATTGAATCCTGCATTGGGCTCCTTGCTCAGCAGGGAGCCTGCTTCTCCCTCTGCCTGCTGCTCCCCCTGCTTGTGCTTGCTCTCTCTCTCACAAACAAATAAATAAAATCTTAAAAAAAAATCACAGTCCTACTATACTGATAACTGGATTCTAATGGAATGGTCTACTGGCAGAGGAAGTTATTTTCTCCAGCACCAGGTACCTTATCCTTATAGGAAAGGGAAATTTTGAAAGAAGACCTCAGGAAATTCCCCCACATTGGTATCACCGGGTGACAATTTTTCCTTCTCATAGGAAGCAGGTAGAATTAAGAGACCAGACTATTGGTCCTGGTCCTTAAGAAAAGCATTATGTTTCCTGGATGCCCCTGCCCAGAGACAGGCTCTATATTGTTCAAAGTCTTCTTAGAGATTATTCCTACTTGCTGTTTTACAACTCTATTAGAAATATGTTGAAACTTGTCCTTCAGTGTCTCAAATGAGATAGAAAAATTATCAGTGCCTGTCACCAAGGGTCTATAATCTATTCCCTGCAAGAAAGTAATGAATTGGGCCAAACTACCTCCCCCTTGAGAGCTACAGCCCAGCAGGCCCATTAGGCTAATCTGCAATGCGTGAGTACACCAAGTTTTGTCTACTGCCAATAATCTAGACATCAGCTACTAGCCGCATGAGGCCATTCACATTTAAACTGGTTAAGCAAAAGAAAAAATTCAGTTTCTCAGTTACATTAGCCACTGGTGGCTACCATATTGGGTAATGCAAATACAGAAAATTTCCATAATCACAGAAAGTTCTTTGGAGTATACCACTTTAGAAGTTGGTGCCAGCTTGAGGCCCAGATCCACTCACACAAGTGAAAAGTCCCATTTTCAGGCTGCAAACAGTGGGGCTAAGATCTGAATATTGCTTAGCCTTGAATCTCAAGGGAAAAATAAGAGACTATAAAAATAAGAGTGAAATCCTCTCCGCTGGACTCTCAGTGTCCGTGAACTGTCATATTATCGTGACTTTTAAAAAAGGAAGTATGGTCTAGCTCAGAGAAGGAAATCGTGCCTACATTTTGCCAGATCTTAAGATCATGGTTCGGGTGCCTGGGTGGCTCAGTCGTTAAGCGTCTGCCTTCGGCTCAGGTCATGATCCCAGGGTCCTGGGATCGAGTCCCACATCAGGCTCCCTGCTCAGCGGGAAGCCTGCTTCTCCCTCTCCCACTCCCCCCTGCTTGTGTTCCCTCTCTCGCTGTGTCTCTTTCTGTCAAATGAATAAAATCTTTAAAAAAAAAAAAAAAAAAAAAAAAAAAAAAAAAGATCATGGTTCAAATCTCTCCCAAAATACCATTTTACTGTTAAGCAGTAAATCCTAAAGAATGTTCACTCAGTTCCTTGCTGAAGGGTCAAAGCTTATGTTCCAGTTAAGGACAAGGAGATTCTGGGGATTCTTAGCCACAAGAACAGAGCATGGTCCTAGAGGCCTGGGTAGATTACGTGATTCAGATTGCCACATAGTACCCTGTGACCCTCTCCTTATGTCTTGTAAACCCCCAAGCACACTCCCTTAGTCAAGCTTAAGCCTTTCTGTTCCACTCCTTGTCTTACCTCCTTTTAACTCCAACTTCTGGCTTGAGCCATTGGTCATTCTCAGCCATTTCCAGCTTTACCTATGGTAGTCTTGACCACAGGGCCACAGAATAAAGCATCTATGAACTAATCAGACCTTTTGCACTATAGAAAAACACAAGTAAACACAAAATCTCCTGCTAGCATCTTACCAGGTCTTATTAGGCTAAGGGTTTGTGTCCTTCCCAGTCTTAAGTTAAATTTTAAAAAAGCTCCCTTTTGTTCCTTTAACCCCAGGGGCAGCTGAGCTTTAGGAAAGAAGGCATGAAAAGACCTGTTGGGCAACATTCGTAACCTTGACTAACCTACAGGTTCACGGTGGGAGACTGCATCCTCTGTGCCAAATAAAATGAGAACGGTTTCTGAATAGAAGCATGGAAGAGTCTTAAATCATCCAAGCAAACAAGAATGATCCCATTTCCAAATAAAGGAAGTTACAAGCAAGGTGGTTGCCCCACGGTTTAGTTCAAGGACTAGTAAACTCCCCATATTGATGTTTGTGAAGCTCTTTACATTTTAGAAAAACAGCCCAGTGGTCCCTCAACCATCTTACTGTACAATTTATAGTTTTCCTCCTGGGCCTTGCCAATCCTTAGGATGATGTGTGCCCGCTCACAGAGTGCTGCCCCTCCTTCTGGAAAAAAGCACACTGTGGCACAGTGGTCCTCGGAACCTGCAAAGCTATGGAAGCTGCTCTCCAAATCCTACCAGAAGCCCAGCATATAAAAGAGGTAGCAGGGAAGCTGCTCTTGCTGAAGAGGGGAGCCCTAGCCTGTCCCCACCTCGTCTCTAAGGAAATGCAAGAGCTTGCAGGGCTCTGTTAAGGCTCTGCTGTCCAGATGGACTCAGTGGAAACCTTATACCAGCCATTTCAATGTCAAGGATGCTTGGATTAGGAAGATTATCATCTGTCACTTGCAAAGAAGTTTATAAAGGATATCAGAAACCATTATCTCAAGGACAAAGCAAGCTCACAGATCCCAAGATTAAAAAGAATCATTTATCCACGTGTTGATTGTTCTTCTGCCCCACTCATGCAGAAGAGTGAGTTGTATGCAGCTTTAATATGGGTCATTGCTGCTGTCTTTACTTTTATGGTATGACACGGTGGCTTCTGAATGTGTATGGACAAATGTCCGTAAGGCCACTAAATGACCACATGAAAGATTTAGAAAAAAAACTATCTTATTTTCAATTTACTAAACAATTTACAACTTATTACTTAAAGATGATCACCTTTGCATTTTATTTAAAAATGCATAGTATTTTTAAAAATGTATGGTATTTTAGTACTAGGCAAAGAAAAAGATGCTATTGGTGCCAAGGGCAGCTTCAGGACAATAGAAAAAAAGAAGAAAAATGATCATGAGATTTTTATGGTGTTCTCAAAGGTGACTTTCTTTCTTTTTTAAGATTTTATTTATTTATTTGAGAGAGAGAGACACAGCGAGAGAGGGAACACAAGCAGGGGGAGTGGGAGAGGGAGAAGCAGGCTTCCCGCGGAGCAGGGAGCCCGATGCGGGGCTCGATCCCAGGGCCCTGAGATCATGACCTGAGCTGAAGGCAGACGCTTAACGACTGAGCCACCCAGGCGCCCCTCAAAGGTGAATTTCATGCCCTAAAAAGATTGTTCAAGGTCTTTTCGGTTTTTATTTATATTTTAAATTGTAATTTTGAAAGATTTGTTCTTAAGATTTCAACTTATAGGGGTGCCTGGGTGGCTCAGCCGATTTCGGCTTAGGCCATGATCTCAAGGTTGTGAGATCAAGCCCCACATAGGGCTCTGTGCTGGATGCGGAGCCTGCTTAAGATTCTCTCTCTCTCTCTCCTTCTGCCCACCCCCTAAAAAAAAAAGAAGAAAGAAAGAAAAAGAAAAAAAGATGTCAACTTATAATCTTACTATTGCATTTACAAATCTAGAAGAGTTCAATGATCACTTTTAATAGAGTTTTACAACTTAATTAAATCTTTTAAGCATTTAAAATTGCATTTGTAATATTAATATATCTAATTTTTGTGCTTTAATTGTCTGGTTACCAAACAAACATTATTAGACACTTACATAATTCTTAAATTTACTAAATTAAATTGCTAAAAATGGTTAAAATTGAATTAATTATCCAATTACTGCTTATAATCCAAGAAGAATTATCTTATTTCTCTGAGGTCTAAATCAACTAACCCAATTAACTTTTTCTAAATTGGAATCACAATTTGCCAGATACCTTAATATGCCAAAATCTTAACTACTCCAAGTACTCAAAATACCAAATATACATAGATTATTCTAAATTTAACATAAAAGTATAAATAATTTGGAGTTTACTTACTTCATCATTTCTATATTTAATTATAAGTCTTTCCAATGAGGAAATAACTATGTCAGCCCTAGCTCACCAAAGTTTCCTTTTGCACCGAGAAAGCTTCTGTCCAGGTCACAGGACTTGATTATTTTATTTAATCCTAATGGGTCACATGGAGCCTGAGCCCTATTAATAGTGGTCATAACAGGGTTCCATAGCTTTCAAAAAGACTGAGTGTCATATCATTACCTAATTCTTCCCTCTGTTATTAGAAATCCGTAACTCAACTAAAATTATAACTCTTGCGTTTCTTTGGCTCTCCTAAGATATAAATGTGATTTTATTTAATTCGGCTTGTCTGGAGAGGTGGTCTGATTGCTCACAAATAAAATCATGCTAATAACAAAAAGCAAAGCAAAGTTTTAAAGGGCCAAAAAAAAAAAAAAAAAAAGAAAGAAACATAAAGCCATATTAGTGAAACTGTAGAATTAAACACAATTTTATGGAGATGCCCTGAGCCCAGATAATTTTAGGGACACAACACAGTCACAGATAAAAGAAATACTAAAACACTGGTTAAATGGGAACAACTTCAGACTACTTAAACTAGGGTGTATCATCTAGTGGAATTGAATCATGGAAGTAAAGGGGAAGGAAAAAAAGCAATGTTTATTTCCAGATGCACCATCAATTACCAGAAACTCAGTTTTGTCAACACTGCTAAATATTTAGCCACATAAATTTATAGCCCTGTTACCTGAGCCTGATTAAATCCAAACAGGAAAGTCCTCTGGGTTGTTATTTAAAAATCCAGGACTATTTAGAGTATAAAACCTTTCTGTTTTTGCCACAGACTGATTTCATTAGAAAATGTACATTTTACATATTTAATGTGTCCATTCATTGTATTCATCTACTTATTACTGATGTATATTAGTTACTACTCTTACCCAAAATAATCAATGGTTTACTATATATAAGTTTAATTTGCAGGCATGTCACAAAATAGTCCAATGTAGGCTGGGGAGGGGTTAGGTTCTCCTTCACACTGTTATTCAAGGACCCTAATTTCTTACATCCAGAGTCCAGAGTGCCCCTCCTGAATCCTGTGTCTGACCAGCAGATAGGGGCAGGAAGAGAACATGGAGGCCTCTAAGAAAGGCTTCATGCGCTATACCCAGAAGTGGTCTTCCTGCCGCGTGCTTCCTATTGGCCAGAACTCAGCCACATGGCCTCACCTCGAAAGAGCATCTACTGGACTCAGCAGGAAAGTAGAAACAACATGGTGAACAACTGGCCAGTCTCTGCTACATTATATCATAGCTTAATACTTAATGTCTCATTCAGTAATAACTAAATAGATAAAATTATGATCAAAGTACAAATTAATGTGGCTGAAACAAAGCTGGTATCATTTTATCATGCATGATGACACACCACAGCAAGAAAAGTAATGATGTTCATATTCCTGTATCACTTAATTTCTGATGCACCACATTTCCCACAACTTTTTACAAGTTGATATGATCTACCAGTGGAATAGAAGCTGGTCAAAATGAACTGTTTTTGTTGTTGTTTTTTAAGATGGTTATGGTCAATTTCCATAGAAAATATTACCAGATCACAGTGACCGTTTGATAAGAGCTCGTCTTCATATAATGCTCCACTTTATAAAATATGAGTTTACTAAGAAGGGAGATAATTTACTCTGACTCCTGTTTTTAGGAATAAAACACTTGCAGCCGGGTGAAGCATGAGGGCGGGAGATACCAAAGACATGGAGTCTACTGCACCAGTCCAGGCAGCTGACATTGAAGACCTCACTCAGCATGGGATGGGGCCAGTGAGACCAAGTTTTGAGTCCCTGATGTACCATTTGTTAGCTCTGAAACCTTGAACATATTAGTTAACCTCTATAAACTTCAATTTCCTTACTTGTAAAATGGACATAGAGTTTTCAAAAAGATGTGAGAATTACATATCTTTTCCCTCACTAGAATTTAGGGTCAGTGAAACCCCTTTCTTACTCATTGTCATATTTCTGGCACATGTTAAGTTACAGGACTAGATAGTTTTAATGATAGTTTAATGATCATTTAATAGTATCATTATCCATATCAGTACATCCAGCAGGCAGTTAAAAATTAAAGCTTATAATTCAAGAGCAGTATACCATTCACACGCAGGCAGAAAGGGCCCCTGCCATGGGCCTGGGTTGCAGAGCAATGCCATTCATAAGATGGTTCAGGGACCAGTCAATCCACAAACTGTTACTGGGCCACACTGGAGAAGTACAGAAATTGAGAGTAAGCATTTAAAAACTGTATACCATTTTGACATTGGCATATCATCTCATTAAACAAAATATAAACCAGTTAGGGTATGTTTGAAATTGAGTGATAGGTCACATGCGGTGTAGATTGCATACTATCATGGGTGTTGGGACCTCTTTTCAACATGTTATTTTAAGGTTAGTCATCATAACCCCACAGTAAGTAAATATAAATAAATGAAAGCATTTCTTTATTTTTATGACATTATTATCATTTTCATTTTTAATCAAACCAGCTGTTTTTTTTAAAAGTTGTGTGTGTGTAGTTTAACCCAATAGCTAAAGTAAGGAAGTAAATTTCGTATCATTTACTTTTTAACCCTAATTTACCGATTAGGAAACAACTTCTTTTTCAAGAAAAGACACATTTCAAAATATGGTGGTAGTAGAAAAGCAAATGATAACAATGGAAGTGATTCTGAAGACATGAACAAAAAAGTTCATAATAGTTTACTCAGAAGTACAATCCCTCATAGACTGAGTTCAATTAGTAGCCATAATTGACGGTGAAGTGCTAAAACTACAGCATCTTATCTGTAGAAATGTATCAACTAATGAAGCAATGAAACCACCAACACTTAAGTAGCTTAAAAAAAAATATTTAAGTGCCTTTTGCCTACCAAATATAAGAAATAAGTAAAAAAAAAAAAATCAAAAGAATTCTTTGAGAGTAATGAATTAAAAACTTGACGGAAGCAGATTTTAACTATTTCTCATAGAAGCAGCTTTGCAGGCTTCTCAGAAAATAATATTTGAGGTTACGAAGCCCAAGCATCAATACAGCTGCTGAGACGCGATTGCAAGGCCGTATCAAAGATGGTGATGTAGAAACGTTGCTCGATACTGTGGTAAAGGATGTGGCTCCAGTGCCCTTGTCCAGCGAAATCATAGTTCGACATATTTGGGAGCTGACTAATGAGATGGAAGGCTAACTCGTAGGGAAAAAAATGAAACTAGCAAAGTATTTCGCCTTGAAACTAGAGGAATACACAAATACTCTTCACGTGACCCTCCACTGAGTATAGGTATGATTTAAACATGACTGTGATGGGAAGAAACAGTTCTTTTATTTTCTCAGCTTCATGGCCAATAAACACAACTGTGAGCTGTATAAAACTATGAAGGATTACGCTGTCCATAAATGTGTCTGGAGCTAGGATTTTGTGTAGGATTATATTCTGATGGCACAGCTGCAATGCCTGGAAACATTCTGGGTTCATTACCCAGTTTCAGGAACTTGTGCCAGAATGTAAATCAACATACCCCTTCCTTCGTCAAGAAAGTTTCGCTACAAAAGTCAGCTGAACCAAATGGGAAATTCATAGATCTGAAATCCCTTTCTTCCATAGAAAGATCATTTAAATTTCATTATGATGTCAGAGGCTAAGTTGTTGGAAGTGGCTACTGGTAAAGGATTGAAGACAAATTTTGCTCCATTTTGTATAAAAATTCTAAATAAACAACCCAGGCTTGCTCAAATTACTCTGAAATATCTTCTTCCATTCTGTCAAAATACCCCAGTAAGACTGGTTTCCTTACTATGAGTGTTATTTTTTTTTTTTTAAAGATTTTATTCATTTATTTGACAGAGACAGACACAGCAAGAGAGGGAACACAAGCAGGGGGAGTGGGAGAGGGAGAAGCAGGCTTCCTGCTGAGCGGGGAGCCCGACGCGGGGCTCTATCCCAGGACCCCGGGATCATGACCTGAGCCGAAGGCAGACGCTTAACGACTGAGCCACCCAGGCGCCCCTGTGAGTGTTATTAAAACGAAGCATTTGGAAAGCATTTGGAAAGCTTAGTTGTACGTTGCTACCTACAAGTAGCGTGTTATCATCAGTTCAACCAGGCTTGGAGAGTGAGTAAACAAGCTCATTTGTCACATAAAAACCCTTAAATACTGATGTGAATGGTGCTGTTCAAATGATGCAGCCAGGCATCTAATATATGGAATCTTATTTCACTCATAAATTTTTGCTTAGTTATGACGTTGTACCAACCAAAAGTTAACGAAGGTAGTAGGGACTGACTGGGTTAAATTGTCTGTACATACACTCTCAAGAACAATATGTTCAATTTTTATAATTTTTCCCCTTTTTTGTTCTGCTTATTTGTATTAAAATTGTGTAACAATCTAGTAATAAATGAATCTATGTAAAAACTGGACTTGTATTTTGTATGTCTTTGTTTTTAATTTTTTGGACTTGTATTTTGTATGTCTTTGTTTTTAATTTTTTTACTGTATTAAAAGAAGTATTCATCTGTAACAGATTGAAAATGGAAAAAAAGGGAGTAAGATCCTTTACAATAGAGTATGCTGTTTTATTTTTTTTTTTTAAGATTTTATTTATTTGCGAGAGAGAGAATGAGAGACAGAGAGCATGAGAGGGAGGAGGGTCAGAGGGAGAAGCAGACTCCCTGCTGAGCAGGGAGCCCGATGTGGGACTCGATCCCGGGACTCCAGGATCATGACCTGAGCCGAAGGCAGTCGCTTAACCAACTGAGCCCCCCGGGCGCCCTAGAGTATGCTGTTTTAGAAGGCCAATATGGTACCAGGGAATCCATGGCACCACAAGAGTATGCTTACTCAAAACCTACCATCCTAGGCCTCAAAGAATTCCAGACCCAAAGGCCCTGAGGCTATGTCCAGGACCCATGCAAGCTTCTTCTCTGGGAGAATACTGTTGGAGGAGACCAGTGCTTTCAGTGTGCAGACCCCTAGACCCCGAGTGCTTATGAGGGCACAGGCAGAGCTGGGATATACAAGCTGTGTGTGCTGAAGGCCCCTTACGGTGTGAAGTGGAAAAGAAGGAGACAGGCTAGGGGCTTAGAGCCAGCTCATCCAGTGGCATCATGTTCCAGCAGGAACTCCACAGACTTCAAATTTGACCCAGATTAAGAAGATATATTTGTTGCACAGTGAAGGAAACCATCAACCAAACAAAAAGGCAACCTACTGAATAAGAGAAGATATTTGCAAATGACATATCTGATAAGGGGTTAATATTCAAAATACATAGAGAACTTATACAACTCAACACCAAAAAAACAAATAATTTGATTTAAAAATAGGTAGAGAAGCTGAATAGACATATTTCCCAAGAAGACATACAGATGGCCAACAAACACATGCTCAACATCACGAATCATCAGGGAAATACAAATCAAAACCACAATAAAAATATCACATTACACCTGTCAGAATGGCTAGAATTAAAAAGATAAGAAATAACAAGTGTTTGGTGAGGATGTGGAGAAAAAAGAACCCTCATGCACTGTTGATAGGAATGTAAATTGGTACAGCCACTGTGGAAAACAGTTCCTCAGAAAATTAAAAATGGAAATACCATAAGATCCAATAATTCAACTACTGGATATTTACCCCAGGAAAATGAAAACCTTAATTTGAAAAGATATATGCACCCACCCTTATGTTTATTGCAGCATTATTTACAATTGCCAAGATATAGAAGCAGCCCAAGGGTCCATCAGTAGATGAATGGGATTCTATCTACAATGGAATATTACTCAGCCATAAAAATAGTGAGATCTTTCCATTAGTGACAACATGGATGGATCTAGAAGGTATCATGCTAAGGGAAATAAGTGAGTCAGAGAAAGACAAGTACCATATGATTTCACTTATATATGGAATCTAAAAAACAAAACAAATGAATAAACAAAAAAGCAGAATCAGACCTATAAATACAGAGAACAAATTGGCGGTTGCCAGAGGGAAGGGGCATGAGCAAAATGGGTGAAGGGAAGTGGGAGACACAGGACAGGCTTCCAGTTATGGAGTGAATGTGTCACGGGAGTAAAGGTATAGCGTGGGGAATATAGTCAGTGGCATTGTGACGGTGTTGTGTGGTGACAGACGGGAGCTGCGGTTGGAGCGAGCTCAGCATAGCATAGACAATTGCAGAATCACTATGTTGTACACCCAAAACTAATGTAACATCATGTGTCAACTATACTCAGATTTTTTTAAAAAGGTCTGTCAAGGCAAAATGATCTAATGTATTAACAGTTGCTAGCTTCATTTATGACTTTAGAAGTTTTAGACATTTGGAATGTGGGCCCCCATTTTGTTCTTTTGTCCGGGCCCCACAAACATTGAGGGAGGACCTATCCAGGATATACATCAAAACTGGAGCCCTACATTTGGCAGTCAGCGTAGAGGGGATATTTGAAGCTGAGGGAGAGGCAGTGAAGTGTGAACAGGTGAAGTCCTACATTCAGGCTGCCAGCTCTGAAACACTTACAAACAACCTCCTAGCTGTAGACCTTTGGACTATCTTTCTGTACCTCAGCTTTCTCATCTGTAAAATAGGATGTTCATAGCACCTACTTCATGGGATGGTTTTGAGGATGAAATGAGTTCACCCATGTAAAGCACTTAGAAGAGGCTTGGCCTAGAGTAAGCTCTCAACACCAAGGGAGCAGCTAAATTACATGGGGAAAGAATACCAAGCAAGAACAGCAGACTCTCAGGGGCACCCTGGAAACAAAGTCCAGAAATATAGAAAGGGAGGAGTGTCCAGCACCCACCACAGGGCCTAGCAGGTGGTAAGTAAGTGCTCAGTAAATGTGGATGGATTTGAAAAATATCCTGGGCAGGAGACAGAAGGAGCCCTTCACACACTGAATGCAGCAGAAGGGTCAGATGGGGGAGGGAGGGTACTGATGAAAGCTGATTGAATTCACAGGCAGGAAATACCTTGAAAAGGATGTTTCATCCCACAGGAAGTGAGATTGCAATAGATGAAGGAACAAGTGGGTAGCTATTTCTCTTTTTAGTTTAGTTTAGGAACTCTAGTGGAAACTTCTCTCTTTAGAAATTAGTGTAGACAATGAAAGAGATAAAATAGTAGCTTGAGGGGCATGCAGGTTTGAAAGAAAGTTCTTTTGTGTGGCTAGAGAAAGAGCAGTGGGGAGGAAGGGATGATTAATGGAGCAAGAATCTAGAAGAAGGATGAGAGGAGAAGAAATCAAGAGAAAAAGACATAGGGGTCAGTCTGACAAAAGAACATTTTGCCTGAGGCGAAGGACGTGGGGAAAGCGATAAGAATATAGAACATTTCGAAGGATGATAAACTGAAGTTCTTGAAGTTTGTGCAAGGGAACTTTAATTTCCGGACGAGCAAATACGCACAGCCCAGTGGTGGGAAGTTCAGTACCTTCTGTGTTGTGGCCCATGCGGTAAGGTGACTCACACATTTTAGCCCCCAGCTGACTTACTTTCCAATACTACACATGGTCCCCAGGCCAGATTTAGCCTGTGACGGACTGAGAACCAGGAATGGTTTTCACGGTGTTTGTTTGTTTGATTGTGGTAAATTATACCAAACATAACTTTTACCATTTTAAAGTATACCATTCAGTGGCATTAAGTACATTCACCAAGTGCCACTGTGTGCTTATTTATCATGGAAGTTACCTCATCTTCAAGGTGGCACAGGTGGGCAGGTAGAAAAGGAGGGGGATGCTCTCGACCCAGAGGTAATAATTCAGAATTCTAATCTCAGTTAATTCCATGTGTATGCTGAGTAAGTCACTTCATTGAGAGCTGCTCCCATTTCTTCCAGCCAACATTACGCTCTTGAAAAAACAAAGTGCTCGAATTAGAATGCTTGCTTTATGCTATTCGTGCGTGCTCTCTATTTTCCCACACAGCCGTGCGGGTGAGTAATCGTGACATCACCACACACACACACACACACACTCCTTATATGAACTCTGCTACAGGAATGCACATGATGTTCAGACCCCTGCTTTTTTTTCCTATATGATTAATCTCTCTATTATTAGAGATTTTCTTCCTGACTTGAATATACTGGTCCTATCGAGAGAATAACATTTCTTAACATTTCTCTCCCATGGTCCCCTCTCCCATAAAAAGGAAATGTTTCCAGTCTTGCTCCATGTGAGAGAAGTTGGGAGAGGGAAATGACAGAGAAATGAAGAAACTAATTTAAAATAGAATAGAGGGGAAAACAGCACACGCACTTCCTAACAGCTGACAAGATGACTCTCGAAGTCAGAACAGATGAAACAAGACCCAGAAAGTCGATAACTAGTCCTACGGGAGAGGTTGGTAGGGAAAATAAGAGGTCTGTCAGAGAAAAGCACGTTCTTGCAGAGGTGAGAAGGGGGTTTACTCTCGAAGTCCATACCCAGGAGACCGTGTCACTTGGGCCCTTGTGTTTTGTAGGCAAAGAACAGCCTGTGCAATCGCTTCTGCCCCAGCCAGCTCGTGACAGGCAACGCCAGACATCTGAGAGATAATTAGCTGCTTGCCCTTCATTTTCAGCCTACAACTAGACAATTGTGGGTGCAATTATTTGTGTGTAACGATAGATAAAGAACTATGCACCTTGTGAAAGGGAGATAGATAGAAGTGGGGCCCCCTTTTAATAAGTCAGTGTTTAAAATCCAAGCACGCATGTAATTTGATTAGTGGAAGGACACCCCTTGCTTCTTTGAAATTACATTTTTATACTTTAACAAGTGCTTTCCCTGGCCCATCTGTGGGCCTCACCACAGCACCATTAGCATGGTACAATCATAATTAAACCCTTCGTAAGAAAGGCCCCGTCACAGCCAGACCAACCGTGGAGCCCACCAGACCACAGAGTACCCGATGGCCAACACACAAACGGCACAAATAAAATGCCCAAAGGTCGAAGGATGAAAGTTATTGCATCTTGCTGGAAATGTAAAGACATCCACCAAAGGGCGTCCAGTGCGGAGCCGGACACGTGGAAGGTAGGCGGCGAGTGTTTCCTGAGCCGAGGCTCCCTTCGGGCCCGCACAGCCCTGAGAGCACGCCCTTACTTTAGCCCTTTGTGCTCTGTGTTGGTCCCTCTCCCTCAGGGTCTTGTGAGCTACGTGGGGACAGGCCCGTGCTATTTTCATCTTTTAGTTTCCTCAGCTTATTTCTGTCCCTGGCAGCAGAAAGCAAATTCACACTAGCTTCGATCCAACAAAAGGGAACAAAATGAGTGGCCAATGGAGGCAGGGCTCTTGGCAGGGCTCTGTTTTTTGCTTCCAGCCTCTTCCAGTAAACTGGCCTCCTCCACTCTGCTGCAGGTGGCCGTCCTCCACGTACAAGCTACTGGGTCTTCAGTCAGCCCGCAGAGGCTTCAATCCGGGCCTACCACTTACCTAGAAAGCTTCCTTAACTGCTGTCAGGAGTTTCTATCTCTGTAAATGGGGAAAATAGTAGCAATACCTACTGTATTGGGTTATTGTAAAGAGGAAGTGAGTAATAGATGTAAGGAAGTCACATAGAATGTGCTCAATACATGTAACCTGTGTTAGTGTTTCTTGTTGTCTTTAATGGAGGAGGCAGGGAGACAGATATGACCACAGACAATTCTAGGCTTATTAAACACCCTACCTTAGTGACCCCAAAAGAAAGAGGGAACAGTTCCATCTCCGCATCTGTAGAATCAATCTGGGGGAGGGACTCTGATTAACCAAGCCTTCTTGACGGTTTACTGGATTGCAGGCACCATCGTAGGTCATTCCGTGCATTACCTCCATTAATTTTCACCATGATATAGGTGCCATTTTTATCCTCATTTTACAGATGAGCGAACCGAGTCTTCCAGACATTTAATAGAGAGCGTGCAGAGATGGGCCACCTTTTTCTGTAAAGAACTGGATAGTAAATATTTCAGGCTCAGCAGGCCATCTGGTCTCCATCACAGCTACTCGACTGTGTTGGAGCGTGAAAGAAGCAGCACACAATATGTAAACAAAAGAGCATGGTTGTATTCAAATAAAACTTTTCATCAAAATTCGAATTTTATAATATTCATGTGTCAGGAAATACTATTCTTTGGATTCTTTTTCCCAATCATTTAAAAATATAAAAACCATTCTGAGCCCATGGGCCATACAAAAATAGGCAGCAGGCTGGATTTGGTCCTTGGGCTGTTGTTTGCTGACAGTTGGGTCATTTGCTCAAAGCCACACAGCTAAAAATGGTGGACCCCAGCCTTAGGTCCGGGCAGCAGGACTCTGGAGTCCACACACTTAACCACATCAGCCACTCATTGTGTAAAAATGTATTATTATTGAAGAATTGAGTCAATGAGACTGGAAGGAAATACTTAAGACTTTGAAGTAAGCAAAGGATACTACTGGACAGGCTCTCAGTGGAATGCCAGAACCTTCAAGGATATGGCTTGGCCATTTTATACTCTCTCTTGGAGCAAGCTGATAGCATTGTGAATAATTCTTGACTATAGATGTGCAGATAAATTCTATCTGGTGGAGGAACAACCCTCTTCCCACTGTGGAAAAGTCAGTGTTGTATCCACTTGTAAGTTCTTTTCAGTATCTCTCATCTCTTAATATGTCTATTCTTTGGATTCTCCTTTGAGCTGGTTGTTAACATCTGCCTGGTTCCTTCAGTAAATCATGAGTTAAAATGAAATCGTTAACCCATATTTATTTGCTAATCTGAATGAGGGTGAAGATTTTACCTTGTTTGAAAATTATCCGTTAGCAGTTTTGGAGGCCTTCCGGGAGGTGCCCAATACACTCACCTGACAGCCGGGTAAACTCCACCAACAGAAATGGCGCATCTCTGTGCAGCGTAAATCCAAGCACATCTTTTCTTGAGTTCTAGAGGTAAATTAAAGCGGCAGTAGAACTCTGCATGCTTCCTGGTTTTCTAATTTTAATTTGATCGCTACTCATTTTGTGTTTTGATTTGTTTACAGCCAATAGGTTTTTCCCCAGTGGTGACAGCATGACTGGGAATTTAGTTTATGTAGTGATTTTGTAAAGGGATTATTGGATTATAGAGATCTATTCTCTGTTAGGTAGCTTGTTAGTCTTCTTTATGTTTGTCTATTTGACTACTTTCTGCTAAGTCAGAGACAGAAAGGGAGAGATTTGAAGATGCTAGGCTGCTGGTTGTGAAGATAAGGCAAGGGGCACAAGCCACAGAATGCAGGTGGCCTCTAGAAACTGGAGAAGGCAACGAAATACATCCTCTCCTAGAGCTTCCAGAAGGAATGAGGCCTCTGGATTTTGCTCATAAGATCCTTTTCAGACTTCTCAACTTCAGAACCATAAGATCATAAATTTATGTTATTTTAAGCCACAAAATTTGTGATAATTTGTTACAGCAACAATAGGACACTGATACAGATTCTTTAAGAATATATCCTTCTTTCTCAGGATATAATTGGGGAAACCTATTATGAGGCCTGCAAAGCCATTTTTGAGAATGATGCTCATTTAATCAGATAATGCAAGCATTTTTAAGGAAAAGGAAAGACAATAAGGAAAAATTTAAGACTTTGAAATAAGAAAAGACATCACTGGATATTCTTTCAACAAAACGTTGGAGCCACCGGAAACTCTCTGGCTCTATAGGGATGTGCACTTTGTTTTGACTAAGCTATTTTACAACTCTGTAAGTTCTAGAAAATTGAGAGTAATACAAATAATTTTTGTCCAGAGACGTGCAAAGAAATTCTATCCAGTGATGGAACGACAAAAGCCAGGTCTGCGTCTATTTGCAAAGTCATTTCGATATTCCTGATCTAGAAATAAGTCTGCTTGTTGGATTCTTCTTTGAATCACTTGTAACATCCACCTGATTCCTTCAGTAAATGATGAGTTAAATAGAATCTTTAATATATATTCATTCCATATCTGAAAGTCATAATTTTATTTTTTTTAAGATTTTATTTATTTATTTATTTGAGAGAGAAAGTAAGAGAATGAGCAGGGGGAGGGGTAGAGGGAGAAGCAGACTCACCGCTGAGCAGGGAGCCCGACATGGGACTCAATCCCAGGACCCTGGGATCATGACCTGAGTCAAAGGCAGACGCCTAATAGACTGAGCCAACCAGGCGCCCCATAATTTTATCTCTTTTGAAAATTATCCTTTTCTAAGATTCTGCTATTATTAATATTCTTATATATGTTCCTTTAGGGAAACTCAGTGTTTTGTGCAGTCCATTTTATGGCCAGATAGCTCTAATTATTAAAAACATACTTCATCTATTAACTCAAAATTAGCATCCCTTTAATTTCACTTATTTGTTCCATTTTTGCCCTAAGAGTTAAATAAGATAATCTTAAAGATCTATCTTTTTATTTATTTATTTATTTTTTAAGATTTTATTTATGTATGTGAGAAAGAGAGAGCATGAGCAGGGGGCAGAGGCAGAGGGAGAAGCAGGCTCCCCGCTGAGCAGGAAGCCCGACAAGGGACTGGGTCCCAGGACCCCAGGATCATGACCTGAGCCGCAGGCAGATGCTTAACTGACTGAGCCCCCCAGGTGCCCAGATATGCCTTTTTAGAATATTTAAAGATATGTGTCCATCTGGGCTCTGAGGCCCATTTCTCTGCCCCAGACTTTCTCACTCCCCTGTCCTTTCTTTCCTGACCAAGTCACTTAATTCATTTACTTCTTTCTGGTTGCCATCCGTCTTGTCATTCAAAAAGTAAATTTTTTAAAAAGATTTTATTTATTTATTTGAGAGAGAGAGCAGAGCGAGAGTGAGAGAGCACAAGCAGGGCCAGGGGCAGAGGGAGAAGCAGATTCCCCACCGAGCAGGGAGCCTGACGCGTGGCTGGATCCCAGGACTCTGGGATCATGACCTGGGTGAAAGGCAGACGCTTAACTGCTGAGCCACCCAGGTGCCCCCCAAAATTAATTTTTTTGGCAAAAAGACTGGAGAATTAGGAAAAGGCTTTCCATACCACCCTCTTCCAACAACATATGTATATGCACACACTTATTCACACACTCTTAAAAGAGTTCTAGCCAGGGACACCTGGGTGGCTCAGATGATTAAGCATCTGCTTTCAGCCCAGGCCATGATCCCAGGGTCCTGGGATCAAGCCCCACATTAGTCTCTTTGCTCAGTGTGGAGCCTGCTTCTCCCTCTGCCCTTCCCCCTGCTCGTGCTCTCTCTCAATCTCTCTCTCTCTCTGACAAATAAATAAAATCTTAAGAAAAAAAAAAAGTTCTAGCCACTACAGGGACAATGACAAAACAGCAAAATTCAGGACATATTAGAAATACAAGTCATGGGGCGCCTGGATGGCTCAGTCAGTTAAGCATCTAACTCTTGATTTCAGCTCAGGTCACCATCTCAGGGTCATGAGATTTAGCCCCGTGACAGTCTCCGAGCTCAGTGTGGAGTGGCCCATTGCACACCCTCCTAGTTTTCCTAGTTCTTGTCCTGCCAATCAGTTAATCCCCACCCAGTGTTTCTGGATTCGACGCAAGGCTAACCACAGAGATTGTCGCCCAAGGGAGTCTACTGTGGCCCAATCGTCACACTGACCTTGGTCTATTGAAATGCTTTGTTTTCGGGTGCCTGGGTGGCTCAGTTGGTTAAACATCTGCCTTCAGCTCAGCTCATGATCCTGGAGCCCTAAGAGAGTCCCGCATGGGGCTCCCTGCTCAATGGGGAGTCTGCTTCTCCCTCTGCCCTTCACCCTGCTTGTTCTCTCTCTCGCTCTGTTTCAAATAAACAAAGTCTTTAAAAAAAAAAAAAGGAAAGAAAGAAAAGAAAAAGAAATGCTTTGTTTTACCAGGATCTGCCTCCAAATATGGAGCACCCCAGGAGAAGAAGTTATTTCTTAATTCTTAGCCCCTACCCTCAAATGCATTCTGTGAGTTTCAAGCTATGCCAAATAGTCACCTCCTTGGGCTTACCTAGAATTTTCTGGTTTTTCTCTGGTCTGCGGCAGTGGTTTTCAAAGTGTGGTCCTCGGACCAGCAGCATTGACATCACCTGGAAGCTTCTTTGAAATCGAAATTCTCAGGCCCACCCCCAACCTACTGCATCAGAAACTCTGGGGGTGAAGCCCAGCAACCTGTGTTTTAACAATCCCTCCAGGTAATTCTAATGCAAGTTCAAGTATGAGAACCACCCGCCGACGGCATCTTTACTCAGGAGGCAGAGGTCTGATTCTGCTCCATGGTCCACTCCAGTGCTGGTGTCCCGGGACTCTGGCCACTTGTCAGAAGCCACACTATGAAGCCTGTTGATCCCTCCTCTGCTTCTCCAGGCCGGCTTTTCCACTTTTTTCTGTTGATAAGCCTTGTCCTGACTGGACCGCCCACCAGGTTCCTCTTTCTGGCGTGAGGATGATCTCAACTTTGGCACAGAGAGCAGAACTGCTGCACACACACCCAAGCAGAAGGAAGTCATTCCTGACCCAGTGCTCCAGCTCTGCACGTCCCGGAAGACATCCTCTCCCAACTGTGGCCCTTGTGACATTGTCATATATATAATAAGAAATATATATTTGGTCTTCCTCTCTAGTTCCTGGCACAGAACTCCCAAAACCCTTGTAACTTCCTAAGTCCTAAGAGGAGAAAGGAACAGCTTTTGTTATAATATTTAGTTTTTGTCCCCAGTTCCTGAAATAGCTCTGGAGTGTGAAATGTGAAAGGAGCATCTTTTGTGATTCCTAACAAGGCCCTTCCAACCACAAATGAGTTTATGTTAATGAGGCGACTTTTGAAAAGGATGGGGGCTGGTTGCCAGAGGAACCGGCTATGTGATTAGAGGGTTGGAACTTTTAGTCCTACCTTCACACCGCTGCCTCCAAGGAAGGGAGAAGGGGAGAAGCGATTATGGCCCATGATTTAATCAATCATGCATACCTAATGAAACCTCCAAAAAGTCCTAACTGAAGGGGTTGGGACAGGTGGGGAAACGCATCCACATGCTGGGACGACGGCATTCTTGGAGAGGGCTTGGGAGCTCCATGCATACCTCGCCCTATGAATCTCTTCTGTCTGGCTGTTCCTAAGTGGTATCCTTTATAATAAACTGGTATATGTAAATGTTTCCCTGAGTTCTGTGAGCCATTCTAGCAAATTATCAAACTTCAGGAGAGCCACTAGGAACCTCTGATTTGTAGCCAAGTCGGACAGAGTTGTGGGTAACCTGGGGACCCACTACTTGGGATTGGCATCTGAAGGGAGGGCAGTCTTGGGACGCCTGCGTGGTTCAGTCTTTTAAGCATCTGCCTTCAGCTCAGGTCATGATCCCAGGGTCCTGGGATCGAGCCCCACATCAGGCTCCTTGCTCATCAGGGAGCCTGCTGCTCCCCCTGCTTGTGCACACTCACTCTCTTTCTCTCTCTCTCTCTTTCTGGCAAATACATAAATGAGATATTTTTTAAAAATGAAGGGAGGGCAGTCTTGTGGGACTGAGCTCTTAATCTGTGGGGTCTGACACTATCTCTGGGCAGATAGTGGCTGAATTGAATTGAATTATAGGATACCCAGTTGGTGTTGGCAGAGAATTGGAGAATAGATGGGTGTGAAAAACCCACAATTTGCTGTCTTAAATACTGTGAGGAGAGAGAGAAATGGAGTTTCATTCTTCCTTTCCCCTCTCAACCCTACAAAATAGGAGCAGTCCTCCAGAACTCTTTTTAGACTCCCTGACAAAATAGCAATACTTTCTTATTATTTTCTGTGTTTTCTATGTTTTCTGGTTTCCATACAATGTGCAAAGATTTTGTTTGTATCGGGGGCAGGGGCAGTGATTTTATTTAAAAAGGCTAAACAAAAAATGTTGAGACAACGATCCCAGTTTTGAAAGAAAGAAAGATGTGTGTGTGTGTGTGTGTGTGTGTAAGACACCGGTGGTGGTCATTGCTGGCAATAGGATTATAGGTAATTTTAGTGGTTCACTTGCCTTCTCATTATTTTCCAACTTCTTACAAAAATGATTGAAGCTAGATACATCATGCATAACATCCTCATATTCCTTATTATTTCACGTTACCTAAACGATCCATCAAATTGTAAGGAAATCATGAGTTTCTCATTGTGTTTAAGTCAAACTGACTTGCCTGGGGTCCAGCAGCACATCAAATAATCTTTAAAACACTTATCAGATCCTCAAAAATGAAGGCCTATAAAGCCACGGATCTGGACCCAAATGCCGGCCCCGCAGCTGTATTCCCAGGACACTGAACAGCGCCCGGCCCTCGGATGACACTGAGTAAGTGAACAGAGCACTCAGCAGCCTCTGTTTCCCAGAAGCTGTCCTCAGTTACACTGGGCATGGATTTTGCTCTTTTTGGTCCAATTCAGTTGCTTCTAAAGAAGGAAACCTCCCTCTCTGTTTACCATGCAGGATTTAACACAGACGAATGCCTCATCCTTGAAAAAAGTGGTGGGAACCGTATATCCTTTATGGTCAGGTAAACCTGGCACCAAATCTCAGCCTCCTGCGTACAACCGCAGTGTGCTCATTGGGGAAATTCTGCATACATCTATGTACAAAGGCACCAGGGACGGAGGAGCTTACCACCCAGCTGGGTACCTCTCAGGGGTTCTGTTTTCTCCTCTGTCAAATGGAACTGATAATTACTAGGCAGCGTTGCTCAGAGCCTTAAATCAGTGCACAGAAAATGCCTGGATGGTTGGCAAACAGCTATTTTTATTCATATTGCTGTTGAATTTAAAGACAAATGACTACCCTATAATGTTTTCTGAAATTGAATTGAAATCAACAAACACTGTCTGAGTGCCTATTTTATTCCAGGCTCTGCACTAGGTAGGGACCTTCAGGATTAGAAAGGGAGGTACAAATCTGTTACTGTGCTCTTAGAAATCATCACCTATAGCTTTACAAAAGTAATCGTGTTTTCCTTGGCAATATCAGCCTGGGGATAAAGAGTCGAAGGTACAGGGTCGCCTGGGTGGCTCAGTCGTTAAGCGTCTGCCTTCTGCTCAGGTCATGATCTCAGGGTCCTGGGATCGAGTCCCACATCAGGCTCCCTGCTCAACGGGGGAGCCTGCTTCTCCCTCTGCCTCTGCCCCTCCCCTGCTTGTACTCGTGCACACGCGTGTGCTCTCTCCCCCCTCTCAAATAAATAAATACATAATCTCTTTTAAAAAAAAGAAAACATTTTTCTGATACTCGTTACAGTGGTAAGGAAGGCTTTATTCAAGACCATTGCAATAGAGGTACTGTAATAATTGAAAGATTCAGCTCAACTCCAAATACAGCAGAGATATCTGGGGACTTACAGCCAATGAGCCGAGTGAGGGGTCAGTGGATGGAAAATTGCTAAGAAGAGCCGTCAAGGGTGGGATTTAGCAGGATTCTTGCTCCAACAGGGCTGGATGGCTGGGTAGGCCAAAGATAGGACTGGGGCCAAGGTTGAGGATTCATCAAAAAGTCTCAGGAAAGGGGTGCCTGGCGGCTCAGTCAGTTAAGCATCTGTCTCTTGGTCTCAGCTCAGGTCTTAATCTCAGGGTTGTGAGTTCAAGTCCAGTGCTGGGCTCCAATCTGGGCTCCATGCTGGGCCTGGAGCCTACTTTAAAAAAAAAAAAAAAGGCTCAGCGAAGCCTCACTAATTTTTGGTCAAGGAGAGACTCTTTATCATAATGTTGCCTGCTTTAAAATGTGGCTCTTGAAACTGAACAATGTAGAGCAGACAGTACCTGACCAAGGCAGGGCCTGGAAGGATTGTGTCTTTTCTTTTTTTTTTTTTAAAGATTTTATTTATTTATTTGACAGAGAGAGACACAGCGAGAGAGGGAACACAAGCGAGGGGAGTGGGAGAGGGAGAAGCAGGCTTCCTGCTGAGCAGGGAGCCCGATGTGGGGCTTGATCCCAGGACCCTGGGACCATGACCTGAGCCGAAGGCAGACGCTAAATGACTGAGCCACCCAGGCGCCCCAGGATTGTGTCTTTTCTTGAGTGGATGTTCTCTCCTATTCACGGTTGACATTAAATTGCTGTGTAGCCATAGCCATTCTGTGCCTGACTTAGAATTAAGATCTCAGGCAAGGAAAGCGTCAGGTGCTTACTCACAAGAACTCTTCTCTTTCCAATCTATCCATCATCTTACTACCCAAATTATCTTCCTCAAATATATACCTGAGCAACCTCCAATTGTCCACTGAGTAAATCTAACCACCTCAGCATGGCAGATAAGCCATCACAATGAGATCGATTAGTTCGAGTGAATTCCCCCAAATCTGATATCTCAGGTCTAATCCAAACCATCTGCCCTGAAGCAGAGTACTGGGGAGGTATATGAGGATTCTCCAGAGAAACAGGACCAGTACTATATAGAGAGAGATCTATAGAGGAGATTTTTTTTTAATTAATTTTTTTATTATGTTAATCACCATACATTACATCATTAGTTTTTGATGTAGTGTTCCATGATTCATTGTTTGCGTATAACACCCAGTGCTCCATTCAATACGTGCCCTCTTTAATACCCATCACCAGGCTAACCCATCCCCCACCCCCCTCCCCTCTAGAACCCTCAGTTTGTTTCTCAGAGTCCATAGTTTCTCATGGTTCGTCTCCCCCTCCACTTTCCCTCCCTATAGAGGAGATTTATTATAAGAACTCATTCATGAGGCGATGGAGGCCAGTAGTCCCATCATCTGCCGACTGCAAGCTGGAGAACCAGGAAAGCTGGTGGTATAATTCAGTCTAAATCCAAAGCCCTGTGAATTGGAGCATTAATGGTGTAAGTTCCTATCTGAGTCCAAAAGCCAAGAACCAGGAACACCCATGTCCAAGGGCAGAAGATGGATGGACATCTCAGTTCAACCAGAAAAAGCTAATTCATACTTTCTCCACCTTTTTTTGTTCTATTTGGGGCCCTCCATGGATTGGATGATGCCCACATTGGGAAGAGTCATCTGCTTTACTAAGTTCACCTCTTCAAATGCTAGCCTCTTCTGAAAACACCCTCACAGATACCCCCAGAAACAGTGTTTTACCAGCTATCTGGACATCCCTTCAGCCCCACCAAATTGACACATAAAATTAACTACCACAGGAGGGGTGGGCCCTGAGGTGGCTTAAGGGGGTAGGGATGGGCTTCTATCCAAGACCCCAGAGAAATCTGGGCACAGATGCCACAAGCCACGTCATGGAGGGTTGCTAAGACCAAAACCAGCCAAGTGAGTCCTGAGGTGATCACGTGTGCTGGGCAAAGGGAAGTTAAACACTAACTCCCCGTGAAGGACGTTTCAGGGAGGGCAATGAGTATATCCATCAAGGCTGGTGGGGGGTAGGTGAGGGGTTCTGGAGATGGAGTTGAGCTCCTACAGTGGCTCCCCCTCATTATGGAAGCGTGAGTCTGTGTGCACAGGACAGGTTTCATCACAGGTGCTGTCATCGTTTTGACAGAATGAGACATTTTGAGTCTTTGAGACCATAAAGCTGGAGATTAGACTTAGAACAGGGCAAACAAGGTCTTATCTCATGTGTCACGTCTGTCGGGTCATTGGCTATGGGAGTCCTGGGTTGAGAAAGATTCTGAAGATGCATTTGTTTTTAATAGGATAAAGAATAAGAAACAAGGAACAGAAAAATAGAAAATAAATGAGGAACATACATGCAAATATAAAGCCCAGTGTTAGCTTAGCACGTGGGGATTGGCTGACTGGATATACGGTAGTCTCCCCTTATCCGTGGGGGAAACATTCCAAGACCCCCAGTGGATGCCTGAGACTGTGGATAGTACCAAACCTGTTTTTTTCCTTTACATCCACATGTCTGATAAAGTTTAATTTATACATTAGGCACAGTGAGAGAATAACAACAATAAGTAATAATAAAATAGAACAATTACAATCATATACTATAATAAAGGTTATGTGAATGTGGTCTCTCTTTCTCAAAATATGTGATTGCACTGTACTCACTCTTCTTGTGCTGATGTGAGGTGATAAGATGCCCACATGATGACAGGAGGTGGGGTGAATGACAAAAGCACTCTGACAGAGTTAGGCTACTATTAACCTCTGACCTCACATCAGAGTAGGGTCTACTACTTCCGTAACTGAAACTGTGAAAAGTGAAACCAAGGATGGTGGGGTCGTGGGGGGGGTGGAGGGGGACTTCTGTACTGTGTTTCTGGTCAAGCAGAGCATTCACAGGGGCACAAAGTTATCTAAGTCTCAGTCTGCTGATGCGACACCTGGGCAGGAGCGGCTCCATCTTGGGCCTAGTGATTCGTTTGCACAGACTGGACAGCAGTGCTGGCCTTCCCTCTTCCACTCTGCGGGGCTCGGCAGCCCGCTGAGCCCGGCCTCATAAGCATGTGTCGTTGTGGGAAAGAATGCCACACCATCCAATGCAGCTACTGTGAGCCACCCGGAGCCTACAGTGGGTGCGGCCTCTGACGGAGGCCAAGGAGAGCTGTGCTTCTGGAAGTTTCGTGAATATCCTGTGCGGGGCCCGCGAGTTTGCTGCCGCAGCCCCGGGTGCCTCGGCACCCAGCTTGAGAACCATGGCCTAGGTAGCCATTTCATGCCCTTTTATACTAACAGCTCTGTTTTCTCTTTAAAAAATGATTTGCCTGTTTTCTTATTTGAACTTAGTGGCCAGTCACTCGACTGGTAGGGTACACTCGGTGAAAAGAGCCAAAAAACGGTAATATTTTGGCTGTTAGAAGAAAATGATGAGAAAAGGATAAAAATAACTCAGGAAGTCTTAGAAAATGAGACAAGGAACCACGATCTTACTAAATCATCCAACCCATGTCAAAGTGGGTCCTAAAAGACATTTTTTTTCCCTTTTGAATCATGGCCAATGTCTGTTGTTTGGTTTTGACTGACAGCTGGGATAGACTGGAACAGCAGGAGAATTGGTGAGACCACACTCCCAGAGCAAAACGCGGGGGGCGGGGGGGGGGGTAGCTGGTTTGTTTTGTTTTGTTTTGTTTTGTCTTTAAAAACCAAGGAAGAGAGAGAAGAACAATGAGAAGAAAGGAAGAAGAAATTGTCACTCCCCTCACATACATAGCTTTTTTTTTTTATTATTACACATTTGGCAAATACAGTCCCTTGCCTCGAAGCAGTGATGTTTGCATCAAAACTGCTTTAATGCAGGTTGTTAAAGAAACAATGGACGGTCAGAGCCCTGGCAAAAAACGATGAAAGAATCTTTGGGCTTTTGGGAGTGCATTCCCTCGGCCTCATTCTGCTCCAACCTCGGCGAGGTGGCCTCGTCCAGGCCTGCTCAATTCTTCCTTTTGTTCCGCTTTAAGCATCTTTATAACCCGGTCCTCTGGGTCCTTTAGACCAGAAGAAGGTGAAAGCAGAGCCTCACAGCAGGACGGGATTGCTCAGATTGTGCTGAGCTATTAATTCCTGTGCCCTTTGGAAGTAGGGACTGTTGTTTTTAAACCAGGAGGAACCTAACTATCCAAGTGAATGGGGCCCTCCTGGGTGGTTCCTTAAAACTCCATGAGTCATACAACCAAAAATTGAAAAAACAGATCCTGAGATCCAGGAGTAAGGGAGCGCTTTTTCAGAAACAGGGGTACATTTTTGCTTTTGTTTCCAGATTCCTGAATGTAGGTTTCATGCTGTAGAAATCTGAGCTGGTGGCAAAAGGAGCAAAACTGAATGTGTTGAGCCCCTTGGTTCACAATCAGCATTTTCTTGTCGAACAAGGAGCAGGGGTAAGATTTTGTTCTCATCCCCAAGGCAGCTGTGCTGACACCAATGTCAGCGATCAACTTGACGTTGATAATTTCCCAGGCGAAGTTAAACACTGCGGGCTTGCACGTGCGCACCGGCAGGAAAGGAAGCGCTCCCGAGGACAGCCAGTGAGAAGAGCCAGCCCCTCAGCCTATAGCGGGGAGAAAGTGTCTCTTTTTGTAAACTACAACAGAAAAAGGCAAGGCATCGTATTTTAAATGACTAATTAGCTATTTCATGCTGCAGCCCAAGCACTTATCTGTTGACAGAATGTATCACTGTAATGGTTTGGTTTAATGATGTTTGGAAAGTTAAAAGTCTACGATGTGAAACATTCAACTCATTTGCACCATCGTTAAGAAATGAATGAGAGCCGTGGCATTTCAGAGTTGAATGTGGTGCTCTTGCACCCAAAAAGGAACATCCTTTGAACATTTCCCCCAGAGCCCAGGCAGGCCCTAGATTTGGGGCACCAGGAATGACTAGATCAGGGGGATTACTAACGGTATGGAAATCAAAACCTCTGCCCCAAACTGTCTCCTTGTACTTTAGGAACTGTCGATTTCCAAAGCTAACCCAGGGAATAAACATTTTAAAAACGGCAGGGAAGAGGAATGGCTTGCCCGTAACGCCATCATTAAACAAGCCCACCAGCAACGAGGCACTTGAAGAAAGTGGGGAGGTGGACCTGAGGCTTTGAATGGAGTCTAGTCTAGACTTAAATAAGAAAGTTAATTTTGGGGGGCTCAGTCTGTTAAGCATCTGCCTTCAGCTCAGGTCATGATCCCAGGGTGGGGTCAAGCCCCACATCAGGCTCCCTGCTCAGCGGGAAGCCTGATTCTCCCCCTGCCTCTCCACCCCGCTTATGTTCTCTCTCTTTCTCCCTCATAAATAAATTAAATTTTTAAAAAAGGAAGTTAATTTAGGAACAGGGAAAATGGAAAAATAGAGGTTCCATGGCTTTGAATTCCACCAAAGAAAAGCAACAAAAAAAGAATGTGTGGTACAATCATTATCTAAACCATACAGAATTCTGACAGTTCATGGAGGAAGCCAGGAATCACAGGTGTTTCCATAGGGCCAAATGGACAGTGACACCGAGTGGTTCCCAGATCCAGTTTGGGGGAGAAAGGAATGAGTGGAGGTCTCAGAGTTGGGAGCACAGGTGCAGATTGTGTTAACAACAGCAGTAATAGCAACACACACGTTCTTTCCTCCCATGTGACCTTTGAACTTGCTCTTCCTTCTACCCCAAACATGCCCATCTTCACAGGGCTGGCTACTTCTAGTCAGTCACCCTCCATGAGCTTTCCCCAGCCACTGGTCACTCTCCACCATATCACTCTGCTTTAATGCATTCATGGCTTTTTCCACCACCCAAATTTATCTTATTATTTGAGTATTTGTTAATGGTTTCTCTGCAGTGGTGGTAAATGTGTAACAACTGACGGTGCGGGAAAGGAAATGAAAGTAAATACATATAACACAACTTCTAAATGATAATAAAATATGCAATACTTTTTACTGTAAACTCCATATAGTCGATCAATCCTCACAGAATGCCTTTGAGCAGTTTTGCCAAACTCCTGTATCTGTAGGCAAACTATGGTTGCACTTGAACCATGATGTGACCAAAAGAGTTGCATCCCAATCTGTTCTTTTCCCAATAAAAGTATTGTCATTCAATCTGATCTATCATCTGCTGTTAAGTGATTTCTCACCCTCACACCAATGAGATTTGCTAAATTGGCACCCCTTTTAGCTTCAGCACTAATGGTTGCCACAGCACTAGCCATCATTTCAGATTTTGTGTGGTTGCAAGGATTGGAACAAAATTGTTTATTAATAGCTTGCAAAATTCCTAAAAATGTAACGATCCACTGTGGGGGGGGCGGGGAGGGGGGAGGCGACCAGCACGAGCCCTGTACCTCTCCAGCTTGGATGGTACTAAGTTCTATGACAGAATGAAGGATACCTGGCAAATATCAAATACACACAGATCCTTTCTTAACATAAAACATACTAATATCTTCGTTTGGATTCTCTTAAATCTTTCATATGAGATTCTAAGTCTTCCTGGGATGGAAAGACTGGCGAGGGTGCGATCATCCCAACTACGGTTGCCCAGCTACTAAGAATGGTAATTACCACCTTCATTATTAGAGGATTCTAATGATCAGAGATTTTGGTCAGATGTGCGACTTGGAGCTGCAGACATCCCAACCAATTCTTCTCACTGTCAGACTGTCTTTTTATAGATATTGTGTCATGGATTTCAGAATGTTGAAAAGCTTCTTGTCTCCTGACTCACACTGTTTAATTCTGCCTCCTCATAAAGTCTGCAATTTCCACTCAGGCTGGTCATGTGATTGGATGTGGTGTTTCTTTTGTTCTTAGGACATGTAAACTATTAGTTTGCTAGAGCTGCCATGACAAAGTACCACAAACTGCGTCACTGAAACAACAGAAACTTACCATCTCACAGGTCTGGAGGCTAGAAGTCTAAAACCAAGATGTTGTCAGGGTTGGTTCCTTCCAAGGGAGAATCTGTCCTATGCCTCTCTCTTAGCTGCTGCTGATGGTTTGGTTTGCTGGCAATCCTTGACATCCCTTGGCTTGTGGACCATCATCCTGATCTCTGCCTTTAATGTGCACGTTGTATTCTCCCCGAGTATTTGTTTATGTCCAAATTTCTCCTTTTAAGAAGGACATCAGGCATATTGAAGTAAGAGCCCTCCCTACTCCATCCAGTATGACCTCATCTTAACTAATTACATCTGCAATGACTCTGTTTCCAAGTTCAAATTCTGAGGTACTGGGGGTTAAGACTTCAACATATGAATTGGAGGAAGGACACAGTCCGATCGAGTAGTGGGTTTGTGTGTGTGTGTGTGTGTGTGTGTGTGTGTGGTGGTGATGGTGATGGTATCTCACTCTACAGACCTCTGAACTAGATGGGATCCTAACGCAAGTAAATGTATTTTCTGTGTAATAATTAAACATTTTTAAACTTTATGGGATCTTGCATTCTTTCACAGCTTTAGGACCTTACAACTCTTAGAGATATGTAAAGATATTTCACACAGCTTTGTCTGTCGTGTGGCCAAGAACTCAAGAGGTCATTCTTCTGACAACCTGGTTTGAGTCAACAGTGCACAATGCTGAATAACATGCTATAAATGTACATTATATCTTTGAAAAGCCACTCGGAAACCTTTATTCTGTTCCTCCCATAATTCCTCTGGAAATTCAACAAAAACAGTTCAGTGGTTATTTGCTATTAGTCAATTCTAAGATGAGCATTTTTCCTCAAATTAAAAAAAAAATTGAGTATAGTTGACACACAATGTTATATTAGTTTCAGGTGTACAACTTAGTTATTTGACAAGTTTTCTACATCATGCTATGCTCACCACAAGTGTAGTCACCATCTGTCCCATTACATCGTTATTATAATATCACTGACTGTATTCTTTATGCTGTGCCTTTTATTCCCATGACTTATTCATTCCATAACTGGAAGCCCGTATCTCCCCGTCCCCTTCACCCATTTTGCCCATCCCCCTTTCTCCCTCCCCCTCCTCTCTCTTTCCTCACATTTTAACATCTCTGAAATCACAATCTGTTTATGATCTTTGGCATGTTGTAGTTTAATTAGCATCATATCTTTTTTTCTTTCTGGTGGGATATAAAATAATGATATGATCTTAATGGTGTCTTAGTTTCAGTGAAGTACAATGTTAAGTATCTACTATGTGCAAACACTGCTAAGTATCTGGAATATATAGAATAGTAATAGCAAAAAGAAGAAGCTGCCTTCACAGTCTCTTAGGAGAGATAAGTAAACAATAAACTTCAGTGTAGTGATTTGGGGCATAGTTTTTCCTGTAGACTCCTGCTATTCACTTACCCACTGCCCTTTTCATTCATATTGCATTGTAGTTATTGGTTCTCTTGCTTGTCTTCTCTAGCAACTTGAAGGCAAGTGCCCTATCTTAATCGACCTTATATTCTCAATGCCTAGGACTGCACATAGCACATAATCAATGCTACATGATTCAATAAATGGATTAAGGTCCTCAGAGCCTACGCTGTGTTGGAAAGTCTCACTAAAGAAAACTTAAATTTTAGTCTCAATTGCCTACCCCACAGGACTTTCAAGCAGGACTGCCCAGAAGGCATATCATTAAGTGGCTTTCTGCTGTAGTGGTTCTTGGTAAAAGCTGGAAAATCATGGCAAAATGTAAGGGTTGTTCCGTGGTCTCTTCTGTGGTCTGTGATGGTTGTTCACAGCCAACCATCAACTGGCCTGCAATATCATTCAGAAATGTGGGGGTGTGAAGGGATGTGTGAAACAAGAGCTTCCCTCTATTTTAGGGAGTTCAGACAAAATTAAGTCTAGGTGAGCTTTAACTGGTATTTTGATTGGTAAATAGGTGCATGGACCAAGATTAAGATTTATTTATTTATTTAAAAAGATTTTATTTATTTATTTGAGAGAAAGAGAATGAGAGAGAGAGTGGTGGTGGGGGGGAGGGGTAGAGGGAGAGGGAGAAGCAGGCTCCCTCCTGGGATGTGATGCGGGGCTCATCCCAGGACTCTGGGATCATAACCTGAGCCAAAGGCAGACGCTTAACTGACTGAGCCACCTAGGCGCCCCAAGATTAAGATTTAATAATGCAAGGGTAGTGTAAGTTATCCTCGTCAGTTTCCTATCACTGCATAACAAATTATCCTAAGTTTAGCAGCTTAAAACAACACACTTTTATTATCCCAAGGTTCTGTGGGTCAAGAGTCTGAGCATGGCTTAGCTGGGTTCTCTGCTTAGGGTCTCACAAGGCTACAAACAAGGTGTTGGCCAGGCTGTGTTTCCATCCGGAGGTTCAACTGGAGAAGGATCTGCTTCTCAGCTCCCTTAGATTTGTTGGCAGAATTCATCTCCTTGTGGTTGTACGACTGAGGTCCCTGTTTTCTCGCTACAGCCAGGGGTTGCTCTCAGCTCTAAAGGACACCTGCAGTGCCTTGCTGTGTGGCCTTCTCCATAGGCTCTCACAACATGGCTCTGTATTTCAAAGCCAGCAGCAGACAGAGAATCTCTGACCTAAGGGAGAGCCCAGTCTCTTCTAAGGACTTTTATCTGATGAAATCAGGTCCATCCAGGATAATCTCCCTTTCAATTAATTCAAAATCAACTGACTTGGGACCTTAATTACATCTGCAATCTCCATTCCCCTTTGTCATATTCTGTTGGCTAGAAGCAGGTCACAAGTCCCACTCAAACTAAAGGAGAGAGGATTATATAAGGTGTGAACGTTAGGGAGTGGGGATCCAGGGACCCATCTTAGAATTCCGCCTATCTCAGCCTACATAGCTTCTCACTGTAATCTCAGGGCAGAACCAGGGGACAATAATAACTATGAAGTTAATTTCATGGAATTCCAGGGTCGGAAAGGACCATTCCTTGCCTCTAAGTGAATAATCCTTAACCAGACCTGAAAAATAATGTTTATACTTTCACAGATCTCCAGGGAAAGGGATTCTATTTGTAACCAGTCCTTGTGGATAATAAAGTTAGCACTTACTAACCTAAACACCTAAACAAATAACTTTATTTTAACACCATCGCACGGGTACTAGGATTACCAAAAGTGTGGACTGCGCAGGTACACGGAGCCATCTTGAGATCAGAAAAGCCAGTCTTTGTAAAGTAAATGTAGCACAATTTCCCTGAGCTCCCTCCAAATATGGAAAATGTCAATTCAGGAGCTCATATGTGCAGGCATTGCTGGTATCCTTCTTCAGTGATCGGCGGGACTTGTTTTGTTTTGTTTTGTTTAGTTTTGGTATCAAGCAGAAAATGTAAAAGAGGAGACAGTTACCACACACCAAACCCTTGCCACTCCACATGTGGTCTGTGGATCGGCAGCACTGACATCGCTTGAGAGCTTGTTAAAAATGCAGACTCTTGGGCTACACTTCAGACCTGTTGAATCAGAATCCTCATTTTAACAAGATCTCCAGGTATTCACATGCATGTTAAAGTCTATGAGGTCTGTATTAAACTTTCCAGAGCGTTGTCCTCAGCCCTTAGCCAAACAGCTCGGGATATCCAGTGTCTCTCAACTGGTCTCTACTTTGCAGGAATTACTGTCATTTTATTATTTGTTGTTGTTGTGAGTCTATCATTTATTTACTTATTTCTCAGCTTTATTGAGATCTAATTTACATTTAACACTGTATAAGTTTAGGGTTCACAATGTAATGATTTGATATAAGTATGCATTGCAAAATTATTACCACAGTAAAGTTAGTTTACACACCTCGCATCTCACATGCTTACCTTTTTTTGTGTGATGAGAACTTTGAAAATCTACTCTCTTAGCAACTTTCAAATATACAATAGAGTATTGTTAACTATAGGTACTGTGCCATATATGACTTCCCCAGAATTCATTCATCTTACAATTGGAAGCTTGTACCCTTTGACCACCTTTACCCATTTTCCCCTTCTCCCACACCAAGCATTTTAAACATAATCCAAAATCATTGCTCTGACTACTATTTCACTTTGCTGACAGAGATATGGAAGCTGATCTATTAACAGTTTCTCTGTAAGATGAGAGACTACATTATTAGGATTTTGCTAACTTATTTTTTAAAGGTTGCACTTATGACCTGCTTGTTAGAAAACAGTTCAGTTAGGAACTTATATGGACATACTTGGTTGCATTCTAAAACCAATTTGGGGGGCACCTGGGTGGCTCAATCTGTTAAGCGACTGCCTTTGGCTCAGGTCATGATCCTGGGGTCCTGGGTTAGAGCCCTGCGTTGGGCTCCCTGCTCAGCAGGGAGTCTGCTTCTCCCTCTCCCTCTGTGTGCTCACTCACTTTCTCTCTCTGTCTCTCTTTCTCTCTCAAATAAATAAATAAATATTTACCCCCCCAAAAAATTTGGTGGTGTGGCAATGACCAAAATATCAATATCCTTAATTTATATTATATGTAGAACATGCATATATATATCTGACTCTTTGCTTCATCAAAGGCTATATGAGACTCCAGCAAACTTCCAGGGAAACTTGTCATCTTCACATGTAGATCCTTTCTAGGGTCTACTACAGTATTTTATAGCAGAAGCTGAATTAGTAAGGGCACGAGCCTGGAAGACAGGGCTGTGGCTACATGTGTGTGCAAGAAGGAAGCAGGTGGGAAAAGAGAACAGGAAAAGGGGGTTTTGTTTGTTTCTCCGTAAGCCAGGTGTCATGGGTCCTTGTGAGCAGTCTCTTCGCCAGCTTTGGAAACGGCTCAGGTTACATTACAACTGCACCAACCACAGGCTCCTCACAAATCTCCGGAGGACAATGTCAGTCCTACTAGAGATTTTGTGGAAGACCAAGGCTTACGTTGCATCTTAAACTGCAAACAATCAAATACAATTCCGCATTAGACCTTTCTGTTATCTCCCAGCTCTGGGCTGCCCTACAAAGTCTCTCCCAGTGTATTTTCCTCCCATACCCCTAGCTTTTCCATCTCCTCCACCCCTTAATATTCATCCTTTCCTACAAGAACAACGTGGCCCTGTCTCAAATCTTTCCATTTTGGATAACTGCACATTACTTAATAGTCTCTTTAAGAAAGATCATTTCACTTTGCACCCAGGAAAAAAATGACCCTCCAGTTATGGGGCTCGATCCTCCTTATGGGGCTGTGAGGATTACGAATAATAAATGGCCTACAGTTTAACCTAGTGGTTCAGGGTTTAGGTCTGGGGTCAAGGTTCTCCTCATGTAAATTACTCAACCCCGCTAAGCCTCACTTTCTTGATATGTAAAATGAAGTGTGGGCTCTGAACAACACAGGCTGTGTCTTGAATAATAAAAGTAAAGCCTACCTTATGCACTTGGGGAAATAATATCAGACATCATATGAAAAGGGCTTCCCCAATCCCAGTGCCTGGCACAAATAATAAGTGGGTTATAATAGCAGTTGTTAAATAATTCCCAAACTCAATCATTCCAAGTAAATGAGGGTCTACCAAAATAACTCCTAAGTACTCTTTCAATAAGCATCTATTTAATGACTACTGAATGCATAGTACTGTAAAAACAAAATAAGAAAAAAGAAAGTAGGAGATAAATAAGCATCTAATGAGAGCCAGCTATCTGCCAGGCACTTTACATTTATCATCTTATTTATTCCTTCAAATAACATAATGAGAGAGATTTGTATCCCCATTTCTACGAATAATGGGACAGAGCTTTGAGAGCTTCTATAACTTGCCCAAAAGGCACAGATCTGAGTGTGTACCCAGGTCTGTGTGGCTCTGGAGCCCTTGCCCTTCTATAAATTGCAGTGCCTCAAAAGTAGAATATATGAGGGGTGCCTGGGTGGCGCTACCAGTTCAGCATCCGACTCAGAGTTATTTCAGCTCAGGCCATGATCTCGGGGTCTTGGGATTGAGCCCCACCCCGGGTCTGCGCTCAGCATGGAGTCTGCTTAAGACTCTCTCTCCCCCTCCTTTTTGTCCCTCCCCACTGCACACTCTCTCTCTCTCTCTCTCTCTCTCTCAAATAAATAAATAAATAAATATTTTATTTTTATTTTTTTTATTTTTTTAAGATTTTATTTATTTATTTGACACAGAGAGAGCACAAGCAGGGGGAGCTGCAGGCAGAGGGAGAGGGAGAAGCAGACTCCCCACTGAGCAGGGAGCCCAATGTGGGACTCGATCCCAGGACCCTGGGATCATGACCTGAGCCAAAGGCAGACGCTTAACCAACTGAGCACTCAGGCGCCCCTAAATAAATCTTTTTTTTTAAGTAGAACATGTGACCAAATCTTAAATTCTAAAGAGGAAAAGAGAAGGGTTAAATGAATAGAAAAGGGAGCAGAGAGAAATATGGGAAGTAGGAAGACAGAAAGGAGAATCAGATGTTGAGAGCAGGATGAGAATGGCAGGAGGGAGCTGGGAGGGTGACTCCTCCAGTCGCATTGCCAACAGCAGCTCATGGAGAGCCAGCACCCTGCACTGACCCTTCCCACCTTAGGTGATGTGTGAACTAGATCCAGGAGGAAACGCATCACTTTTGCTGCTTACCAACAACTTCAACTAGTGACAAATGATCTCACCCTCTCCTTTGAGAGGTTCAGACAGAAGTACTTTAGCCTTCTATGTACAATTTAATTCTCTGTCTTATTTACAATTTAATTTTGTACTATGCAAATAACTGTCTTATATGGGTTCATCTCATTCCCATAACCAGACTGTAAAACACTCAGTGCCTGTACCTTGGTTTACTATTCTGTAAGAAGATGGTCATGGATGAAAACACATTACTAAATCTTATGAAACCTTTCTAAGAAGAAACTGGAAAACAGAGCTTGGGATAGAGAGAGTTATTTTGAGTGTGAACAACAGAACAGGGAGCTCAGACATAAAACCAAGCATACATGGTCAACTAATTTTTTACAAGGGTGCAAATACACATAGTTAAAAAAGGATTCAAGTAATGGTTTAGGGAAAACTGGATGTCCCACATGCAAAAGAATGAAACTGGACCCCTATCTTATACCACGCACAAGTATTAACTCAAAATGGATCATAGATTTCAGTGTAAGACCTGAAACAGTAAAACTCCTGGAAGAAGACATAGTGGAAAAATCTTGGCAATGGTTTCTTGGATAAGACACCAAAAGCCCAGGCAACAAAAACTAAAATAAACAAGAAGGGACTGCATTCAACTAAAGAGCTTCTTCAAAGCAAGCAGTCGGTAAATTGAAAAGTCAACTTACAGAATGGGAGAAAATATTCACAAATCACCTATCTGATAAGGGGTTAATATCCAAAATATATAAAAAACTCATACAACTCAATAGCAAAAAAGCAAACAATCCAATTAATAATAATAATGCTATTATATTATAAACCTCAAAGTTGATAAGAGACTAGATCTTTTTTTTTTATTTTTTTTTATTTTTTTATTTTTTTAAAGATTTTATTTATTTATTTGAGAGAGAGAGAGCACATGAGAGGGGGGAGGGTCAGAGGGGGAAGCAGACTCCCTGCTGAGCAGGGAGCCCGATGCGGGACTCGATCCTGGGTCTCCAGGATCATGACCTGAGCCGAAGGCAGTCGCTTAACCAACTGAGCCACCCAGGCGCCCGATAAGAGACTAGATCTTAATTGTTCTCACCACAAAAAAGGATTGAAAATTATGTGATGTAATAGAGGAGTTAGCTAATGATAGGATGGTAATCACATTGCAATATATAAATATATAAACCAACACATTGTACACCTTAAACCTACACAATATTATATGTCAATTATATCTCAATTAGAAATTCAAGAATAACAAAGAGTAAGTAACAGATTTCGGAAATACATTGCCATATTTATGAACATATCTTGCTGGTTCCACGGAGGTGAGGGTGTCTGTCCCCTAAGGGGAGTGGCTCCTGGTCAGCTGCCCTGGGAAGAGACCAGTCCGGGGAATAGACTCTGGGGGAGGAGTATGTGTGGCAGGGGGAGGAGGGATATTTTCTTGGCTCCTCATCTGGTCCACACGCGGCCCAATTTCAGTGTTACGGAATCACCTGGAGCACTTCTGTTGGGTAGGAGCTGTTCCTTGTCACAGGGCAATAACCGTGGGGGCGTGCAGGGAGCGTGCAGAGGAGAGGACCTCAGGTCAGGCCCTAGCTGTAGTTTCCCTGAATCATTCCCTGTGACACACAGCCTTTTGTCATCCGTACAGCCTGTCCTGCACCCGATCAGGTCCACACCCACACTTGGGTCAGAGTGATCCAGGGAAATGCTGGATCCCCTCCCTTGAGGTCAGAAGATGGGACCAGCAGAGAGCCGGCTGGGCTCAGAGCCTCAAGGCACTCCCAAGGGGGGGTTACTTTGAGGAAGCCACTTAACCAAAGTCTGTCTCACTTCCCCATTTGTAATATCAAAAGAAACATCTACCTCTCGGGGTTGCCATGAGGATTAGAGAAATATGTATGGAGTGACTGGAATTTACATATTCATTCATTGTTTGTTCATCTCATCCCCTATTACTCTAATTATTACCTGCCAAGCACCAGGCAATAGAAACGCAGCAGTGAGCAAGACAGATCAAGTTCCTGCTCTCTTGACGTTAATACTCCAGTGAGGAGGAGAGACAGACCATCAGCCGGTAAATGCGGTCAGCACCTGATTTGGATGCCCATGATTGATTCAGGAAAAACCTGTAAAGGGTGAGGGAACCAGGAGCAGGAAAGGCAAGAAGCTGAGCAGGGGTGTGAGGTAGGATCTCACCTTGGCCTGGTCAGTGGGGGCTCTGGCTTACACACCACACCTTCAGAGTTGGACTTTGGAGTAAGAAGATGGAGCATTTGTACCCCTGTCTCTGTCCGTCCTTGGCCACCCCAGGTGACGTGGCTCCTCAGTCAAGGGAGAGACTGCAGAGCTGGTCACAGGTACGAGTTGTCACAGAGGTGGCATTTACGGGCAGTGGGCTGTGGGCACACTGGCCGGGGCCGCAACAACACCTACAGATGTTCCAAGGGGAAAAGTCACATAGCGGTAGACGTGAGGCGAGAAGGAACATTCAGGGACATGAAGGAGACTGTGATTGCATGGCCACGAGCCAGGGCTGGATTCAGATCTTGTGGAACCTGAAGCTTACAATTTGGGGACCTCCTTCAGAGTAGAAGAATATGTAAAATCATGAAAATAAAACCAGTACAAACATGAAGATTTATTCAAAATGAGAAATGAGGACAAATCACAAATAATAAAAGCTAACGAATGCCTCAAACATCACAAATCCACCAGAAAAAAACCCCATGATATTTACATGAACTCCCTGACACACCTCTACATTGTTTGGCTATATTTTTTTGATGATGTCCTCATGTGATAATGGTTTGGTAATATACCATCTTTTAAGAGAATAAAGATATTTTGATCTTTCCCCCAAAATGGTAGACCAAAACAAACAAACAAAAAAAATCAAACTTTTTTTGTTATTGTCACTGTTTTGTTGTTACTGTTGCTTTTTTAAGTTTCTTTGAGCTTTGGAACTCGTTATTTGTCGAAATCATGTGACTTTTTAGGATTATTGTCAAGTTTGGAGAAGCCTCTGTGAAGTGTCTTTCCTAAATGAGCTGTGAGCTTTGGAAAGATGTACCACAGCTAGCTTCAGACTCCACACATTTCAAGCTCACTCTTGTCTCCTGCTAGTCTCATCTGGTGGTTGCTGCGTGTCGTGGGACTTGTTCTTAGTGAGCTGCCTGCATATGACCATGATTGGCGATGAGAGTTTTCCAGGACAGTAAATCAGCTTCCCCTTAGCCAGCTCCCCAAAATTCCCACAGCCACGCCAATGCTACCTGGAAAGGGGAACAGGAGGGAGGGACAACCGGAGTAAAAAGAGAGAGTAGACTTATATTTTAACTGCTGGTTGCCAAAATATTTTATTTTTGCAGCATTTACAAAAACACACAAGCATGTGAAAAGATCCCCAGGGCCCCCCCACCCCCACCCCAGGACTTAGAAAAGGACGTGGTAGGTGAGGGGCTCTGAAATGGAAGCTTCACTAGCTTTGTCCTAAATTCGTCTCTGTTAGTGAGGGACTCTTTGAGCAGGTGACATAGACGCCAAAAACAGAGTTGGCACTCAATAAATGATTGTTAATTGGAGATTCATGGTGAACCCACTGTGGTCTCTGAAGACAGGGATCCTTGGCTCTGTCCTAAGACTCAGACCAAATGATGGAAGGCCAGGAAGGTAGTGCTTGCCCAGGAAAGCTTCTTTTAGAACAGAAGTTGCCTGCGTCAGAGACCCTCCCTAAAATACCCTATTTCCGGTCTTTGGCCACCCTTGCCTACAGGCAATAAATGGTAACGGGCTGTGCAGGGTTGGTTGGAATCAGTGAAGATGTTATTTTTTTTATTTTTTTTTATTTTTTAAAGATTTTATTTATTTATTTGACAGAGAGGGACACAGTGAGAGAGGGAACACAAGCAGGGGGAGTGGGAGAGGGAGAAGCAGGCTTCCCGCCGAGCAGAGAGCCCGATGCGGGGCTCGATCCCAGGACCCTGGGATCATGACCTGAGCCGAAGGCAGACGCTTAACGACTGAGCCACCCAGGCGCCCTGGAATCAGTGAAGATTTTAAATCAGTGCATTGTTTGGCTATGATATGCATCTTCTCATCCTTTGCTGGGTCTCTGGATTAAGGGAGTCCCTGTGCCTGCCAGATGTCCCTGATTAGAACATGTGTCTCCCAGCCTTGTAATTATTTACCTGTCCAGCTCCCTTACAAGAATGAGCTGGGCCAGGGCAGGATCCTGGCTTATTTATGTGCCTAGCACACAGCCTCGCATACAGAGGCATTCAATCCATGTTGTGAGATGAATACACAATTGCCCATCCAGGAATGTAGATAAAGGGAAAAAGCATTCCACCAGTTTCTTTATTTTATCTCTAATTCCCAAGAGCAGGTAAATTAATACTTTGTTCCGTGTGGTCCGTAATGTACTGCTTGGCCCTGAACGACTTAAGAATATTTCTGTTTTTCAGGTCATTTGCAGAAAGCACAAAGCTAGTTTAATTAAATAATTTGCACTGGTGGATGGAAAGCACTCACAAAATAAAGCAGAAATAACCCACAATACATAGTTTTCATTCTGGTAACTCTGCACCAAAATATGAAACAGATTCTCTTTCTTATTTTTGAGAAGGACAAGAGAGCTTCTTGTCTAGAAGCACTGTTGCCTTTGTCAATAAATAAAAGGTCCTTGTGTTTGCAAGGATTTCACATGATGTACTAAAAAAAAAAGGCGTGTAAAGTTTTCCAAAGCAAGTGTGCTCACCAGATTTATGCAAACCACTTAATTACAGAGGGTTCAGAGGAATCAACCACACTTCTGTGCAGTGCTAATAGAAAGGCTACGCGACGTCTAGGGGTTTTCTCCTTTGGGTTTCTTCTTTCCTCCCTAGCTTTCACAGATCCAACAGGAACAACCGCAACAACGAAACTCACAAATTATTTTTGAATTACAGCTGAAAATTTGAAGCATATTTCAAAGGGACTGACAATATCTGACATCAAGCTAAATTAATAGCAGAAAAAATATTTTTTCTCCTGTATTGAAACTACTAACAGTGTTGAATAAAAGCAACTGAAATCCTTCAGAAACTTTCTAGGGCTCTCAAATAAACCCTGGATTTAGATAAAAGCCTCCTTAACTCCAAAGATTTCAAAGGAGTTAAACAACATAAATATATTTTTAAAAAGTTTTTATTGTTATGTTAATCACCATACATTACATCATTAGTTTTTGATGTAGTGTTCCATGATTCATTGTTTGTGTGTAACACCCAGTGCTCAATGCAGAACGTGCCCTCTTTAATACCCATCACCAGGGCTAACCCATCCTCCCACCCCCCTCCCCTCTAGAACCCTCAGTTTGTTTTTCAGAGTCCATCGTCTCTCATGGTTTGTCTCCCCCTCCAATTTCCCCCCCTTCATTCTTCCCCTCCTGCTATCTTCTTTTTTTTTCTAACATACATTGTATTATTTGTTTCAGAGGTACAGATCTGTGATTCAACAGTCTTGCACACTTCACAGCACTCACCATAGCACATACCTTCTCCCATGTCTATCACCCAGCCACCCCATCCCTCCCACCCCCCACCACTCCAGCAACCCTCAGTTTGTTTCCTGAGATTAAGAATTCCTCATATCAGTGAGGTCATATGATACATGTCTTTCTCTGATTGACTTATTTCGCTCAGCATAACACCCTCCAGTTCCATCCACGTCGTTGCAAATGGCAAGATCTCATTCCTTTTGATGGCTGCATCTTTATCCATTCATCTGTTGATGGACATCTAGGCTCTTTCCATAGTTTGGCTATTGTGGACGTTGCTGCTATAAACATCAGGGTGCACGTACCCCTTCGAATCCCTAGATTTGTATCTTTGGGATAAATACCCAGTAGTGCAGTTGCTGGGTCGTAGGGTAGCTCTATTTTCAACTTCTTGAGGAACCTCCATACTGTTTTCCAGAGTGGCTGCACCAGCTTGCATTCCCACCAACAGTGTAGGAGGGTTCCCCTTTCTCTGCATCCTCGCCAACATCTGTCGTTTCCTGACTTGTTACTGTTAGCCATTCTGACTGGTGTGAGGTGATATCTCATTGAGGTTTTGATTTGGATTTCCCTGATGCCGAGCAACAACATAAATATTTTTATAAAAAAATTAAAATCTAGACAAATCCTGAAAACAGTAAGCAGAGGTTCACTTTGGATAGTTGGGAAGTATCTATATTTATCAAATATATATGTTTGTAAGGCAAGAAGAGCTTTAGTGTCATTACTGAAGGAATAACAGGGGCTGGTAAATGGAATTTTATTAAGTAAAAGTTACTCTCTGTTAAAATACTAATAAGAGTAAGCTAATCTATGTGGCTTCAGGTGATAGCCCTCTAACCACCAGCTCTATTTTTAAGGGTAATTATGAATGATATTGAAAGTTTTTGCCTAACTGCCCTCAACTATTTCTCTGTACCCTGCCTGGTCTACTAGTATGTGAAAATCCGACATCAGCCTCATTAGCGGTCCCTGCTAAAATCAGTTAGCTTTTATCAGTCGCTAATACCTCTAGTTTGATTGGCATTTGCGCTAGCAAGGCTGTGAAGGTGAGAACTCTGGGTTGGGTTGGGCAGGTGGGCCGCAAAAGTCAGGAAAGGTGAACACATAAAATGGTATCCAAAGCCTGGTTAAAAAAAAAAAAAATCAGCTGTCTCTGAGAGATAAATATTCACTCCCTGTGTGGAACCTGGGCTGTAGTCAGCTCCCCAAGTCATGCCAGCTTGAAGGCTTCACAGGACATGGCAGATGACCTTCTCCGGGCCCGTGTTCTCCTCTCTCCCCATGTGATGTGACCTAGTGGTCAAGCCCATGGGCGCTGCAGCCAGATTTACAGTTCAGGTGTATGACCTTGAACAAGGTACATTTTTGTTTACACATGTCTGCCCCATTAAAGTGTAACTTCCATGGGGGTGAGCACTTCCTGTAGCTTGCAGCCATAGCAGTGGGCCTGGTGCTTAGTAGCTGCTCGATGTGGATTCTTGAATGAGTGAATGAAGGATTTAACCCCTCTGGGCCTAGTTTTCTCATTTGGAAAATGAGGATAATAGTAGCACTCAATATTAATATATATATAGCAACCAGTGTCAAAATGCAGGCGCGAGTCTTAACTACCCCCGGGGCCCTTTATGCTCTTCCTGTTCAGGGACAACATGGTTTCAGGACGTGCAGCTGCTGACAAAGGGGGACGGATAAAGCCACCACAGGTGGGTCCTGTTACGTGTTATTTAATCGTGTTTACTTGGAAATTCACTCTGCTCTTTCAAGAAGAGCTGTGGTGGTACAGATGTCCTTAGGCTCTTATTTTTGTTTTCACGGGCCAGCCACTTATTTTAATGAGATGAAAATGACTCAAAATGTGATTGAGGAAGGAAGAGGGGTAGGAGCAAATTTTCAGTTACATTTCAGAGCTCTCATTCTCATTCCACTTATACAACTTGAGTGGGAAAATATTTTTAGAAGTCAGTATGCTCAGTTACAAAATAAGTGTATAAACAAACTGGTATCTTCCCTACAGATGGCTGTCTTCAGTTGGAAAAAAAATAATGGAAATATTTTTGCAATAGCAAAATTATATATTAAACACCAATGAATAAACTTAAGAACTATGAGGGCCTATATGAAGAATCCTCTACAACTTTATTCAGAGACATAATAGAAAATATATCAATGAAGAGACACACTTTATTTGTGGATGGAAGTTTCATTATTATAAAGGCATCAGTTCCCAAATTAATTTAGAAATTTAATGTGAAATTTTCCATAGTATTTTCCTTGGATCTATTCAAAATAATTTTAAACCTCAACTTTTTAGGCTAAACTTATGAGAATAACCAATATAATTTAGAAAAACAGGAGAATGTGGTTAAGGAAGGACTTGTCCTATCAATTATTTACCAAAACATATTATAAAGGTGTAATATTTAAAGTGTAGTAAATAAGACTGCTAGTCATGATCCCCTAAATTTATTTCATGACCTACTAAGAATTGTGAACTACAGTTTGAAAAACATTGGTTTATAGATATCAAAAATGGGCAATTTGGTTAAATATATGTCAGTATGATCAGAATATATGCAGCTATTAAATATAATGTGGTAGAACTGTATATTGGCCTTGAAAGGTGTTGACCATATATAGGTAACTAAAAAATTTACTAGAATTGCCCCATTTTGAAAGGACAACAACAAAAATATATGCATATACATACAGAGAAAAAACATACGGACAAGTAAGTGCCAATATATTAACAGAGGCTATAGTCCATTTGTCTTTAGCTTAAACCTTACTTCCAATTTTTTGCCATTATAAGTAATACTATGATTACTACCTTTATGAAAAAAATGTTTTCCAAATTTCAGATGATACTCTTAGGATAGGTTTGTAGAATAACGTTAATAAACACTTTTAAAGCTACATCCCAAAATTGTTTTCTAAAAGGGTTGGAGCAATTTTCATTTCTGCCCACAATGTATGAATGGCCATTTCCTTGTATCCTGACTCATATTAGAAATCTCATTTTTAAAAAGGAATAAATACAAAATTTAAAAAAAATATTTGCTCTTCTGATAGGTTAACAGTTGTCACTATTGTTTTATGTCTTTCTATTTCCAGTGAGGTTAAACACTTTTCCATATGTTAGTCATTTGTATTTCCTCTTTTGTGTATTGTTGCAAATGCTTTCTGCCTGGACTATTTCCTTTTGAGTGATGATTACCTTGATGCAACTTTTTTCACTCCTAAAGAATATATTATTATATAATCTCATATCAAAACTCAGTCTAAAATTTTCTTCTGTCTAAGGTCCTATCTTATAAAATGAAGAAAAAAAATTTTTTAAAGATTTCTTTATTGGGAGAGACAGAGAAAGTGCAGGGGGGGAGGGGCAGAGGGAAAGAAAAAGAAAGAGGGAGTCCTAAGCAGGCTCCATGCTGAGTGCAGGGGCAGGCTCGATCTCGAGACCCTGAGATCACAACCTGAGCCTGAACCAAGAGCCGACGCTTAACCAACTATGCCACCCAGGTGCCCCTAAAATAAAGAAAACTTCTAAGATATCTAAGGAACTCTATGCCCTACAAAATTATTGTAACCATTCATTGCCGAAGACATTTTTTATCTACACTTGATACTTCAAATATAATGACTTTTAAATTTCCTTTCCTCCCTCCTCTAAATATGCCCGAGAAGAAATTTTAATTAATATGATGGGATATTAAGAAATTTTATTTATACAGCATAAAATTATCTTCTGAACAACACCGAATAAATAAAATTATTTAGGGGAAAAAACGTGTCCAACAGACCTAAAAAAATAAAATAAGCTTACTGGGCTGGAACTAATTCTTGGTCTATTTTCAGCAATCAACAGAGCTATCGTGGAACTTTCAGGACACACACACCTGTAGTGCCATGGGGAAGGCAGTCATTATTTTATTTTCATGAGTCAGGTATTTTATTAGGTAAAAGATCAATGTTTTTCAAACTGTGAGTGGGTTAGGAAATCAGTTAAGTGGGTCAGACTGGCTTTTTTTTTTTTTTTTTAATGAAATAGAATGGAAGGGAAAAGAAAAGGAAAAAAAAAAGCATCACCTGTAATAAAGGTAGATATTACTTCACGTGATGTGCCAAGTCACTACGTCAAATGCGTCCCTGCTATGGGCTATGGTCAAATGGGTTTAAAAGCACAGGACTTCAGAGAATATCCAGGGTTCTTCTCATTTAAAAAAAAAAAAATCATTAACTCCATCCTTACCCCAACTATTACTCTTCACTAACATTAGTCTTTAGTAACTTATATTTGTTTTAAAGAGGATTATTCATTTACTGCTACCATATGCTAGGCATTGTTCTAGGCACTGAGGATACAGTGGTAGTAAACGGAGATCTCTGTTCACACAGAGATCCCCTAGAATAGGAAGACACAAGATGTACAGCGTCAGGTGGTTCTATAAGCACCATGAAAAGCAGGAGGGTTAAGAGAGGGCAAGTGATGCAGGTACGATCTCAGATAGGATGTTGTGAGAAGGCACACTGAGGAGGCGACGTTGGAACAGAGCTCAACATTTAACTTTTTAATCGAGCATTTTCAATGTTATTTTAAATTCAAATGAACATCTTAATAAATAATAGTGAACACTTGTTGAGATTTAAGGTATATGAACTATTTAATGCCCTATCATGATGTTGAGCTTTTTGTTCATTTATATTTTTAATAATTTGCTGAACAAATACTTATTCCATGCCTGCGGAGGCTGGCCTTTGTATTGGGCCCTGGGGATTGAACTGAGAAAAAGATAAACCTAGTTTCTGCTCTTGGAAGTGTCCAGTCTACTGGGGCATTCAAAATTGGGAAATAGGCAAAGACAATCACAATGTGATAAGTATAGGATGGGGGAGTACAGGTGGCAATTCCCTTCTTAGGGGATCAGGGAAGGCTTCCTAAAGGAATGATGAGCAAGCTGAGGTATAAAGCATGAAATAAAATGACCCTAACTTCCAAATTTTTGGATTCACCTTCATTTAAAATCGTAGCTGAGACGATCGACATTTCAGTGGTGCTAAACGAGAAACTTCATGTTGTGGCAGAAGGTGCTTTTAACTTCACATAGCACCAGGTTAGTTACTATCCTCTGTTTGAAAACATACAGAAGAAGGTTAGAGAATGTTTACACACCTGTTCCCAGTAAAGGTAGATCTATAATGATTCTTTATCTTGTGATCATAAAGCTAGGTTTCTCCTTGTTTACTAAGAAGGGCAAAGAGTGCTCCTGGAACACTCAGAGGTGTGTTTTTATAGGTGAGCTGTTGATTCATTACCTGGAGACTGTGAATGTTTGTCCTGCAGAACGGCATTCTACATGTTCGACTGCTGCTGCCGAGAATCCTGTGTCTTCACCTGATGTAGTAAACTGTTTGTCATCCGAGGCTAAACTAGTTCGCCAGCCTTGTGATAATGAACCAGTAAAGACCTCGCGGAGGCTGATAGAATGAACTCAACCAGTATAAGAAGGCTGTTGGTTTTCTTGGCATAAGGAAAATACCTGAAGCTTTTTCTCCTTGCATTGATTATGCAAAAAAATAAATAAATAGGTGAGGCTAACCTAGTTAATTTTAAGCACAACCCCAAATCTCATTCTGACAGAAGTGGAGCGTCAGATGGAACGAGGGTCCAGTGCCCCGGATCAAGGGAACTGAACACAGGAAGGGCTGCAGGCCGGTGCAAGCAAGTCTGTTTCAGAAAATGAAAGTGGTTCAGATGCAGAGCTTCTGCGGGAAGATGGCAGGCTGAGTAGGTGCGTGTGATTTCCCTCCCAACCCAAACGTCACCTACTATGGCAATACCCTCCCAAAATGGCTTCTCATAACCACCGCCACCTGTTTTATCCAAAGCATTTATCGCTCTCTAAAATACTATATAATATTTTACCCATTTATCTTCTGCTCCCTCATTAGAATGTAATTAGCTCATAGAGAACAGGACTTTTGTCTATTCTGCTTATTAACAGCCCCAACTAAGAATGCGAGACTAAAAACTGTTTGGAAGTTCAAGAAAGAGGCTTAGTAATTTTGATCTTCACTCTAGGTCCAGGGTAATATGGGTGGATTATTTGCTGACACTTTCCTCCCCATCCTCTACCCCCCATATTAGTATTTTTAAGTATTTCCCTTTGGACTGTAAGAAGAGCCTTACAATCTCCTACCTGGAGGGTAAGGTCTGGAAAACTGTCCCATTCTGGGAGCTGAGTGCGGACAGAGGTCCGGGAATTTCTGCATTTAATGTTTTTGGTTTTGTTTTTATCAACTTTTCCACATTGGTTTGTAGACTTGTGGGAGCAGGTCTCTGTCCAAATTGGCTCAGCTCAAGAAATAGATGCAAAAAGCTGATTATCCATCTTCTTTCTTTCCATTTCATGCTTTAAACTTCTGCTAGGTTTCTTCAACAGTCTCTCTCTGGTCCCATTTATCAATACAAATATTAAGATGTGTCTGTTCACTTCCCTTAAGTCTTTAACATGCTTCTTGTGGATCTGTCACCTGACACTTTCTCACTCATTCTTCCTTGTTCTACCCGCCAATGAGTCACACCTTCTCTTCTTATTTATTTCCTTTACACAAAGCAAGCAGAAGCCTCATACAGGACTGAAGCCACATATATTTCTGATCAAAGAGGATGAGGTGGAAGGAAAAGGAAGCAAGGGAACTAATTGGAAGGCCAGGAGCTCCCTAACACAGCGCATTCAGGATGTTTATAGAAAGTTCATGGATTTCCTTAACTCTACCACATGCATATAAATGTTCCAGCTGAGTTTACATGAACTTGATGAACTTCATTTTTCCATGAAGTCACATTGGCAAGAAAAACAGTCTTCAAAATCAAGTCCTTCTTTGCTAAACCTTCTATTAATTCTGCTGCTACCACATGCAAATGAGCTGCAAAGACAAGTCAAGATCACCATTTAGACAGCATTTATCAATGGAGACCCTGAAACTCTCAAATGATGTTACCTTTCTCCAACAGTAGTGATACTTTACCTAATGATGGCTTGACTCGCTTTTTTTTAACATAGCAGCCAAACCACAAATTTGCTATTGGTAACAATGGAGAAATGTTATTCAGTAAAATTCTTTTTGGGGAGAACACTGTGCTTGTTTTGAAGCAATGTCTTGGTAAGGTCTTTTGGGAGTATAAAGCGAAGACTAGCAACCCAAGTATCCATCAATGGATGAATGGATAAATAAAATGTAGCATGTACATAGAATGGAATATTATTCAGCCTTAAAAAAGAAAGGCAATTCGGACACATGCTATGACATGGATGAACTTTGAGGGCACTGTACTAGGTTAAATAAGCCAGTCACAAAAAGACAAATACACAAATACTCTATGATTCCACTCATATAAGGTACCTAGGGTAATCAAATTCATTGAGACAGAAAGTAGAATGAAGAACCAAGGGTTAGAATGGGGGGAAATGAGATATTTTTAATGGGTAAAGAGTTTCCGTTTTGCAAGATGAAAAACTTCGGGAGATTAGTTGCACCATGATGTGCATATACTTGACGCTACTGAACTGTAGACTTAAATATGGCTATGATGGTAAATTTTATGTTATACGTATTTTACCACAACTAAAAATATCTTGAAAACCTATTAAAAAGACCATGAGATACAATAGTGAAAATAATCTAACATTTTAAAGGTTTACAATTTAAGTATACTTATGATGGCGTTCTAGCTTATACAGTTGTTTTTAAAATAACAACATATAATACAAATTTTTGAAAGACTATATTTACATTCTTTTTCTCATAAATCTTCCTGTCCTCCTCACACTTTTGTACCCCAGTCCTCCTGACCACTGTCCCACAGCATTCTATTTGATAATGGCTGGATCAATCCAGTAAGTTGAAATTAACAAACTCTCCTAATTTTTGCTAAGGATGATAATTCCCAATACTAAGTTGCAGAGCCTCTACTTAAGTCAAGATAAGTAGGCCAAAAAAGGATAGATAGATAGATTGATTGATTGATTTCCTATATATTTTCTATATACTTTCTCACTGGCAACCTAAGTCCACAACCTTGGGCCTAGAAATCTGTGTTTTTTAAATGGTCCCAAAGTATTTATGATGATCAGCCAGGTCTGGGAACTACCAGACTAGAGGGGAAGCATTAAAATATTTTCATGAACAAGTAAATATTTGGGAGTAATACTCTAAAGTGATTTTGAAGCTCTTACTAAAATTCTAAGTTTAAATTAGAAGACTTGTCAGGAGAAACCCTTACACTAGCAAATTGTTTTAAAATTCTATTTTCTCTTACTTGAACATCACAATTACAGAAACAACTTGATTTCCCTCCCTCAGTTGTTACAGGTTATAGCATGCTTACCCAAAAGTGTGTTATTCTTCTTACCTGTGCTGCACACAGGGAAAGGTAGGTTCAGAGCTTCCTGGGCTCAAGACCTATGTGGTCACTGAGGGGTCCATACTTAGAAAGCCCCATGCTGGGCCTAATGCTCTGCTGTTGCCATCTTGAAATTCTTTTTGTGTTTTAAGTTTTAAGTTTAATTCCAGTTAGTTAACATACAGTGCTATATTCGTTTCAGGTATACAATATAGTGATTCAACAATTCCATATGACACCTGGTACTCATCACAACAAGTGTACTCCTTAATCCCCATCACCTATTTCACCCATCCCCCCTCCTACCTCCCCTTTGGTATCATTAGTTTGTTCTCTATAGTTAAGAGTCTATTTCTTGGTTTCTCTCTCTCTCTCTCTCTCTCTTTCTCTCTTTCCTTTTGCTCATTTGTTTTGTTTCCTAAATTCCACATATGAGTAAAATCATAGGTATTTGTCTTATTCTGACTCATTTCACCTAGCGTTATATTCTCTGGCTCCAGCCATGTCATTGCAAATGGCATGATTTCATTCTTTTTATGGCTGAGTAATATTCCATTATATATATCACATCTTCTTTATCCAATCAGCAATCAATGGACAGTTGGGCTGCTTCCAAATCTTGGCTATCGTAAATAATGCTGCTATAAACAGGGGTGCATGTACCCCTTTGATTTTTGTATTCTTTGAGTAAGTACCCAGCAGTGTGATTGCTGGATTGCCATCTTGCATTTTTTTTTTAAATTCTTAATAATTTTTTAACAAGGGGCCCCACATTTTATTTATTTATTTATTTATTTATTTATTTATTTATTTATTTATTTGAGAGAGAGAGAGAGAGCGCACAGAGAGAGAGCATGAGTAGGGGGAGGGGCAGAGGGAGAGGCAGAAGGAGACTCCCCACTGAGCAGGGAGCCCGATGCAAGGCTCAATCCCAGGACCCTGGGATCATGACCTCAGCCGAAAGCTGATGCTTAACCGACTGTGCCACCCAGGCGCCCAGGGCCCCACATTTTCATATTGCACTAGTCCCCAGAAATTATCTAGCTGGTCTAGAACTTGGGTTACTGATTGCAAAATGTGATGCTCTAGGCTCAGTTGGGAGAAGGGTTATATGACTACAGAAGCTGGGTTGTCCCTCTTATTCAAGATTCAATGTAGCTATTTTATACAAAATTTTCATAGTGATTTTGCCATAGAGCATGGCAATACTAATACTAGAATCCACAATTTAAAGAGAACCTAGAGCACATAATAGTTACATACAAGTTTCAAACAGAAATCCACACAAAGATATAATTTTCCCATAAATATTTACAAGTTTCAAATTGCTGGATATCAGTAACTCCATTTATCTTGGTGTTTCCTTGTGAATGAAGTCTATCCAGTGTCTACATCTTATTGAGAAAAATCTGTGACGCTAATGCAGAAAGATGAATCAAGAATGCCAAAAAAAAAAAAAAAAAGTTTCCATCCTAAGCCAAAGAATGAATCACTTGTGCATTCATATGTTATAGAAAATATGATTCCTTTTTTTCCAGTTTTACAAGGCCAACACCTATCAGAAACACTAATTCTTACGGTAACTGATTTAGACTAGGCCTCAAAAGCCATACAAAGGCTCTTCGTAGAAATGAACAAAGAATGTATTTGTATGTTTATCTGGGAATTCTTGCCAGAATCCATTCCAAATCAGCAAAGTAACATTTACTTTTACATTTGTGTTTTAGGGAATTTTATAAACCCCTAAGCTAACTGATTTTTGCTTGTAGAGATATAAGCTGATATTAGGAGAGAAGACTGGGGATATGACAGAACTGAAATGTTTGTGCCTATTTATTAAGCATGATTATCCTTGCTCATCAGAAATCACCGTAAGTCAGCTTTCTCAAAAGGCACTGACGCCCAAAGTCTGTGTTTTACTTCCTCCTATCCTTAAGTCACCTACTAATGCTGGCTCGTAAAAAGTACTCAGCAAACCCTCGCCTTACCCTCTCTCCAATTATGGCCTCTCAGGGATCAAGCTCCTCCCATCAGCTAATTTTTCACCCTTATCTGTCCTGATTGGGCAGCATCACCACGTAGCCAACTTTTCATATTCTCTCTTGAACACTTCCATTATAATTTACTTGTTCTTGGTCCCACTTTTTCTGATTTTCAGAATGAAAATAATCTAATTTCTATCTCAGTCTCATGTTTTGATGAATTAATGTATTAACAAGGTAGCATCCTATTCTCCTGTCTGTTTTGGGGTTTTATTTTTGTTTTTGTTTTTACAATAACAATATTTCAGGACAGTGGCAATGGAGTGACTATGAAAGTGGAAATTATGGCTAGGCAACTGGGAGTTTGAGATACCTCTGAGTCTCATAATTTAGATAACAACCTATGAACAGGACTGGCTTTTTGTAAAAGACACTTAATCATTTCTTTATTCAATCATCAAACATGAACTAAGGACTTAGCCTGTGCCAGGGCATACAACACTGAACAAGGTGATCAGGTCCCTATTCTCATGGAACTTACATTCTAGGCATGTTCCCCACATAAATCTATGAACAAATAATAAGGAAATATTTGGTAATGATAACCACTATGATGAAAATAGGACATGGTGCTGTGAAGAGAAGTGACCACGGGGGCATGGGCTGGGGGCTACAGCTGAGTAGTCAAAGATGGCCTGTCTGAGGAGATGACATTGAAGTTAAGACCTGAATGATAAGAAGGATGACATGGGGTGGTCTAGAAAAAGAACATGTCTGACATGTGGGAAGAGCGAATGCAAAGGCCCTAAGGTGAGAGGTAGCTCTGTGTGTTCCAGGGTATTGTGGCTAGAATGTAGGATTACCAAGGGAAATGAAGGGGGAGAGGTAGACAAGGGCCAGTTTACGTGGAGTCTGAGAGGTCAGGAGGAGTCTTTGGGTTTGATTCTAAGTGTGACTAGAAGCCACTGGAGTGTTTCAAGCAGGGGAATGACATTATGCTTATGTTTTAAAACAAAACCTTCTGGCATTTGGGTTGTGACTTGACTATAGACGCCAGAGAGGGAGCAGGGAGGGCAGTTAGGACAGAGATGACGGTGGCTCGGGTCAGGATGGGACCTGTAGAGGTGTCAGCAGCAAAGTCAGGATATACTTGGAGAAAGAGTCAATAGAATTTGCTGACATATTGCATATGGCGGTGAGGAAAGGAAAGAGAGGAGTCACGGATGATTCCTGGGTTTGAGTTTGAGTAACTGAATGTATTATAGTGTCATTTTCTGAGATGGAAAAGCTGGGGAGGGGTAGTTTGGTGGAACAGGTTGTAGGGGGAAATCAAGACTCACATCTTCAAAAAATATTGAGTGTGAGATGCCTATTAGACATCCAAGTAGAATTGTCACGTGAACATTTAGATATGTAAGTCTGGAGCACGGAGGAGAGGTCAGGGATAAAAATTTAAATTTGGGAGTCATTGGCATATAGATGGAAGTCTAAGCTATGGGGTTAGATGAGATTATCTAAAGACAGGGTAAATGGAGAAGATGAGGAGTCAAGAACACCACCGCTTAGAGGATAAGCAGAGAAATCAGCAAAGGAGCCATTGAGAAGTGGCCATTGGGGGTCTTTGGAGATCTTGACAGGGCAGTTTCAGAGTGATAGGAACAGAGAGGGGATTGAAGAAATATAGATGCATACTCCTCAAGCTTAGGCAATACCCCACAAATCTGTGCTGGTCCAGGAGCATATAATGTTCTTAATGGTTTTTTGTTTTGCTTTTTTTTTTCCCTAAACTCTGTGGCACACAGAAAATATGCAACAAAAAAATGCTATGAAGTTTTCATTGCCACCTACATAGCTCATAAATCTTGCAATGTCCTGAAAGAACCACCAAATAGCCAGCATTAATAATTTTATGGGGTAGCTCTCCAAGACATCATGAAGGAATACCTAATAAAAGCAATTGTAAAAAGGCTAACAAAAATAGAAAACCTGACTGGGGACAATTTATGCCTGATGAATTTCTATGTGGCAATACTAACAAAGCTACCATAAACACATGGTATTGACTTCTGTGGTTAAGGCATTCACATTATAACTAATCCCCAAACTAGCAAAATATTTGTCTAGAGTTGTGACAGACTTTTTCTCTTGTCACAACGTGCTACTGAAATAGGATCTATTCCATTGAATGCAACAACTGTTTTTGTTGATGTTGCAGATGGTAAGGGGAAGGGGCTGAGATTACTGCTGAAGGAGACACAAGGATGAGTCATAAGCAGTTCCTGCCTTCCAAAAAGCTAGCAAGAACTCTCCTATCACCAGGCTGCCACCACAACAGGAGCAGGGACTGAGTCGCTTGGGATTACCATTGTAAACCAACACCTAGACATAGAAGGCGCTTGTCCTAGTCTGTTCAAGCTGTGATAACAAAATACCAAATACTGAGTCACTTAGAAACAGAAATTTCTCACAGTTCTGGAGAATGAGAAGTTAAGGGTATGGTGTCAGCAGATTTGGTGTTTGGCAAGAGCTTCCTGGTTCAGAGACAGCCATCTCCTTGCTGTATCTGCATATGGTGGAAGGGGCTACGGAGCATTGTGGGGTCTCTTTTATAAGAGCATTAACTTCATTCATGAGAGCTCCACCCTCATGACCCTCAAGTCCTTCCCAAAGACCCCACCTTTTAATATCCTCACCTTAGACTTAGGTTTTCAACATTTGAATTTTCAGGGGACACAAATGTTCAGGTATAGTGGCACTTGAGACAATAAATGAATAAATGAGTGAATTTAAAATACAGAAAGATAAGTGTATCTGGTGCATAGTAGTTGCTCAGTAACTATTTATTGAAATAGTTATTGAGCAAATAGCTTAAAATACACTACAAAATAAGTCAGAAAAACATAAACAAAGGGATGTAGGACTAGGACTGTCAGAAAAAAATTCTGAAAAGATTGTGACTCCTGAAATAGGCCTTGAAGGGGGCACCTGGCTGGCTCAGTTAGAAGAGCAAGTGACTCGGGGCGCCTGGGTGGCTCAGTCATTGAGCGTCTGCCTTTGGCTCGGGTCATGATCCCAGGGTCCTGGGATCGAGCCCCGCATCAGGCTCCCTGCTCAGTGGGGAGCCTACTTCTCCCTCTCCCACTCCCCCTGTTTGTGTTCCCTCTCTTGCTGTGTCTCTCTCTGTCAAATAAATAAATAAAATCTTTAAAAAAAAAAAAAGAAGAGCAAGTGACTCTTGATCTTGGAGTCATGAGTTTCAGCCCCATGTTGGGTGTAGAAATTACTTAAATAAAACTTTAAAAAGGGGGGTGGGATGAGAAATGTAACATTTTTTTTTTTTAAAGATTTTATTTATTTATTTGACAGAGAGAGACACAGCGAGAGAGAGAGCACAAGCAGGGGGAGTGGGAGAGGGAGAAGCAGGCCTCCCGCCGAGCAGGGAGCCCGATGCGGGGCTCGATCCCAGGACCCTGGGATCATGACCCGAGCTGAAGGCAGACGCTTAACGACTGAGCCACCCAGGCACCCCGAGAAATGTAACATTTTTGACCACATAAGGAGATCCTTTAAAGAGGAAAGAGAAAGGATATACATGCTGAAGGAGGCGCTGCATTGCCCAATCCCATGAAGCATACTGCCTTGAGTTCCCATCTAACATTAAGCCAAATATTCTGTAGCAGCAATGTGTATCAGTGTCCTGGGCTGGGACTCACAGTGACAACTTGCAGAGGAAGCTTGTTTTCTATGAACTAGTACTTACCTCCCCTGACTGACTTTATCTTCTTGAGAAATAGCGGTTTTGGATGAAGATGCTCAGCCATCCGACTTCAGCTATCATGCAACCAGACCATGATGTAATACAGGTAGCAGAGCTCACGCCTCCTGTTCTCCTGACCCATCGATCTGTAAGCACAGAGGAGGTGTGCGCGGGTAGGCACAAATGGTTTGCCTTCCTACTTACTTTCATGGGGAAACATGGGCTGGCATCAAGGACAACTGCAGGACTAACACAACATGGAACCTCTGTGGAATCTTGCCTTGTCCACCCTCTTCTCAACCATTCAGGGAAGTCAAAGACCCTGGGAGGTGTGAAAGTCTATAAATAGGACAAACTGGAGGAAAGCACCTCTCTCTCTCTCTCATTCTCTCCCTCTCTTCAGCTGATGTCTCAGAAATGTCCCAGGTGTGTGTTTGGTAGAGGGGGAGAAGTGGAACCAGCTTCGTGAGTGTGGGACCTGCACCGTTACTCAGGGCTCTTGGCTTCACCGTCTTGAAATTCTTACCAGTCTGTGAACAAGGGACCTCACTTCTTCATTTTGCACTGGGCCCTACAAATTGTGTAGCCTGTCCCAGAGGCGGGAGCTGGTAAGAACTAGCCTGTAGGGAAAAGCAAGCTCAGGCCCGACTCTCACCTGGGCCTTACGCTCGTGTTTGCTGACTGGCTTCTGGTCAAGTTCTTTCTCTTCCCAAGCACACTCAATGTCAGAACAGAGGGACCTTGGGCTCACTAACCAGGATCTAAGGGAAGAGCAGGAAACAGTTCTCAACTGTTACATTCCTTTGAAGGCTTATATTTTATCCTAAAAGAAGAAAAAATATAAATATTTGCATTCTGTTCCATAATATATCTGTTGGGTATGTTTTTAAAATAAGATAGGCCTTTTCCCCCAAAATAATCTTTAAGTAAGACTGACACTTGAAGAAGATACACCCTCTTTATCACTTGTGTATAAAGGCCTTCTGCCCCTCCCCGCCAAGTAACCTCCCATGCTGTAACAACGGGGGGCACACAGGTCAAGGAGAGACCCTGCCAAGTTCCAGTTCAGCAAATACCCCTCACAGGACTCCAGTTTCCTCTCTCTCCTCACATGGCCCTCCCCGTGGCCTTCACTGGCACATTATGTAACACATGGTGTCAGGCTCCTTTTTCTCTGCTCTTCTTCCTTTTCCTCTTCTTATAAAGTCACAGTTGCTTGCTAGAACCCAACCCTAAAAGTGCTTTCTATTTCCTCTCTCAGTCTAGAGGTGCCTCACAGCCAGGCCAGTTGGCTTCTGATTAGGCCTCCTGGCTCCCAGTAAGGCTCTGCAGTTCTGGGTTCTACCCACTTCCCAGGGTCCACCCCTTTTCCCTGCTCTGGACTCAAGACCCACCGGCAGTGGGGGCTGGCAGGGCCAGCACTGGGCATATATAACCAACTCTAACAATGATGGCAGTCACGGGCTCTCAGTTATCTCTCAGGTCTGCATGCGCGGTGCCCTCTTCTCAGAATGCTTAAGGACTTCTACTTGTCCTTGGGTCGCAGTCTAAATGCTACTTCCTCTGGGAATCCTTCCTTGACATACCCCCCCCCCCCCGCCTCCCACTCACCACCCAAACTAAGCCAGTCCTCCCTTACTATTCTTTCTTCCCCTTATAGGAATACTTACCACATTGTACTTACTACATTCTTGCTAACTTGCCTGCATCCCTCACTCGACCCCCAGCCTGATCAGAAAAGGGACTTGCTAGTCTTCTTCTCCATTATATTCCCCAAACCTGGTAACAAGAAAAGTGTAGGATGCTGTTGAAGCCTAGGCACTGTTAAGCGATTTTCATTTATAATCTCACAACAATTCTAGAAGGAAAGGATTAGTGTTCCCATTTAACAGATGGGAAAAGGGAGGCTCAGAGAGGTTGAATAAGTTGCCTAAGGTCACACAGCTGGAAGTGGTTCCATCAGGCTGTGAGACCTTGAAGTCTATATGCTTAACTCCCTATGTCAGTCGGAGTTCAGTCGGAGTAGAACCACCAGGAGTGATACAGAGTGAGGCATTTGTTTTAAGAATTAGACCTTGAAAGAGTCATCGCTGAAGCTCATTAAATGGTCTGTGTAAGGCTATTGCTTCTGCATCTGGTGCTGGGCCTGCAGGAAGGAAAGTAGGAGAAAGCAAGGACAGACTGGAGTCCGCGGACCCCAGGGCAACCCACGTTGGTTTCTCCCTGCCTCCAAGCCTCCCACGTCCAGGTGAGGATGACTTCCAGGAGCAGTAGGTACCTTTGTCTGGGGTAAACACACCGCACCTGGCCCTGGGGTCACAAAGGCTGAAGGAGGAGACCTGGCAGGATCTCAGGAGCTGAGGGCCCAGCTGCCGCGCCCTGCCACCCGCGTGAGTCAGCGGGGAAGCGACGATGTCTCTGAGCTGCTGCTGGTCTTCTGGTGCCCGGCCCTGCCCAGTGCAAACCTGCCTTCACTCCCTCTCTGCTCGCTTTACTGTTACAGATCACAAAATAAGATGTCCACTCTTGAAACTCAATACTTGCAACATGAATGTATCACATACCATTATGTAGTATATGAATGCCTTCAGGGATTACTTCCATGCCAAGTGCGTCCCATCATTCTTAAGTGGAGGAAGGGAGGGGTCTTTCCTGGGTCAGCTCTCTGATCTCATGTCTGGTTTTTCTGGGACTTCCCAAAAAACTGTACTTCGAGGGGCTGTCCTGGCTGCATGGCCTCTCCCAGAGCAGTTTCCCAGGCTTGCCCCTCTCCCTGAATTTCCATGTGCTCCCCAACCCGGAACCCATCGAAACCCTGTCTTTTCAGGGTTTTACATTCATTACATAGACACAGTTGATTAAATCATTGGCCATTGGTCATTGATTCAATCTCCAAGCCCTATCCCCCTCTGACCAACAGAGTGGGACTGAGAGTTCCAACTTTGTGTTTTTAAAAAATTTTATTTTATTTAAATTCAGTTAATGAACATATAGTGTATTATTAGTTTCAGAAGTGGAGTGCAGTGATTCATACCAGTTGTATATAATACCCAGTGCTCATTACTTCAGGTGCCCTGCTTAATGCCCATCACCCATTTACCCCGTCCCCCCCACTCCCCTCCCCTCCACAACCCTCAATTTGTTTCCTATAGTTGAGAGTTTATGGTTTTTCTCCTTCTCTGTTTTCATCTTATTTTAATTTTTCCTTCCCTTCCCCTATGATCCTGTTTTGTTCTTAAATTCCACATATGAGTGAAATCATATAATTGGCTTTCTCTGATTGACTTATTTTGCCTAGCATAATACCTTCTAGTTCATTGCAAATAGTAAGATTTTATTTCTTTGATGGCTGCATAATATTCCATTGTATATATATACCATATCTTTATCCATTCATCTGTTGATGGACATCTGGGCTCTTTCCATAGTTTGGCTATTGTGGACATTGCTGCTATAAACACTGGGGTGCATGTGCCCCTTGGGATCACTACATTTGTATCTTTTGGGTAAATACCTAGTAGTGCAATTGCTGGGTCATAGGGTAGCTCTATTTTCAACTTCTTGAGGAACCTCCATAATGTTTTCCAGACTGGCTACACCAGCTTGCATTCCCACCAACAGTGTAGGAGGGTTCCCCTTTCTCCCCATCCTCTCCAACATCTGTTAGTTTCCTGACTTGTTAATTTTAGCCATTCTGACTGGCGTGAGGTGGTATCTCATTGTGGTTTTGATTTGTATTTCCCTGATGCCGAGCGATGTTGAGCACTTTTTCATGTGTCTGTTGGCCATTTGGATGTCTGCTTTGCAAAAATGTCTGTTTGTGTCTTCTGCCCATTTCTTGATTGGATTATTTGTTCCTTGGGTGTTGAGTTTGATAAGTTCTTTATAGATTTTGGATAGTAGCCCTTTATCTGATAAGACATTTGCAAATATCTTCTCCCATTCTGTGGGCCGTCTGTTGGTTTTGTCAACTGTTCCCTTTGCTGTGCAAAAGCTTTTTATCTTGATGAAGTCCCAATAGTTCATTTTTGCTTTTGTTTCCCTTGCCTTTGGAGATGTGTCTAGCAAGAAGTTGCTGCAGCCGAGCTCACAGAGGTTGCTGCCTGGGTTCTCCTCAAGGATTTTGATGGATTCCTGTCTCACATTTAGGTCTTTTTTTTGTTTAAGATTTTATTTATTTATTTATTTATTTGCTTATTTATTCATTTATTTATTTATTTGAGAGAGAAAGCATGTGAAAGAGAGGGAGAGAGAGCATGGGCTGGGGGAAAGTTAGATGGAGAGGGAGAGGCAGACTCCCCCCTGAGCAGGGAGCCTGACACGGGGGGACTCGATCCCAGGACCCCAGGATCATGACCTGAGCTGAAGGCAGACGCTTAACCGACTGAGCCACCCAGGCGCCCCTCACATTTAGGTCTTTCATCCATTTTGAGTTTATTTTTCTGTATGGTATAAAAAAATTGGTCCAGTTTCATTCTTCTGCAAGAGGCTGTCCAATTTTCCCAACACCATTTGTTGAAGAGACTGTCTTTTTTCTGTTGGTGAAAGTTCCAACCTTCTAATCACATGTTTGGTGTTCCTGACAACTAGCCCCCTCCTTAGGTGTGGTCCCAAAAAATCACCTAATTAACATAACATGAGACAGCTTTAGAAAAACTCTCATCACTCAGGAATTTCCAAAGGTTTTAGGAACTCTGGGCCCCACGGAGGAGGGGGTGCTTATCAATAAAAGCACACAAAGAAGCAACAATGGCCAGGGGACATTTTGACTATAAATACCAAGAGTTTGTGAGGAGTGCCCAAGAATGTTTGGTTCGGGCAAGGCAACGCGTAGCTGACCTAAATAGCTCTCCGAAGACCTTGGGGCAATTAGCTCCTACCTGGTAAAGGCAACTCTTCTCCAACAGTTTCGAAGGCAGTCCGGTAGCCTGAGTACCAACTCATATAAAAGCACCCCTCAACTACATTTGGACTTTATTCCTTTCTTTTCCCATTGCCTGGAATTATGTGATCGATCTATCACTGGTTTGGGGTATGTTATTTCTTTATTAGTTTATTAAGAGACCTTATCCTGTACGCTCTGGGCTTGTGAGATTCCCACAGCAAACCTGTGTTAATTGCTGGCAAAGACAAACTCAGTCTCCAAGCATAATTCGCCTCCCAAAACAAAACAGCTTATCATTATCTCAATATTGTTTCTGATGTGTGTGAAGAAATGTAATAAAAATTACCTGAGCATGTAAAATGAAGCATACGATTGTCTCTGCTTGGACCCTCTACTTCTTCCTTCGGGCTTTAACTTAGACACACCTTATAGAAGCCTTCCCTGACCTCCACTCATACCCACCCCTACCCAATTAGCACCTTCTGTTAGTCTGTGTCACAAATCCTACAATTTCCTGTTTGTAGTACACATCAATATGATCATTGAGTGGTTGTTTGTCTGAGTCTTCCCCAATAGAATACGGGCTCTATTAAAGTGAAGACTGTTTCTCCTGCCGACCATGGCATTCGCAGTGCTTAGCATATTATTAAATGCTCAATAAATAATTACTGGTGATGAAGGATAGTTGGAAGGCAGGTGGGCAGGGACAAGAGGCCCTGCCCTAAGAGGAAACCACCCTTAAAAGGATTTTACACCACCCTGGAAGGAGCCCTCCAGCCTTTCCCATGAGATAGATAGATAGAAAGATAGATGACAAAAACCTGATTGGATGACAGGCGCAGGGAAGGTTAATCAGATTAAAACAGCCCGACAATGAGCCCATAAAAACCCCTAGACTTAGAAACTCTGGTGGTGGGGCCCCTGGGTGGCTCAGTCATTAAGCATCTTCCTTTGGCTCAGGTGTTGATCCCGGCATCCTGGGATCGAGCCCCGCATCGGGCTCTCTGCTCCTTGGGAGGCCTGCTTCTCCCTCTCCCACTCCCCCTGCTTGTGTTCCTGCTCTCGCTATCTCTCTCTCTCTGTCAAATAAATACATAAAATCTGTAAAAAAAAAAAAAGAAAGGAAACTCCGGTGGCAACCCTCTTGGGTCCCCTCCCTCTTCGGTGGCTTTGTACTATCACCTTACCATGGCTCAATAAACCTTGCTTTGCTGCCCACCACTCTGTCTGGTCTGCCTCTTCATTCTTCCAAGTGGCGTGACCAAGAGCCGTGGGCACCGACGAAGGAAAAAAATCCTGTAACACTGGCACCCTGCCGGAATGAATCAGTTAACCCTGAGAAGACAAGAGAATTTGCTTTGAGTGTTGTCTAAATGTATTTATAATTTGATTTTGTGGAGTCCATTGTTGAATGGACAAGATTTAGGCTGTTTTCAAAAGAATCAACTGAAAAGTAAATGATTAGATTGTGGTGTCTAAATGTGGTGTCTCTCCCGATTGGAAGGGGGCCCCCAAATGTGGGGGTGGGCGGTGAAAGGAATTACCTGAGGCAGGACAAAGGAGACAGAAGTGTACTGAATACACCACAAGGGAGGGGAGGGCAGGACAGGGACGGAGAGGCTGTCTGCAAGGAGGCCGTGGTTGAGGGCTGCTTTGAAAGAGGGAAGGTGAGGAGGTATGATGACATAGGGAATTCTCCCTTTTCTGGTGACTGCCTGGTTGTAAGTAACCCATTGGTTAGTTAGGGCCTATGGGTGTTTTAGTGTTTTTTTTTTTAAGATTTTATTTATTTATTTGACAGAGAGAGGGAGAGAGAGACAGCAAGAGCAGGAACACAAGCAGGGGGAGTGGGAGAGGGAGAAGGAGGCTTCCCACGGAGCAGGGAGCCCGATGTGGGGCTCGATCCCAGGACCCCAGGATCACGACGCGAGCCGAAGGCAGACGCTCAACGACTGAGCCACCCGGGCGCCCCTGGGCCTATGGGTGTTTTGAGGTGGATCGCCTTGATTCAGTCAGGGGCTCGGGGTCACTCTGGGCCCTTCTGCCTTGATCAGGTTTCCGCTGCTCAAGCCTGTTGTCTAACGGCAGCCTCCATATCTCGCCCTTTCGCCTAAGATCAAGTGTAGTATCTGTTCTTACCAGGTTAAAAGCCACCTATACATAGGTGAAACTTACAAGTTTCAACTATATTCAAGTAGTCTCTTTGTCATTCTAGTTTATGTACATCTTTTTTTCTTTCTTTCTCCCCACACCCACCCCTTTTCATGGCAGGTATGGAATATTAACAAGTCAAGGGGTTTGTTTCTCAAATATACGGGTTTTGTTTTTTTTAATGAGCCAAAAGATAGCTATTTCTCAACATTTCTCAACATTTAATACAAAGTAGAGAAGAAAATAGAATTCAGCGATTACACCATTTCCTAAAGAGACAAGGGTACATTTATCATCTGCTCTTACATCAGATGGTTTGATATCTACATAATCTAATGACCAGATTAAATGCTGCTAAATGTTACCATCTTGGCTTTGGAAATTTGCCTTATTAGGCCCAGGAAGCTTTCTTTCAAATCTATCATCTATATAAAGCATAGCAGGAAAAGTATTACTTTTGCGCTCAAAGACCATGCTTTGAAAGAAAAAGTCATTGTCCTAACAATTGCTCCCTGACAGTAAATTATCACAATGGATAAAGACCTATTCCACTGTTGGGAGTATGTTGGAAGATGCTAGCATGTAGAAATAAAAGAGAAACAGAAACATATATTAGACCTTGTATTCCTTTCTGTTCGTTCATTTTCACTAGGTAGTAATAATAATAACAATAGTTTTAGTTTGGGGCTTATGAAGCATTTCCAATATGCCACTGTTGGTTATAAGCTCTTAGCTTATAGTAACTCGTTTAATATATGCAACCCTTTAAGTTCTCTATCACCCTGTAAGATCGATACCATGATTAGCCCCATTTTATAGAGGTTAAGTGGCATGCTCAAAGCCACATAGTAAGTGACAGAGCGAGGGTTTAAACTTGCATAGTCTGCCTCCACAAACACGGTGTTTAGCAATTCACTGTGTTGCTTATTATGTATAATATGTTGATGTTCTATCCTTTCTAGAGTAACATATATAAATCAGCAAGCATGTACTGAGCACTGACCTAGATGCAATGGGGGAAACAAAAAATTATAACATGATGCTTCACTCACTTGAGAGGTATCTTTCTGGACCAAATTAAATTTCACACTTGTTTAGATTTTTCCTGACAGTGGTTCTCAAGTGGTGTGTTAGGACCTACTGGAGTGCTGGATCAAACTTTGATCTGATTAAACTGTAATTCCACTTCACTGTCAGTAGATAGAAAAAATGTTGAGCGAAGAAGGTCATGCTGTGCAGTGTAGAATGTGGTCCACACCACTAAGGATAAGATGTAAAAGGCAGAAAGTAATGTCAAGCCAGCTCCCAAGAAAGATCACAGGTGTCTGAGAACATATGATGTTCTCTATTGGAGAATTTGGGCTCCTGTAGAATGTAACCTACATGAGGGCAAGGATTTGGCCTGTCTTGTTCACAATTGTAATCCCTAGGCAATATCCCAGTGCCTGGCACAGAGTAAGCAATAAATATTTGATAAAGGAATGAGTGAGTGAATGAATGAAAATAAGAGAGTGGGGCAGAGCTGCAAATAGGTCTACTCCCACAATGACATAGTGTTGAAGACGGACCATGGAAAGAATGATAATGGTAGATGCCTTTATAGTCATGCTATGTTTTGTCATACTCTTCTAGGAACTATGCTGTGCTTTTTGATGACTTAAATAGCATTTTTCAGTCCTTTTATTTATTTATTTGAGAGAGAGAGAGAGAGAGACAGCATGAGCAGGGGGAGGGGCAGAGGGAGAAGCAGGCTCCTCACTGAGCAGGGAGCCTGATTTGGGACTTGATCCCAGAACCCTGGGATCATGACCTGAGCCAAAGGCAGACACTTAACCGACTGAGCCACCCAGGTGTCCCAGTCCTTTTACTTTTTCTGTGTACCATCAAGAATTCTAGGATTCAGGGGTACCTGGGTGGTTTGGTATGTTAGGTGTCCCATTCTTGGTTTCAGCTTAGGTCATGATCTCAGGCTCATGAGATCAAGCCCCGCCGAGTCAGGCTCTGCACTCAGTGGGGAATTTGCTTGAGATTCTTTCCCCTTCCCTCTCCCTCTCTCACTCTGCCCCTCCCTCTGCTCGTGCTCTCTCTTTCTCTCTCAAATAAATAAATAAAATCTTTAAAAAAAAGAAAGAATTCTAGGATTCAAAACTTTATCATAAATTCTTTATGAATCTCCCAAAGGAATGCTAACATATTTATAGTCGCACATCCAAGATAAAAGAACTACTTTGCTTGGATTTTGATAGATAGCTTCCATAGCAAATAGAAAACACAATCACCATTCCTAGAGAAATGCTTGTTAAAAAGATGTACAGTTCTAAAAAAAAAAAAAGGAACAAAACAAAAATAGGTATAGCACAGACTACAGAGTTCTTGTTTTAAATAGAATGCTTGAGTTAACCTGTGTTTTTTTTTTTTTTTTTAAAGATTTTATTTATTTATTTGACAGAGAGAGACACAGTGAGAGAGGGAACACAAGCAGGGGGAGTGGGAGAGGGAGAAGCAGGCCTCCCGCGGAGCAGAGAGCCCGATATGGGACTCGATCCCAGGACCCCGGGACCATGACCTGAGCCGAAGGCAGTTGCTCAACAACTGAGCCACCCAGGCGCCCTAACCTGTGTTCTTTAAATTTCTGGGTCCCACTGTTTAGATATCACTCCTTGGTAGTTAAGGGGAAGGATCAAATCTTGGACCTTTGCTAAATATTATAATCTTTCTATTCTGCAACACTGTAAAGTCACTTTCTTCTTTTGTTTTTATCAAATAATAATAAATCCAGTTTTGGTGGAGGGATAGATCTGATTTGGGGGCGCTAGTTTCCAAGAGGTAGGTATGGTGCGGAGAGAGAGGTACCAGAAGAGTCAGACTTAACATAAATACCACCTCCTCTTAGATATATAGGAAGCGGCAGCAGTGGAAAGAATCAGTGAGTGGCATTAGTACAAGACATCATTTTACATGTGAAATTTCAAGAAAATGTGTCTTTTTTAAGGCAATTTTTTAAATTTAAATGCAATTAATTCAATACATACAATGTATTATTTGTTTCAGGGGTACAGTTCTGTGATTCATCAGTCATATAACACCCAGGGTTCATTACAACACATACCCTCCCTATGTCCATCACCTAGTTACCCCATCCCTCCACCCTTCTCCCCTCCAGCAACCTTTAAGGCAATTTTTTTTTTTAAAGATTTTATTTATTTATTTGACAGAGACACAGCAAGAGCAGGAACATGATCCCGGGTCCTGGAATCAAGTCCTGCATCGGGCTCCTGGCTCAGTGGGGAGCCTGCTTCTCCCTCTGCCTGCCGCTCCCCCTGCTTGTGCTCTCTCTCTCTCTCTCTGAAAAATAAATAAAATCTAAAAAAAAAAAAAAAAGAATTTGTTTGGTTTTGTAAGAAATCATCAAACTGTCTTCCAAAGTGGCTGTGGCATTTTGCATTCCCACCAGCAATGTATTAGGGTTCCTGTTGTTCCATATCCTCACCAGCATTTGGTGTTTCAGAGTTTCAGATTTTGGCTATTCTGATAGGTGCATAGTGGTATCTTATTGTTATTTTAATTTTCATTAAAGCATATGATGGGGGGAGCATTGTTTCATACACTTATTTGCCATCTGTATATCTTCTTTGGAGAAGGGTCTGTTAAGGTCTTTGGCCCATTTTCCAATCAAGTTATTTTCTTATTGTTGAGTCTTAGGAGCTCTTTGTATATTTTGGATAACTGTCCTTTATCAGATGTGCATTTGCAAATAATTTCTTTCAACCTGTGGCTTGTCTTCTACTTCTCTTGATACTGTCTTTTTGCCCAACAGAAGTTTTTCATTTTAATGAAGTCCACTTTATCAATTATTTTTTTTTCATGATTCGTGTCTTTGGTGTTGTATCTCAAAAGATATCACCACACCCAAGATCATCTAGGCTTTCTTCTATGTTATCTTCTAGGAGTTTCATAGCTTTGTAAGTGTTACACTAGGTTTATGACCCATTTTGAATGAATTTTTGTGAAGGGTGTAAGGTCTGCATGTAGATCCATGTTTTTTTTTTACCTGTGGATGTCCAGTTGTTCCAGTACCATTTATTAAAAAGACTATTTTGCTCCACTGTATTGCTTTTGCTCCTTTGTCAAAGATCAGTTGGCTGTATTTATGGAGGTCTATTTTTGGACTCTCTATTCTGTTCCATTGACCTATTTATCTCTTCTTTTACTGGTACCACACTGCTTTGATTACTGTAGCTTTAGAGTAAGTCTTGAAGTTGGATAGCATCAGTCCTCCAGCTTTGTTCTTCTCTTTCAACGTTGTGTTAGCTATTCTGGGGCTTTTGCCTTTCCATATAAACTTTAAAATCAGGTTGTTAATACCAACAAAATAACTTGCTGGGATTTTGATTGGGATTGCATTGAATCTATAGGGCAAGTTGGGAAGAACTGACATCTTGATAATATTGAGTCTTCCTATCCACAAACATGAGATATCTCTCTATTTGTTTATTTCTTTGATATCATTTATCAGAGTTTTCTGGTATTCCTCATATAGATCTGGTACATATTTTGTTGGTTTTATACCTAAGTATTTCATTTTGGGGGGTGCTAATGTAAATGGTATCATGTTTTTAATTTCAAATTCCACTTATTCATTGTTAGTATACAGGAAAGCAACTGACTTTTGTAATGTTAACTCTGTATCTTGCAATCTTGCTATAATCACTTATTGGTTCCAGGAGGGTTTTTTTTGTCAGTTCTCTTGGATTTTCTACACAGTTGTATCACCTGTGAACAAAGATGGTTTTATATCTCCTTCCCAGTTGTATGCCTTTGCTTTTTTTTTTCCTTATTGTATTAGGAAGGACTTCCAGTATAATACTGAAAATGAGTAGTGGGAGGGGACCTCCTTGCCTTGTTCCTGATCTTAGTGGAAAAGCTTTGAGTCTCTCCACCATTAAGTATGATGTGAGTTCTAAGTTTTTTGTAGATAGTCTTTATCAAGTTGTGAAAATTCCCTTCTATTCCTAGTTTACTGAGAGTTTTTATCATAAATGGGTGTTGGATTTTGTCAAATGCTTTTTCTGCATCTATTGATATGATCATGTGGTTTTTCTTTTTTTAGTCTGTGAATGTGATGGATTACATTATTTGATTTTTGAATGTTCAACTAGGTTTGCATACCAGGCATAAAGCCTACTTGGTTATGATGTATAATTCTTTTTATACTTCTTTGGATTTGATTTACTAATATTTTGTTAAGGATTTTTGCATCTATATTCATGACAGATATTGGCCTATAGTTTTCTTTTCTTATAATGTCTTTATCTGGTTTTAGTATAAGGGTAATGCTGACTTCATAGAATGAGTTAGGAAGTGTTCCCTCTGCTTCCATCCTCTGAAAGAGTTTGTAAAGGATTGGTATAATTTCTTCTTTAAATGTTGGTAGAATTCACCAGTAAACCCCCCTGGGCCTGACACTTTCCATTTGGGAAAGTTATTCATTATTGGTTCAATTTCTTTAATAGGCATAAACTAAAACTTATCCTTAAAAAAAAAAAGAAAGAGGGGCGCCTGGGTGGCTCAGTTGTTAAGCGTCTGCCTTCGGCTCAGGTCATGATCCCAGAGTCCTGGGATTGAGCCCCACATCGGGCTCCCTGCTCCGCGGGAAGCCTGTTTCTCCCTCTCCCACTCCCCCTGCTTGTGATCCTGCTCTCACTGTGTCTCTCTCTGTCAAATAAATAAAAAAAATCTTAAAAAAAAAAAAAAAGAAAGAAAGAAATTTAGTTGTTAATTTGTAGAAAATTGTTAAGATGCTCATAATTTGTTCTGTAAAGAGGACAGCACCAAAGGTAATAGTTTAATGTTCTGTAGGACATTAATCAGATTTTTATCTAATTTAGCAATAGTTTAGAATGACTTCAGTATTTTCTTATACTGATGTATGCACATTATTTCTCTTATCTTTCTTTAAATCAGCTTTGTTTACTGCTGATTTTCTCGATAGTTAAAAACTTGACCTGTGTTTAACTGTATTTGTATGAGAATTATTTTATAACATTTTGAAATTTTACTTTGACATTTTATAGAAGTACAACTTGGTACTATTTTAAATATTTAAAAATATTTAAAATCTTAAAAATATAAATGCTCTTTTACCTAGCAATTGCTTATCTAAGTATCGATCCTAAGAAGATAAGGATGTGCTCAAAGATTTAGCTCTAAGAATGATTACGGGTGTTCTGTATATAATAGTGAAATAGAAACAACTATGCAATGCTAGAGGACCAACTGATACCTAAATTTGTTTTAAGAATGGTTGTTTCTGGACAAGTGGAATTTGTAGGTTTCAGAAATTTCTTTTATGTTGTTCATATTTTCTTGTGACACTTTTGGAAGAAGAAAAAAGAAAGCTTAAAGATCACAAAATCTAGTGACACTTCTCTTCTCATTCTTGTTGACCTCTGTTGAGGTATTTAGACCATAGCTATGTCTTTCCCTCTGTTCCAATTGCTGCTACTAACTCAGGGAACTTCAGCATTTTTCGAGCAGGACTGATCTACCCTCTCCCTTTTCAATTCCTTCATATCCCATTTCCAATGGCCTTCCAGTTCTGTAATTCACTTCTTCACTCTTCTTCACTTCTGTAATTCAGTACAAAGAATTTTAGATATTGTATTCATTCAGAACTGTTCATCTCAGATGTTTCTGTGCTTTTTGCTCTGTTCTGCTTTTAGATGAAAATGCCTTGTTTTTCTGCTTAAATGAAGTAACACATTTGCCGGAAAATTTTTTCAGAAAATACAGAAAGATTCAGGGGCGCCTGGGTGGCTCAGTCGTTAAGGGTCTGCCTTTGGCTCAGGTCGTGGTCCCAGGGTCCTGGAATCGAGCCCCGCATCGGGCTCCCTGCTCCTCAGGAGGCCTGCTTCTCCCTCTCCCACTCCCCCTGCTTGTGTTCCCTCTCTTGCTGTGTCTCTGTCAAATAAAATCTTTGAAAAAAAAAAAAGAAAATACAGAAAGATTCAAAAGAGAGAATCAAAACACTGCAATCCAGAGCATACCACTCAGCATTTTTGCAACCTTTTAAACTTGCTGTTAGGAGTAGTTTTTTCTTTGCTTTCCAAAATGGGATCTTACCATTCATTTTACTTTTATAATCTGGTTTTTGCCACTCAATGATTTACCTTTCCAAGCCAATCTATACAGACCACATCATCATTATTATGGCTAAAAAATAATTTATTTTATGGATGTAATATTCTTTATCTAACTCAAGGTGTCTCAACCTCAGCACTGACATTTGGGGCTGGATAATTTATTGTGGGGCCTGTACTGTGCACCGTAGGATGTTTTGTAGCATTCCTGCCATCTACCAGTCACATGCCAGCGGCACCATTCCCCTAGGCATGACAATGAAAAATGTTTCCTGCCAGGGGCCCCTGGGTGGCTCAGTAAGTTAAGAATCCGACTCTTCCAAGATGTCCATCAACAGATGAATGGATAAAGAAGATGTGGTATATATATACAATGGAATATTATGCAGCCATCAAAAGGAATGAGATCTTGCCATTTGCAACGACGTGGATGGAACTGGAGGGTATTATGCTGAGCGAATAAGTCAAACAGAGAAAGACATGCATCATATGATCTCACTGATATGAGGAATTCTTAATCTCAGGAAACAAACTGAGGGTTGCTGGAGTGGGGGGTGGGGTGGGAGGGATGGGGTGACTGGGTGATGGACACTGGGGAGGGTATGTGCTCTGGTAAGCGCTGTGAATTGTGCAAGACTCTTGAATCTCAGATCTGTACCTCTGAAACAAATAATGCAATATATGTTAAGAAAGAAAAAAAAAAAGAAGAAGAATGTAGCAGGAGGGGAAGAATGAAGGGGGGGAAATTGGAGGGGGAAACAAATCATGAGAGACTATGGACTCTGAAAAACAAACTGAGGGTTCTAGAGGGGAGGGGGGTGGGAGGATGGGTTAGCCTGGTGATGGGTATTGAGGAGGGCACGTTCTGCATGGAGCACTGGATGTTATGCACAAACAATGAATCATGGAACACTGTATCTAAAACTAATGATGTACTGTATGGGGATTAACATAACAATAAAAAAATTAAAAAAAAAAAAGAATCCGACTCTTGATTTCCACTTAGGTCATGATCTCAGGATCCTGAGATCAAGCCCAGCATCAGGCCCCATGCTCAGTGAAATAATCTGTTTGTCCCTCTCCCTCCCCCTCTGCCCCTCCCCCCACCCCCACCCGCCCCTGGGAGCCTGCGTACTCTCTCAAATAAATAAATAAATAAACAAACAAACAAACAAATAAAATCTTTAAAAAAAAAATGTTTCCAGCTATTCCAAATGGCTTCTGTGGACAGTCTTGCCCCAGTTGAGAACCACTGATACAATCAATCTGCTATTATTTGACATTTATATTTATCTATTTTTTTATAATTAAAAACAGTGGTGCTAATAAATATCTTAACATATATAAACTTAGCACTTCTTTGAATTACCTGCATAGCTTAAATTCCTAGAAAGGAACAACATATTTTAAATGTTGATATCTATTCCCCGATAGTCCTCCAAAAGTGCTGTATCAATTTATATTACTGTTTAAACAGCAGAAATGCCATTTCCTTACATCTTGTCCAAGTACTGTTTTTCTTAGTGAAAAACAAAACATACCATTTTGCCCTTTAAACTTGTAAATTCTTTGATTGCTAACCAGGTTGGTAGCTTTTACTATGTTTATTAGTCATTTGTATTACTCCTTTTGTGAGCTGCTAATTAATGTCTTTTGTCCATTCTTGGGTTTGTAAGAGCTAGTAATTCTTTCTTCCAGTTTGTAATTTTTCTGGTAACATTTATGCTGAGTTTTCCTTTACAGAAGGTATACATTTTTTATGTTGTCAAATTATTAGCCTCTTTATTGTGGTTTTACTGTTAATGGTGTCATACTTAGAAAGATCACCTCTGAAGTCTTATACTTCAGTGTTTTATTCTATTAGACCAACCTTCTATTTTTCTTTATTTCTCATTAGACTCTAATACTAAGCCTTTGCTACTTCTAGACCAGTGCAAATTAAATTTGAATGTACATATGAATTAACTAGAATCTTATTAAAATTCACATTCGGATTCAGTAGGTTTGTAATGGGACAAGGGAGCCTGTCTTTCCAACAAGCTTACAAGTGATGTCAACTCGGTTCCTAGGCCACACTTTGAGTCACTAGGTTTTAGACCTTCAGCCCTCAGTCCTCTGTACCCTCTACCTCCATTCTCTGATTGGTTCTCCTCTGAATTTCCTTCCTTTCCTACCTACTGTGAATCCCAAGGACAGGAATTTCAACTCTACTTCACCCCTTTGTTTTTCTGGAACAACAACCCTTGCAATCTCCACCCCAGTATTGACAAAGGCAACATTTCTCCAGTCTCCAGCCACAGTACCCCTGAAGGAAATCTTAAAACTGCTACCTTCTTCTATAACAAATGTATCATTTCTAAAGTCTAATCAGCGAGCTTTCACTTTGTTCCTCATCAGCTCCCTTTCCCATTTTTATAGTAACTTTGCCTAAATGTAACCTCCTCAACCCCATTCCACCTCCTTTAGAACCTCTTAGTCAATGAACAACAGCGAAAGAACCTCTTCAAGCCATCTAGCAGAAGTCACAGTTAGCATAGTAACTCTGATACTTAAAAAAGAAATCCGCGAGTTGACACAACCACAGAGAGTCCAAGCAAGGATTGGAACCCATATCTTGTGACGCTACAGTCTTAGTTAGGTTTTATCCATCCAGGCTCTGCTGCCTGGGAATCACAGGAGGCCTCATTGTTCTGAGAGCTCAATTCTACAATAGTATCTGTATCTGCAACAAAGAAGAGGCAGGCAAATCAATAGCGGTTTTCAGCTCTGGACGGCATATTTGATTCACTCAAGACACTTTTTTAAAATGTCCTTTCCAGGAATTCATGGAGAGAAACTCTGTTCAATTAGTTTTCAGTGGGGCTCTAGGATTTTTAATCTGTTAAAGAGGAGTATTATCCCAAATCAGTGGTTTTCAAGCTTTTCATATTCACTGGACCCTTGGCACGAATCTCCAATCTCTCTGACAGGTAATGTGTGACAGGTGTGTGAGGTCTTGGCCGGCACCACAAACCGCCTCTCGGGTTTAGTTGAAATCTTTGTTATCCCTAGTGCAAATGTAGAGCACCGTCCAGAAAGAAGCATTTTAGAAAGAGAACTGAAATTGGCCTAGGGAGTGTTGGTGGCGGGAGTGTTGGATTTACAAATAGTGGCTGTGCTTTCTTCCATGTGATTTCCAGTTTTAAATTTAACTGATTTAGCCAATCTCACACACCAAATAAATTTGTCGGAAATTTTCCTATACTGCACAGTTGGCAATTTAAAACTTCTACACACATGCGTTCTTCTCTCTAAAATCCCATGCGTCTGGGCGCCTGGGTGACTCGGTTGGGCGGCTGCCTTAAGCTGGGTCATGATCCTGGAGTCTCGGGATCAGTCCCCGCATCGGGCTCCATGCTCAGTGGGCAGTCTGCTTCGCCCTCTGACCCTCCCCCCACTCGTGCGCGCTCTCAATCAATCAATCAATCTTTAAAAAAAATAAAATAAAATCCCACGCGTCCTCAGAGCACGGCTGGGTAGCCTGGCACAGCTGGGAGCGCGGCCCCTACGACTCGCGCCGCAGAGACCCGTGAGAGCCACGTGGAGCTCTTACCGCGTCCCGGGGCTCCAGGTGAGCCAAGGACCCGGCTCTACAGCTGCAAACTCGCGTGCCCCTCGCCGGAGCCGTGGCCGAGGGGAGGAGACGCTTCCAGCCGGGGGCGCCGGCAAAGCCTGGGACCGCCGGCAAAGCCCGGGACCGCGACAGGCGACTCGGTTTTCCTCCGCCCTCCGCCGCCCACCCGCACGGGCCGGCGCACCCCCGTAACCCGGCGCCGAGCGGGCTCCAGCTCGCCCAGGTCCGAAGGGTGCTGAGCCGCCCCGGCCGCGCCGCTCGGCCCCGCCCAGCAGGGGCCCGTACGGCGCCCGAGTGGGCCGGCGGCACGTCAGTCAGGGCCGGGGGCGGGGCCCGGGAGCGCCCGTCCCCCGGCCCGGCTATAATGTCGGGCCCCGGCGGGCGGCAGGCGGCGGGCGGAGGTGCGCGCCCGGGCAGGGGTGAGGCTGAGGGCGCGCGGACCTCCTCGCAGCTGCTGCAGCTGCCGGCCCGCGGCGACTCCCGGAGGAGAAGGAGGGAGGGTGGGAGGAAGGGGCGGGCGGCGGGATGGAGGGCATTGGAGGCTGCCCGTGCTCCGCTCACACCAACTCCCGAAGGTGCTGCTTCCAACTTTTACCTTCTTGGAAGCACGGAGCGGCAGTGTCAGGAGACTTGACATTGCAGGGCTGAGCCGAGCTAGTGGCATCCACAACCCTTTCCTTATCGGTTCTCAGCTTTGTTATTTGTATTCATCTCTAGAACATGGACTTCGCCCGCCTGTGGCTAGGGTTGCTGCTGCCTTCGGTAGCTGCGCTGGATTTCGGCTACCACCACCAGGAAGAGATGGAAGCGTTTTTGAAGAATGTGGCCCAAAACTACAGTTCTATCACTCGCTTACACAGTATTGGGAAGTCTGTGAAAGGTAGGGTCCATCTCGTGCACTTTCCCAAACCCCCAGCCCTCGCTTTCGTTCATTAAATATACCTTAGCTTCCTGTCCCCTTTCCTTGGAGCTGCTTGGAGGAGCTCCAAGCGGGTAAGCCGGTGCCTTGCGTGTTGGTGGTTTTCTGCTTTTGTGTGTTGTGTTGTTTTATTTTGTCAGGGAAGTAGTAGGAAGACCTGAATTTTAGTAAACGTCTCTGCTGTCATTCAGTGTCATTGAGTCCTATGCGTTAATGGCATTCTTTTTCCATCTTGCACTGGTTGCTTGAGGTGTGTCTTTTAGTTTTTCTTGGTAGGTAAACTTATGTCGAGAAAGTCTCCGTTTATCCATAGCAGCTTTCCCTTTTTGTTGGCTTCTTTAAATGACTTGGACTCTTAGTGTCTTTTTTTTAAGTCTCCTTTAAGCTAAAATAGTTCAGTTCTGTTGGTGAGATTTCTGTTGTGTATAATTAGCCCTATGACATAAAGTGATGCAAAACTATCGTTTCTATAAATTTTAGTGTTAAATAGCACAGTTGGTAAGATTTGTGTCCTGTGTAATTAGCCCTATGGCTTAAAGTTATGCCAAAAAGTGGCTCTGATACTGATTAAAGGCTCTTTTAAAATCATCTGTTTGAATAAGACAATTGCTGGATAATAAATATATGTTAGCAATGACTGGGACTAGCATTTTCACATTTATCATTTGCTTTAATTTAGAAATTATATATTAAAAAAATAGCTGTATATTGTCTAATTTTTAGAGACAGGGAATTTGAATCAGATATTAAGTATTTTGCTCAAGATCACCAGATGGTGGATTTTATAACCAGGATTGGCATTCAGATCCTTCTACTTAAAGGCGTAGATATTTTGGGGACAAGGCGAATACTTTATCAAACATTGTTATTTCTTAATCTTTTTATATTGGTGCTCCCGAAGGGATTACCTGAAAACTTAATGCTTAAATTAGAAGTTTTGTTAAGTTTATGCAGTTCGGATCTCCTCTCTTTATAAGGTGTGTTCAAACTCTACGTAGATTTTAGCTCTGAGCTTTTGAACCAAGGAGTGTCTCTTAATTACCATATTCTCAATCATTTTCAAGAAAAAAAAATTAAAGTCATGGTTTTTATATTAAAGAAGACCTACTATACAAATTTACTTATATGTAATGCAAAATAAAAAATGCTGGGTCATGTGTTTAATGGTATCTTTGTTTTCAACAACATTGCCAAAGAGTTGGTGCCAGAATTACTCTATATTGCTCTATAATCCGAATTACAGAGGTTGGATGTGTGAGAAATCACATCTTGAATCAGCATATGTGTTCAGCCTTTTGAAATCATTTCCCCCTAGGGTTCAAGAGAAGAGCAATTTTAAAAGATCTTTAGTAAAGCAAATATCTTGAGTTATTGTTCAGTCATTTAAACCACAAGATGATGAGGGTGTTGTTAATTTTAAGTACTAAATGATTTGGCAAGCTTTTATGTTTTCAAACACAAAGTGCTTGTGAAAGAAAATTGGGGAATCTCTTAAGGTGAACCAGCTACTCTGATCCATCTTTCATGATATCAGACCACAGTAACATTGAAAGCCAGTAGGCTTTTTTTTTTTTCCCCACTTTCTATGCACTCTTGTGGTTAAAGGACTGAGAAGTTATCATGTAAAAATCTGACACTCGTCGTCAGATGTTTGTGTTGAATATATTGTTCTGAATAATTACTCTGATTAGGAAAAAGGTTCCAAATGGTGGGTTAAACTGTACACTGTATCACTGCATGTTATCATGACCATTGAAAACCAGTGCTCATTTGTTGGTGCTCTTTTCACTAGATAGGCAGTTTTCCCTGGCTGTCCCACCCTCTGGTGTAGGATACGTTTGCTTAGCAAACAGTCTTTACCATATTTGTTATTTATTTTTTTTATTATGAACCTGGGCAATCTACCTAGAATAGGAAGTAATATTCCTACCCAGTCAAGTACATTTTTAGTTTTTGTAAATGCACGTCACGTGGATTTTTGTTATTGTAATCATGGATCCTATTCTGCCTTTTTCCTCAATTCACATTATTTCATTACATATTTCTATGAATTGACAAAGTCTGCAGATGTAAATTGGTTGCTATATAGTATTTTATCCTCTTGGTTATGGGAATTGTCTTAGTCATTTACCATTTGGGGGCATCTATATGGTTCTGATGATCTATTATAAACAATGATGCTTTAAAAGCATTGATACATATCATGATGATTACCTTCCATTGTAACTGGTGATTTTTCTTTTCAGTTTTTTATTTTGAAATGCTTGAAATCCACACAAAAGTTGAGCCCACATTTACCCTTCACCCAGATTCAGCCATAGTAGACTGACCATATTTCATTTGGAGCTTTTGGGGAAACCCCATGACATAATGACCTAGTAAAATCTTAGGTGAAACAAGAGCAGCAACTCAAAAAACTGACAACTGAGTTGAGAAAAATTAGAAAAGGTACAATATTCATTGGTTTATTCATTCGTCCGTTTAAGCGAATATACCCCCCCTTTTTTTTCCACTCGTAACCCCCTCTGTCTAGTATGATGCTGGCACATATTCAGTAATTTATATTTTGTTTGTTAATGAATTGAATGTTTGCTGAGTGAAAGCCATGTGAAGCCAGCAAAGTTGTGTGCCATTCGTTGCCTGCCATTAAGTAGCCCCCTTTAAAGGACGAATACATTTATTGTGGATTTCCCCGAGCCTCTCCACACTCCCCAAAATTAGTTCTAGGACTTTATTTTTTTTTGGCTTTTTAAGTTTTAATTCCAGTTAACATAGTGTTATATTAGTTTCACGTGTACAATATAGTGAATCATCACTTTGATACATCACCCAGTGCTCAGCACAAGCGTACTCCTTAATCCCCATCAATCCATTTCACCCATTCTGCACTTCCCTCCCTTCCCCTCTGGTAACTATCAGTTTGTTTTCTATAATTGAGTCTGTTTCTTTATTTTGTCTCTCTTTTTCCTTTGTTCATTGTTTTGTTTCTTAAATTCCATATATGAGTGAAATGGGTATTTGTCTCCAACTGACATTTTGCTTACTATTATACTCTAGCTCCATCCATGTCCTTGTAAGTGGCACGATTTCGTTATTTTTTATGGCTGAATAATATTCTATTGTGTGTGTTTGTGTGTGTGTGTATTCACATCATTATCCGGGCATCAATCAGTGGACACTTGGCTGCTTCCATATCTTGGCTATTGTGAATCCTGCTGCTATAAACATAGGGGTACATGTATACCTTTGAATTAGTGTTTTTGTATTCTTTGGGTAAATACCCAATGGGCAATTACTGGATGGTAGGGTAGTTCTATTTTTAACTTTTTTGTGGACCCTCCATACTGTTTTCCAGAGTGACTGCACCAGTCTGCCTTCCCAACAGTGAATGAGTATTCCTTTTTCTAGTTTTAGGACCATTTAAAATGAGATTTTTCTACCATCTCCATTTTAAGAATCTTCCCTTCTGCTTAGTCTAACCTTTACTTTATCTGAATAAAAAAGGTTGCAAAGGGCAAGGAGTAGATCATAAAAATCTGTTATCAAGTACTTCCATATTATATGTTTTAATACATTATTTCAATCTCTGACTCTGAGTAGGTATTGTTATCCTTGTTTACAAAACAGGTCAATGCAGCACAGGGGAAGTTAATTAACTGCTGAAGATCACACAGTCAGTAAGTGCTAGAGGATTCAAATGCAGATCCATGTATCTCCCAAGCCCATCTCTTTGCCCCTTAAAGAGGCAGTCTGACACAGATGTAGATGGTTATGTGGAGATTGGGTTTTCTAGAGTCATGGTTTGGGCACATGTGATTTGAAAGTATAGCTTCTGCCAAGGATCTATGGCTGTGTTCTTCATTACAGTAGTCATTAGTCACCTGGTTATTGAGCAGTTGGAATGTGACTAGACAGAATTGAGATGTGCTAAGTGATTTTGTAGACTTAATACAAAAAAAGTAAAATGTTTTTATGTTGATCACCTGTTGAAATGATAATTTAGAACTATAGGTTAAAAATATTTTTAAAATGTCCCCTGCTTTTTACTTCTGTTAATGTGGTTATGGTTACTAGAATATTTTAAATTATATGACTCGTGTTATATGTTGATTGAGCCATGCTGACCTAGAGAGAAATTTGTTAGTAACTTTTTTCTGAGTACAAAAGGAAGTTCATTTAGAAAATTTGGAAGGTACAGCAAAGCACCAAGAAGAAAATTAAAATCTCCCCATACAAAGAAAACATTTAGTAGACTAAAATCACTATGTGTACTGTTCTGTGCCTTTCTCCCTCACACTAAGCTAATTATCTTGTTTGTGCATGCAAACATGTTATTTCTAAAAGTTGATTTTAATGCTCTGCTTTGTGTCCTATCAATGGATATCCTAGTGTTTATTTAACTTCTACCCCACTGATGGACATTTAGTTTGTTTCTAAACTTTTCCTGTTACAAATAGTGCCACAGTAGACATCTTCAAAGCTAAGAGGGCAAAAGAACACAGACTTTGGAACCACAGTGCCCAAGTGCAAAGTCTAGATCCTCTACTCTGTAGCAATGTGACCTGGAGTTGTTGGATAATTCCTGGCACATAGAAAGTGCTACATAAAAGCTGCTGCTAGGGATATCGTAGCTGCTGTTAGGGAGAAGTTTTCCAAAAAGGAAATTACCAGGTCTTAAGCAGTTTCATGTATTTGATACATGTAACCAAATTGCTTTCCCAAAAAGATTGTATTGATTTTTATAATCTCACGAGAAATGTATGCTAAGAAAACAACAACTCTAAATCTTCTGTTAGTCATAAATCAGTACTGGCATTAGTGATTTGGAAGATTATTGTAGATTTGTCGAAGAGTACAAAGTTTCGGTCATACAAGATGACTCTGTCTTAGAGATCTGCTTTTTACTGCATAGTGCCTACAGTTAAACAGTACTGTATTGTATGCTTAAAAATTTGCCTAGATGGTAGATCTTATGTTGTGTTCTTAAAATAATAGCATAATAATAAAGACTATTGAAGTGTCTGTTTTTCATTGTTTAATGTATAAAGGAGAATTTATTTCTCATGCTTTTTCCCCAACAACACTCACCTTCACATATTCATTCAACAGATACTAATGGAATTACTCTGCCAGGAGCAATACCATTTCAGATGCTCAGTAATCTCCCTAGAATTGGTTTAGACTCCTGCTCCACAGAGGCCAGTACTGTGTGCTCATGCACAGATCTCTCATTGTCTACTGCCCTTCATGGGGTAGATTTTAGCTGGTGATTTGCCCTCAGAAAAGAACATTGTGTATAAAACTTGCCACATTTAGTTTTCTGTCACACTCTGTTCATTTCTCAAGTGTGATTGCTTCTCCGCCTTTTGGCTAAGATCAAGTTTAGCATTTCTCAAGTGTGATCATAAAGCTAGTTTGCTTGGGATCCTGTAGGATCCTGTATTAAATGCTTTTTTTTTTGGAGAGAAAGCATGCGTACACAAGGGTGGGGGCAGAGGAAGAGAGAAAATCTTAAGCAGGCTCCAGGCCCAGCACAGAGCCCAACATGGCCTCAATCTCCTGACTCTGAGACCATGACCTGAGCTGAAATCAAGTGTTTAACCAACTGAGCCACCCAAGCGCCCCTAAAATGCTCATTATGATGTAAATATGATATCGAGGACCAAATATCAAGAAAATCATTACAATCTAGGAATTTCAGCTATAATACACTTTTGTGATTTAAAGTTATAATGGTTTGGCAAGCCTTTCTGCTTCTTGAAAGGTTTGAAATGCAGAGTCCTTTTCTGAAACATCTTGCAAATATCAGCCTTGTTTATCACCATTCAGGGTTTCTTTTTTTTTTTTTTTTTTAAAGATTTTATTTATTTATTTGAGAGAGAGAATGAGAGACAGAGAGCATGAGAGGGAGGAGGGTCAGAGGGAGAAGCAGACTCCCTGCCGAGCAGGGAGCCCGATGCGGGACTCGATCCCGAGACTCCAGGATCATGACCTGAGCCGAAGGCAGTCGCTTAACCAACTGAGCCACCCAGACGCCCCATTCAGGGTTTCTTAAAGATACTGCCTTTTTTTAAGATAAAGAAAAGATTTAGATTTCCCCTACATTTATAGTATGATATTTTAAAAGGAAATTGAGGGGCGCCTGGGTGGCTCAGTTGTTAAGCGTGTGCCCTCAGTCATGATCCCAGGGTCCTGGGATTGAGCCCCACATCGGGCTCCCTGCTCCACAGGAAGCCTACTTCTCCCTCTCCGCCTCCCCCTGCTTGTGTTCCTGCTCTCGCTGTCTCTGTCAAATAAATCTTTAAAAAACAAAAATAAAGAGGAAATTGAGACAGAATATCCAAAAAGTAACATAGGATTTTACTCTGCTTCTTCTATCTAGTAACCATTTTTATTCCAAATCTCAAATCTATCTAAATGGCAATACTCTAGGGACAAGTGGCATTTGAAACTTAAAAAAAAGTGACAGCCAATATCAAGTGACTTTTACTATTTGCCTGGTACTTTACATATTATGTTTCACCTGATCATTCTAACAATGGTATGAAATACCATTATTATCCTCCAATTTACATACAAAGAATTGAGATTAAGTGAATTATACATAATAAATGACAGAGGAGCCAAATTATTAGTAAATGAAACCAATGCCTGTCTTGTGCCAAATTTTGAACCTTCTTTACTTTTAGTTTCTCCAGTTATTTTTTTCTCTGTCCTTGTTCCTTCCCACCTCCACCCTGTATCTCCTGCCCTGGCCATCTTCCCTCTGACCCGATTCTGAAAAAGTTGACAGGCTTTCTCTATCATCCAAGAGAAGTCTTATATTAATTTTTTTTTTTTTTTTATGTGATAAGTGATCTGTGGAATTCCTGGATCCGTTTTAGGTATTCAGTTTCATCTAAAGCAGTTTGGATTCCATCTTTTGTTTTAAAGATAAATTTTTTCTATATGCCAAAACTCTTTGAGTATGAGGCAAAAGGAGATGTCTGAGATTCTGGTTTGCACACTTACGGGACATCTACCCACCAAAATGCCATCTCTTTAGAGAACAGTGGTTCTCATTAAGAGCAGTACTGCCCCCTAGGGGGAATTTTGGAAATGTGAGGGGGAGGTTTAGGCCAATAACATAAGTCTTGGCAGGGGGAACCCTCCTGATGCATTCTTCTGATCTTGTCAGCAATGCACGAAGTTATGCAGAGTAAAAAAATTATCACCCACATTTTCTAATGCCCTCTAGGTGAAAGACCAGTTTACAGTTATCTGAACCTAAAACCAAATTCTGTTTTATGTACAAATAAAAATACTTTCCCCACAGTTTTAATACATACTGAACTTTCCAGGAATGTAACTGTATGTAAACTGAGGGGAAATTCTATTTTCCGTAGCTCTGAACTTGATTGGGAGGGATTTCACATTCATAAGATCCTGACACCAGTGACCACAGTTGAATCCGTCTGCTTTTGTAGCAGATGCATTCGTTGTGACTCTCAAGTATAGGTATAAGCATCTGACTTTCCCGTGTCTTCTCGTGGCCCGTGTCCAAGGGTTTACCTGCTGATACCAGGTTTTATTATAAGTTTGTCTTTTATTTCTCTTTTATATAATTTGAATGTTATACTGATCTTTTTGAAATTACGTAAATGTGTTTTCTGGGCATGTTATGCCAGCATGGTAAAGGAAGATCGCAAAATATTGGACATGAAAAAAGAGGCATAAACTGATAGGGCTAGGAACTGTTGAAGTAAAGTCACAGACCTAGATTCAAGTTTATGTAGCCAGCATCCAAAAGGTGTTTGGTCTCTGTTCTTAATCCGTGAACATGCGTGTCTGCAGGTAACACTGGTGACAGTGGTAGATGGAGTTGAGCCACAAAAACTGCCATTAGTCCTGTTTCCTTCTTTCAGTTTGTGTTTCTAGAATGTCCCTTTCGTTAAGAGTACCTAGTAAGATAAAAGGAATCCTAAAGTAAAAAAAAAAAAAAGTCAAGATTATTTCAAACACCAGTTTGCATCGGGTTCAGGAGATTAAAGCAGGTCTTCCTATCTAGTGATTTAAAGCAATTGGTGTTGTTCCTAGCTCCTTAGTGATTCAATGTAATACGGTATAGTAGTTTGCTGAGAAGTTCGTAAATCCTAATTTGAGTTTGGTTAAAAGGCAACAGACATGAGTTGCACATTAAGACTGTTTCTCATCTCGGTGTTGTAAGGATTGCTGCATGTCAGATGTTTTAAAGTACAAATTTTCTGGTCTGTGACCCTTGGCATAGTAGCTTCAGCAAGCTCAGCTGGAGGGCTTAGTCCCCACTGCCAACTTCAAACAGATTGCCTTCAAACTGGGTCCACAAACTTATCATGAACTTACCCAGAGCTGAAGGTAACAACCTTCATGTGGGGTATAAAGGCATTAACCGTCGTGCTTAGGTATTGGGAGGGTTTACCCTTGCACAGGGTTTAGTAGAAGAAACCAATGAAATCCCCCTTCTGTTTAGGTAAAGAGCTTTCCATTAGTTCCTTTCCCGGTTTTCTAATTTCTCTGATAGAAATCTTCTGAGAAAACTAGAACCATACTTGAGCACAATTGAAGTCACATGAACAGTTATCCAAATACATGCCTCAGATACCTTTCTGACAAAGTACACAAGTATATTATGAATACAGTCAGACAAAATTTAGTACAATGTCCCATTTTTAGAGTGGGAATGGATGTTACAGGCCCTGTGATCACTCATTGAGTTCTTCACGGCTTAGTTCAAAATGTTAACTCCTCCTGGAAGCCTTTCTCCAGTCCCCTGGGCGGAGTTAGCATCTCCCTGCACCCCTCTTCCTGGCAGCTCTGGCTCTAACAAGCTATGTTACACCTGGGGGCAGGGATCAGGCTGTACTCATCTTCCTATCCTAGGCCCGGATCTGTGCTTATTAAAGGCCAAGCACTCTCAGGGTCAAAGCTGAAGAGTTTTTCCATGCATAGTAAGTGAAACATGAATGTAAATCTACTTTTATACAATATAGTATATAGTCATGTTATTATACTGTGTTAAGTATATAGGATATATATTTTTATATATGCTTTTATATAGTTAAATTTACCGTATATAACTTTATATCACTACATAAATTGTATGTAGTAAGTACTTCAGTCTCTCAAGTATTTTTGTGGTATTTTTGTGGTATTTTTATGGTATTCAACTGAGTTTCTAAGAGTAATAGAAAAAAATAAAATGTCCCCAATTGACTAGCCTTTATCTGAAATTTAGCTCCATGTGCATCTAGTATTATTAAGGTGTAAATAAATCTAATTAAAAAGTAACGGGGAAACTGTTGAATTGCTGCTATTTTATGGCAAATAATATAAATTGGAGAGGTAGATGCCACCGCTTAAGATAAGTCACTGGAGCATAGGAGGTGGCAACAGGGACCTGAGTGTCTTTCAGGTAGTGAAGGGCATAATTGAATTACTCCAAGCCTGGAGTGGTTCTGTCCCCCTATCCCTTGGGTCCCCCAAACACTAACCAAACACTAACCAAACATGTATTAAGAGCGAGTAAAAAGGAGATATGCATGCTCCTCCAGTAAGTAGAGTTGAGTAAATATGCCTTGTTTTATTTGAACAGTGCAAAGATAATTTAAGTGCCTATTTAGAGAATTTAAAAAGAGAAGGATCCTTTGATGAAACCTGCCCTCCACCCCACACAGTTCAGCAGAAAATGGAAACCCCTTGATTCAGTGGCTTTTTTCCATCCACACTCAGGAATGTTGTACAGATTTAAGATGAAGGTATATGACACATTTATTCTTGCTTCAAGTGGTTCAGAAAGGCCCAGGTTTTGGAAATTCACAGGTAGATAGACTGTTGAAGAACCTTAACTTTAATTTTTAGATCCTACTAAATATTCATTCCCTTGCCCATTGGGCACCCATTAAAATTCTCTTAAAGGCAGGGGGTGGTAGTCACTCTTGTGAGTATAGGCACCTGGAGATGTGTAGAGCACACAGACCATTTTTTTTTAAAGATTTTATTTGAGAGAGAGAGGGAACAAGCTGTGGGGAGGGGCAGAGGGAGAGAAAGAGAGAGAGAAAAGCAGACCCTTTGTTGAGCACAAAGTCCTACTCGGGGCTCCATCCTAGGACTCTGAGATCATAACCTGAGCTGAAGGCAGCCACTTAACTGACTGAGCCACCCAGGTGCCCCTGCACAGATCATTTTAACATGCAGCAATTCAGCAGTTTCTCCATTACTTTTTTCCCCCGGTTGTTTTTTGTTTTTTTTTTTTTTAAGATTTTATTTATTTATTTGACAGAGACACAGAGAGGGAACACAAGCAGTGGAAGTGGGAGAGGGAGAAGGAGGCTTCCCGCCGAGCAGGGAGCCCAATGATGCGGGGCTCGATCCCAGGACCCTGGGATCATGACCTGAGCTGAAGGCAGATGCTTAATGACTGAGCCAGCCAGGCGCCCCTCCCCATTACTTTTTAATTAGATTTATGTACATCTTAATAATACTAGATGTACGTGGAGTTAAATATCAGATAAAGGCCACTCAATTGGAGAACATTTTCTTTCTGTTACTCTTAGGAACTCAGTTGAATAATCTTTTAGCATCCTGGAGATAAGCCTAACTGGTTTATCATTTGTTACTGGTAAGTTCCTTTCTATTTTTAAAGAAACAGATAAATTGGGATATACCACATTTTGGCTTTAATAAAGTTTAATTGAGCTTGATCATCTTTTAAGTTTTAAGAACGTGTACTTCTAAGTGCACAAAATGTGTTTATGGGATCTATAGCACACACTGGTTCCAAGTGCAGAAGTGGGCAACAGTTGCAAAGGCCTTGAGGTGGACAGGTTATTGCTATATTCTAAGAATAGAAGCAAAACCAGGGGAGCTGGAGGATAGTGAGCAAAGGCAGAGTCCTACTGGATGAAGTTGGAGAGGTGTGTAGGGGACAGATCATAGAGTACTATAGCAAGCCAATTCAAGCATGGAAAGTTCAATTCTGTTCTGAGGATAATAGGGAACCATTATTTTAAGGACAGTTTTAAGGGTTTTAAGGACAGTAATATAAACTGAGGTAGGTTTAAAAAAATAACTTTGCCTGCTGAATAGAGAATTAGAAAGGGGCAAGTATAGAAGCAGAGAGAATAATCCAGTTATAATAATTCAGGCAAATGGTGATGGTGGTGATTTTGATTAAGATGCTGCATTAGAAATGGAAGGAAGTGTAAGGATTAAAGATTTGTTTCAGTAAACAAAACCAACAATACTTGCTAATAGATTAAAAGGGGAAGGGGAATATCAGGAGAAAAAACCCTGGAATGACCTTTAGCTTTTATGCTTGGCCAACTGAGTGTGGGAGGTATTATTGACCAAGATGGGGACAACTAGAAAAAGGCAAGTTTGGGTTGAAATCAAGAGCTCTGATTTAGACAACTTTTTATAAGTTTGAAGTCCTTAGTAGACATCCAATGGGGATGTCCAGTAGTTGGGTATGGGTGTGGAGTTTGGGGGAGAGGTTGGCTAGAGAAATAGACAAATACACTTGAGGGTTATCAATATATAGATGGCATTGAAACCCATGGAACTGAAAATAATCTAACAAGTGAAGATAAAAGAAGGCCAGAAGAGAGCTATAGGACATTATGCCATTTAGAATCTGGTAAAGCTAGAAGCCAGTAAAGGAGATGAAAAGAAAATCAGCAATAGGATAGGAGGAAAAGGAAGAGTGGAATCACAGACATCAAGGAAGGGCAGCAGCTCAAGAAGGAGGCTATTTTGAGGTCCCTTGACCACCCACTAGTGAATTGCTAGAAGGACTCACAACTCAACATGAAGTCCTATTTAGAGCTAAGGTTTATTTTTTTTTTGAAGATTTAATTTATTTATTAGAGAACAAGTGAGCATGAGCAGGGGGGAGGGAGAAGCAGACTCCCCACTGAGCAGGGAGCCCAACGCGGGGCTCGATCCCAGGACCCCGGGACCATGACCTGAGCTGAAGGCAGACGCTTGACCGATTGGGCCACCCAGGTGCCCTAGAGCTAAGGTTTATTAAACAAAGGATATGGTGCAGGAACAGCAGGATAATGATCTACATAGGCAAAGACCCGAAAGGTCAGCATCAGCTTCTTTGCTGTCCCCGTGTGAGGATCCCACTGCTCTGTGTTTCTCTCCAGCTGTGAACTGTACCTCCACCCAGGGAAGCCCACTCAAGTCTTGGCAGTCCAGAGTCTTTCAGGGGAGCTGATCACATAACTGTGCACCCATCCGGAGCGCAGGCTCCTGCAAGATACCAAGTGCGCATCAGGAATCTTCTTGTTTACTTTAAACAATGCTTTTGGCTTGGTTCGTCCTGACCGACTACTGGCTTGAGGGTACAAAATAACATCATTAATTAGTGAACATTTCAGGAGTATAGTGCTCAGAGTTTGGCTAAGGCTCATTCCTGCCACTGCAAGTGCTCCTGGAGATAAGCAAGGGGTGAGTAAAAGAGACAGGCTGTTTTAACTCTTTCCTTGCTGAGGTCTTGGTTAACCAACCATGTTGACTGCTGCTGTAACTGAAAACTGAGAGCCAGCAAGTGGAGTTAAATTGTTTTTCTCTAGACCTCTTTATTCCGAGGACATTTATTGAATGCCTAATATAGTTTGTGGTGTGTGCTAGCATAGGAATATAGAGGTAAAGAAGTTAGACTTGGTCCCTGCCCTGATGGGGTTGACAGCCTGAGAAGTGAGTAGGAGGGAAGAGACCCCCACGAGATACAGGTGTGAGCGGCCCTGTGGGAGCCACGGCAAGGAGACGCGCTGTGGCCGAGACCTGCAGGCGTCCAGGTGGAAGGAGGGCGGCGAGGCAGTACATAGCACGTTCGAAGGCCTGGTGGTGAAGGAGCATATTGACCTTAAGGAACACATGATGTTCAGTGTGGCTGAAGAGGACAGCGTGGAGGGGAGAGAGGAGGCAAGGTGGGAAGATCATGGAGGACCTTGTACACTTTGTTGAAGATTTTGGCTTCATCCAGGAGGAGCCATAATCATCCTAGGGATTCATGCCTGATCGGAAAATGACAAATTTGTTTTCTTGATTGGAAAATTTCCGATCACTACATTTCATTTTGCATTACAGTAAAGATACCCTTTAAGATATAAAGTGGAACAGCCATGGGGGGGGGGGGGTGCGGTGAGAAAATACAAATCCACCAGACTGGGTAAATCAGAACACCAACAAAACGTAATATCAAATCTGTAAAAATAACAGTTCCCAACAACTATCAGTGTGAAAAGTTCTGATTTAAAAAAAAAAAAAAAAGTTCTGATTTAAATCCCATAATTGGACTGAGCTCTTCATCTAAACCTTAAAGATTATTTTACAATACCTTTTATTAAAAACATTTCACCAATGTATGACACATACGATCTTTTCTTTTTGCCCTCACAGAGCACAGATCACATGAGAGGGAAGGATTTTTTTAATCAGCAGTTTTGGAGACAATTCTGTGTATGCTAAACTTATAGAGAAACTGATAAATATTAAATCTAGAATTCAAAGAGAAATGCCAGAGTATATAGAAACAAATACTTTTTTCCCAGCTGTATTGAGATATAATTGGCATGTAACATTGTGTAAGCTTAAAGTGTAGAACATGATGATTTGATACGCATATATTGTAAAATGATTGCCATAATAAGATTAGTTAACACATCTTTCACCTCACATTACTACTATTTTGTGCAGGTGGTGAGAACATTTAAGATCCACTATCGGCAACTTTAAAAGTACATAATACAGTATTGTTGACTATGATCCCCATGCTGTACATTAGATCCTCAGAACTTGGAAGTTTGTACCATTTGATCAACATTTCCCCATTTCCCACACTCCCTGATCCTTTGCAATCACCAATCTCCTCTGTTTCTATGACTTTGGCTTTTTTATTTTATTATTTTATTTTTTTAAAGATTTATATTTTTGACAGAGAGAGACATAGCGAGAGCAGGAACACAAGCAGGGGGAGTGGGAGAGGGAGAAGCAGGCTTCCCGCTGAGCAGGGAGCCCGATGTGGGACTCGATCCCAGGACCCTGGGATCATGACCTGAGCCGAAGGCAGATGCTTAATGACTGAGCCACCCAGGCACCCTGGCTTTTTTAGATTCCACAGCTAAATGAGATTATAGAATATATATCTTTCTATGTCTGACTTATTTTACTTAGCATAATGCTTTCAAGGTTCATCCATGTTGTCTCAAATGGCAGGATTTCCTTTTTTGGCAGCTGAATGATATTCCATTACATATCATAAAAATTTACTATATATAATAGGCAATTTAATATATATTATGTATAATAGACTATATTATATATATTAATATAGCACATATATATGTGGTTTTGGTTATCCATTCATCCATCTCTGGACACTTAGGTTATTTCCATGTCTTGGCTATTGTGAATAATGCTGCAATGAACATAGGGGTGCAGATAATTCTTAGACATAGTGATTTCATTTCCCTTGGATCTATATATCCAGAAGTGGGATTGCTGGATCACATAGTAGTTCTAGCTTTAATTTTTTTGAGGGAGCACCATACTGTTTTCCATAACGGCTGCACCATTTTACATCCCCACCAACAGTGCACCGATACTTTCTACTTAAAAATAATGTTGGAATATTATTCTTAGGAAAAACAACCATTTGTATTTCCAGGTGGTAGTAGCAGCACTGGGAGGGAACTCAATCATGGTCTCATTTTCTAGGGAAGCTATTCAGTAAGAGCAGTGAGGATGAGAAATGAAAGAAATGCTAGTGATGTTTATTGAGCCCATTACATACCAGGCACTCTGCTAGGCCCTTTACAAATTTTCCTCATTTGAGCTATATAAATACCCTGAATTCTTTACATTCCCATTTTAGAGCTGAGAACAAATAAATAGAGTTCAAAGATGAAGCAATTGATGACCCAAGCTTCTATCTTGGTAACTGGTAGATTTGGGTCATTAACTCAAATTTGTCTCTTAGTAATTCATTTATATATTTATTCAAATATTTAGGGAGCTCCTGTTGTCTCCCAGAATCTGCGTGGAAAGATACGAAGAACGACAAGGCCTGGACCTTTCTCTTGAGGAGCTCGGGCTGGGGCCTGACACCCAGTCACTTGAATGAGAAAAGCACTGTAACAGGGCTATGGACATTCAAAGGCCTAACCTCCAGGAGGCTTGGTAAAGTGGAGGAAGGCTTATCAGGGAAGCTGATACTTAAACAAAGCTTTGAATGTTATCAGGCAGACAGGTGAGAGGATAGGAATGCCAGGTAAAGTGAATGAAAAAACAGACCACAGGGGTGCCTGGGTGGCTCAGTTGGTTAAGCGACTGCCTTCGGCTCAGGTCATGATCCTGGAGTCCCGGGATCGAGTTCCGCATCGGGCTCCCTGCTCGGCAGAAAGTCTGCTTCTCCCTCTGACTCTCTTCCCTCTCGTGCTCTCTCTCATTCTCTCTCAAATAAATAAATAAAAATCTTTGGGGAAAAAAAAAAAAAACAGACCACAGCCTAGGGGCTTGGTGGGGTTAGCTGCGAGAAGCGGCTGGAGCTCTGTGTGCTCTCTGGTGCCCTTGTATGTATGATCAAGGATAAAGATTTGCCCGTGGTTGTTTCTGCTGTATCTTAGCATCTAGGGTAAGTTTGTGCTTACTGGAAGATACAAAGTTTTTGAAGGATTTTGTCGTCATGGGGCTTTTTTTTGAAACTGATTGTTCAAAGAACAGTGATAAATAGGGGAAATATTTTGATTCCTGTAACTCTTCACTAAAATTGCAATATTTGTAGCCCCAAGGGAATTATGTTTCCATAGGACATTCTGTTCTCTGTCCTTGGGAAAATATGTTTAAAAAGAATGATAAAGGGTATTTGAGGATTAGTAATAAAGTTCTACACTTTATTGAATACTTACTATGTGCTGGATACTTGTCTGCATTATTTTAAATCCTGATATCAATCTGGGAGTTGTGTTCTCTCTGCTTTACAGATGGGAAACTGAGGCTTTGAGAAAGATGACATGCCCAAGACACTTAGGCTAGTATGCGGCAGGGCTGGGAATTCATACCCAGGTCTGTCAGAATTCAGAGCCCCAGTTGTTTCAATTTTCAAATGGTCTCTAGAGCCTGGAGGCTCCTGTCCTGGTGGCTTGGGATACTTCAGTAGGTAAGGAAACAGAAGACAGCGTGGGTTGCCCTTCCCTAATGCAGAGCAGCTCAGCTTTAACTGCTTACCTTGGATTTTACATTAGATTTTTTTTTTATTGGAATAAAGGTCCCGTGACCAACGGTGGGTGGCATGAAAATTACTGCATTGACCATGATACTTTTGCCAGAATAGACTGAGGAGGATGTGCCACAGGCAAGGCAATGTGCCAGGCCCTCTGGTAGGTGCGAAGGAGTACCAGTTCCTGCCCTTTTGGAACGTAGATGCTTTACAAAGGGTTCAGAGGCCTCTGAAACTGATCAACACAAGATTGTATCCATTAGAGAATACTGAATATACTCTGTGTAAATCAAACCAAATGCTAGGAGGTTGTGTAGATAAGAGTGTCTTGGCTGATCACCTATGTGTTGGTTTAGGCAAAAGATCTCATTCTTGACCCTCCCCATGCCCAAATCCTTGCTATGCTCTAGGGAGACACAGCCTCTCTAAGTATCTCAAAATGCTTGGAAACACTTAACCACCGCTCCTGGTTTGCCTGAGCCCAGCAGCTCCCCTCACAACTGAGGTTCAGACCCATACGGGCTCGGTTGATGGACAAGGTGGAAGGGGAGAGAGCAGGGGATGGAATCTGGCCATCAGGAACTTGGGATTTTCCGGTGAGCACAGACAGATACCTTAGATGCTGAGGCTGCAGGATCCCAGGTGATGACTGCATAAGACACAGGTGCAGCCAGTGACTGAGACAGTTGGGTCAGACAAGTAATGGTGCCATTCCTCGTCACCGGGGGCCCGCTCGCCAGAGATGGAGATAGAGGTGAGTTAAGGAAGGAAAACAGAGTAACCTTTCACACTGGGGAAACAGAATCTGAGGCTCTCACACCCTGTATGTCCTCTAAGGGATGTCTCGTGAGCTGGCATAAAGTTATAGTGCTGTCTAGTGAGAAATCCTTCATTTTTGAGGTGGAAACGCTAGGGAAATAGAGTGAACTAATGGAATAGAGTGTTGCCTAGTAGGAGAAGGTAACTGTCCAGGCGTCTGAGCTCCCAAACATCTTCCGCTCCTAGGCACCACAGCGTGATCTCTGAGGTCATAATTGACAAGTGAGAAGTTGAAAAGTGCCTCTTCTCCCCATTCATTCTTTTTTATAGAGTCACCTTTAAAACAGGTTCCCATCTGGCAGTCATTCTAAAAATAGGTTTTTAAAGTAAGTGGTAGGGTGAAAATTAAGTGTTTAGCAATGTAATTTGGTAAGAAAGAGATCTTGGTAACAGGTATTAAAATTGGGGAGCTATCAGAATAGGGTGAAATACCATATTTATACCCAGATCTGTAATACACAGATGTTTTAAAATGACAATAAGACAGTTTGTGGTTAAGACTCTTGTTATGCTCTTCAGTAATTGTGATTTTGAGCAAGATTCTTACTGTCTGTGGGCCCATTTATTTGCTCTTTTGTAAAATGGAAATAATAGTATTAACCTTATGGGTTGTTGAAGGTAAATGAATGAATAGATATGAAGTGCTCCTGATTGGCACCTAAGAAATGCTATGGAAGTACCCGCCGCTGTTGCTGTTACAGAAATTGGGGTCTTTGGCAAGGGGGCAGCACAGCACTGATACATGCTTTGGTGTTGAGAGCAGTTGAAACCACTGTTCACTGAGGGCGTCTTTGTGCTTTCTCTCCTTGAGTCTTTGTAGCCCTCTAGGAGGGAAATACCAGTGGACAGCTTTGGAGATTGACTTGCCAGTGGTTAAGTAACTTGCCCAGGGCCACAAAGTAAGTAGCTGGCAGATGCAGACCAGAGCTCTCCATCTTCAGAGCTTGGCTACCCCCACACCTGCAGCTTTTGGCTGACCTCCTTCCTGCCCGCACACCTCGGGAGCTGGGCCATACAAGTTGCGGCATCCAAGCCACACCCTCCCTTTGACAGAAGAGGACCATGAGGCTGTCGGATGCAGTGATTTGCCAGAGGTCCCCCTCTAGTTAGACTGTGACGTCCAGATGGGGAAACCAGATTTAATATTAAGGCTGTGTCTCTCTATATAGGGTCCAATTGCTTACGATCTGTTTGGCAAAAAAGACTCAAGATAAGTTGTCAGATACCAGAACACTGATTCCATTGGGATTTAATATATACATGCTCAAATACTGAACAACAAATGATCCTTCGCTTTAATTGGCTTGTATCTATATACTTGACAGTGCGAATGAACATAGAGTAATAAGGGATTTTTTTTGTTTTTCCACTTTTGTATTTGCTTTGAAAATTTGCCTAAGAGGTTTAAAATCATGTTTAACTATAATGTAGTAATCTTAGGAAAAGACAACCCATACTTTTACCACTGGCTCCCAGCAGATGAGAGCTTTCTATTCAATAGAGAAACACATTGGCACAAAGCATGTATAAGGATGTAGATTTGCAGCTTGCTTTATTTTTTTTTTTTAAAGATTTTATTTATTCATGAGAGAGAAGCAGAGGGAGAAGCAGGCTCCCAAGGAGCAGGGAGCCCGATGCGGGACTCGATCCCAGGACCCTGGGATCATGACCTGAGCCGAAGGCAGACGCTTAACCATCTGAGCCACCCAGGCACCCTGCAGCTTGCTTTATTTATTTATTTTTCAGGATTTTATTTATTTGACAGATAGCGAGAGCAGGAACACAAGCAGGGGGAGTGGGAGAGGGAGAAGCAGGCTTCCCGCCGAGCAGGGAGCCTGATGTGGGGCTCGATCCAGGACCTTGGGATCATGACCTGAGCCGAAGGCAGACGCTTAACAACTGAGCCACCCAGGGGCCCCTGCAGCATTATTTATAACAGCAGAAAATAAAAATGATGCTCATCTAACTAATGCTTATTAGATTGTATACAAAAAGTAATTAAAATGACAAATTTTGTATTTTACCGCAATTTAAAAAATAACGTAATGAGCCCAAACCATCAACCTGTACACTTTATGTGGGTGAATTGAATGTGAATTATCTCAATAAAGCTGTTGAAAAATAAAACCATGCATTTACCAATAGGGAACTGATTAGATTGTGCTATACTCAGTCAATGAAATATTATATAAGCTTTATAAAAAGAATGAGGTAGATTTATGTTTTTGATAGGGACAATGTCCAGAATATATTGTAAAGGAAAAAAAAGTCATGTCCAAACTTTTTTCTACACATTTTTATATATGCATATGTCTATAGTTTTGTGGGTATCACTACCTAAGTATTGTTATGCAACTTGCCTTTTTCACTTATGTGTGTTGGGGGTTGGTACACATAGTATTACAGGTCTCCCCTGCTATCTGAAAGTAGAGCATTCCTTTGACACCTCTCCTTAGCCCCGTGGAGTAAAGTGAAGAAGCCTTTACCATTAATTTATATGGAAAATTTTTCAAGTGTTCACAGACCCAAAATATAACTTCTCTTAGGCTTTTCTGATACCTTAGGACACCGCTTACTAACAGATGCACAAGATAATCAAGCAGCACAGAGGCTCACAGATACAGTTCTGTGGTGGCTTGATGCTGAGGTGTGGAGTGTAGGTGGGGCGGGGGGCCCTCTCACCGCTCTTCGGGCCCGCAGCCTCTGACAGCTCATTGCAAAACAAGTGCTGGATGCTATGTTCTCTTTTTGACTTTTTTCATAAAAATGGAGTGGTGTACTACAAACTTTCAAAAAGTCGGGGTAATTGTACCTCACTGTCTTTAGCTGCTTCATACTGTTCAAGGTTTGGTTTTTCTCCGTTTATTTAATCATTTCCATATTGGTAAGTATTTAGGGTATTTACAACTTTCAGAAATCTCAAATAATGTTATGCCTGATACCCTTGAACAAGCACATGGGCTCCATAATTTCTCAGGGTAGGCATTGCTAAGTCAAAAGGTACGTGCATTTCTGTACTTGGTAGATACTGGCAAATTGCCCTTCAGTAAGATATTATTTACATTCTAGTATCACATGAATATGTACATTTCCCCAATCCTAACCAACACTTTAAATTTTTTCCAATTCAATCAGTAAAAAAAAAAAATCTTTTAAATTGCATTTTCATGATTAAAAATCAGATTGAGCGTGTTTTCACATTTATTTAACATTAAACACTGAGCTACTACGGTAGATGCTAGAGACAGCAGTGAACAAACATTAAACCCCTGCCCCCCCCCCCCGAATTTACGTTCAAAGTTTATTGGCCATTTATATTTCCTCATGCCCTTTACCTCTTTTTCTGCTTATTTGTAGTTCTGAGATATTCTGGACATTCTTTGTGATATATGTGGCAAATATTTTCACCCATTCTGTGGCTTGTCTTTTATTTAATATATATACAATATAAATATTGTTTTCAATATTTTTTTGCCTTACACAAGTTTTTAATTTTTATGAAGCCATAGTCCTCAATCTTTTTCTTTATGCTTTTATGTTTTATGTCTCATTTTAAAAGCCTGCCTTTACCCTGAGGTCATAAATATAGTCTATACTTTTTTCTAATATTTTTATGGGTTTAGTTTTACATTTGGCACCTGACCCCATCTGGAATCTATTCTTGTGAATGGAGTGTGTGTGGATTTCACATCCTACATACAGTATATATATTTTTGAATGTTAAAATTTTTAAAAAGTGTGTATGATTTCTGAAAGCAGAAAGAAGCATGAAGACTTTGAAGAGACACTCGGGGGGCACCTGGCTGGCTGGATCGGTAGAGCATGTGACTCTTGATCTTGGGGTTGTGAGTTCGTGTGTCACACTGGGTGCCGAGATTACTTAAAAATAAAATCTGAAAAAAAGGAAAAAGACACTTAGCGAGTAGATGTCCAGAAGAGAAAGGTAAAGTGATGGGAAAGAAGGCTGTGGCCTGTGGAATAAATTGGGTCATAATGGGTGTAGGGAGGGACAGAGGCAGAAGGATGAGCCCCTGGCTGACCTTGTGTCCTGGTTGCTCAGGAAATACATGAAACTTCTCAAATACATGAAACGACACAGCTTCAGATACAAGAACCAGAAAATAAGCCAGAATGATTCAGAGATTGGATTCTTTGGTATTTCTAATTGTAATGTAATGGGATTATTAATCCGTTATCTGGGACAAAAATGACTTTGGGATAATATCCTATTTAAAAGTAACCCAACCTTTAAGGGGCATCTGGGTGGGTCAGTCGTTAAGCGTCTGCCTTCGGCTCAGATCATGATCCCAGGGTCCCGGGATGGAGCCCCGCATCGGGCTCTCTGCTCAGCAGGAAGCCTGCTTCTTCTCCCACTCCCCTGCTTATGTTCCCTCTCTCACTGTCCCTCTCTCTGTCAAATAAATAAATAAAATCTTTAAAAATAAATAAATATAAAAGTAACCCAACCTTTAAAACAAAAACCAAAACAAAACCCTACCTTGGATTAATGATTGACTTTATTTCCGTTAATTCTGGCTACCAGAGGTTCAAAGTGAACCACTGACTGATAGGTATGTTAATTAACCCTTTTTAGATTTAAGAGTTTCTTCAGAGAGTTTATTTTTTAAGGGTTTTTCTTGTTGCTTAATACATCTGAAAAGAATGCATATACAAAGAATTGAGACATGAGAAAGCATTGGTTCAACACTAATGAATCTACAAGAATTGGGATTTGGGGAAGGTGGAAGAGATTATCTGAACATTTTTTAAAAATTGGAAACTGCAACCAAAATAAATAGATAAAATCCCATTAACACTTAAGAGTCTTCATAAGACTGTCTCCATGATTTTTATAAAATTAGGGAGCCTCAGTTGGCTGCTCTAGGATTCCTCAAATGCAAAACAAATAAGGAGATCCCTGACTGGCCCCCATGTCGTTGAACACTCTTCCCCACCCTATCCCACCCCCAACTTCTTAATGAAGCAGGTCTCCATTTTCAGAACTTGAAAGAGGATGTCGCATGGCTGAAATATGGGTAACAATTGAATAAGCCTTCAGTAGATCATTCTTTAAAGAGGGCTGGTAGTAGTCAGAATGGCTAAAATTAACAAGTCAGGAAAGGACAGATGTTGGCGGGGATGCGGAGAAAGGGGAACCCTCCTACACTGTTGGGAATGCAAGCTGGTGCAACCACTCTGGAAAACAGTATGGAGGTTCCGCAAAAAGTTGAAAATAGAGCTACCGTATGATCCAACAATTGCACTACTGGGTATTTACCCCAAAGATACAAATGTAGGGATCCGAGGGGGTATGTGCACCCCGATGTTTATAGCAGCAATGTCCACAATAGCCAAACTGTGGAAAGAGCCAAGATGTCCATCGACAGATGAATGGATAAAGAAGAGGTGGTATATATATACAATGGAATATTATGCAGCCATCAAAAGGAATGAGATCTTGCCATTTGCAACGACGTGGATGGAACTGGAGGGTGTTATGCTGAGCGAAATAAGTCAATCAGAGAAAGACATGTATCATATGACCTCACTGATATGAGGAATTCTTAATCTCAGGAAACAAACTGAGGATTGCTGGAGTGGGGGTTGGGGTGGGAGGGATGGGATGGCTGGGTGATAGACACTGGGGAGGGTATGTGCTATGGTGAGCGCTGTGAATTGTGCAAGACCGTTGAATCACAGATCTGTACCTCTGAAACGTAATACATTATATGTTAAGAAAAAAAAAAGGGAAGAATGAAGGGGGGGAAATCGGAGGGGGAGACGAACCATGAGAGACTATGGACTCTGAAAAACAAACTGAGGGTTTTAGAGGGGAGGGGGGTGGGGGGATGGGTTAGCCTGGTGATGGGTATTAAAGAGGGCACGTACTGCATGGAGCACTGGGTGTTACAATGAATCATGGAACACTACATCAAAAACTAATGATGTAATGTATGGTGATTAACATAACAATAAAAAATTTTAAAAAAGGGCTGGTAGTGGGAGCTCATCTGGGCCAATCCATTCAGAATCCCCTCAGTACCTTTCTTTTGGCATTGAGAGCCATACAACCCTGTCCGTGTGTGGTACGCCAGCGCGCTTAGAAATACCAGTTCTTTCATCAAACACACAGGATTGCTTGCCGAGTGCTTCTCGAAGGTCAGCTCATTTACTCCTTCTAGCAGCCCGATGCGGTACAGTTATAAGCCGCCTTTGACACAGCAGGAAATTCAGACTCCAAGGACTTAAATTGGGTGCCCAGGGTCACACAAGAAGTAGCAGAATCACAGCGGGGACCCAGGTCGTCTGGCTCCAGGTAAGCATAAGCCCTGTGCTGGTACTGTCTCCACATTGGCTGTGTCCGCAAATGCAGCCGCCAGGAGAGGGAACTACGCTCCCGTGAGTTCCCCGGAGGCCGAGCTGAGGAACCTGTGTCCCACGTGTCTGTGGTTCTCAGGCCGCCCCGGAAGGGGCCCCCTCCCAGCTGAACAGCAGCTGCCCCTATAGCCCACCTGCACCCCAGAGCAGCCCTCTGGTGTCCGTTCCTGTGTGAGTTCTGTAGTGCCCGGCAAAGTTCAGCCTCGTGGTTAAAAAAAAAAAAGGGAGAGGAGTGTCCTCAGATACAAGATGTGGTTGATCCGTGCAGAGAGAAGTTCTGTTTATGCTTCATTCTGGAAGGCAGTGTTCTCCATTTGGTTTGCATCACACGGTGAAATACTATGCAGCCCAGAGAACGAACGGTTTACAGGTCTGACACAACAGATGCGTGAGCCCGCAACAGGGGCCAGTGTCTGGAAGTGGGCACACAGGTGCTTCTAGGGTCCTAGCTACACAACTGTGGGTTCAGTTTCTACAATCCAATTTTCTGTGTGTCTATTGTATTTCACTAAGGAGGGAGCTTGGTTGGTTGGTTGAATGGTGTGTATTCTAGTCAGCTGAGGTATTGTGAAAAATGCAAACTCCTGAACTTATATCTAGAGATTCCCATTCTGGGTGGGGCCTGAGAGTTTGCAGTTTTAACAAAAACCCCACATAATTCTGCTGCAGGTAGTCTAGAGATATGCTTGGGGTTTTTTTGTTTCTTTTAAGAGTGTGTCTAATATAGTCAAAAAGTGTCTGTGAAATGGCTCCTTATAATTATTGAGACTTTTCACTCAGGTTCCTGTGTCACAGCCCATGGAAATGTAGGTGCCTTTTGAGAGGCTTGGCTTGCATCATGCATTTATGTGCATGAAATCAAGTCTAGGCCTTTGGACATGCCATATGGCCCACTTTTTTTTTTTTTTTTTTTTTTTTTTTTTAAAGTGATCAGTGACCATGAGAAGCTCTGGGACTTTTTTTAATCGGGCTTGTACATATAAGTTTATTTTTTTTAAGTTTTTATTTTAATTCCAGTATAGTTAACATACAGTATAACATTAGTTTCAGGTGTACAGTATAGTGATTCATCACTTCCATACATCACCCGGTGCTCATCATGACTAGTGCCCTCCTTTTTAAAAAATTTTTTATTTACATTCAGTTTAATTAACATAGTGTATTATTAGTTTCAGAGGTAGAATTCAATGATTCATCAGTTGCTACAACACCCAGTGCTCATTCCATCAAGTGCCCTCCTTAATGTCCATCACCCAATTATCCTATCCCCCCACTCCTCCCCTCCAGCAACCCTGTTTGTTTCCTAGACTTCAGCATCTCTTATGGTTTGCTTCCCTTTCTATTTTCACCTTACTTTATTTTTCCTTCCCTTTCCCTATGTTCATGTGTTTTGTTTCTTAAATTCCACGTGAGTGAGATAATATATTTGTCTTTCTCTAGCTTACTTCACTTAACATAATACCCTCTAGTTCCATCTATGTCATTGCAAATGGTAAGATCTCATTCTTTTTGATGGCTAATATTCCATTGTGTGTCTTTTTCCATTCATCTGTTGATGGACATCTGGGCTCTGCATAGTTCTGCTATTGTGTACAATGCTGCTATATACATTGGGGTGCAGGTGTCCCTTCGGATCACTGTTTGTATCCTTTGGATAAATACCTAATAGTGCAATTACTGGATCATAGGGTAGGTCTATTTTTAACTTTTTGAGGAACCTCCATACTGTTTTCCAGAGTTGGCTGCACCAGCTTGCATTCCCACCAACAGTGTAAGAGGGTTCCCCTTTCTCTGCATCCTCGCTAACATCTGTTATTTCCTGAGTTGTTCATTTTAGCCATTCTGACCGGTGTGAGGTGGTGTCTCTTTGTGGTTTTGATTTGGATTTCCCTGCTGCCAAGCGATGTGGAGCATTATTTCATGAGTCTGTTAGGCCCACTCTTTCTTGAGAATAGTTTGCCAGTGAGCACTGTGCTCTCTGACCAAGCTGCCTCATATCCTTGTGAAATTGGCAGGGCATGAATTGTTAAATATTTTATAAACTACCAAAGACCAAGATAAGATGTGCTTAAATGGGTGAGTAAACTGAGGTGGCTTATTAGCAGCGGCGTTTCCTCATGCTCCTCAGAAATGGCCATTTCTCAGCCCACATTTTGAGGTGGGAGCTAACCTGAGATGTTAGCGTAATTATACAGTTTGATAAAGCCGAAGAGGTGGGCCTGCGAGACTTTCCTGACCTTACGACAGTCCACGCGGGCTTGGATCTACTCCAGCAGGCAGCGCAGAGCCTGAACCCTCAGTGTGGCTGCTTCAGGCACATCGAGTGAAAGCTGCGGTGACGAGGACAAGGTGGCATCGTTAAGACCACGGTCTTCAGCTTAGAAAAGACTTATGATCAACTGGTTATAAACACACAGCCAGAGAAATAGCTGGGAAACTTAGCAACTGCCAAAAAATAAATGCTGGTTTCTCTGTGTGTGCATAGGCCTACTTTGCAAATAACATGGACTTTGTTTTTTTGGGGGGGAGGGGTTTAAAACTTTTTTTTAAGTTCAGGTATAGTTGGCACACGATGTTACATTAGTTTCAGGTGTACGACATACTGACTCAACAAGTCTGTGTGTTCTGCTCACCCCAAGGGCAGCCACCACCTGTCCCCGTATAGCGCTGTTACAGTACCACTGACTCTCTTCCCTCTGCTTTGCCGTTCATCCCCAGGACCTGTTCATTCCATAGCCAGCGGCCTTTACCTCCCCGTCGCCTTCACACATTTTGCCCATCCCCCCCGACCTTGGCAACCATCAGTTCTCTGTATTTCATAGGTCTGTTTCTGCTTTTTGTTTGTCTGTTTTGTTTTTAGATTTCACATGTAAGTGAAATCATATATTTCTCTTGCTCTGACTTATTTCACTTAGCTTAATACTCTCTGGGTCCATCTATGCTGTCACAAATGGCCAGATCTCATTCTTTCTCATGGTAAGTAATACTCAGGTGTGTGTGTGTGTGTGTGTGTGTGTACACCACATCTTCTTTATCCATTTATCTGTCGATGGATGCTTGGGTTGCTTCCGTATCTTAACTATTGTAAATAGTACTGCAATAAACTTAAGGGTGCATTTATCTTTTTGAATTAGTATATTTTCTTTTGGTGAATACCCCAGGTAGTGTTGATTTTGAATGATAAGCAGTTAGTTTCTCAAAGCTTCTATAGTCAGAAAAGAAACACATGACATTCCAGAAGGTATCTTTCATTGATGAGTCTGATAAGTTGAATGTCGCTGTTGGAGAAGTGACTTAAAAGTTGTTTCTGTGTATGTGTACTGTATGTGTGGTATATGAGTGGTGTGTGTGTGTGTGTGTGTGGTATATTTATTGTGTATGGTGTACTGTTGATAGAAGTGACGTGTACGTGTTTCATATGTGGTGAGGACATGGTGTACTGTGATTTTGTGTGGTGTAGGTGTTCTATGTGTGTATGTGGTGTTTTTGTGCTTGGGGTATGTGTGTATTGGTGGTCTTCTGTGTGTCGTGTGTTTTGTGATGTATGTGTGGTCTTTGCAGTGCGTGTGGTGCATGTGGTATAGAAGCATGTTAAATGCGTGAGGTATGTGGTTGTGTTTCCACGTATGGTATAAGTGTCACGTGTGATGCATGTGTGTTGTGTGTTTGCAGTATATGTTTGGTGCGCTCTATGTGTGGTATTCGTGTGTTGTGTATGTTATGCACGTGTGGTATGTGTGTGGTGTATCAGTGCACACACCACAGTGATACCACTCACACCCATCACACACCACACATATACCAAACCCCACACATACGCCACACATTTATATACACTACAATTACCACATATACGTCACACACACATTAGTCTCAGAGTGAAACAAACAAAAAACACTTCCAATCCAAGGTATCCTAGCCTCTTCCCTCACCAGTAAAATGAGGATAATAATACCTGCCTTACTTATCTCATGGGGTTTCTGCTGAGGATTAAGTAATATGATGAAGTGTATGAAAACATTTTGGAAATTATGTAAAACATCAGTATTTTAAGCAGATAGGATTTCCTAAAATCTTTTGAGTTGTTCCTCAGACTCCATAATTATGACATCATGTAAATATGCTACTTCCTTTGTAATCCTAATCAAATTCTCAGTGAAACCCTGGAAAAGCCCAAAATGAATGGAAATTCCTACTAAAGCAGCTCACTCTATAATGCCCCTCAGTGAGTGACCATTGTGAGTGGATCTGCTGAAAACACCATTGGGGATTGCTTTGTAAGCTTGAGAAATGTGTTGACAGTTTCTGAAAGTAGGCTGTTGCAGTGATGTGAATGGCTGGGCAGTGGTTCTTTTTAAGTCAATGTTTATATTTGTATCCACTTTGCAACAATAGGGACAGCAAATTTAACATGCTACTTTGTTAGAGAAATTAATTGGCACCAGCTAGGCTGCCTCCCTGGCCCAGTACATAGAGCGTACCACTCTTGATCTTGGGGTCATGAGTTCGAGCCCCACACTGGGTATTGAGATTACTTAAAAATAAAATATTTTTATTTTTTTAAAGATTTATTTATTTGCGAGAAGGAGAGAGAGAGCTTGAGCAGGGGGAGGAGCAGAAGGAGAAGCAGACTCCCCACTGAGCGGGGAGCCCGATGTGGGGCTCCATCCCAGGACCCCGAGATCATGACCTGAGCCCAAGTCAGATGCTTATCTGACTTAGCCACCCAGGTACCCCAAAAATAAAATCTTAAAAAAAGAAGAAAAGAAATTAGCACCAGCTTATCGTTCTAGGCACCACCTAGAACTATAGTGTTAAAGTATGCCCATATTCTTTTTTTTTTTTTTAAAGATTTTATTTATTTATTTGAGAGAGAGAGAGAGCACATGAGAGGGGGGAGGGTCAGAGGGAGAAGCAGACTCCCTGCTGAGCAGGGAGCCCGATGCGGGACTCGATCCCGGGACTCCAGGATCATGACCTGAGCCGAAGGCAGTCGCTTAACCAACTGAGCCACCCAGGCACCCAAAGTATGCCCATATTCTTCTTGGCTGTATTAAAAATGAACAGAAACAGAAATGTAAATCTCATATTTACCACTTCTTTGAAAGCACTTGAGTGATTATCATGTAGCTTCTCAAGTTTGTTGACAGCAAATATATGCTGTGGGGTTTTTTGTTGTTGGTTGTTTGTTTTTTTGTCAAAGGATAAATTGAAAGGGTCCGTGAAAGCCACAGACGTCTGGTCTTGCACTGATATCCATGGGGTAAAGTAGGGCTTCTCTGGAGTCTGTGTAGGGCTGGGTGACAGGCCCTTCTTTCTCAGACTTTGCTGCCCTTGTCCCTGCCTCCCCTCTCTTCCTCCCCCAGAACAGTTTTGCTTCTCCAACTAAAGCCTGAAGGGGAATGGTGATCACATTGAGGCTGAGAGAAGAATTCCAACCGTTTACATTCCTTTTTTCCCCTGATCCAAAGTCCAGTCTTGAGGAAGAGATGGGAGTCCTGATTCAGTTGCCCAACACCCAGGCTTTACTGATTCCTTATTTTTATCCTATGTTAGTCACTTGGCCTTTCTGGCTTAATGACTTGGTGATCTGAAGGGTCAGTGGTCACATAAATCATATGATTTAAAAATATTTTTGTGGTTTGTTTTCCGGTTGTAGTAAAAATAAAAAACAAAGTTTGTCCTTTAGTTAACATTCATATTTATGTGGGGATGATTTCTCTTTCTCATTATTCTTAGAGATGTAAGAAGCTAATGTGCTTTGGTTTGAGATAGTTGACATAGCAATTTCTTAACTCCTTTTATAGGGTAGTCCTGTGTTTTCACTGGGGAGAGGCAGCCTGTGGAAGGGCCTCCCTTCCCTTCCTCATGGCCTCACCATTCAGGTGAACAACTCTGATCTTTCTTGATCCTGCGTCTCATCTCTATAAGCTGCAGAAGCCAATGGATCAGGCCATGATTTTTTACCTTTACCTTTTTGAAACCTCCCCTCTCCCCAGCTTTTTATTTTGAAATGTTTCAAACCTGTAGAAAAATTGCAAAAATAGTAAAATAAATATTCACACAGTCTTCATGTAGAACCCCCAGTTGTTAGTCTTTTGCCACATGGCTTTGTCTCTCTGAGCTCTGTCTATAGATTTTGCTGAACTATTAGAAATGCTAAGTAGCCTGCCACATCATCCTTAAATACTTCAGCTTGCATCACCTAAAAATGACTTCGTCCTATCTTACCACAACACACCATTATTAAACCAAGAAAAATACTACTCAGTGAACAATATATTCCACTTTAAAGTTCTCCAATGATCCCAAGAACGCCTTTTTATAACTTTTGTTTTTTCTTAGAATCCAGTCAAGGCTCACATGTTGCATATAGTGTTAATGTCTCTTTAGTCTCGTAATCTGGGACCATCCCCCCTCCCTTTTGTTGACATTGACCCGCTCATATTGAACCAGTTTTATGTCATTGACTCACTCGTTAATGAACAAATTCCTTATCTACAAGCTCTTGGATTGTGCTCTTTCAGTGATGAGTTGGAGTCCCTCCAGACTGCAAATCTTAACATGGTTTCCAGCCTCATTAGACTGGAGATAGTTAAAATCTGTGTGATGGCTTCAATCACTTTGACAATAAGCCGTGTAAGAAAATGTGAAAGACATGTTTATGGTTAATGGTTCAGCACAATTAGCTGAGGTGACCAGTTTCCTGCCCTGCCCTCTGGCTATGTGTGCGTGCAACCTCCAGGCTCAATGCCATCCTCCGGCATCTCGTCCTGGGAATTCTGAATGAGATTCAGGGCCTGGACTTAAAAAATAAACTCACTGGATGTCTGGTGATAGGAATGTTTGTGACCTTTTGTTTTGCTTACAGATTTTGAAGGACGTGTTTTCTCAAGATAGCCCCTTCTACTTTCTGGGTCCATACTTCTATTTTTTAAAAAACCTAAGTGGGTATTGGTGTTTCTGAGCTGATCTGATCTGCAGATCTTCTGGAACATACATTGCTGCTGACTCCTGGCAGAAAGTCTCTATCCATATGTTATAGGCACTTTGTATTTGAAATTTTTCTTTAATTGCTTCACTGCTGCTTCATCTGCTAGAGCCTAAAGTTTGTCATCAGCCAGTTCTGTGTACTTGAGGCCCTCAAGCAGATGTGTGCTTACCATGTTTCTGGCACTATTCGTAAAGCTTGTGGGGGTTAAGTGAGATAGCAACCCCATGAGACGTGGGTACTCTTAATCCTGTAACAAAGATGACAAAACGGATTCAGTCAGATGAAGCAACTTGCCCAATACTACATGGCTAGTAAGTGGCAGAACTGGGGGTTAAACCGTGGCAATTTGATTCTAGAACCTGCGTCAGTACATAAAGTACCGCTGCAGGGATACTGAGTATCTTTTAAGAAATCCCAGATGCTGGGCACCTGAGTGGTTCAGTTGGTGAAACGTCTGCCTTTGGCTCAGGTCATGATCCCAGAGTCCTGGGATCTGAGTCCCGCGCTGCATCGGGCTCCCTGCTTACTGGGGACTCTGCTCTCCCTCTGCCCCTCCCCTCCACACGTGCTCTCTCCCCCTCAAATAAATAAATAAAAATCTTAAAAAAAATCCAAGATGCTGTTTTGAGGTAGATGGTGTGCCACTGAAATACTGGTTTTGATGTCCTTACTAAATAGTTGATTCCTTTGTGAGATTTAAATCTCAGAACAGTGGTACTAGTGAGAAGTCTACGTTTGTTAATCCCACAAATCCATCAGATGCCCTGGTTTTTGGTTAGGTCCAGTCCTCGAAGGAAGCTCGTCTCATGTTGGCAGCCTCAGGGCTCCTGCTGTCAGGAGCTCCACATCCTTCTGTCTGGACTCTGGCCTGCTTTACTCTCAAATGAAAGCCTTTTAGAGCACAAGCTCAGGGAGTGGGATGATGGAAAGAGAATGTTCTATCCTCCCAGGTAGCTTATGATGAAACTAGTAAATTAATTGCCATTATTCCTTGCCACGAAAAGATGAGTTCTTAGGGTAACAATAAGTAGGCAGTAAGGATAAGCCAGCCTCCAGCGTGCTTTTTCTGGGTTAGATGGATCTGAATTGACCTCATCACAAATCACAGCTCTGTGACACCTACAGGAACTCATAAGAAATAAGAACGACTGGGGAGAAAGAACTGGAACATCAACACTGAATGTGAATGCTCCTGACAAACCTTAAAAAAGAACTCGCAAATGGACAATAGATGTGTAGTGCTAGCTGTAATTATTGCATCTTTTAAAACAAGATTTAAAAAGCCTCTTTAAGCACTGTTTGCATTTTAAGATAATACTCAACTTGGCTACCGGATTGCTGCACTGCTCTTCAAAAGGATGATTTGGTTATGTTCAACTTCTCTCCTGAGGGACCGAAAAGGGAAGTTCTCAGCTTTTTATAGTATGAGGCCTCTAGAGATTTTCACTTTGTGGATTTAAAAAACAAGTTTCCTGTCTCTATATTAAAGAAAAGAAAAAAAAAAGACTAGAAAGAAACATAGGGAGATTATGGTGGTTGGGATCTGAGAATGATGGCTAGTTCTTAAAACTTGATTTTTTAAAACTTCATGTAATTTATAGCTTAAAAATGAAAATTTTTTTAAAGATTTTATTTATTTAATTGACAGAGAGAGACAGCGAGAGAGAGAGAGAGGGAACACAAGCAGTGGGGAGTGGAAGAGGGAGAAGCAGGCTTCCCGCCTAGCAGGGAGCCCGATGCGGGGCTCGATCCCAGGACCCTGGAATCATGACCTGAGCGGAAGGCAGTCACTTAACCAACTGAGCCAGCCAGGTGCCCCAAAAATGAAAATCTTTAGAGGAAGGGGAACCGATTCCTCAGCGTCTGATCTGGGAATAAAGTGGGCGGACCAGAGAAGGTAGACTTGCCAGCTCAGAAAGGCAGAGGGATTTTCTAGGATCCTCTTGTTTGGGTTGCTGGTTAATAATTAGACAAGCTTCTCTGCTTCTCTGGGAGTCGTGACTAGTTTTGAAATTAAAAAAGAATTTATCCCAACTCAATGCATCTTCAAATTTTTCCTGTTTTTCAATTAAAAAAGGAAATGCCTCTCAGCAATCAGAAGAATCCCTGATTTAGAAACTGAAATCTCCAACCCCCTCTCCTACCCCATTCACCTGTTCAGGAAGAAATAACATGGAACCTAACATCTACATTTCCCAGGTATCATTTCAAAACATTAGTGCCGTGCATGGGGACAAATGCGTAAGCAAATGAGACCCCATCTCCCCATAATGTTGGAAGAATCTAACACAAAGCCAGGTGTTTGGTTTGGATAGCTGCACTCTCCCATGGTAATACTCCAAGAAGGTCCATCTATTCTGGAATTGCAATCTAGAAAATTGGGTCCTTTTCAGATCCTACCCAAATGGTACTTTGTAGACTAGCTGCAGGTTTTTCCATAATACTGGAAAACTCCATCTAGTCTCTGGACCAGGGTTGACCCCAGCTCCAGCTGGACTTCCTGAGTTGTTCATTTATCCAGTCATCCATCCATTCAACAATCACGTGTCGATCATCTGTGTATGTGCCAGGCATTGTACGAGATTCTGCGAGCACAATGATACACTGTCCCTTGCTTGCGGGAAAACCTGCGGTTTCGATAAGTGTTAGGAGAGGGGTTGCAGAAGTACTAGGAAGGTGCAAAAGGGAGAGTAACTCAGGCTGGCAAGGGATGGCACCGAGGGAGGAGAAGGGTAAGAAAAGTGTTGGATGGAAGAGGGCTCTTGGTTGAGCCTTGAGAAGTCCAGCGGAAGTTGGCCGCCTTGACCAGGTGGACAGAGGACTGTCCATGCAGAAGGATTGGCATGCCTCAAGGTGGAGGCGGGTGGTTGGCTCCTTCTGGGACTACACGTAATCAAGAATGGCTAGAGCCTGGTGTATGGGATTGTGGTTGGGGGCTGGCTGCTGAGGCAGAAAGTGGACAGACCATGAGAGTTCTGATATGCCACGCTGAGGGGCTTGGGTTCTATCTTAATGCCATGGGGGCTACTGCAGGATAAGCAGTGGCGCCGTGGGATTTGATTAACCCCCCAAATAACGGAAAGTTTATAAGACATTGTGCTTCATTTGGACTTTTTTTTTTTTTCTTCAAATGAAAGTGATGTCAGAAATCAGAAAGTCAGGGGACACCTGGCTGGCTCAGTAGAGCATGAGACTCTTGATCGAAGGGTCGTGAGTTTGAGCCCCATGTTGGGTGTAGAGATTACTTAAAAAGGGACATTCCAAAATATTTTTTAAAAAATAGAAAATTAGTATTTTTCAGGCCAGTGTAATCAGTGATTTACAATTGTTTCAGCTGACTAAATGCCAGACTCAGGCTAGGCATTCAATACCTATTTATTGAACGAATAAATGGGAGAATGAAAGGCTAAGCCTCTGTACGGGGTAGTAGCTTTCACAGTGAAGATGTGTCTGATTTTTGTTAAGTCCATACCGGGATTTACAAAGGAGTCTGGTTGCCTCCAGGAGCCCTTAGTCCATCCAGGCTGCAGTTGCTGGTTCCGGTGCTGGCTGCGGGCCTTCAGCGTGGTCTCCCAGCCGTGGGTTAGCAAAGCCTCGGCTGCCCGGGTCCTGGCTTCTCAGGTCAGGCAGGCTCGTGTCCCAGCGGGTAACTGGGCTACCGCTTTGCCTGTGCCTGGGTTTTACTGCGTCCTTCAGGGGCCTCCCCTGTTTACCTGGCTTGAGACTGCCCCACTCCACTTCCACACGACAAGTATTTAGGTCCTTTTGTGTTCCATTTTTCTCTATTCATGTCCCACTCTGCAGTTCTATAACTCAAAGCATTATTTCAGCTCTGGAATCATGTCTGTCCACAGACAAATACTATTTGATGATGCAGGCACATATAATGAGATTATCCAGGGAAAAAATTTTGAAGAGGTAGGCCTTGCCAGTGATGTCTTACTATGATACTACCTTTTTTTTTTTTTTTTGAGAGCACACCCCGGGGCGGGGGGAGAGGGTGTGGGGGTTGGAGAGGAAGAGAGAGCAGACTCCACGCCCAGCAGGGAGCCTGACTCAACGGCTTGATCTCACAACCCTGAGATCATGACCTGAGCGGAAACCAAGAGTCAAGTTGCTTAACTGACTCAGCCACCCAGGCGCCCCCACATGAGTAGTTTTATTTATTTATTTTTTATTTATTTTTTATTTAAAGATTTTTATTTATTTGTCAGAGAGAGAGAGAAAGAGCACGAGCAGGGGGAGCAGCAGAGGGAGAGGGAGAAGCTGGCTCCTCACTGAGCAGGGAGCCGGATGTGGGACTCGATCCCAGGACCCTGGGATCATGACCTGAGCCGAAGGCAGATGCTTAACAACTGAGCCACCCAGGCATCCCCCCACATGAGTAGTTTTAAAGATTGATCGATTTTTTTTTTTTTAAGATTTTATTTATTTATTTGACAGAGCACAAGCAGGGGGAGCTGCAGACAGAGGGAGAAGCAGGGAGCCCCATGCGGGGCTTGATCGCAGGACCCTGGGATCATGACCTGAGCCAAAGGCAGATGCTTAACCGACTGAGCCACCCGGGCATCCCTGATTGATTGATTTTAGAGCGTGCACACGAGCAGGGGGAGGGGCAGAGGGAGAGGGAGAAGTAGAGCAGACTCTGAGTAATTTTAAAGCAAAGTGTTTAAACTTTCCTCACCTCTGGGTCATCCCCACAAAATTTTAGGGTTCTGGGAGCCCCTGTCTGAAAAAAAAACACTGGTTATCAGCAATAAGAATGATGAACGTTCAGTGGAGGGAAGGATCGTTTGGGCTGGATTGGTTACAGAGGGATATCAAACAGGAGAAGCTAAACTCTACTACAGAAATTTTTAATACCCCTATCTCCAGCTCTTGTTACAGCAGTTTTTAAACTTCAGTGTGCATGAGAATTCCCTGGGTTCTTATTAAAAGAGACTACTGGTCCTCACTCTCAGTTTCTGATTCAGCACATCTGGGGTAGAGCCTGAGAAAGTGCATATTTCACTAGGTCCCAGGTGACGCTGATGTTGCTGGTCCCGAGACCGCGCTTTGAGAATGATGGCCTTCTGAGGCTACCTAAGACTGTGCCCACCTGGCTGAAAGGAGCATCCTCGTGCCTCCCACTTGTGGTTGTCGGGATTAAGTGGATATACAGAAAAGGCTCTGAGCTAGGAATGATGCTACTGCGCAAGCATAGCCAATCTGGAAACTTTGGCCCATGCTTTCTGTCCCTGTTTCTTTGCTGTTGTTTGTGTGTGTGTGGTTTTTGTAATGAGCCACTTAGCAGGAACCTCTTTTCCTCCACTTCAAAGCCAGAGGCCATGTGAACTTGGAGGCCAAGTGTTTAACCTGACTTAAGTGATGTGCTGTATTCACCTCGCCCATTATTTAATGTAGGGCTGAGCTCTGTGTGCTGAGCTGTGTGTGTGTGGTAATGGGAATGTGCACAAGTGAAATCGAAGGTGTGGTGTCAGATCTTTGACTCATCCTTAGGGAAGGAGGGAGGAATTCATCAGCCTTACAACAGCCTTGCCCATGAAGCTGTTATTCCCACTTATATGTGAGGACACTCTCTCGGGCAAGCTCTCTCAGGCTCTGACTTAGCTCGGGGTGATTGTAGGGATACGCAAAGCACTGTGGAGTCTGGGAAACCAGCCACTGATTCATCCCCCTGGATACCAGAGCTTCGTGGGTCATACAATACATACAAACAAGCCTCGTGAAAAACCGGAATGTGCCTCCTCATCACAGCAGCTCTGCCCCGGTGACCAGGCCACCCAGGCAGAGTCTGAAACCCTCAGAGCAGAGAGCCTGACAGGGTAGCCAGCCCTCCAGTTGGGGCTCTTGTCCTAGATCCATTGGTCGTAGCCAGGTGGCACCTGGATCCTGTTCCAGGTGTGAACCATAGCAACACAAGATTGCGAGAACTGCCTGGGAACATTTCCCCCAGGGGGACGTTGGCTCTGGCCTATCTAGTACTTTCAGGGAGATTAAGGCAGCCTGGCATCGTCAGAAGAATACAGATTTTAGAATCAGACAGACCTACCTGGGTGTGGACCCTGGTTCTGCCACTTGAATCCATTTCGTCGACAGGAAGTCGTGGGTACCGCCCATCACGTGGAGGTGTTGTGCAGGTCAAGTAACAATGTGCCTAGGCTGGGGTCTGGTGCAGAGGATCTGTACTTCATGAATGATAGAATTTGGTGTTTTATTTTTTAAAAACTGGAAAGATAGGGACGTGGGGAAAAAAGTTTTTTGATTTTTATCACCCTATCACTCAAGCTCTTGCCACTCATAGTGCGTCACTGTCGACTCTTGTAGACCCATCTGTTAATTTAAGGTTTATATGCCATGGAGCGGTTTCCTTCCATGGTACTTTTTAAATGAACAATCTGTTTTTACATGGCTGGAGTTAATATAATTTTGTATTCTGATTTCGAAATTCTGTATGTAATTTTGGTGGATATGCTGTAGTTCACATAAAACTTATTTTTGAACATCTAACAAAAGAGCAGTGGTTGAACTAGTGGTAATGTATTCAGATAGTAAAATAGAAGTATATTTGTTAACGTAGAAGTGTGCTCATGATTCTATGTAAAATGAGACGGTTTTACCTTAAAACCAAGTGCCTCCCAGATCTATCTGGATGTTCACCGCCTCAGCCTCAGCAAGCTTTCAAATTTTAATGGGCCTCAGAATCACCAAGGGAGCCTGTTAAATGCAGGTTTTGAGCTTTACCCCTACAGTTTGATTCAGCAGATGGGGCTCAGGGGTTGGCATTTTTACGAGGATCCAGGTGATTCTGATGTGGGCATGACACTCCTCCCATTTCTACCTGTTGAAGCTATACTTAGTTTTCCGCACTTCGCCATCGGCTTTCTCCTGAATTCCTAAAGTATTTCGTGGCACTTTTTGCCTGCTTTCTTGTCTTTGGATCTTTGTGAATCCTTCTAAATTTGTAAAGTTTTCCTGATCTTCTGAACAAACCCAATCGGGCACCTGTGTCACATCCCTGGGATTGTGTCAAGCTCCCAAGTTCCTGAATATAATATAGATACCAAAATATTTGGAATCCAGGTTTCTTTGATTTGTAGTGAAGAGAAAGAGGCCAAGCATTCCAGAACTCTTCAGCATACCTGCTATTAGGGGCAATAAAGGTAGCCTTTCCAACCTTGATAGGAAAAAAAAAAAAAAAATCTTGTTTAAATTACCCTGGCCTTGGCAATCACACTGTGAAAAGTAGTTTGTCCTTTGTGCATTTACTTTGGTCTAAGCCAGAGATGGCCAGTGTTTGGAAAGGGGGGTTAAAACCCTTCAAGAAGCTTGTCATTCCAAAAGCATTGCGTGAATATCTTCTAGGATTATTGGTTGGTTTTCATTCTCAAACTTTGTGCCATTGAGGTTATTCGAGGTAAATTTCTCATCTTGCAGTTCATTTAGGGGCCATTCATGCTAAAATTGAGATTGAGTTACCCGTAAAGTACTTCTTCACTCAGGTTTTATTGATCTCCCTCCTTCCTTAAGCCAATTAAGATCGGATCTTTGGATCTCCATTGTCAAGTCAGGTTTTGTTGTCTTATGTCCTATCCTTATGTAACAGGCCGGCTGTTGCAAATTGGTTGTTACACTGTTAAAACAATTGCTAAATATTATGTTCCGATGATTTTGAATTCCCCCCCTTGCCTGTGAGGGGACTAAATAATAATCTGTACAAATCTGTGATTATTCTAGCTTTAAAAGCATTAATAGCTACAAAAAAGCATTCCGCAAAAGGAAACCTAAAGAGCCAGGTTTATTAGCTCGCTCAGAAAAAGTTCTTCCTTGGGGCGCCTGGGTGGCTCGGTTGGTTAAGCGTCTCTTGATCTCTGCTCAGGTCATGGTCTCAGGGTCGTGAGTTCAAGCCCCTTGTTTGTTGTTGTTGTTTTAAGTAGGCTCCACACCCAGCCTTAAAAAAAAGAAAAAAAAACTTCCTTGCTCACATGAAAATGTTAACTTTGTAGAATTGAAATTCCAGATGACCTGAGAAATCATACAGGGGAATAGAAGGTTCTGGTTAATGAAATGGTTCTGATGGGAAATCACTGGATGGATTATACTTGTCCACATGGCAAACTTAGAATCATTCTTCAAAACCCTGTTCAGAATTCATCTATAAACCCCTAGATCTGTAAAGCTTTTCATGATCCCCCTTCTTGGAAAGAAGTAACCATTTCTTTTATTCTACAAGCACAACAGGACCTTATATACACTTCTATGGCCGTATATGTCACTGTCTAGTGTAACTATGTTTGCACATTGCTATTCTCCACTAGATCAGAAACTCACTGGGTGGGGTGCCTGGGTGGCTCAGTCGTGTTAAGCGTCTGTCTTCGGCTCAGGTCATAGCCCCAGGGTCCTGGGATCAAGCCCCACATCAGGCTCCCTGCTCGGCAGGAAGCCTGCTTCTCCCTCACCCGCTGCCCCCTGCTTGTGTTCCCTCTCGCTACGTCTCTCTCTGTCAAATAAATAAAATCTTTACACCCAGTGAGTTGTGTTTTTTTTTTAAGAGAGTGTAACTTACCTGTGCAGTCTGATCACATGTCTAAATGGCTGGATATAGTCGTACTAATTGAATGAATATATGAATGAGTGAGGATTCTGTTCTAGTCAGGTGGCATCAGTCAGATAAACGGCATTTTGTGGGTATTTTCTGAGACATCCTGCAGTTAACAAAATTTAAAGCATCACCCTGTCATGAAAAATGTACCTAAAATATTGTTACAATAAATTAAGAATGAATGATGAAAAAGACAGGCTGAGTATCTATTTCTTCCAGGATTCCTCATACCAACTGAGTGTTCAGCCTGTGGGACCCCTGATTTAAGGGACTGGATCTGAAATTCCACAGAAACCTGTTCCACATTAGCCCATCAGCTGCTGTTAAATTCCTTCCCTGGGCTCTTGAAATCCACAGAAGGCTCAGATATCACAGATATTTGAGCATTATACGTATGTGATAGATTGTGAACATATTCCTCAATTTCTAATTTTAAAGTCTTTGTATTAAGAGAGGCTGATGACTGAAAGAGATGATTTTAGAACTGAAAGCGACCTCTTCATTTTACTGATTAGGAAACCAAGCCTCCTGAGAGATGGGCAGTTTTCTTTAGTGGAAGGAGCCCTAGAATCGAAGTCAAATAGATCACGTCTTGGCTCTGGGGCTCAAATCACAGCCTCTTACTGGCTGTGTGATCATAAGCAACTTACTTAAGTGTTTGGAAGATCAGTTTTCTCATTTGTAAAGTTTGGTTAAAAATCCATCTCGGTGGGTCATGACAAGGGATTACCGAGGTAAGCTGCACCGGAGTACCAACCGTAATGTCTACACAGAGCAAATCCTCAGCGATCTTTAGTCTCTGCCCTTCCTCGCCCGAATCATGCTCCTCACGGCAGGAGTAGGACTTAGAAGTATTCCTTGAGGCGTCGTTAGGATGGCTTGTGGTTGCCAGTTTACTTGACAGGACTCGCGCACGTCAAGGACACTCACTGCAAAGGAGCCGTTACGTCGGTGTTTGATACAAGAGTCAGGATTTGGTACTTTAAAAACAATCTCCCTTCTGTGTTCCATGTTTTATTCCTTGTTGCTTTTTTCCCTTTCTTTGAACTGAGAATTACGGCACCCTCCCAGTCAACCATCAACTATAATTTAAGTTTGTATAATTGTGTGAATTAGCAAGGTCATTTCTATAAAGCCTTAGGAACTCAGAGTAAAGTATATAAACGTTTTGGGAAAATCAGACCCATGTAGCGTAATCAGCCTTCAATTTTTAAAAATCACATTCTGAAATAATAAGTGAAATATCTGTGCTAAATTGAAGGGGTTGGGGCTGGAAGTGAACTAAGCATTTTGAGCATGAGGTGTTAGTCTTACTTATGCGCTCCGGTCGTCCTGAGACGTGAGTCAGGTGGGAGAAGCAGCAGTTTGCTTTCTCTGCTCATTCCCTGGAGTTCATCTGTCAATTGCAGACACAACTTATTTTTCTCTCTCTTCCCTGTAAAGGCAGAAACCTGTGGGTTCTTGTCGTGGGGCGCTTCCCAAAGGAGCACAGAATTGGGATTCCAGAGTTCAAATACGTGGCCAACATGCACGGAGACGAGGTATGTATGCGGCTTGAGTATCGGAAAGGTCACCAGACACGCTTCCCCTCGGGTCTCTCGAGCTCCGTGTAAATGCTAAGGAAGCAGCATAAATCGTACCAAAAAATCTGGAAAGGTCTTGCAGCGAGGCCTTCTGGGAGAATTGAAGGAACCAGGGTCCAACAACCACCAGAGTCAGTGCCCCGGGAGGCTCCCCGGAGCTCGTTTTGTGCCGGGACTGGAAAAATAGCAGCGCCGAGCCCTCACGGCCGGCCGAGGCCCTGAAGCCCGCCCTGGGCTGCTGTTTCCCACCTCCTGGGGGACATGCAGGTGGCCCAGCTACGGAGCTCTAGTATATTTGAATTCAAAACAGTTAGAAGATCCCAGAGAGCTATCCAAACTCCTGCTATCTGACTTTTTGAAGCTTTTGTCACCTTGTCTTAATCTTCTACTCAGCGTTTTCAATATTGAAGTTGACGGGCAATCAAGCTTACAGTTCTCTCACTCAACAAACGCTCTTAAGTTTTGTAATGTCTTGCCTCTTTTCCAACGTATCAGAGATCAACTCTCCTTTTGTTTGATGTCATGATATTTATTTTGTTTTGTCCGTTACCCTCTTACCCCCTCCCCCACTTGGCAGTCATTCCCCTCAGGCCTTTGAGGGCGCTCCTGTCCGTCTCTTACCGCGCTTCCTCAGAGGATTTGGGGAATGTGACAGTTGCGGTATTTTCTGTTCCCAGGACCCCATACGCCTGGGCAGTGAAGTGGAAGGGAAAGACCGTTCCCAGTCGTCACAGTCAGGAAAATTTACATAGCAATGTGTGTAGCGCCCTCTAAAACATGCTTACCTTTAAGGAGCGTCGAAGTCAAGGCATGTGCAACCCACTGCCTCGTGAAGACACATGGGAGTTGGCAGCAGTGTGGGTGGCGGGCTCTCTTCCGACGCTGGGCTTCCTGTCCTGGCTTAGCCCTCCCCAAGCCCAGGCTCCGTAGGAGCAGGTCCACCTCTCAGGACGCACGCAGCCCGACCTGTCCTGCTGGGAGGACAGGACTTCTTGCAGTGGGAGCAAGGTGCAGACCCTGGCCTCTAAGAAAGGCGTAGGCCTTTGGACCTGATCTGTGAGCGGATGGAAGGTCAGTCCCCCCGTGACTTTGCTGAGTGTGATCGCGCTGTACCTGTCAGATTTGATGTCGCTGGGAGTCTGACCAGTGTTGGTGTGATAACAACACAACTGATCACCGCAGATGGCAGCCCAGACCTCCCCCTTGCTATGTCGTCTGTGGATCCAGGTCCATGGAGTCCATCTTTACTAAGAGACATACAGCACTCGTTAACTGCAGTAGTTTACTTACTGAATTCCTGGCACTTCGGGGGTTCCAGCATGGTGCTCAGAAATAACCCTCCGAACTGAAACTTTGGAAGAGAAGCCAGAGTCCTTTCCCTCCCTCACCTCTGAGTTGGCTTCTTTCTAAGATGCGCTTTCCCAAACTTCTGGCCTTTTGCTGTCCGGGTAGGTAATGTATCCCATCAAATCGGGGCTCTCTAGTTCACCCTGATTCTTTGACGAATGCCAGGGACTGAGATCAAGAAAGGGTGAAGTCCCAGTGCACCTTGGGGCGGGGACCTGAGGCCCTGTGATCCCCCGTGTGTCCCCCATGTGTCCCCACCGGTGGCAGTGTCCGGGCTCTGTGGGCCACTGAGGAACTTATCCTGAATGTGAGATCTTGTGCCTTCTGCCCTCCTGGTGCTGCGAGGAGCTGGGGACAGTGATGGCTTCGCTCAGGAGCAGAGGAGTGTGTTTGAGTAGAGGGTCCAACCACCTGACCCAGCCTTCTTGCTCTCTCAGATCTTTTGGAATTGAAAGAGCATTTTCGAGAACCCACTATAAAATGCTACATAGCTAACATTTTAGGGCACTGGTTCTCACCTTCTTTAGGTAGATGCCTTGCTATTCCGCCACAGACTCTGGGTGCTGACCTCAGGGTGTATGGATCTTCTAGGAGTCTGTGGGCCTCGTGTGGAGAACCCCACAGGGGACATCTGTGCACGGAGTGGCCTGCTGGACAGAAGTGATCACACTGTTTTTAAAATGTTTCCTCTCTTACCTGGACCCCACCCCACAGAGGTGTGTGTGTTTCCCACACTGAATACATGGCTAGATGGCAGTGAGCATCCCCAGCATTAGGAAGACCCAGTTCTGCTGATCATACCTGCTATTTTCCCCCATGAATTTTTGCCTTACGTCCTTGTACCTTGTTTTAGAATCAGGTCTTTTTTAAATTAAAGATAATCTGTTGTTGTTATTATAAAATCAATCATGTACATCTCAGAAAAAAACATAAACCAACAACAACAACATTGTATATTGACCTTCCAAAAATTAGTAGTTAATTCCTTACTATTTATCCACCTAGGTGTTTGTGTGTGCATGTGTGCACTTCTATTAAATGAGCTATGCTGATTTACTATTTGTAACATTTAAGTTAATACTAGCCACCCTTTCATGTTAATACAAGTTTATCCTGTCTTTATCTTCTACCCCACTTTCTGGTTTCTCAAATGTCCCCCAGATTGTCTACATCAGGATCCAGTCCAGGACCATGCATCACATGTGGTCCATTCCCTTGAATCTTTTGTTCTAGCATTTAAAGGATCTTTTCGTGACTCTAGACTTAATAAAGAGATCTGATCAATTAGTTATCTGTCCTGCAGAATGTCCTACATTCTGGATTTTTTGCTTCCTTGTGCCTCTAGTCCCTCTGGTTCCTTCCAACCGGAAGCTAAATGTAAAGGTTTGCTGTATTTAGGTGAAACATTTTTTGGCTAATAGACCCTTAGGAATCATGGAGATGGATTAATTTGGCCGATGCTGGAGGGTTTGCAAAAACTTTGGGTAGCAAAATCAACTTAAAATGGCCCCTTTGCAGGCAGGTATTTTATAAAAGAAGTGATATTAAACCTCCTCTTGTATAATATTTTTCTTGTCTCCCTTCACCCTGCTGTTGGCTCATGTCCTTCCAATGACACTGGCTCATGGTGCCTCGTTGATCAGACTGACAAGTTACTTTCTCCACAGTGCTTTACAAGCACGTAATAACACGAGCCAACATTAATGAGCATGGGCTACACTAAGTGCTTGGTGGGGGTGTGTGCTTGGTTGTAGGCTGTCTGAATCCCAGCCCAAGCGCCGGGCCTTACCCAGCTATGGGTCTGCCTCCTTGACTCTCTCTGCTGCCTGCTAAGTGTTCTGTTTGTACTCTTTTCATTTTGACGTAGAGATCTATGATCTGTTTGGATGGATACCTAATGGTGCCTGTCGATGAGAAGATTTGGTCTTATTCATCATGTAAAAAAGTGGCAAGCTCTTAGAGTAACGCTGGATATAAATCCAAGTCCGTTTTTTCTACTGCCTGCCTCCCCCTCCTTGATTGCTGTGCAATCACACGGGGTAGCTAACAGCACCCTTTGAGAAGCCTTTGCCACCTGGTGTTCATGCCCTTTCCAGAACAACATGAGAGGAGTGTTTCTGAGTTTCTACCTTTCTCATTTTCCTAAGACTAGCAGGTGTTTTCCTAGTTCGTCTGGGCCCTCCGTGTGCACACACACTGACATGTCGCCTTGTAGAAGGCTCGATCCTAGTTTTAACGTATGCAGGTGCCTAGTCGGTGGTACAGACACAGCTGAAGTCTAGTGCTTGTTTCTCCTTGGAAGGGGTGATGCCGACACATGCTGAGTGGGGGGCTCCCTACCGTTCCCTTCCTCCACCAATACTGACAGTGTTTGAGAATGGGGTCTTTGTCCCCTGTGCCCTCCTCCTGCTCGTGGCTGGCTTTGTAGTAAGCTATAACCAATAATCTACCAGGCCCCAAAACTGGGAACATCTTAATACCTTCAGCCTCAATGTGGACAGGAGAGAAGCCTGGGAAAATCACTCCTTGTTCCTTCCTCAAGGCCTCCTCGCACTGTTTTGTGCCTGTCTCCTATCCCATGGTTTTTAAACTTTGTAGAAAAAGAAAATCTTCGCTAATCTCTAGATTGTTAAGACATCTCTAATTCCTCTCTAATGGAAATACTGAAGTGAGGCATGACTATGTGCTGAGAAAGTTGAGTGCCAGTAGTTTTAAGCTAATCCAGTAATAGGCAAAGGAGAGGTTACAGGCTGGGTTCACAAGGTTCCCTTGACCTCAGGGCCATGGTCTTAAGTAGTATGGGGGTAGGTATTCAATATGTGCTTGTTATGCTTAACTGAATTGCCAATTTGGATTCTTTTTTTCCCCCCTAAGCTCCTATTACTTAAACATCAGTAAATTACTTTTACTATGATGGGTTAATCAGGTAGACTTTTTTTTTTTTTAAGATTTTATTTATTTGACAGAGAGAGAGAGAGAGAGCACAAGCAGGGGGAGCGGCAGACAGAGGGAGAGGGAGAAGCAGACTCCCCGCTGAGCAGGGAGCCCCATGTGGGACTTGATCCCAGGACCCCGAGATCATGACCTGAGCTGAAGGCAGACACTTAACCGACTGAGCCACACAGGTGCCCCTCAGTAGACTTTTGAAATATCCACATCACACTTAGAATTTCACATTTGGGTGGCATTAATTTATTGTGTTCTAGATATATAAGTTGAAAGCAGAAACATTCCCTGGATAACAGTGGCCATATTTTTCAATCTAAAAATAAAGGATAATGGATAAATGATTTTCACACCCCTTCTAGACATATAAGAGACAACTTATGAGATGTAGTTTATATGCTGTTTGTATTTAAAGGGCATTTTAATGGTTTATATGAACACTAAGACATAATATCTGAATTTTGCCCATGCTGGAAAATCTGGGATGTGTATTCAACATGCAGTACAAGTTCCAAATGTACTAAAAAAACAAAGCTTGTCCTTCCAGATGCCATTTGCCAAGTTCTATTTTCCACCATTATCACAGATGATAGCAAAATGTCCTCAGTTATGCAGTGTGGCTTTAGATCATTAATTTTTTCCTTTTGGAGCTAGAATTAATCTTTATTCCAAGTGAAGTGTCGGATTCTTTTAAGCATGTATTAAATTTCTCCTGTAATTGTGCTTTTTCTCTTCATCTCCCCTTTTGGTAAGGCTGGGCTAGGGCAACCAGATATCCTGAGTCCTTGGCAGGATCAGAATTGTTAGCCCCCACCCCTGGAAAAGTGGTTCAATGTTGAAAATGGTTCAAAGGAAATAACTTGATCTTTTTTTTTTTTTTTAAGATTTTATTTATTTGACAGAGAGACAGCGAGAGCAGGAACACAAGCAGGGGGAGTGGGAGAGGGAGAAGCAGGCTTCCCGCCAAGCAGGGAGTCCGATGCGGGGCTCGATCCCAGGACCCGGGGATCATGACCTGAGCCGAAGGCAGACACTTAATGACTGAGCCACCCAGGTGCCTCTAATTTGATCATTTGTACATCTGCCCTCATTAAGCAGCTTAAGTCCTCATGTTTTCAGAAATTTCCTTAGAATAGTCTTGACCTTGTAATGGATTTGTCAACAGTAATCAGCAATCATTTATTGAGTATATGATAGCCCCAGAGCTGGGCACGATACCAGCGCTACAGAGGAAGCCCGTTAGGATCCCTGCCCCCAAGGCTTAGACGATGGAGTGGGGGGGGGGGGCGGGGTGGTCAGTCAAGGTCAGTCAAGGTCAGCCGGGCCATTGTGAATGTATGTGGGCGGTATTAGGAGAAACACAAGCGTGCAGAGTTCTGGGACCACATGCGTAGGTCATGGCACCCAGACTTTGGGAGCCCAGGGAAAAGTCTGCTAGATAACGTAATATTTAGGCTGATATTTGAAGAAGGACTTAAGGAGGCAATCAGACAAATGAATTAAATCGGTAATACACCATTTGGGGAGCCCCAGAGGTCACAGGCTTTTCTTCCACCGAGCAGCTGCATGACAGTGTAGCATTTTAAAACAGATTCCGTCATTGGGATAGCTGGGTTTTGTTGTCTTTCTTTCTCTCTCACTCTCACTCTCACTCTCACAGATTACCTAGTAATTGTAGACTCTTTAAAAATTTTTTTCCACTGTTAAAAAAACATTCTTTGAAGAGCTAGAACACTCTTTTTTTTTTTTTTCAAGATTTTATTTATTTATTTGACAGAGACAGAGATAGCGAGAGCAGGAACACAAGCAGCGGGAGTGGGAGAGGGAGAAGCAGGCTTCCCGCCGAGCAGGGAGCCCGATGTGGGACTCGATCCCAGGACCCTGGGATCATGACCTGAGCCGAAGGCAGACGCCTAACGACTGAGCACCCAGGCACCCTAGAACACTCATTTTTATCTCTCTAGCAAATTCCACCTTAATTGTAAACTAAAACTGATGGAGAATTTATTTTCTGCTTTCTGGGTTATTGCCATTTTAACTGGCAGATGAATGATCAGTGAAAGGCTCCCGAAACTGGTGTGTTCATCCAGCCTTTCAGTCTCTTCATGAGGGATTCTCATATTAAGTCTACACCCTCCCAGAGAGGAAGTGAGCGTGCTAAATGGAAAGCTGATTAAGCTATTGGGATTGCTTTGACCGTGTTCTTTTTTAAAATTTGGACTCTCTGGGATTTCATATTCAAAGACTTAGTTTTAAAGAAGGGAGGTTTATGCATAAAACATGAATGAGTGCTTGAAACATTTATATTAAGGTTGGGAAGAATTAATTTGAATAATATTTGGCATAAATCTGCTGCTAGGAAGACAGCAAAATATAGCCCAACAAAAAGAGAGGATTTTTAACTCCCTGAAATTTTAGCTGTTTAACCTCAGCAGTTTTTAAATTATCTGACTCTTAATTGGTTCTTTACCATATTTCCAAGATTTTTTACTTATCCTCCGCAGTTAAGGACATGTGATTTGTTTTGGAATATGGAGACAAACAGAAAATACCTTGGTTCTACATTTATTGACTTGAAAGAATCATGATTTTTATTGGTTTCGTAAAAATAATAAAGGTTTTCTTTAAAAAGTGACACCGGAAAAATGAATAAAAATCATTCAGAATACTATCACTCAGAAATAACCATCATTAATATTTGCCACACATCATTCTAGACATCTATGGATTTCTGTAGTAAGAGAATGAGAAGGATTAAAAGGATACAAAATAAAATGGGTGCCATATTCTGTTACCCTTTAAATAAGTATGAGATTTCATTTTACTTGGACAGGATAAACTGAAGTGAAACTAAAATAATCGGTGAACTTGATAAATATTTTCTCAAAATAAGAAATTACCAGATGATTCTTCCAAAGTCAAGAAAAAAATGAGGGAAAACTTGGAAATTGTAATCATTGAAAATATATAGTTTTTAGCTCTTGATAGAATCTTCTAACCCCTTGCTATGAACACTTATCTCCCCCAGCCCCCACCCTCTGTTAATGATAAACATTAACTTTTCCATTCTGTTCTGTACCTGTTCTCCCACAGTTCCTCAGTCTCATTCTACAGCCTAATCACAGCTTCTTGACTCCTCTTTGTTTTCATTTGCTTTGAGTTGGTTGAATGTCTTTGCCAACTCACGTCTTGAGTTGTGGCGTGCTTGAGATTGTTCAGTTGAGATAGTTGAGGGAAAGGCACATCTTGAGCCCCATGGGGATTCTGGTGCGGCTCCTCTGTCCTTGACTGGGGACTCACATGGGCCTCGGGTTCTTCCTGATTCGTCCCTCTAACTGAACCAACTGCCCGACAGTCCCAACCAACATTTAGAAATTTCAGGAGCTGCAGGTGACTCTTGGTCACTGCCTCCTCCCCAACCCCTTGGCACAATGCTCCTTAAATCACTGCACTTTCCACGTGTAAATTAGCTTTTCACAAATGAGAGTCACTGCAGCTCCTCCACTGGCCAGCAAGTAGCTCATGAGGCTGCTTCCAGAGTGCTTGAGCTCCCAAAACAGACGCTTGGAAACCTTGTGTGTGGCTCACTTGCCTTTTTTGGTTATCTGTAAAGACTTTTTCTTTTTTTTTTTTTTTTTTTTAAGATTTTATTTATTTGCGAGAGAGACAATGAGAGACAGAGAGCATGAGAGGGAGGAGGGTCAGAGGGAGAAGCAGACTCCCCGCCGAGCAGGGAGCCCAATGTGGGACTCGATCCCGGGACTCCAGGATCATGACCTGAGCCGAAGGCAGTCGCTTAACCAACTGAGCCACCCAGGTGCCCCAGTAAAGACTTTTTCAAGCCGACAATTTTTTTTTTTTTTTTAAGATTTTATTTATTTGAGATAGAGAGCATGAGCAGGGGGCAGAGGCAGAGGGAGAGGCAAACTCCCTGCTGAGCAGGGAGCCTGATGTGAGGCTCCATCACAGGATCGTGACCTGAGCTGAAGGCAGACACTTAACCCACTGAGCCACCCAGGCGCCCCACAAGCTGACAATTTTGACTGTAAAAACAAAAATCAAGGTAGTAGAAGATGGAAATAAGTAGGAAAAAAAAAAAATTGAAGTCAGAATTGAATATATTTCCACTCTGAAATTGATGGCTACCTGTGAATACGTAATTGACATATTCCAAGTTTTCTTAGTCCCTATTTCAATTATTCCATGTTCATTAGGATAACAAATTCATCAAATGTGGTTTCTTTCCTTGCCAGTGGGGCATAAAGTGAGAAATTACCATTCAAGGATTGCTCACCCGTCGTCACAGCAGTGAATTCATATGGTGGAGCTGTAACTGGAAACTCCTGCCCTGCTCACTGCCTACCATAGTAGTACCTCTGCAGGGCAGCCCTTAAGCAGCCGCTGCCCTAGATTTCCCGGGGACTGACCCTCAGCAGCATCTGACCGTCCGTGAGAGGCCAGCATTCCTTACTCAGAAGCAGATTCCCTGAACCCAGGATTATAGAGACAAGCTGAGATAGCCTAGTCAGATCTTTCTATAATAAGGTTGAGGTGTGAATTACTTTTTTTTAATAATAATAAAAAAAAAATAGTCCTTACCATTGAGGATTATAAAACGAGATCTCTCATAGGTCTCCAGTTTCCCAGTCACTGGTGATACATAAGATAATTGTGGGTGGAGATGACCATTTTTATTTTCATAGTCCTGCTTTTTAAACAGTGTACATTAGAAACCTGTCTAGCAAAATGGTAATGACACAAAGGTTTTCATTCTCCTGTAAGTAAAAAGTGAGCCAATTTAAAGAAAATATAAATGAGCAGTCGTATAGATAATGTGCAGATATGGCAAAAAAAAAATTATGAGAATGATGTGCAAATGACTCAAGTTTCGGCAACACGAGAATGTGGCAATCGGAAATACGCAGATAGGGCAAACATCGCACAAGGGTGCAAGAGGGAAATTTGGAAATAGGGATATTAAAGTCTGAAACCTATTTAAGTTGTGCTCGTTACAAGCCTGAATTTTCCCCTATCAAAATCGACACCTGTCTACCGTGTCTGACGCAGTGGGTGTCCCCCCGCCGTCCCCCGAGACGCGCACGCTCGCGGAGCCGCGCTCCCGGGCCCTCCGGAGCGCCGCCTCTGCCCTTCCAGTCCGGGAAGTACTTTGGAAGGGAAACAAATTGGAAGCATAATGAGCAGAACCTTTATCCCGCCTAATTCATTTTTTTTATTGAAAAGTACATTCTTCACATATGGGTACTTTAAAAAAAAAAAAACTTTCTAAGTAATTTTCGCTGAGAGTTTTCAGCGCGCTGGCGACTGATTGCCACTTGCCAGAGCCCCCATGTGTTTGAGAAATCGTGGTCTCACAACTGGTTTTGGTTTCAAATACCAAACTGTAGCAGAACCCCTCGTGGGGGGATTTGTGCTTTAGGGACTATTTTCCTCTGACCTAATAATATCCCGTTTTGTCTTTAACACACACAGACTGTCGGGCGGGAGCTCCTTCTCCACTTAATTGAACATCTCGTAACCAATGATGGAAAAGACTTTGAAATCACAAATTTAATCCGCAGCACCCGGATACACTTCCTGCCTTCCATGAACCCAGATGGATTTGAAGCGGTCATGAAGCCCGACTGTTTTTACAGTAATGGAAGGTGAGGATGGGCTCCTCTCTTCAGAACAACAACAAGGCCCCCATCAGACAGTACCCCCGGGGCCTTGTTAGTGAACCAGCTCAGCCTGGGTCATGTCACTGCCATGCTGAAAACTCTTCAGGCTGCCACTGCTTTGAGGACGAAAAGTAAAATCCCAAAGAAGGCTGCTTTACTCCCGTGCCCGCCCTACCGCTCGCGCTCGCTCACCCTGCCCCAGCCCCTCGGGGTCTCCTCCATCTCCTGGACCGACCTGGTTCTCTCTCGCCTCAGGCACTGGACACACCTCACTTCCCGCTCCTCGCCCCTCTCACTGCCAAACAGTGTTTCCTCAGAGACTCCCTCCAGGACCTGTCCTCTATTAGGCCCCTGGTTCATACCACCTGTCACTTTACCTTCACGGCACAAATTTTAAGGTCTGATTTTTTGTTCAGTGTCTCTCTCCACACAGATCTGTAAGCTACCCTGGGGGCAGGAATCCTGTCACCCATGTTGCTCACTGTTAAATCTCCAGGGCCTAGCTGGGCCGTCAGTAATTACCAGTTAGTTTATTAAGCCAGTGCAAGAACTAACCACAAAAGAAGAGGGAGTCAGGGCGCTCGGGTGGCTCAGTCGGTTAAGTGTCTGACTCTTGATTTCGGCTCAGGTCATGATCTCGGGGTCGTGAGATGGAGCTCTGGGTCGGGCTCTGTGCTCAGCGGGGAGTCTGCTTCTCTCTCTCTGTCCCTCCCCCCATTTGTGCGCTCTCTCTCTAAAAAAGCTGTTAAAAAAGAAGAGCGAGTCTTGTATTTCTGATTTAAACAGTTTATTTTGTTGCAATGTGCCTCAGGAAGTTTAGAATTTCTCAAATGTCTAACATACATTTATATTTGGGCAAACATGTTTGCTTTTACCAAAAATAAATAAAATCTCACCATTGATTCCCTTCAACTTTAGGTTTTTCTAGTGTATTTAAACATGGCCAGTCCACTTTCCAGAAGTACATTTGTATAAATAGTGTGTTCCTGTTGTTTGTTATCAGTTGCTATGTAACAAACCATCCCCAAATTTAGGGATTCATACCCTTTTTATTTACTCTCAATTCTGTAAGTCAGGAATTTGGACAAGCCAGAGCAAGGCTGGCCAATCTCTGTACCATCCTGTCTGGAGCCTCAGCTCGGGCTGGCTGAGACCACCAGCCTGGGACATGTCTGGGGTTTCAATTCTGGCTGTCACCTGGGTTCCTCATTTCTCCAGGCAGACTCTCCACGGGGTTAGCACCTCAGGTTTCCCAGAGGGAGTGTTCCAAGAGCAAAAGCCCCGAAATGCAAACACCCATCAAACCCCTGCTTACAGCACAACAGCTACGATCCCCCTGGTAAGAGCCAGTCACACGGGAGGGGCTGCGGAGTGCGTGAATGCCAGGGGTGGCCCTCCGAGGCTACTCAGGCGACCATCCACCTTCCCTGTGCTCACATTTGGAAGAACACCTGGAGCCCAAACCAAAGGGATACACACTGCACGAGTCCACTTCCTCACATACCATCAGTAAACCCAAAAATATTCTTTCTTTTAAAGGGAAAATAATAACTACTATGACCTGAATAGAAATTTCCCCGATGCTTTTGAATTTAATAACGTGTCAAGGCAGCCTGAGACTGTGGCTGTCATGGAGTGGCTGAAAACAGAGACGTTTGTCCTCTCTGCAAACCTCCACGGCGGCGCCCTGGTGGCCAGTTACCCGTTTGACAACGGTGTTCCAGGTGAGCAAACAGCGGCCCGGCCTGGCTTCCTGAGCCCGGAGCGGGACTGCAGAGTCGGCCTCCGGAGGGGAACAAGTCTGCCCTCTGCCCTTTGCGGCCAGGGGTGGAAGAGCCTCGTTTTCTCACCTCTGAGCCACTCTTCCTACAATTTATAGACCATAGATGGGCACGGTGGCTGACCTGGCGACCCCCAGGATTATTTGAGATTCATCGGGAAAATAGTAGAATCGGGTTAGAATACCCCACAAGAGGCAACGTGCCTGAAAGTAAATAAAACCGGAACAACTTACCTTTCTTTGCTAATCATAGGAGCAATCATTTGACTCCTCTTAAAACTCCGTGGGATGAGGACTTAAAAACGAGCGCAGTGCCTTTATTTAACCCCTACAGTATGTAAGGAAAGCTTACCCCCCTCCAGAAATGAGTGAGAGTGACTAAGAGGCTATTCACCTTGTAAGCCGATACAGGAGGAGTTGGAATATGCATCTAGTTTGTTTCATGTGGTATCACCCTGTGTCTGCTCATTAGAAACGAGGAGAAAGGGTAGGGGGAGCCCTCGTGGAAGTGGACACGTGTCCCTCTGGGAAAGCAGGGTCTTTGCCTGTGATGCGGTGGCGTGTTTTCTAATACGGCGCCATGCGTTTCCGAGTACTTGTACTCCGACACTAACAGAAAGGTCTTGGTTTGTTTTTCACACACAGCGACGGGGACGTTACACTCCCGTAGCTTAACCCCTGACGACGATGTTTTTCAACACCTTGCACATACCTACGCTTCAAGAAATCCCACCATGAAGAAAGGAGACCAGTGTAAAAACAAAATGAACTTTCCTAACGGAATCACAAATGGCTACTCCTGGTATCCACTCAAAGGTCAGTTTCTCTTCCCTTCTAGCATTCTCCTATTGCCTTCATCCAGAGGTGCCACTGTCTTTTGTTGACCCCAGCAGGTGTCCAGATTTGTTTGGCACGGTGCCATCCTTTAGTCGTGTCTCTGTCAGCTCATGGCCCAGAAGCACTGGGGGGTGACGGCCCGAGAGCTGCTCAGATGCTCGCTCAGCGTTTGCCTACGATGAGCCAGGAACTTTGCCAAGAAAGCTGAACAGGACACAGCCCCTACCCTCGGGCTTAATAGGGAAGAGCAGCACGCAAGTAAATAACTGTGGTGGCAGTGTAATTAGAATAAAAATGGGAGGTTTGGAAAAGGTAGTGTGCCCAAGAGGTAGAAAGCCAGAGTACAACAAGGAGTGGAGAAGCCCCTGGAGAAATGTAATGTTTATGTCGCATCGACCAGGGACCCCTGCTAATCCAGCTACTTAGGGCCACGTGCCAGGGGGATCCAAATATCGCCAGATCGCCCAGTTTGTAAAACAAGCTGAACTTGTACGTGAGGTGTCATGATTTTTAAAGCCACTTTGCAAGCTGAACAAGAACGCTTTTCCAGCTAGATACGAGGTTGGGGGGGGGGTCCAGTTTTCTGCCCTTGGACCAGGATGGCCGGGTGAGGGAACGGGTAAGGAGACTGCCATGTAGGGGTCACGGGATGGGGGGGGAGGGGGCTGTTCTTGTAAAAGGAATCACGTAAGCAAGCCCAGGGGCGTAGAACTCGGGCTTGTCGGGGGCCTGAGCGAGCGGGAGGGCCCTAGGGCGGAAGAGCGGCGGGGACTGGGCCTCGGTGGTGGCAGGTGCCCCCTGTGAGACTGGTTCGCCCGACCCTGCCCGCAGCGAGCTGGAGGCTCCCAGTTGTCACTGGGAGGCCCAGGCTGTGCCGTCCTGTTGCAGAAGCTGGTACTTTCCGCCCTCTGCCAGCTTCCCAGGGGCTGTAAGCAGCAGGGCCAGCTAGACACCACAGCATCCCACACTCCTCTCTGTTGTCCCCGATACAGCTCCCGCCCCAGGCCCACGCCCGCTCCTCACTCTTCGCAGGCAGCCGAGGGCTCCCTCCTGCCCCAGGGCAGAGCTGTCCCTCATGGCCTTCTGTAACCTTCAAGGCAGATCCAGATGTGTGGGGAATGAGCCAGGAAGCTAACGTGGCTGTCGGGAAGCGGTGCACCCTGAGAAGAAAGGCAGGCAGAGCCCGCTACTTTGAGGAGCTTAGAGCATTCCGGCTCGGTCTGGAGGTCTTGTCCACCAGGCCCGAGTCGCATTAGCCAGAGCTGCACACCCCACGCTTAGCAGTCCCACTCCTGCGCGCTTCGTACGCCTGTTCTGCCGTTTCGGTTCTTTCTGCCTGACAGCCATCCAACCCAGGACTTTGGTTTTCTTTCTTGCTTCCTTTTCTTTCATTTCTTGGTGAAAACAAGGTCAGAGAGAAATACAAAACTTAGAAGGCGAATAAATACAAAGGACAGAGGAATTCTTCCTGCTAGAATCTAGACCTACATAGATATTACTTAATATAAATATTTTGATATATTTTGACTATTTTCTTAGCATGAGGTTTTTTTCTAATTCAGTACTTCCCAAATACCCTGATAGAATTGAGAATACATATTTTATTAGGCAGATATCAAGTATAACAAATTAAAATCTGGCAGAAAGTACTTCCTTCAAAGTTACCATATTTCATCAAATCCAAGATGCCACTGATTATAAAATACACTGTACCACTAAGGAAGAAACAAAAATGTTCCTGGCCAATCTAATGACAATGGTGTTTTTCAGCCATCAAGTTTAAGACCCCTCCCAATTCAGAGATTTTAAAATATGAAAAGTTTTGCATTTGAGAAAATACAAAATGGGACTATAGTCCTTTGAAAATAGGGTCTCCGGAGGTGAGAACTGGGAGGTGAGCATGGGCACTGGCGGCCTCAGAAGGGGGCGTGGGTCCCTTCTGTCCCGAGAGCCGGCCCCGGCCCCCCCTCTTTCATCCCCGAAGCAGCTCGGTGTCACGGGCAGGAGCACAGGGCCTTGAGCAGGACAGTCTGCGCTGGGCTCTGCACCCACGTGCATGTTACTTACCCTCTGGGATTGTCTCCTTGTCTCTGAGACGGGGGGGGGGGTCACTGCCATGACAGGCTCTTCAAATGGTTCCCCAGTCATAGCAAACGCTCGCTGAACGTTAGCCATTATTCTCCCAGTGAGTGTACTTAGCTTTACATTATTTATGAATGGTTTGTAAACAATTTTTTAGAAGTATCGTTCCATATCTGTTTAGAATGTAATTTACAGAAGAAATGTACACTGATGAATCCTTTTTGTAATGTATGATTGACAAAAAAGGACTGACCCTTCCCCTCCCCTTCGGCTGCACAGTTGAACTTAGGCCTGCTCTGATCCAGTTACCCATATGGGAGTATTTAGGACTGCCTGTTCATGCCTGGGTGATAAAACGTCAAGCCCTGAGTTTATATGCTAATATGTCAAATTCATCTTTTCCTGTTTACGTGTACTTTCCTTACAGCTGATTCACTTGTCCCCAAGGTACAGGATACTTGACTCCATTCCAATTTTAGACCTTAAAAAATTAAATATGTTTGTGTTTAGGTGGAATGCAAGACTACAACTACATCTGGGCCCAGTGTTTTGAAATTACGTTGGAGCTGTCATGCTGTAAATATCCTCATGAGGAGAAGCTTCCATTCTTCTGGAATAAAAACAAGGCCTCATTGATTGAATATATAAAACAGGTTCACCTAGGTTTGTAAGATTTTTTTATTAATTCCTGTTAACACAAAACATAGCATCTAGCAAAACCTTTGGGTTGAGAGAATGCAAGCCCCTATTTGTTTTCCTGGTATAGCCTCATTTTGAGTACCAGAACTAATGATTAAGAATTTTCTCTGCATGAATATCTGCAGCACGTGAGAAATGCAGTGCCCATCAGTTCATAGAAGAGAAAGCGTGATGTGTGTTACTTTAATATGGGGGTGGAAAATCCAGAGTACTTCGAATTTTTCATGTGGAAATCTCGTAAAAGATCCAGGAAAACAAGTTATTACTCTGTTAAATCATTCCCCATCTAGGAAATGCCCAGTTTGCTTATCACTTGTCACACAATGTCATAGATCCAGAGAACACCGGACATGCCATTTTGCCTTTTTCTTAGTACTGGGATGCTGACCTAGCACCATTAGCTTCAAACGCCTCACATCCTGCAACTCTGCCAAATGACCTACGTGGTCCTGGCAGTCTTCCCAGGCTGGTCTTCTGACAGCTGTCTAGCCTTTAGCTCAGGTGGACAGACTAACCGGGCAAGAGTGATAGTTCTCAAACCTGGACAGCAGACTCTCTGGAGGGCTGCTGAAGACACAGATTGCCAGGCCCCAGCCCCGGAGTTTGATTTAGTGCATCTTGAATGGTGCATCTTTCTCAAGGAGATGCTGGTGCTGCTGGTCCAGGGACCACGCTCTGAAAACCACTGTAGCAGAGAAACTCAGTGCTTGTAATGGTGACGGAGTCATGCGGTTTAAGCTGCTTTAGCCAGGCTGTGTCTCTGTGGGCGGGGAGTGGAAGGCTCTCTGCATTGCCAGGGTTTAAGTTCTTTCTCTCCCTTCAGAAGGGCTTCAGAAGGGCTTCAGAAATTGGCACAGTAGTTAGACTACTACGTCACGCTGAAGTAGGTGTGGGTTTGTGTCAATGAGGGTTGCATCATAGGCCTGCTGCATAACTGCACAATTCCTGCAATTACCCCAAAGCTTTCCACCTGCTAGAGTGATGGAGGGAAGAGTCAGACGCACAGGGGGTCCAGGGCTGAGTGCAAGGATAATTAAGAGCTTCCCTTGGCCTCATATATGCCCCTGCCCCCTCTCATCCCTCTCCCCCCAACCTCCAGCACCACCCCCAACAGCACAGGTGCACAAAGATTATTGGTGAATTCACAGGGCTGAGACATGTATGAAGTAGGCTGATTCCCTGTGATAAGGGATGTTAAAGAAATCTTTTTTCATCAGCATCTTAGCATTTACTAAGATTATTGGGTCCTCTCTTAATATTCTGGTATTTTGCTACTAGATTTTCCTCATGAGGCACATAGTAATTTAGCCTTTCTATTGTATTTCCTTATTTAGTATTACTCTGCCTATTGTTAAATTTCTCCTTCATCAGCATCAACATGGGAGTGCAGCTGAATAAGAAATATGCTCCACAGAACTGCACTACTCTTTTTGGAATTTCAATCTAGCTGTAAAGGTTATTTTCCAAGCACTGAATTAAGGTGGGCTCTGAAGTGTCATGCTGGCCTAATAATGCCCGTGAAGGAGCTTTGTAAACTGTTAAGTAACATGCACATTGTAGCATGACTATTACTAATTTGGAGGGCTTACAAGTCCATAGGTTTTGTAAAGAATATTCATCTGCCTATCCCTATAATCAGGTATGCACAACCTACTTAAAAATATATATATATAAGCACATCAACCCTGCCCCCTTGTGGTTTAAGACAGAGGCTTTTTTTTTTTTTTTTCCCTAATTTAATGAAACCCAATTTCAAAACACTAATAGTGTGGTTATTGTCACTTGATAGGTTCTCTCCATTCCAGTGTGTAGGAGGAAGCCAAAGACTGTCTTTGCTTGGGGATGATGGGAGCAAACCTTCTTACTGGTTTTGCTGTGGTTTAAGGAAAGTACTGATATTTATCAAGCAGTGTTGCGTTCAGTGGCTTAGTTTCACCACTTGCTAAGATGTATCTGAGACTTGGACCCATCTGGAAGTCTCTGGCTTACCTTCCCTGGGAAGGAAAGGCCTGGAAGGTGGTACATATCACTTCCATTTTACAGGTGATGAAACTGAGTCTGGGAATGTTTAGTGACCTGGGATTTACACTGAGCCTGACTGGTATCTATCTGTACTTACCTAATGTGTCAGAAGACCTCCTAAGAAGGGCATGATGGGAATATCTCTTCAAAGAATAATGCCACCGATACCCAATGAATAAATGCATAATTGGGTTACTAAGTCATGACTGATGTTTATAGTTGGGTCCTACCTAAAGATCAAAAGGATACATACCAAGTAGTAGGAATAAATATAAATGAAACTTTTAGAAGAGGCAGAAGGACAAATTACCTGAAACTAGAGGTTCACAGCTGCTATCTGTTGAATATGTGAGAAGGAAATACGGCATTTAGTAATTTCTTCTCTGGGGGGGAAAAATGAAGAGTCAAGAATTAGGAAAGTGAAAGGCAACTTGGGTCAAGCAGAGGTTTGCTTAATGTTCAAGACAAAGATTTTGTTGCTAAGTGTCAAAATTTTGTATTTCATTTTAAACTTTTCTGAAGGAACTATAATTATGCCGCGTTATCTTTCTGCTCCAGTAAATAATTACTAAGTAAAATGTTCTGGGAATAGTTCAGGGTCATTTTTTCCTTGTGGCTCCTTCTCATGTCATTAAGATGATATGTCACTGAGTGAACACACTGGAAGGTGAAGTGTAACATTTAAAATGACCTTTTCTTAACTGTACTCCTGAAATTTTGAGGTGAGGGGTATGGTGTCAGGTTCAGTGGGGGCCCTGGAGACTAGTGTGGCTTTACAGCCAGGCTCTAGGAGCTTAAGGTTATTTAATAACCCAGAGCCTTAGTCTCCTCATCTGTAAAAGTGTGACAGTATTGCCTACGTGATAGAGTTGATGTGAGGATTCAGTGAGAACATGCACGTTAAGCATTTGCCATAGAGCCTGAAATATACTAACAATAAATGTTCACTCCTGTTATTAGTAATAAGACACCATTAACCAATCCCATGATTCCAAAATCTTGTGATTATAATTGTTTCCCATCTAGTTTGACCATGAGACAAAACTATTGAGGCCCTTGCATAGGTAAGTATCTTATTGTAAATTAATACACTGGCATTCTTTTTTTTTTTTTTTTTTGAGTAATCTCTACACCCAACGTGGGGCTTGAACTCATGACCCCGAGATCAAGAGTCACATGCTCCACTGCCTGGGCCGGCCAGGCGCCCCCACCTCCCCTGCTTTTTGTAAATACACTGGCATTTTTTAGTTTAGGATTTAGTGGAATCTACCGAGGACAATGTTGTAGTAGTTTGGTGACTGAGTAAGCAACTTGGAAAAGACAGGAATGGATTTAGGTTGTCGTCTGTGTTCTCTCATTTTGATACTAGGTGCCAGAAATGGAACATTTGACAATCAACAAATTTAGCCTATAAATCTGATTGTTAGCTTGACTGTATTTTAAGTTACATCAAAAATAAGTTTACCAAGTTCTGGTTCAAGATGGCAATGTAGGAGGATCCTGAATTCATCCCCTCCCCCAGACACACCGAATCTATAGCTACATATGGAAACCCAAAAACTACCTAAGCCGTTCCTACATATTGGGCGAATGAGAATAAACCTATATTGCAACGAGTAGGAGAGGTTGAGACACGATCCTACCATACACCCCATCCCTGTTGCAGCAACCCACATTGAAGGAACTCACAACTCCAAACTTCTCCCTGAGCAGCAAAAGGTTTGAACCCCACATCTGGCACCCCAACTTTTAAAAGCTACCCAAGAAACAATCCCTGAAAACACCTAGCTTTGAAAGCCATGGGGCTTGCATCCACAAGACCCTCAAACTGGGAGATAGTTCTTAAAGGGTCCGCACGGGTGCACCTGGCTGCCTGCCAGGGCCCAGTGCAGAGCCAGCCAACTGAAAGATGCCCAGTTTTTCTGTGAAAACGGCCTATTTGCTGGTCTTCAAGCTTTGACCTGAGGGGCAGGCATCTAATTTAACACACATCTAGGGGTCTACTGAAATACTCTCCAAAGATGGAGGCTGGCAGACACCATGTTGGCACTCTCCCTCCCTCCCGGTCACCAGTCTCTCCCAAAAGGGAATCTATGCATGCATCCGGTATCCCAGTTTTGGGGGCCACCATCCAGGGGATACCGCTTAGTAGCTCTGGTAGCCAGTGGCTCCAACAGGACACCTGCAAACAGTTCTTAACTGGCTCTCATCCCAGGGCTCAGTGTAAAGGGAACAGGGAGACCCATCCATCCCCCAGTCTGTCTTCCCCTGAAAGAGATTTATTTGCATCCTTTAAAAGCCTCTGCCTAAGGGTCTGGAATACAATCAGCCTGAATCTAGGTACTGATAGGTCTTGGCACAACCTCAACTACTGGGAACTACTTAGACAGTCAGGTTTGAGAAACAACCAAGAGCTAGGGCAGAGTTGAATGATAAGGTTCATCTACAAAAGACCACTCCTCCGGGACTGGAAGATGTGGGTGTTTCACCTAATGTATAGAAACCAACACAGAGTCAAAGAAAATGAAGAAACAGAGCAATATATTCCAAACAAAAAAATAAGGTAAAGCCTCAAAAAAGACCTTACTGAAACAGAGATAAGTGATTTACCTGATAAAGAGTTCAAATAATGACCATAAACATGCTCACTGAGCTCAGGAGAACAATGCATGAACAAAATGAGAATTTCAACAAAGAGGTATTACAAGACACCACCAAACAGAAGTCACACAGCTGAAGAATACAGTAATAGAACTGAAAAATACAACAGACTGAACATCAGACTAGATGAAGCAGAAAAATCAGTGAACTTGAAAACGGCATTGGAACTAATCCAATCAGAGCAACAAAAGGAAAAGAATGAAATAGAGTGGAGATAGCTCTAGGGATTTATGGGACAACATCGGGCATACCAACATTCGCATTATAGGGGTCCCAGAAGGAGGAGAGAGAAAGGGACAGAAAACTTAGTGAATAATGGCTGAAGAGTTCCCTAACCTGGGGAAGGAAAGAGACCTCCAGATCCAGGAGGGCCGGAGAGTACCAAATAAGATGAACTCAGACCCACACCAAGACACATTATATTATAATCAAAGTGTCAGACAGTTGAAGACGGGGAATCTGAAAAGTAGCAAGAGAAAAACAACTTGTTACATACAAGGGAATCCCCATAATATTATCAGCAGATTTTTTCAGCAGAAACTTTGCAAGCCAGAACGGAGTGGCACAGTATATTCAAAGTGCTGGAAGAAAGAACCACCAACCAAGAATATCTGGCAAAGCTGTCCTTCAGAATTGAAAGAGAAAGGATTTTCTAGAGAAGCAAAAATTAAGGAGTTCATCGCCACAGCCTTACAAGAAAGGTTAAAGGAACTTCTTTAGGCTGAAATGAAAGGGTACTAAGTAGTAACACAAAAACTCACTGGTAAAGGTAAATCTTTAATAAAATTCAAAAGAGTCTAATGTAAAGATAGTGGTTAATCACTTACAAAACTATTATGAAGGTTAAAAGACAAAGTAGCAAAAATAACTGTAACTACAATATTTGTTAATGGATACACAAGATAACAAGATGTAAAATATGGGCAGGAGGGAGTAAACATGCAAAGGTTTAGAATGCAATCATATTATAAACTTAAAATAGACTGTTACAGTTTTATGTAAGTGTCAAGGTAACCACAAAGCAAAAACCTATACATAAAACAAGATGAAGGAATCTAAGCATACCACTATAGAAAACCAACAGATCGCAAAGGAAGAGAACAACAAAGGAATTACAAACCAGCCCGAAAGCAATTATCAAAATGGCAGCAAGTACATACCTATCAGTAATTACTTTAAATGTAAATGGACTAAATTCTCCAATAAAAAGACAGAGTGGCTGGATCAATTAAAAAAAAAAAGTAAAAATAAACCATAAGACCCATCTATGTATGTTTCCTGCAGGAGACTCACTTCAGATACTAGGACACACACAGACTGAAAGTGAAGAGGTGGAAAAGATATTCCATGCAAATGGAAACCAAAAGAAAGGTGGGATAGCTATACTTAGACAAAATAGACCTTAAGACAAAGACTAATAAGAAACAAGGTTATTATAGAATTATGAAGGAGTCAATCCAACAAAATGATGTAACATAGGAGCACTTAACTATATAAAGCAAATATTAACAGACCTAAAGGGGAAAATAGCAATATAATAACAGTAAGGGGCTTTAATATATCACTTTCACCAATGGATAGGTCATCCAGACAGAAAATGGTACTTAACATATACAGAGCATTCCATCCAACAGCAGCAGAATACACATTTTCTTCAAGTGCACATGGAACAAATTTACAAAGCCTGGGGCACCTGGGTGGCTCAGTCGTTAAGCGTCTGCCCTCAGCTCAGGTCATGATCCCAGGGTCCTGGGATTGAGCCCCATGTCAGACTCCCTGCTCAGTGGGAAGCCTCTTCTCCCTCTCCCTCTGCCTGCTGCTCTGCCTACTTGTGCTCATGATCTGTCAAATAAATAAATAAAATCTTATCAGCTATCTTTTCCAACCTCGGTGGTATAAAACTAGAAATCAATTACTAGAAGAAAATTGGAAAATTCACAAATATTGAGATGAAACAACATGCTACTGCACAACCAGTAGGTCAAAAGAGAAATCAAAATCTTGAAATGAATGAAATGAAAATACAACATCCCAAAACTTACGGGATGCAACAAAAGCAGTTCTAAGAGAAAAGTTCAGAGGGATAAATGCCTACAATTAAACAGAGATCTCATAGAATTGTTGAATCACTATATTGTACACCTGAATCTAATATAACGCTGTTAACTAGACTGGAATTAAAATTAAAAAAAAAAAATCTCAAACAACCTAACTACACCTCAATGAACTAAAAAAAGAACAAAATAAGCCCAAAGTTAGGAGAAGGAAGAAACAAAGAACAGTAATAAATGAAATAGAAACTAAAAAGACAATAGAAAAAAAAAACAACTGAGCTGGTTATTTGAAAAGATAAACCTTTAGCTAGACTCACCAAGAAAAAAAGAGCAAGAACTCAAAATCTGAAATGAAAGAGATGTTGCAACTGATACCACAGAAATGCAAAGGATCATAAAAGACTAAACAATTATACACCAAAAAAGTGGACAACCTAGATGATAGTTAAATCCATAGAAGCATACACCTACCAAGACTGAATCATGAAAAAAAAATCTGAACAGACCTTTTACCAGTAAGGAGATTTTTGGATTGTTTTTGATTACTAATTCAAATAAAAGCCCAAGACTAGATGGCTTCATTGGTGAATTTTACCATTTAAAGAAGAATTAATACCAGTCCTCAAACCCTTCCAAAAAACAGAAAAGAACGCTCTCAAACTCACTTTACAAGGCCAGCATTACCCTGATAGCAAAACCATGACACTACAAGAAAATTACAAGCCAATATCCCTGATGAACATAGATGCAAAAATCCTCCAACCAAGTATTAGCAAATCAACAATACATTAAAAGGACCTTCCTTGATCTAGTGGGATTTATTCCATGGATGCAAGGATGGCTCGACATCTGCAAAATCAGCGTAATATACCACATTAACAAAATGAAAGATAAAAATAATATGATCATCCCAATAGATGCAGAAAAAAACCATTTAACAAAATTTAACATCCATTTATAAAAATTAAACAAGAAAAAATCTTGAACTATGTTAACTAGATATATTGTGATCATTTCACAAATAAATCATTATGTTGTACATCTGAAACTAATGCTATATGACAATTATATCTCAATTTTTTGGGAAGGTTTACCTTCCCTTAAATACTTTATTATTACTATTATTATCATCATCATCCAAACAGCTTAATAAATATTGGGCATATTTTTCTTAAATAACTACAAGAATTTTTTTCATATGTCAGAAAATGTAGTGTTAACATTAAGTGTTCTTTTTGTCTTGCAGGTATAAAGGGTCAAGTTTTTGATCAGAATGGGAATCCATTACCCAATGTAATCGTAGAAGTCCAAGACAGAAAACATATCTGCCCTTATAGAACCAACAAATTTGGAGAGTATTATCTTCTTCTCCTGCCTGGGTCCTATGTAATAAATGTAAGTATACAGCCCTCGTTATGGTTATTAAAACATTTTAGAACTTGCAGTAGTTACCCAGAAGGAATCCGAAATAAGTCTGTAAAGTCCCAAAAGTAGATACATCAGGACAGAAGGAAAGGTCATCATCAGACTTGCATTTGGCAGGGAGTGGGAGAGGTGGGAATAGGAACATACCAAACAAATCATGTTTTTTCCCAACTGGCAGTGTTTTTAATAGAAGCCAAAACCTATTTCTTGTGACATGTTCTATGATAAAAGATGGAATGAACCTTATTATTAATAAGAATAATTAAACAATGTAGTCAAAGTACTTCCAAGCTTCATGGAATACCATTTCAACGCCCATTTCATGAGACATAATTTCTGCTATTAAAAAATGGACTGGGACACAAGTTCCTTAGAATTCATTATAAATAAAATTTGATCCACAAATTTTACCACTATATAAAGCTAGTAATAGACATATTTTGCAGCCCTTCCATAAGCAAATGATGGTGAGTTCCAATCAATGCATGTAAAGTTCCAGGTTTAATTCTATGAAGATGTTTGAGTCATTTATTCCTAGAGGGAGGCTTGGACTAGTTTGAGCCCAAACAGATGTAGGTGAATGAACTAAATGAAAAAGTACCTGATTTAGTTGGCCAGATTGTGCCTCTTCCTCCTTGATAACGACTTTCTCTAACTCTCAAGATTCTTCTGCTTTGCTTAGTGGGTCTGATGCCAGCTACAAGCAGTCATTCTGTATAGAGCGACTCCTGGTGGTCATCTACTCAGTGGTCATCTACTCAGTAGTAAAAACTGGCTTTGCATTCTGTTATATCCTAAAGGTGAAATAATGAAAGGCATGTTTTTCAGTTCATAAAACTGTAGGATTCAGAGCTTCTCTGTTCCATAGGTTATTCCCACAGAGCCCAGCAGGGGGCCCATCAACTGCTAATCTTCTTAAGAATCGTTCCTAGAACTGGAAAGACCTCAATTCACTGTGAATTTTTGCCTAAAGAGGCCCTTTATTTTCCTGTTACAGTGACATTTCCATTCCATGAAAAAATGTGTGTGTGTGTGGGGGGGGTGTCTTTGTAATGAATCTAAATTATTTTTATGTAATGCCAAAAATAAGGCACACCTTTATAAAGTTATGAATTGTTCATTTCCTTTTAGACTACCGTAGTACCTGTTGGCTTTAGCCTCTAGTTCTAGGACAAGGTTGGAAGGCAAGACTTTGGAAGCTGAAATGAATGACTAAAATATATACCAACTGGTGCTTATGTAAATGATTTTCCCCCATTATTTTCCTTCTCCATATATAATAAAACTATTTCTCAGGGGCGCCTCGGTGGCTCAGTTGGTTAAGCGTCTGCCTTCAGCTAAGGTCATGATCCCGGGCTCCTGCAATTGAGCCCCCATGTTGGGCTCCCTGATCAATGGAGAGCCTACTTCTCCCTCTCCCTCCGCAACCCCCAACCCCGCGCTGGTGCCACTCACGCTTGCTCGCGCTCTGTCAAATAAATAAAATCTTTTTTTAAAAAAGTATTTCTCAGTGGACATCATCTGTAGTTAGTTTAGCATTTGTCCTATTTTTTCTGATTTCTTCCACCAAAATCAATCAATCAATCAACCAGTCAGTCAGTCAATAAATCTAGCTTAAGATTCAGACTGAGAGAGAAAGCCAGGTAAAATCAAAGCCTTTTGAGGAAGCAGTAAACTTGTACACTTGGATCAGCTGCAAGGAAAATGGAGTAAGTTGAGAACAGAATTCCACTTATAAATACACTTGATACCCAATCAGGATATTAAGTACAGACTTGGAACAAAGGAAAACAGTCAATTCTTTACCTTTGTTCTCCATAAAAATGATGGGGGAGAATCAGTCTATGGCTTCCTTCTCCTAGGATACATCTCCAGATAAGGGACCTGTCTTTATTTCACTTCCTAACTCTGGGCAACAGGCATTGGACAACTCATTCTGTGAGTCGGCCTGAAGCTGTTACTAGCCTGGGAGGCCTGGCAGCTGGTTATGTGTGTTTCATAAAGGCCACATTTTAGTGGTGGATGTCAGTGTTTTTAGTGTTGGCACCACGAAACATCTGAAATCACTCTCAGATGATTGTTTTTTCTTTCCTCTCAGGTTACGGTCCCTGGACACGATCCATACCTCACAAAGGTGGTTATTCCAGAAAAGTCCCAGAACTTCAGTGCTCTTAAAAAGGATATTTTACTTCCCTTCAGAGGACAACTGGATTCTATCCCAGTATCAAATCCTTCATGTCCTAAGATTCCTCTGTATAGTGATCTGCCAAGCCACTCAGCTGCAACAAAGCCTGGTCTGTTCTTATTTTTAGTGACTGTCTTTCACATATTTGTCAAATAAAGCAAAATGTGAAACACAACGCCCATCATCACCTGGAATCAGGGATTACTCACGCCAGGTTACTGCAACTCTTTTAACTCCCTCTGTGGGACCTTGACTCAAGAAACGCCATGGTCCTTTCCTAAGAAGAGAAATGGTTGTTTTCAAACCACAACAAGCAATGTGTGGTGGTAACAAAGGAATGATTTAATCTTGATGAATGGAAGAAACCTACCTTTCAGGTACTGTCCACTTAACCTTGAAGTTGTCTTAGAAATTTAACTTGAGAATCAAGAAAGAAGTTCCTGCAAGAAAAAAACAGAGCAAATTTTGTATACAGAGAGCCAGATGAATATAAGCCATGAAGATGAACATTCACTGATTACCTACTATTTACAAAACCTGGCCATGAGTGCTCTATGTGCAGATATAGTAAGTGCCATATGTAATTACTTCTCAGCACAGGGAGAAAGGATAGGACTAGGAACATTTCATGTCACAGATGTTCTAAGGAAATAGGAGTGGAGAGAGGCAACCGTGTCTCAGTGGCCCAAGAAAAACAATATGGGCCTGATGGGATGACAAGGTTCTAGATACAGAGCCCCAAAACAGGTCAGTTAACCTTTCTGCACTCAGATGCCACAGTTGTTATGCTGAGGACCTCCAAATGTGTAACTCTAGCAGCTTGCCTGAGCCTCAAACTCAAGTCCAACTTCCCACTGTACATATCCACCTGGATGTGACCCACTGGTACCTCAAACTCATCATGTTGAAATGGAACGTATTTTTCTCCCTGGAGCTGCTCTTCCCCTTGTACTGTCTCTGGTACCAGCAAACTAGAAACCCAAGAGCCATCCTTGATGCCTTCTCCTCCTCCCTCAGCCCGTATATTCAGTCAGCCACTAAAGATTGATGTGAATTATAAATGTTGGTCGATTCTCCCTCTCTGTGTGGCTGGTAACATTGTCAGTTTAGGCCATCATGACTCACTGGCCCCACTGCAGCAGTCTTACTGGTCTCTTGCGCCCAGCCTTCTCCTCTTCAAATCCATCTTCACACAGCACTGGGGAGGACAGTCTACTCAACAAGCAACAACAATCAACTTGCTTATGGTTCCTGTACACTTAATGCACGGTTTGTGTCCCGTATCTGAATACCATTCTGACCCACCACTACGTTTTCTTTCCCACTCCTTTAAAACTCAGTTCAGGTGTCAACTCCTCCAGGAAGCCTTTGCTGACCTTCATCCCTCCCATTCCGCTCCCTCCCAGTCAATCTGGGGACCTTTCCTCTTTGGTACTCAAATTAAATGGGTTACCTCTATTACGAATTTACAACTGTATTATAATCTTCTACTTTCATGTGTGATTTTCCCTAATAGAATGTGAGCTTTGAGGCCAGGGTCTATTTAATTAGTTTGAAAAATACAGCTTTTTTATCTTCAGAGCCCAGTACTTAGTAGAAACTGAACAAATGAGTGAACAAAGAGTTCTATGAACCTACTACACCCAATCTCTCCCAGAAACTGTGTTGGGCTTTGAGTCATTTTGTCAAATGAGGTCCTATGCTTTGGCAATCTCTAGCTCAGTAGCAACACTGACAGAAGAGTTTTCAAATACGTATCAACAAGTAAATTCAAATATGGTGTTTTTATTACGCTTTGCATTTATCCTAAGGTTCATAGTAAATGTATTGTTACCTGTTAACAACACAAACTACCTATTAATCAGAAAACAAAATTTTTACCATTAGTACTCAATTGAAACAACTGCTCTCCACTATCATAGTTAAGCTATCTTAAAACATTTTATATAAGAATTAAGGGGGAAACATCAAACCAAAAAAGAGCAACTCCTAAGCAGATTTCTAAGTGCTATGTATTGCTCATGGGATGTGAGTTGCCTTGGTTCTTTAAATTGAAAGTTCTCTAGGATCTGAAAACGAAGCTGTGCGGTGCTCGGTATGTGATGAATGCGTGAGAACCACAAATGAGTGGGAGATACCTGGGCACTTAGGAGCTATTCCTGTGCCAATCATACTTGTTCATCTAAACAGAATTTGTAGTCTTTTTATCTCTTATAAAATCTGGTAATAACTTGAATATCTGGATCATTTTTATTTAAATAAACAGTAATTTATTATGTACTTAAAAGTATGTATCAATATTACAGAAATGATTTCGGTATGCTACAAAGCACATAAACTCGATTTACCATCAAGCCTTCTTTTTCAGTCAGACATTCTGAGTCCTAACTTTTCTAAGATACCAATTTTCAAAGGGACATGAACCAAAATCTGAACTGGTTCAGCCTTAATGTAAACTCCTTAAGGAAATAATGTTTTTAAAATCAGAAATTTTATCAAAATCATTTAGAGACAAGTAAAGCAATCTCCAAACCAAATCTAAACCAAACCTGAATTTAATACAGAGCACGTTCAGGGTACGTATTTTGCAGCAAAGTGCTCAGAAGTAAACTTTATAGTGAGGGTTTAGTATGATTGAATCTCCACTAACCAAGTTAAGTGTCCAAAGGGAGAAACCACCATGTACTTCCAACCATACTCAGACCAGAGCCCCAAATCTCCGCTCATGACATCTTTCCTACTATCCTCTTACCCTCTTAGACTGGTGGTTATGCTCCTCAGGTCCTAAGTTCAGGTATAATTCCTTTTATGGAGGAAACAACATGGTAAAGGTTTACAAGATAGAGAAAAGAAGATAGAATGCAGGAGTCAAATTTTAATTAGAAGGCAAGAACCCTGAGTTCAAACCCACCCCACATTCAGTTTCCTTACCTGTTAAATGAAGGCCCCTGCTTGACTGATTCTGTGACTATCAAAAGCAGTGGTTTAAGATGCCATTATTTTGATGTCCCTTTTGGTACTTGCCCAGGCAGAGAAAGGATAACTAACACTAGGTGACATAAATATTTTGAAAGCAGCATAATATACCTTATTAAAGACCAGGTCTTTTGTCTCAGATACAAACAGAATTGACCTGAAAACTGAAACACTGGCTAGGTGGAATGAGCATTAATAATAGTTAAGGCATCTCCTGAACTAACACAGCTTTTTATGTACCTATCTAAATTATGATAAATGTTAACATGAGTAAATCTAAATGGGAGTATTTTAGAGAAATGTTAAGTCCCCACAAGTTAAGTGTTAGCTTGATTTTGGTACCTAATTATCACGTTCAGAGCAGAAGTATTAAAAGCCTCTTAGCATTTTTTAAAGTCTAAGAAATCAATGTTGTGTTTCGTTCCCGAAGTGAATTTGCATTTGTAATGTTTTTAAAACTGTTATAAGAAGTTACCTCTAGCTTTAGAAAGTAAAAATATCTGATACTGGATTGGAAATACCTTTCCTAGGGAATCCAGAAAAAATGAGCACAGCATATTGTCTCATTGCAACAGGGTAAATTGCTTATTAAGAAGTTTGGTTTTTATTCTACAGTGACAATAGTCTATTTTATGACAGATCCTTATATCTTCCTCATGACTTTAGATGGGGGAAAGGGGGAGAAAATGATTATTGAAGAGACAAAAAAAAACAAAAACAAAAACAAACCACCTCACAATACCTAAAATAGAAGTTTAGGGAAAGAGTTGAACTTCGTTAGAGACTTTACATTCTATCACTAATAAGCAGATACTCTACTGGCCACAAAACATCTTATCCTACTTTAGCATGTGAACTACTCCACAGCCTTTTACAGATGTTTCACAGCTGATTTATAAGTTTTCTCAGTGACTTTCTTCTGTACTATAATTAAGAACTTGCACAAATTGTCTAAGACAAAGTTTACTGGGTAGGGGCCATGACTACCTCTGAATTTAGAATATTCTGGTTTTTTTTTTTTAAAGATTTTATTATTTATTTGAGAGAGTGTACACGAGCGGGGCGTGGGGGGGAAGGGGGGAGGGTAGACAGAGGGAGAGGGAGAAGCAGGCTCCCTGCTCAGCAGGGAGCCTGATGCAGGGCTCAATCCCAGGACCCCCAGATCACAACCTGAGCTAAAGGCAGACACTTAGCCAACTGAGCCACCCAGCGCCCCTCCTGATTCTTAATAAGAATATTCATGTAAGCAATGAATACGGTTTCCTTCCATTACCATTACCTTAAAAACAAATATGCAAATGTAACAAAGTCTACATAACTAGACAGAACTGATTACCACCAAATAAAGCCTGGACAAGACCAAATTTAATTATCATTTTATGAGGCAATAATATTGCAACAACTCTTCAAAACCCAGTCACTCCAGGACAGTTACGATAAATACCCATCCTATTATATATGTTATATTCTAAATCACTTTGTACCATGGGGCAGATGAGGGATGAAAAATGTGCCTTCTGATTAAAAAAAAAAAAAAAAACCTGCAAACTTCAGAATGCACATTAATGTAGTAAAGGCTCTGAGAAATCATGCAGGAAAGGAATGCATTTTCCAAACATAAGCCAGAGAACTATTTCCTTAAATAGTTTAGCCTAGTACCATCCCTCTGAACTTACATTCCTTGATTACCAAATACATTTTGGAAAATGCTGGTACAGGGAGAAGTCTTTTGTCCCCAGTAATAAATTTTGTGGATTTCAAAGTGTTTTGAAACACAGAACGTAGTTATAAACCAAGATTTGCCTTCTGTGAGAACTGGAAAATTAACAGCCCCTAACCCTCATCACTGTAACCCCTGATGTCAAATTTCCAGCAAAGGACAGACTCAAGGTTGCCCTCTGAAACACGTATACAACAGTTTAAATGAGACATGGCTGAGTACAAAATGGCTAATTTAGAGGTACCAATTTCTAAAAAATGATGAATATCTCAACTTAGTAAGTGGGAAAAGGTTTTCTATTTTCAAGAGAACTCATTATATGTAGGAACCCCTTTGGCAGAAGTTCGATGGAACATTTTAGCTAGACTTCAATATTTGCAGTTCTTTAGAGGGTCCATTACTCCCCACTCCCCCAAAAAGGTACAGTTTTAAAATGAACTAAATTTTAAAATATTAGAATAGGGAAAAGAAGTAAAACAAGTAATTAGTCCATTTTTTTGGATGACAGAATTATGTGTTTTTTTTCCGACTTCATTTTTGAAAAGAAGTTTTCTATTTCTATTTTTTATAATGAAAGAAAGCAAATGATTTAAAGACTGGAACCTCAAATTTTAGAGGTACCAGTTTACACAGGTAATTGCTACACCTTAACACATTCATTAAACATTTCCCAGAGTTTAGGCTGAAATAACACTTATTTAACTTAGGTCAAAGTTAATTTAAAAATTGTTTTCCCTTATGGACCACGGACATGAAGTTTTGAAGGATGAATAATGAAGGATTTCGGGACCAAGATGGGAAGTTTGTGTTTAAACAAGCAAGAGCAGAACTCCCATCACGTCTTTGCTCTCTAGCCCAGCAAGCTCTCCCAGGGGGAGTGTTCTGTCCCATTAGAGGTCTACCTACCATTAAAGGATGCCTGCAGAGAACTCCCAGAGTAGCGCTTCCACCTTGTGGTTAGAAAAGTCTTTACCTAAAGAGATTTGGTCTTCTCACTGGCCTCTTAAAAAAGAACAAAATAAATGTGAGAAAAGGTGGAAAAACTTAATACAGAGGGATGTTTTAAGAAAGCTTTACCAATTCTGTTACAATCCTGATAGCATATCAACTTTTGAAAAACCACTGTTTTGTTAGAATGTTTCTCTTTTGCCTTTGAAGTAATTTTTGCAATTATTGCAATATTGCAGACTCTTTTTTCTGGATATTTTTTTAAAACTGTCTTTTCCTCTTATAAATTTGAGAAAACTACATAGCTGTTTTCTTTGACAATCATCCTTTACTGAATGCCTACTGTCCACACAATGCATTCTATTAGGCACCTGGGGGGGGGGGGGGAGGAGATACAAACAGATGTTAGAACCTGCTTTTGGAGAGAAGATACAAAGCAACATATAAATAAATTTAAGTGTGAACAAAGTACCTCAGAATTGAGACAGTGAAAAAGGGAAAAAAGATAGGGTTAATTCAAGGCTAATTCAGCTGCGTTTTGGAGTGGTAAGGTCATAAATGGATACAAGAAAAGTATTAAAAGCTACCACTTATAAGTCTTTACTACCTGCCAGACCCTGTCCTACGTAGGCTCTGTAGATTTGTCTCTAATTCTAAGGTCACAAAGCAAGTGCCAGATCTGCTAATTGAATTTAGCCCTTCCCACTCCATTAGAATAAAAATAACTCACGAGAGAGGATACAAATGAACTTTGTTGCAACCAAAGGGTTTAAGAGTACAATGGTGAAAACAAAGTAGCTGTTTCTAGAGAAGTCTAAACGTCTAAAATGAACACCCAGAACATTTGCAATAATATTCAACAAGAAATAGAATTAGTGAGGGGCGCCTGGGTGGCTCAGTCGTTAAGCGTCTGCCTTCGGCTCAGGTCATGATCCCAGGGTCCTGGGATTGAGCCCCGCATCGGGCTCCCTGCTCAGCGGGAAGCCCGCTTCTCCCTCTTCCACTCCCCCTGCTTGTGTTCCCTCTCTCGCTGTGTCTCTCTCTGTCAAATAAATAAATAAAATCTTTAAAAAAAAAAAAAAAAGAAATAGAATTATTGAAGTTTTTTCTGTATTTAAATTGGGGAACCAACATGAAGCTATCTGTAAATTATCTATAAATGAACCAAAAATGGGAGAGACCAAAGGCAGTGAGGTCAATTTAGGTAGGTTTTACTGTGATCTTGGGAAAAGGCCTAATACAGGGTGTGACCTGGAAAGATGTGAACCAAAATTAACACATAATAGTACTATAATTTAACTGAGAAATGTTTAAATGGAATTCATCTAACATGACAGTAACAAAGATGGGGGAAAAAAGACAAATTTTGCAATTTGGAATGTGAAAGATACTACTGTAATAAGTTGACTTTCTTAGTAGGACATCTAAATATATTTTCAAGCAGATCTGTGGGACTGAAACAGGATGGAAGGAAAATGTCTATCAATTTTTTTTTAAGATTTATTAGAGCACGAGCGAGCAGTGGGGGGAGCAGGGGCAGAAGGAGAAGCAGACTCCCCGCTGAGCAGGGAGCCCCATATATATAGGGCTCAATCCCAGGAGGCCGGGATCATGACCTGAGCCAAAGGCAACCACTTAACCGACTGAGCCACCAGGTGCTCCAATGTCCCTGATTTTTAAAAACATGAATCTTTAAAGAGCTTTAAAAGAGAACAAAAATTTATGTTTTAGGATCATCTCTCTCCTAAAAAAAATCAATTACGGTCTTCTTATCCAAAATATAATTCTAACAATTTTAGTACATCACTTCAAATGTATTACCTATAATAAATTACTGAACATGTGGGGAGTCTCCCATCTGCTTGCACTTGAGACTACTCTTGTTCTATGTTCTGTTGCTTTTTATTAGTTCCTGTTAACAGTCCATTTTATAATTGAACATATTCAACACTTCTGAGCACCTTATGCACTGCTGCTTTAATATATTTATCTTTTTAGGGGCACCTGGGCGGCTCAGTCGTTAAGCGTCTGCCTTCGGCTCAGGTCATGATCCCGGGGTCCTGGGATCGAGCCCCACATCGGGCTCTCTGCTCTGGGGAAACCTGCTTCTCCCTCTCCCACTCTCCCTGCTTGTGTTCCCTCTCTCGCTGTGTCTGTCAAAATAAATAAATAAAATCTTTAAAAAAAAACTTATTTTTAAAGCAGTACTTGTAAATGTCAATAATTCCCTACCATATATAAGGGAAGGCTGGCTCTGTATGATAGACAATATGGCCACAAACTTTTAAACAGTATTTTTTTAAACTGAAGAAACACTTTCTGTAAAGATGAAATCAAACTCCAGTACAAAATCCAAACAGCGAGCAAGTGCAACTACGAACTTTTCACGATGCCATGACAACTTGCAGTTACCACCCTAAACCAACAGAGGTCTACACACTACACGCTAATCAGTACCTTTAAAACCTTCATTAAAAATGAAGGTGAACAAAATGATGCCAACAGCTAACTCTGGTCTGACTTTGGAGCCTACAGACTCCTGCTTTGAAGTCAGCTTCAAGACAGGTCCGAATGCTTTGAGATTCACTCAATAAATTCTTACTGATCACCTATATATCGGTGTCACAATCAATTGGCCTCATGGAATTTAGCTTCAGAGATGATGCAGAGAAATTACAGAAAATTACAACAGGGCTTTTCATGCTGCCAAGTAGCAGGGTGGTTAGTCCTAGCTCCCCTCCCTGCCCCAGCTACATCCCTTCCAGAACATTTACCATCATTTGTTGAGAAACCACTTAAGCCAAGCTGCCATGTGATAACACAAGTGAACAGGAAGGAGAAAACAGCATTTCATGGCCCTACTAAGTGAATTTGTAACATCATTCTCTCAAGTGAGCCTTTTTTTTTTTTTTTTTTAATTTTTTTTTTTTTTTTTTAAAGATTTTATTTATTTATTTGAGACAGAGAGAATGAGAGAGAGAGAGCACATGAGAGGGGGGGAGGGTCAGAGGGAGAAGCAGGCTCCCTGCCGAGCAGGGAGCCCGATGCGGGACTCGATCCAGGGACTCCAGGATCATGACCTGAGCCGAAGGCAGTTGCTTAACCAACTGAGCCACCCAGGCGCCCTCTCTCAAGTGAGTCTTACTCGATGCCTTGCAGGCTCCCTGCTGCATCCAGCTGTCCATTCATAGGTGTACTGTCACAGTGGGCAGCCTTGGCCGTTCCAAAATAGAAGCACATTCACACCTGTACCTTTGATTACCCAAGTAGACGATATTCAAGTATAATTTCTATTTTAACAGAACTCATTATTATAAAAGTTTATAAAATCCAATAATCATTCTAGAAACAATTCTTAATCATTTAATATTTTTATTTGTAAATCAATAAATAAGTATACTAAACCTAAAAATTTAGACAATTTAATGAATAAGCATGGTGAATGAAACTGTCTGCAGATCTGAATGTTTTGTAAGTAGCATAATTACTGCATATCATAACCTGAATGCACATAACTTATATTTAAATGTTATATTTTTTAAAATCAGGTACTTCTCTAAATTTTAAGGAAGTGGAAATCATTTAAAATATGAGGAGTAAGGGGTTAAGATGAGCTATATGTCCAATTTTAATTACATTAAAACCCAAATATAAACAAAAGTGAAATTTTTCTAAAAGAAGTATTTACTATCGCCCCTCCCAGAGTAGGTAAATTACACTACAGAGAAGAAATCTACATGTACAGATAATTTCTTCCTTTGATATGTGTAAAAAAATAATTTTATGTTGTCTAAATTTTTAGGGTTATATAGTTAGAAATATAGAACTCTACTTTTATAAACATGTCCACTAGGGGAAATAAGTTAGCACAATCATTTGAATTGGTTGTCTACATACTGGACAGGGCTTATTCCTTTTCTTTAGCTTCTTTGCACACGTAAAACATGCCATAAGATGTCCCGTTTTGCCATGAACAATGCAACCATTTTTAGGTCGACCTTGGCAAATCACACAAGGTTCAATGGCATTAAGGGGAAAACTAGATTCCACAATTTCTTCTTTGTCTTGTGTTTCTTCCCTCTCGAACTCTTTGACATCTTCTTGGCTGCTATAAATGATGCTGTTAGAAGTTGATGGCTGAGAATAGTCCTCACTTTCTTGGGATTGGGAGGCTTGTGTGATTTTATCATCATTTTCCTCAGCACATGATTCTCTGGAATCATTCACTGCAGTTTTTTTACAATCAGGGACATCAAAGCCCTCTTCTACTTGTGTTGAGTTTTCTAGTTTGGCTCTCTCAGGCATTTTCCCTTTTTCTTCAGGAAGCCAGTTCTCACGAAGGGCCCAACATCTGTTGCAATGAGGTGGAAGAGGAGGATTCATTTCATTGCACGAAGCACACTTCCAATAGTCCTTCAATGAAAAAAGACAGAGTGAGTTTCTGTAACCCTTTAACACAACTAGTCATAGCCAACACTAGCAACTTCAGTATGTCTGAGGTAAACTCTATCACACAGTTCAATTCTCAGCATTTCATGTTTTATATAAAATATCTGACATGTAACAATCTTTCCTCAAGCATGAGATTATAAAGTACATAACTTTTTCAGCCAAACCATGCTAAAGAATTCTAAAACAAAAAATGTATTCACCATAATCTTAACCACATCCCAATAAAGTTATCTGTTTAAGGACAGAGCTGGTTCATTTAGTTGAAGCAAGTGTGATATAGCCTTTTATTCTAAAATGAGGCCTGTACTCACTTCACTCCCTTAAAGGTTCAACCTTGGATGCTGTGCCCAATGTCCACCCAATCAATCTAGATGAAGCTACCGCCCAATGCGCCATTGACTAAGACTGCCTCAGAAGTGCTCTAAAACCTGGGCTCAACTGAGTGTTCCCTAACTTCATACACAAAGGAAACACTAAAACATTCTTCTCAGCAATCACTGCCAGCTAAAATCTGTCATCCTTGTCATTACCCAAAATGTATGCCCCTTACTTACCTCTACTTTCCTGTGTCCTCATCTCTGTTAAGTGCTTATTGCTTCTCCCATACCTCAACTTACTTCCCAAACCTTTCCAATGTGGATAATAAACTCCCTTACCATCCCCAGCCTCTTTAACGAACATATCCCTATCCCCCTATCTTAACTGAAGCATGGTTCTTGCCTGAGGACAATGTCCATATAAAACCTGCCCTGAATAACCATTTTCAATTTGCCTCACAAATGACCTAAGAAATTAGCAGTAAGGATGGAGACGACTTCATTCTCCCACATTAGTTCTTTCAAGTTCTCAACTACCCAACTGATAAAACCAAAGACAAGTTTTACAATATGGGAAAGAAAGTGCTTCAAAGAGCCCAATAAATTGCAGGATCTCTGGCATCAAATGAGTCAACTAGTTACTTGAATTATTTTCTAATACAGCAAAAGTTTTTTTTTGAAAATCTTACAATTTCATCTTTTTTGCATTTGGATAACTTTTAAACTAGCAAAGAAAAATGAGATTTCCCAAATTAAAAGCAATATTAAGAACAAAAATTAAAGCATTAATATTCAGTAAAAAAACACAACTTCCAATACCTCAGGAACCCCATGAAGCATGAAATGTAAATGTTTTTAAGTCCTGAATTCTTTATTATTTTTTAGAGAGGGGGAGAGAGAATTTTAAGCAGGCTCCACGGTGGGCGTAGGGTCGATGCAGGGATCCACCTCAACAACACTGAGATCACAACCTGAGCCGAAATCAAGAGTTGGACTGACTGAGCCACCCAGGCAACCCTTAGTCCTGTATTCTTTTTTTTAAGATTTTGTTTTATTTGAGAGAGAGAGAGCAAGCATGCATGTGACCAGGGGTCGGGGGGAAGAGCAGAGGGAGAGGGACAAGCAGATTCCCCCCCTGAGCACTGAGCCTGATGTGGGGCTCAACCTCAAAACCCTAGAGATCATGACCTGAGCCGAAATCAAGAGTTGGGACACTCAACTGACTGAGTCCCCCAGGCACCCCAGTCCTGAATTCTTAAATGGCAAATACTACCTACCACATTCTCTAGTAATAAACAAGATTGGCAAAATGTTGATAACTGTTAAAGCTGGGTGATAAATACACTAGAAACACATACTACTACTCTCTATGCTGTACATACTTGAAATTTTCGGTAAAAAAATTTTCAAAGTTCAAATCCCAACACACACACACAAAAAAAACCCTAAAAAATTCAGTAACAGGGGTGCCTGGGTGGCTCAGTCGGTTAAGCATTTGCCTTCGGCGCAGGTCATGATCCCAGGGTCCTGGGATCGAGCCCCGCATCGGGCTCCCTGCTCAGTGGGGAGCGTGCGTGTCCCTCTCCCTCTGCCGTTCCCCCTGCTTGTACTCGCTCTCTGTCAAATAAATAAATAAAATCTTAAAAAAAGAAAAACTCAGTAACAGATTCCGACACAACAAATAAAAGAAAATGCTTTAAAACTTTTCTAAACAGATTTTAATTTTATAGAAAGTACTTCATTTTGGGAAGCAGACTAGCTGTATTTTTCTAACCTTAACCTCTATGTTTTCTTAATTCCTTAAAAAAGCAGATGTATACTTACAGCTAAGGAAATTTCAGGATCTTCTTCAAATGAATCTGTATCACTCTCCCCTGCCTGATACACAGTTACTCGATATACCTAATAAAATAAATTCATTAGCATCAATTCATCACCTTTTTTCCTTAACCAGGAAGGCTTCTTCGTGATAAGTCCTAAACGAAAAGCATGTACTACTATATATGAGAAATTCTGAGACAAAGGTCAAATGGAATAAGTGAGTATAAAGGGGGGAAAGTGGAGGACCATGAAATCCTGACCCACTATGGTTAAAAGGCAATAGACAGGATGTTTAAAATGAGTAAGGCAAAAAATTCAGTATAAGCATTTTTATTTTATAAATATGGAGATATTAAGTAACTGTGAAATAGCAATGTTGAAGGTAGTCACCTCCAGTGACTAACTGTGTGCATACTTTACTTTTGTAAAAAGTAAATTAATAATAAAAGAGGGGAATTTTTTTAAATTTATTTTTTAAAGTAAACTCTACCCCCCAATGTGGGGCTCGAACGCATGACCCCAGGATCAAGAGTGGCATGCTCCACCTACCGAGCCAGCCAGGCTCCCCAAAGGGGAATTTTTTAAAAAAATAAGACTATTATAAGAATGTTCATTAAGGAGTATTGACTTTTTGACATTTACAGTTACAGGAATATAAATCAGACAAGGAACTACAAAAGCCTCAAGTCCACATAACAATATTCTAGTTCAAACAAATCAAAAGTCAAAAAATGAAATCAGAATACATTATTTCAATTGTCATCAATGAATACAGAAAATATTAAAGATCTTTAGACTTTAGTTAGAGAAATAAAACTACCTCATCATCTTCATCTGAGAGTTCTTGTCCTTCTTCACTAAGACTATAATCTTCTGAATCGAGAGACTCAACTTCAAATTCCACACTGAATTGATCTGAACCTGAATCCTGATCCAACCAATCACCTGAATGTTCACTTACACCAGCATCAAGATCCTAAAATCAGGGGAGAAAACACAAGTTAAAGTACGTTACCTGTTGCCTCTGTAACAGCTTCCTAGCTCATCCCTGCAGTCATATTTACTCCTGAGATCCCCCTGCACAATGACACTAGATTAAGATTCTGGGTTATTACTACATTAATATTATTTACCCTGTTCAAAATCCCATTAAAGGAAAAAGGCGAAATCCCCTTGACATTCAAGGTTCACATAGGACTGTATTAACATTTTCGTCTTCTCTCCAACTAGACACCCCGCCCGACCCCCCAAATATGAACAATCAGCCAGATCTACATTTTTTTTCCTCAACCAAACTTGGCACTTCAACTTCCACATTCTACCTCTCTCGCTGGAATAACTTCAGTTTTTAAGTCCCACTCATCCTTTTTTGCTAATAAAGCTTCTGTCAATACCAAAACCAAGAGAGCACTTCCACTTTTAATTATCTTTACTACTTATATATTAAATATATTTTATATATAAGTACATATCAATTGTATATTTTTACACATACATTATACACAATTTTGCACACATGAGTCTCAGATATCTGAGTTATACACACTTTAAGAGTTAAAAAGAGTTAAAAACATGTTTTAATCTCTTCAGACTGGTAGAATGCTAGTAGCTACAACCCACAAATTATGAGATTTATTTTTTTTAAAAGATTTTGAGAGAGTGAGAGAAAGAGAGAGCGAAGGAGCAGGGGGGAGGGGCAGAGGGAGAGGGAGAAGCAGACTCCCCGCTGAGCAGGAAGCCTGAGCCAAAGGCAGACGCTTAACCCACTGAGCCACCCAGGTGCCCCATGAGATCTATTTTTTAGTGAACTTTGAGAATAATTTCTTTGGAAGAGCTTTCAGACATAATTTTTTTACATTTATTTTTAAAATTCTGTATCAGCTCATGTGGTTCTTCATTTTATAGTGTAAGAACCCTAATAAGACCATTAATCCCATAATTATTTGCTGTCAGTGGCTAAGAAGAACATATCCAAAGTCGAAAGCTAGAACTAGAAAAAGTACATTGGTCTAAGAATCAGGATACAAACGTTCTACTTCTAGATTTGCCATTAAGGAGCTATTTAACCTTGGACATATTTAACCTGTAAAGACCACAGCTACTTCATCTATAAGAGAAGTTTGGATTAAATGATTTTTATTATTTCTATTATCTATAAAAACAAAGTACTTTATAAATACTGAGGTCAAACGACTGTTCTTTTAGTGATGTCAGGAAAGCAGTAGTAAAAGCAAAATTGACAAGCTGCAGTTCTAATTCTTAACAAGGACTCTATTAACAGGTTAATATTACACATCAAGCTAGAATACAATCTCTAATAAAGTAACCTAATAAACTGGATACTTCAATTAACTAGCATTTAATGCACTAAGTTTAGAATATGGGGATAAATCACAAGACAGACTGAAGTCTCAGCAAGTATCTTCGATGGTACGGGTTGGCAAAGTACGGCCTGCTGCCATCGACTTTTATAAATCCAGTCTTACTGAGCACAGCCATTTCCTGTTGTCTACAGCTGCTTTAAGCCCGACAGCAGATTGAGTAGCTGCAACAAAGACCACACGGCCCACAAAGCCCAAAATAAGTTACTAACTGGCCCTTTACAGGAAAAGTTTGCTGACCCCTGTATTCTAGGGTGCTATGTAGAAAGCAAATTAAAAGCTGTTTTTTAAAGTTTTGGCTAATGTTCAAAAAAGAATGACCCAGAAACTTTTACAATATTGTACATGTAAAAAGCATCAGAAAGATCTTAAATTTTGAAGTCAGAAGTCCCTGGTTTTGCCTGAATTCCAACTGTGGCAATTATTATGAGATCTTAAACAAGTTATTTAAAACCCTCAAGCTTATGTTTCCCATCTGTAAATGGAATTTGAGGCTCCTGAGATATCATATAAACTGCCTAGTATAGAGCCTAGAATATAGCCTTTAGTTCCTCAATTTATTAAACCCATAAGAAAGATGGAAGGTAAATGCACTTTTCTTTTTCTCAAGAACCCATATTTTTTTCCATAGCATTTATTAAATGTATTAATTACCTGTTTCATTGTTGATGATGTGTCTCCCCCTGACGGCAGGGACCATATCTACCTTAACTACCACTCCACCCCAGTGCCAGACAGAACCTGGCACAGAAAACACCAACAGACCGACTGACTGAAGAACTTGCTCTCCGTGCCATCTAGTGGCGTACAGAAGTAACAGCTCTAGTAAATCCTGTATCCACTAAAAGCACTGCTTTGGAAGAGAAAAATGTAAACATAATATGTGTAAGAAGTAACAATACAGAAAAAGTAAGAATAAGTTTACTATCACAACTGATTCAGTCCCTTACACCTTCTAGGAACTATAAAATGATCACTAATATCCAGAATAATGACCATGAGATACTGCCATATCACAAATAAAAGTTCTATTTTTAATAATATTTTAAAGATAAATGTTTAATGACAAGAAAGATAATATTCCATTTGTCAGGCATTCTTGTTAGCAAAAACCTTTTTTTTTTTTTAACCAAACTTCTTTCAATGACATCTCTTAAGAGTTTTACTCCTAATGCTTTGGGATTTTGTATCAATAATCAAAAAGTACTAAAACTCTCCCACCATCCATGCAGTAACATACCTATATTCCACAGCCTTAGTAAAGAGACCTTTCCTGATATCTAGGCCTACGTATGGCAAATGTGTAGCTTAGACTATGCTGACTTACTTAGCTACAATAATAAAGATACTGTTACTCTAAATATTCAAAACAAAGCAGCCTTAGAATTCTAAGATATCTAACTGAACCAAATTTGCTTTTCTGTTCCCTTATTTTTTAAAAAGTAAAACAAAAATCCGCAGACCATCCTATACTCCAATTTATTTGAATTTACTATTGGTGCAGTGGCCCACAAAGATTCTCCAATATGTAGGATGACATTGACAACTATTAATATTGGTACTAATTTTACCAACACACCCCACAACTATCTCCCACCCTTCTCTCAAACCTGGGGTTGGGAGTAGAAAAGATTTATATAGTAGTTTTATTTTTATTTCTTTTTAATATTTATTTATTTGACAGAGAAAGAGAGAGCACAGGCGGGGTGAGGGGCAGAGGTTGAGAAGCAGGCTCCCCACTGAAGGGGATCCCAGGACCCTGGGATATTGACCTGAGCTGAAGGCAGCCACTTAACCAACTGAGCCACTCAGGCGCCCCTAGTAGTTTTATTTGACAGAAAAATTTAGCACTGTGTGTAACAGCAATAGCACAGCATATACGTGCATTCTACCCAAATGCTTATTAGGACTTCTAGAACTAGATTTTAAAAACAAGAGTCTTGGGTTTCTTTTTCTTTAAAGATTTTTATTCATTTGACAGAGAGAGAGCATAGACAGGGGGAGCAGCAAGCAGAGGAAGGGAGAAGCAGGCTTCCTGCAGAGCAGGGAGCCCCATGTGGGCCTCGATCCCAGGACCCTGGGATCACAACCCGAGCCGAAAGCAGACGCTTAACCGACTGAGCCACCCAGGCGCCTCAAGAATCTTGTTTTATTTAAAATGAAAAGATTACCGGATTTGATGGCGTCCCTGTTGATTCACTGCTACTGCTTCTTTCACAACATATCTCCCTTATTACACACAGAGCAAGGCTTTCATCAAAGGAAAGGGAAATACTATCAGATTTGTGGCGCTTTCTCTGCCGTTCACCAGGTAATTCATCTGAATGTTCTTCTGGATACATAAAGAAAGACAAGTCAATTAAAACCCTATACTGTGATTCATGTAGCAAATGAGCTGCCTTGAGTACCTACTTGTACCAAAATTTAATTTCAATGATATTAAACAGAGAAAATAGTCAATTACTACTGTTTCAAAAGTCAACACTTCTATTGGATCAATCCAACTGAGAGCTATGACAGAACACTGTATTTTTTTTAAGTAAGCATTATACCAAATGTGGGGCTTGAACTCATGAACCCAAGATCAAGAGTCACATGCTCTACTGACTGAGCCAGCCAGGGGCCCCCAGAACACTGCATTTTAAAAAAGCTTTTCAAGCTTCTGGGGTGTGTGGTGGGCTCAGTAGGAGAAGCGTGCAACTTCTGATCTCGGGGTCATGAGTATGAGCCCCACACTGGGTGTAGAGATAACTGATATACATATGTAAATAAACTTTTAAAAAAAAAAAGGCGTTTTAAGCTTCTTTCAGAACGTCATCTACATTAACTCACAATTTAATCCAGCTAGAGTTTTCATTGACCAATCAAAATTTGTCAAAAATCATACTTTAGGATATAAGATTTGTTTCTGAAAAGAACCAAAAATGTTTAATTTACTTAGAAGGCTTTTTTTTTTTTAAAGATCCATCTATTTTAGAGAGTGAGCGAGCATGAACGGGAGGGGCAGAGGGAGAGAGAATCTCAAGCGGATTCCATGCTCAGCACGGAGCCCAAAGCAGGGCTCAATCCCACGACCCCGAGACCACAACCTGAGCTGAAACCACAAGTTGGATGCCCAACTGACTGAACCACTTAGAAGGTTTTTTGTTTTTTTTTTACATTCCAATTTCCTCAGTACCCTGTATTTTCAATAGGGATCAAAAGCAGTGAAAATGGTTTTATTTTATTTTAAATAATGAATTATCTCTGACTTAGAATGTTACCAAATCTGTCAGGAACATAAATGAGAGTCCTACCATGTAGCGTACCAAATATAAAAATAAATTCCAAGTGAATTAAAGAGCCAAACACAAAGAATAAAACCATCCAAATACTTGTAAGAGAATATTCTTATAATACTGGGGTAGGGAAGTATGATGTAACACTGCAAAGCCCTCAAGTTTATCAACATTAGACTATGTTAATTAAGGCTTACATGGCAAAATAAAAGTTAAAAAGCAAATGTCAAACTGGAAGAAAATATCTGCAACATACATAAAACAGTTACTATCCATTATATACAAGTCCTCACCAATCAAGTAAAACAAAACTTGATTTAAAATAAAAAAGTCAAGGGACCCTGGGTGGCTCAGTTGGGTAAGCATCTGCCTTCAGCTCAGGTCATGATCCCGGGCACCTGGGATCGAGTCCCACATCAGGCTCTCTGCTCAGCAGGAGCCTGCCTTTCCCTCTTCCTCTGCCCCCGCTACTCATTCGTGCTCTGTCTCAAATAAATCTTAAAAAAAAAAAAGTCAAAGCTATGAAAAGGCAATTCACAGAATACAAAGAACTAATAAACATATGAAAAAATCTCCTACCTCTTACTGACCAGGGACACGCAACAAGATTAAAATGAGATACCATTTTTCACCCACAAGAATTACAAAATTTAAAATGAGAGTTTCAAGAGATTTGAGAGAAAGGACATTTTTATACACTGTTGGTAGAAATCTAAAATAATACATTTTGTGGGCAATGTCTATCCTAGAGATTGATCGAGAAATACCTGCATAATTACTTAAGGATGTATGTGGCAAGGTGCTCATTGCAGCCTTTTATCTAAGTACCAAATAGAGTTATGGGATTAAATAAACTATAATCCACATGCCTGAAACAGGTACAATTCGCACACCTCTGCTCACTCCATTTCCTTCTCTTGACCTTACTTGTCAGAAGACATCTTTTTCCTCTGAATTGCCCAAACACTCTTATAAGTAATTCTGTGTTGATCTCCACAACTAGATCACAAGTTCTTGATAGAAATTCTTAATCATGTTTATATTCCCTATAAAAGGTGATCTTAGAGCCTAAACTATGCTGATTCATAATTTTTACCTCCATTAAAAATAATATTTGGTGCTTTTTTTGTGACTATTAAAGTATTATATTACTCATTATAGAAATCTTAAAAAAACAAAATTTTTAAAAATGTAATCATTTGTAGTGCTACCATTGAAATCAGTATTAGAAGTTTACTGTAGGGGCACCTGGGTGGCTCAGTCATTAAGCGTCTGCCTTCAGCTCAGGTCATGATCCCAGGGTCCTGGGATCAAGCCCCGCATCAGGCTCCTTGCTCAGCGGGGAGCCTGCTTCTCCCTCCCCCTCTGCCTGCCGCTCCCCCTGCTTGTGCTGTCAAATAAATAAATAAAATCTTAAAAAAAAAAGTTTACTGTAATAATTTTCCAGTTTTCATTTTTTATTTCCTTTTAAAAAACATATCTGAATCATACTAAATGTACAATTTGGGATGGTTTTCTCTTAAATCTTCTTTTACATTATTTTTAATGGCTGCAGAATATGGTGTCCGTGACATAGGTTCATATACTGTTCATCATTTTTAAAGATTTTATTTATTCATTTGAGAGAGAGAGAGAGAGCATGAGCAAGGGGGAGAGGCAGAGGGAGAGAGAGAGAAGCAGACCCCCACTGAGCAGGCAGCCTGACACAGGGACTGGATCCCAGGAACCAGAGATCATGACCTGAGCCAAAGGCAGATGCTTAACCATCTGAGCCACACAGGCGCCCCTATACTGTTCATCATAACTCAATGATTTAGTCCACAAATCTGAGCACCTGCTTACTGTGTCGCAGTGCTAGGCCGTGGGTATACAAAAGTGAAGTCAGCCATCATCCCTGCCACCAGAGGAAGTTTAATTTCAAACACCAAGGCAACCGAAACATAATTATTTACAAGCTATAATGCGTACTATGGGGAAACAAGCAGGGGGCTAAGGGAAAGAGAGAATCTGCTTTTCTGGCTGGTTAGAGACAGCCTCTCTCAGGTCACATTTAAGCAAAAACAGAAAAATGAGGAACTGACCACGTAAGCAGAGATAGGAAGAACTGCTGGCAGAAAAAAACTGTGCAAACACAGGAAGGAGTTTTGACTCGAGGAATCAAATAATCAGCACAGTGGAAACAATAAAGGTAGACGGAAAAAGCCAAAAACCAGGTTAAAGGTAGGATCATGGCCTTGTAGGCTGAGGTAAAAAGTGTGTCTTTTTTTTTTTTTTTTTTTTAAAGATTCTTTTTCTTTCTTTCTTTGAGAGAGAGAGAGAGAGAGAGAGAGAGAGAGAGAGAAAGGGTGAGTACAAGCCAGGGAGAGAGGGAGAAGCAGACTCCCCGCTGAGCAGGGAGCCCAATGTGGGACTCGATCCCAGGACCCTGGGATCATGACCTGAACCAAAGGCAGACATTTAAACAAATGAGCCACCCAGGCGCCCCAAAAAGTGGGTTTTACTGAAGTAACAAAAGTGGCTAAGTGGGAAGTGATACAATTCAATTTACCTTTTACCATCTCTTTTGGTACTACATGAAGGAACACAAAGAGCAAGAGTAAGAAAATCAGAACGCTGTTGCTATGGTCAAGAAAAGACAGGGCAATGGCCTGAACCAGAGTGATGACATTTTCTACTATATATGTCTTCAGTTATAAATGATGCTGTAATTAGTGTCTCTACATATATAATCTTTGAATTTCTGATTATATCTCTAGAATAGATTTCTAGAAGTACAGTTACTGGAATAATGGTAAGAACTACAAGCCTTTTTATAATTCATAAAGGTTTAACACCAACAACTTATACACCAGTAGTACATCAGTACCAACACACAAGCTAACAAGGATGAGTCAAAAATTCATCTCTGCTAATGTGATAGCCTAGAAAAGACACTTTTGCATTTTTTATTGTCTATAAAGTGAAATCATGAAAATCCATCCACTCCCTCCTCATATTTATCAGTCATTTGTATTAACTATGAAAAACTTGGGTTTCTGGCCTTCTTGCTATATGGATTTTTAATATTTTAATCAATTTTGGGGAACTTTTTATGTAATAAGGGTATTAACACTGTCGGGTTTAAAGTGACTATCCTTCAAATATAATTTTTTTCATTTATCTTTTAAACTTATTTGGAATTCATTTTGGCATATGGTACAGATAGAACTTGTCTTTTCTTCCCCAAATAACTAACAATTTGTTCCATGCAGTTAACAAAACATCCTCTGTCCTTACCGCCCTCTGCCCTCATGTACACACTAGTCCGGGTTTATCTATTCTATCTCACTGATCTGCTGAACTCCTCTTTCATCTGAATCATACAGTTTTAGTTATTATGACTTTTGATCAGGCAACACAGCCTCCTCCTCCTCCACTATCTTTTCTCTGTAAAAATGTTCTCAGCCATTTTATCTCATCTTCAGTTCCAGAGGTTATTCACTTTGCTTTTAAACTGAATGGTGTGTTTTATCACTTATTAGAAACAAATATTTTAACTGTTAAGGTAACTAAGGACTAAAATAGAGTTTATACGCTTGTCCTCTATTATCTTGAATAACAGACAGCTAACTATGAATTCCAGTGGGGCCCAGGAAACCGTGCCTGCTAGAGTCAACCAGAAAAATGTTGCTAAGAAAGCAATTTTTAAACCAAATCACATAAAAATAAAAATGAAACTCAGAAATTCATCTAAAGCAAAAAAAAAAAAGCACAATTTCATTAAGCCTAAATGCATTAATTTTATTAGAGAATAAACAGTAAAAAGCTGTTTGAAAGTGTCAAATAAGCATATATACCTGTCTCACTAATTGCTCTCCTTCTAGATGAGGTAGATGGTCTAGAAACCAAATCTGATGATGAAGGTTTCTCTTCCTGCAACTCTTGCACAGGGTCCTAAGCATTCAAGGGGGGGGGGCGGGGGGGAACAAAACAAAAACGAACTTTTAACACCAGGAAGCTAACAATAATTGGTTTAAAATAACCTAACTTTTAAGAAACATCACACTAGAATGTGTTCATTTCAAGGTTACCTTTTGATCACTCCCACCTTCAAGGTGACACCTATTTTCATTCACAGATGTGCCTGAATCTGATGGTTCTGATGGGGGGAAAAAACAACAACAACAACAAAGAATCACAAACTAAGAAAGAAAAACTAGTTTGTCAGTCCAGGACAAACTCCTTACACAATTTAACCTTTCAACAAACATTAAATGTGTATCTCCCAGGAGCCAACCCCATGCTAGATACTGGAGATGTAAATAAGATAATTCAATTTTAATACTGAGCAGTATCACATTAACAGTAATAAAAGTATAATAAATAGGATAAAAGAAGTATTATAAGATAAATCAGTGAAGAATACAGAGCAATGATTATTTGGTAGGGACAGGGCAGGGTCTGAGGAGCAAGGAATCAGGAAAGGTTTCACATAGTAGAATATGAAGAAGCAGAACTAAGAAAGGCTATTCCAGACTGAGGGAACACCTCGTGAAAAAAGCATCCAGAAGTGAATTACAAATGCCTGTTGCAGGGAATTATAGGTAGTCATTATTCCTGGAATGTAAGCAGGATCATAAAGGATCCTGTGTGTCTTGTGACAGCACAGGACGCCAACGAGCGGCACCGCTGCCACCAGGCCTGCATCACCGCATTCTTCCCCATCAACAGTTCAGAATCTGCCCTGTGGCCCTGCTGCAGCCACTCACCATTAAAAAGGTTTAATCCAATAGATAAAACTGATTTGCTAGTTCACAGCAAGTTTATCCAGAGAACAATAAGGAACCCCTAAATGGTCATTTTAAGCAGAGGAGTGACAAATCACTTAGGCAAAATAGAGGAAAAAGAGAGCAGAGGCAAGGAGGCTAGTGCCAGACAGTAACTGCAGTAATACAAATGCCGAAGTATTAAAGCCTAAACCAAGGCAGGGAAGAAAGATCGATTCCAGACAAGTTAAAAAGGTAAAAACCAACAAGGCCTGGGGTCTGATATACAAGGCAAGGGAGAAAGGTGTGAAGAAGGACTCCAAGATTCTGCCTTGGATGGATAAATGGTGGTGCCATTCACCGAGAGAGAAACTTCAGAAGATAAACAGATTAGGATGGAAATATAATGAACTAAGCGGATGAAACTCATTCAGGTAGGTAGGTTTCATTTGTAGTTGGATGTATAGACCTGGAGCTCAGAGTCAAAATTTTAGATAGGGAGTATACACAGTTGCCAAAAATCATAATCAAATACGCTTTGTTACTCCCTTGGAAACATTTTCATCTTAATAGGAATGTCAGGCCCACACATTAACATTCTGAATTTACGCACATTATCATAATAGTTTATTTCTTTACACTATGGGTTATGTATTATACTGATATATATACTCTATATTGTACATATAGAGAGGTTATATTTTGTTTTAATATAATAAAAGAGATGTTACAATACAGATGTAATAAAAAGGAAGTACCAGGTGTGACAGGTTGAGAACACGGTTACAGGAGGAAGTTAATTCTACTAAACTGAAATCTGAAACAAACCCAGAATGGAAATAACCTAAGTAATCTACAGGTTATCTCATTAATAAAATTTTTCTAGTAATCTACCAAGGTTTCTTTACATGAATGAATTAACACATCAGGGATAATATCTAAGAAAACTGAAAATACTACTATAATACTACAGTAGTTTGTCTTATTTGCCTTCATTTGATTTCATAAAGAGCTTTGTAAAACAATAAAACATGTCACCAGTCTAACAGTCACTTTTACTCTAGGATAAGACAGTGATGCCCTTTTCTGGGTCTTAAGTCCTAAGTGTGGAAGACCATTCAACTCAACACATTTATTAAACATCATATTAATAAAACACTGTACTGCTGATGCATAATGCAAATCTGATTAGGATATAAGAAACAGAAATGCAAACAAGTGTAACAAAACAACATAACAATAAAGTCTAAATACAGAATAGTGGAAGCACAAAAGAGTGGCCAGTTCCCTGTAGGAAGTAAACAAGCTTCTGAGAACAGTTTTTAATTGTAGTTCAAGGATGGGCTTTAAGACATCTATGGTGTGCTGGGAGCCAGCTCCTACTGGTACTCAAAGCGGACTGTATACCTTTCTTACCAACTCCATGTATGTAGCCTGAAAATGGCCACGGTGGGAGTTATTCACACCATGGAACTCAGGGAACACCACAAATCAGGGCTTTTCCCCCTGAAAAGTGGGCTGTTAAACATTTACCAGCATACCACTGTATATGTTTTATGTGTATCTCTCTGAAATAAGAACCCAATGCTTTCATCAGATTATCCAAGGAGTATGTAACCCAAAAATAACCAGTTAAGAACTGCAAGTCTACAAGTAGGGAAATTAAATGCCACTTACCTGAATAAATTGATAGTTTTGTCTATTATAAAAAACAACAAAAAAGGGCTCATCCAAATGGTCCTACTTAGGTATCTATATTACTTCCCAAAGCCTTTCAATACATGTTTCAAGGTTTGATTATATCTCGAGTAAGCATGCCTTGAAATTATCTACCTTTCAGAAACAACAAATGTTGGCAAGAATGTGGAGAAAAAGGAACCCTCACGCACTGTTGGAAGGAATGCAAACTGGTGCAGTCACTGGGGAAAACAGCATAGAGGTTTCTCAAAAATTAAAAATAGAATCACCATATGATCCAGTAATTAATTCCACTAATGAGTATTTACCCAAAGAATACAAAAACACCAATTCGAAAAGATATATGCAGCATTATTTACAACAGCCAAATTATGGAAGCAGCCCAAGTGTCCATCAATAAATAAATGGACAAAGAAGATGTGAGATACACACACACACACACACACACACACACACACACACACAGGAATTAGTATTAAGCCATAAAAAAGGATGAAATCCTGCCATTTGCAACACTATGGATGGACCTAGAGAACATAACGTTAAGTGAAGTCAAGTTAGTCAGAGAAAGACAAATACCGTATGATTCCACTCATATGTGGAATTGAAGAAACAAAACCGGAAAAGAGAGACAAACCAAAAACCAGATTCTTAACTATCGAGAACAAATGATGGTTACCAGAGGGTAGGTGGGCAGGGGAATGGGTTAAACAGGTGATGGGGATTAAGGCGTGCACTTGTCATGATGAGCACCAGCTAATGTATGTAATTGTTGAATCACCACATTGTACAGCTGAAACTAATACAACACAGTATATTAACTATACTGGAATTAAAATGAAAATATAAATTTTAAAAATAAAGTGTTTAATAAATGCTTGTGAACCCCCCAAAAAAAACCAGAAATGATCTTTCAAAACAAATTCTAATACTGATATCCCAAGGCTTAAATTGATGGAATAAGGTATTTAACTTTACATATCGGAAATAGACATTAGAACCTTAGTATTATTATTTTAGTTCATGTAGTTCATTTCTTCCTGTTAAATGACTCCACATATACAAAATGTGTTTAAAATATTTTTATGGTTTTGTTTATCGTATTCAAAATTAACTTACCATGCTGATTGACTACTACCAAGTTTTTGTAGATCATTGTATATATTTTCCTTGTAGGGAGGAAAAAAAAAAGATGTACATTTTAAAATAAAAATATCTTAAACTGGACTTAACCAGACTTTTAAATACATATTAGCATGAACTATATTGTACACAAGCTAAATTTTAAATCACTGTATTCAAACTATATCACTGGCAAGCTTCTAGGTCCTAAAAAGTAGCATGATAATTAGTTGTACAGTGATTACACACAGTTACTCTTACTAATCACAAAGGTCTCTCTAGCTGAAAAGACTTCATATCTCCATTTCCTGAAATGTGCCTTGTTTGGACTTTACCAAAAGACCCAAGGGTGTGAATGCAGAAAGCAGGCTGATATATGTATTTTCAAACAGAAAAGAAAATTTTTAGCTCTGTGCTTAAAGCTTAGAAGTAGACTGCCTAAAAAGGCAGTGCATTATGCAAAACCCACTATAGAAGAACTTGATTTTGACTTCTATTAACCATGAACCAATCACCTAATGGATTTTCTTTCTTTCTTTTTTTTTTTTAAAGATTGTATTTATTTATTTGACAGAGAGAGAGAGAGACAGCTAGAGAGGGAACCCAAGCAGGGGTAATGGGAGAGGGAGAAGCAGGCTCCCTGCCGAGCAGGGAGCCCAACATGGGGCTCGATCCCAGGACTCTGGGACCATGACCCAGGCCGAAGGCAGACGCTTAACAAACAGCCACCCAGATGCCCCTGGATTTTCTTTCTTTATCTTAAAATCTATTAAAAGATGAAGCTTCCTTCAGTCATTTAATAAATACAGACTGAAAACCCACTATGAACCACTGTTCTAGAAACGGGAAAAAAAAAAGGAATAAAATGGAAACAAATCTCTGCCCTCATGGAGCTTACATCCCAATAGGAAGACAATTCACTTACTTTAGTCTTCACTGATGTTATGGTACACTTTTCTTTTAACTAATGATTTTAGGCAATGTTACTGGTCACATGGTATCATTTTTAATTCTCATGATTAAGGGGAAGTGCCAATCCCAAATATTTCTTTTCACCTTTGGGACTAATGACAGCTCCATAAACTCATAAATATCAATATTCCTATTCATATTCTTTTCCAAGTCAGTAATTTCCCCAGTGTTTAACCTCTCAACATATTAGAATTCAAGTCAAAGATAACTTTTAAATTACACTTCAATATGAGAAACTATACAATACCTCAGAACATTAACAGAAGATTCAACACTCAAAGGGTACAAAATCACCAATACTGTTAATTCTTAAATTTATAAAAATAAAGCTTATATCCCAAGGCCAAGTATAAAATAGTAACATAAATTTATTAGATAAATGTGATTTCTTAATGGAAAGATGTTTATATAGTGTTAAATTAAGAAGCGTGACAAAATTAAATATGGTATGTTCACAACTGGGTCAAAACACATCTGCACATAATATAAAAACAACAGGTAAAAATACCATTCGAAGGGCACCTGGGTGGCTGAGTCAGGTAAGTGTCTGCCTTCAGCTCAGGTCATGATCCCAAGGTCCTGGGATCGAGTCCTACATCAGGCTCCCTGCTCAGTGGGGAGCCTGCTGCTTCTTCCTCTCCCTCTGCCCCTCCCCTCTGCTCATGCTCTCTCTCTCTCAAAATAAATAAATAAAATATTTTTAAAAATTACCATTCAATGACAAACTATAGTTTTTTTTTTCTATTCTTAGCTTTCTGTCTTTTCCTATTGCCCAATAATATACATTATGCTTATATAATAAAATTGTTTTAAAGTTGTAAATATTCCACTTAATTACTATCTTTTTAGCTATAGTATTACCGAACATTAAATACTAGAATCTAAGTTAATTGTTTCAGGTGAAAGGTATTCATTCCATTTATGAAGATACACAAGCATGCTAAGCTCCACACAGACTGTGCTAAACCAAATGGGAAAAGGAATTCCAAATGTAAGGAAAGAAAGACTGAAAAAAGTCTTCAGTTTCCAGTAGAGTAATTCTAGAAATGTTATCTGGGTTAAATTCAGCTGATTAAGTGCTGTAATGGTATATGATAAAATAATCTCCAAAGTAAGGCTCAAACTTAAGCCTTTACCACAGCGTGATCTAAAGATTGTCTTTGAAAGTAACTGCAATAATATTTTTTTAATATACAGTAACTGTGACAAACATTTATTTATTTTTAAAGATTTTATTTTACTTGTCAGAGAGAGCAAGCGCGCGTGCACACACAAGCAGGGGGAGCGGCAGGCAGAGGGAGAAGCAGGCTCCCCACTGAGCAAGGAGCCCGATGCGGGACTCAATCCCAGGACCCAGGGACCATGACCCAAGCCGAAGGCAGATGCTTAACTGTGAGCCACCCAGGCGTCCCAATTTTTTTTTTTTTTTTTAAGATTTTATTCATTTATATGAGAGAGTGCGTGCACAAGCAGGGAGAGGGAGAAGCAGGGAGCCCGACTCAGGGGTCCATCCCAGGACCCTGAGATCATGACCTGAGCCAAAGTGAGATACTTAACCAACTGAGCCACCAGGTGCCCCGGTGACTAACATTTAAATGATTTCTATGTGTCAAACACTGCTTCTTACACACTGTCTCTTCATAACCTCCACATGAGGTATTTATATTATCCCTACAAGTAGGGTAAACTGAGGCTGAGAGAGGATAAATCAATTTACCTAGTCACACAGCTAGTAAATGACTGAGCTAGGTCTCAAACCCAGGTTTATAAGATTCCAGAACTCAGGTTCTCAAGCAATATGCTATTATTACTAAGAAATTAAATTTCTGCAGCTTTTATATATACAGGAACAATTTTTCTCTGACAAAAGGCAGTGAAGATGCAGGTAAGCTGTAATGTTTGTCCCGCTGGCTTTTTACAATGGAGCTGAAGTATTTACCTGTGCTCTTTCACAGAGAAGCTTGGCACTCCAAACAAATCCCCTAGAAGATCATTGGAACAATACACAATATGCTGTTGCTTCTCATCGTATAATCGTTTAGTCATAATATACTGGCCAAGATAAAATATAACCTGAAATAGAAATAGGATTTCTGAGCATTAAAGAAAATTAAATGTTAGTTTCAAATACATTCAATATCTCATTTATCTAAAGATGGTTAAACAACCTGCAACCATACCCATAACTGTCTAGAATAACAACCATTCTGTACTCTAAAAGCTTTTAAAAATCTTTTCCTTTTAATTTGATGGGAGTAGACACTGCTTTTCCAATTTACTTAAATGAGTGTGTGTACGTAACAGACTTTAACTCTGCCCAGATATCTAGGTACTACATACTAGGAAGAAGGGAAAAGGCAGCAAAATGCAAAACCATTGAGAGCAAGAAAAAGTTGCAACTAAAATACAGCAATGACCTGGAGTCATTTAATAAATAGTCCCAAACACCATACATCTCAACAGCCTATGAGGTAATCATGGATGAGGACCACAGGAAAGTAACCAATTATATCTACACAACAGTTTGGAAGAATTCAGTGAATAAAATAAACTCTTGAAGATATCAATATAATCTATGCAACAATAATCAAAATAGTGACACTGAACCATGCATATACAGTTATTGTATGCTCCATTAAGACAAAGAAGTGATACACCTTAAGATATCCACATACAAACCTATTAACCACCTAAATATGTATGAATTTTTTTACAGTTTAAATGTACTTTTACAAGTACTGCCTCATTCTCTGATATTTCATAGAATTGTTTTCACTGTATTAAAGATAAGGAAATGGGACCTGGTCTTCTGACTCCCAGTCCAGTGTTTTTTCTACTACCCCATACTAGCTGTCATCACTCTCCCATATGCCCCAGAACAAAGATCCTGCAACTGAAAACTCAATCAGACAATAAATATATATATTACTGTTACATGGTTTAGCATAAGCATTCTATACCTTTATAATGGCCTGATCAATTTTCTTCTTATTTCTACTACTAAATGCATACCTTTTTGTTTCCTTAACCAATTACGTGATGATAATGAGGTCAAACCCAAATTAAGAGCCCTAAATACATCCTTAACCTCGGAAACATCCTTACCCTCGATGCCCCCCTGCAAGCTCCCCTACTGTCTGTAGACTTAAGTGGTTAAGAAGGCCTCAGACTTAAAGGAATATTCCCTGGTGACTATGAATTGAAGATAAGTTGACAGACAGTGGGAAAGGAAGAAGAGAACCTACACTCCTACCAAACATCCCATAATGAAGTTTATAAAAGTGTGGCTGAAAAGGAAAATGGTGTAGAGTCTCTTCCTGACCCACTAACCTGATGTAGATAAGTTACTTCAGTGTTTTAAACAATCTGGGCCCCATAAACTAAGTGGGAGAGATGGGGAAAAGGCACATTTCATTCACAATGAAATTTTGCCTAAGATGGCCCAATCTCTCACTGAAAATCATGCTTCTGTGCACAAATTTAAAGCTAGAGAACATTACATTGAAATGTATCCATTAAATAGAACATATGTTCATGAATCAGCTCACCTCTATCCCAGAAAGATCAGTATACTGTACTCATGTATCTCTAGTGCAGAAGTTCTTAACCTGGGATCCATGGATGCCCAAGAAGTCCTTGGATAGAATTCAGGGGGTCCATTAATTTGGATGGGAAAAAAAAATTTTTCTATATTTTCACTAACTTTTAACTGAAATTTAGCTTTTCCTTCAATTATGAATATAGGCAACAAACCACAAAGTATTAGTAATACCTGTGATTTATGTCACCAATAAAAATCACAAGTGTTTTCATATCATACTATGCTTGGTGTAAACATCTCAAAATACTAACTGTACTCCTCACTACTTTGAAATTACATTTATTAGATCTGCTGCTACATCTTATTATTTAATGTGTTAATAAAAAACACTCAAAAAAGCACATACATCACAAACATGTTTAGTATTTTGAAAACTATCTTACATAATTTGTTTCCTTTGTAATCCTATACATTTTGGTTCATGCATTTAGAAACAGGATTCTGAGAAGACTTTACCAGTCTGCCAAGTGGGTCCACAGCACAAAAATGCTAAGAACCCCTACAGAGCCTCCCTCTGTCTCAGAGTTCCTAGCTGAGAAATGATATTCAAGTATAATTAGAATTTCAGCTTCAAATTATACTCCAAATGACCACAACACTTAATATTGCTGCTTACTGAAAAATCCCTCTATATGGCCAATTTCTCCCCATGGCTACATGTAACTAGCAAGACATTAGTTATCTTGTTAATTCTTAATTTAGCTTACCTCTTTCATAGTATAAGTGTCTTTTTGTGCACCGACAGACTTTAACAACTTCAAAAGCAAAGGCTTTGGTCTAACCTACAAAGAACAAAAAGCTGCTATTATACTTCCAAAATTATTCCACAACTATAAGCCTCACAGCAAGATATCCATGAAGAATTTCAATAAAGGTAGCAGACGTTATATTTGACAATCTCACAAGGTTAGAACTAAAAAACTAAGTCATAATGTTTTCACTAAATGTAACAGACTATAGAAACTGAATATCACTGTCAAGGTAATTTGGAAAAAAAATGCTGAGATTTTATTACTGTGCAAATAATCACAGAATCCTCAAGTATCATCAGTTGCAATCAAACACAGTATCCATGCCAAGGCAGTGAAAATTTTTCTTTTTCCTCCAGCTATTTCTATTATCTGCTTACTACCTTACAAACTTAACTATAAATGGAATACTCCAATGAGATTACCATAAACTAAATTGCAAAATCCAAGAGAGAAGAGTAAGTCTTTAGCTCTGTTTCCCAATCTTTTCTTTCCACATGTTAGGCTCCCGAAGGCTGGAGGACTTAAATAACAAGGATAATTAAGAGCAGATCTGAGAAAGCAACTCACAACCCTCAACTACAAACCATCATTTTCTTTCCTACTATATCATGTTACCTCTTAGTGGGTCTACATTTCAAATATCTACTGACAAACACTTATTGAGCTTCTACCATGCATCAGACAGTGCTAGGTGTGGGTGGGTGGGTGGGGGGAATGATAGATAAAACATGAGCTCTATTCAAGGAACCCACCAACTAGAGCAAGGGTCAATTTTTTCTATAAAGAGCCAGACAGTAAATATTTTAAGCTTTTCCTGCCAGCTGGTCTGACTCAGAAGTACAGATATGTAAACCAAAGGCCATGGCTACATTTCAATAAAACTTTACAAAAATAGGAGGCCAAATATGGCCCACAGGCTATAGTGTGCCTGACCCTGATCTAGAGGTTTTCCAAGTGGTACTGAGAAAATAACTGGCAAAGAGGCAGGGATATAATATACTTTCTCCCTAACTGTTGCTGTATCAAAATCTTTAAAACTCAAGTGTCTTTATAGCTTGCCACCTCCACACAGACTGGTGCCTCTGTGACTCTCTTCAATATACTCCTGTCCTTTGCCTAACTTTGAAATCTAATAGCATCTCAGTTTGGAATCTAACTCTCAAAACTAGATTTAAGAAAATTGCCTATTTCCAGCTAATCAACAGAATATTCTTTAATAACCAAAAAACTGGGCGCCTGGGTAGCTCAGTTGGTTAAGCGTCTGCCTTCGTCGGCTCAGGTCATGATCCCAGGGTCCTGGGCTCGAGTCCCACATCGGGCTCCCTGTTCAGTGGGGAGTCTGCTTCTCCCTCTCCCTCTGCACCCTCCCCCTGCTCGTGCTCTTTCTCTCTCTCAAATAAAATCTTTTAAAATAATAATAATAATAAACAAAAAACTTAAAATACACAAGTGTGGTACTGAATCATTCATTAATTGTTCTGATCACACTTTTTTGTGTGTGTGCTTACATATACACTTTACTTTCAGGCTACTTAAAGAATGAACTCTCTCTTGAAAGATAAAAAAATTACTTTTTTTCCTCCTAAAATTTTATGTATATTAACTTCAAACTACATAGAAAAACTCAAAATAAAAATCTGCAATGGAAAGTCATCAGTTTTTTATTAAGACCTAAAAGACATGCAATAAGAAAACTATAAAAGACAATACCATTCTTAATCTTACATTTAATAACAAAAAGATAAATTCCAGACAAAGATCTAGATGTGAAAATTAAAAACACTACCAGAAAATATAGGACTATATCTGTATAATCTTGGGATGCGAGAGTTCTTCCAAAGCATGATATGAAATGCAAAAACCAACAAGTCAATAAATTTGACTTCATAAAAACATTCTCAATAGGAAAAAGACAACAAAACTAAATGCAACCTTTGTAAATGATAAAAGTTACATAAATTTGAAACCAGAGAACTACTACAAATTATTAAGAAAAACACAATAAACCTAAAAGAAAAGTGGAGAGATAAGACCAAGCAAATCCCAGAAGCAATAAATGATTTAACAAACGACAAGATGCCCAATCTCAAGAGAGATCAGGGAAATACAAATTTAAACAATGATACAGACCCTTCTACCAAAAAAATAGCAAGATGATAATAAAAAGTGATAATACGCAGTGTTGGCAGAGATGAAAACTGCCACAATCTTCTGTTAGCAAGTTATGAATAGCAATCAAATATATGCATAGTTTAGGACCCAGGAGTTCTGTATACAAAATCTTATAGAAGGAGTCACATAACACAGGATACAAGTACAAAGCAGCACTATTTGTAATAATCAAAAACTAAAGGCAATTTTAAAAAAACCTATCCAAAAAAACCTATAGCAGAGGCATAAATTTCTAAAAAGGTACACTAATGCTTTGGTACACTATGGAGCCATTAAACAGAATTCTATAGATTTATTGACATGGATGGAATTTGCACACCTGTCTTAGCAGAACAAAACAAGACAATAACAGATTAAAATTTGCACATATATATGTGGGTACACACATAGGAAAAATCTAAAAGGAGACATGATCAAAAGAGAAGACTAGAATTTTCAGCTTCCACCTTTTACATTTCTGTAATGCCTAAAATCTTTACAAGCATGAATTACTTTTGTGACTTTTATTTTTTTTTTTTTGAATTACTTTTGTCACTTTTAGAAACCATCTAAAAAGTTAAATACTGACAAGTCAAAATAGAAAAAAAATCGGTCAATAACAAACATAACTTCAGCATCCATGCTTAAGAATGTTAATGGAACTTAATATTAAATCCAGGGTGATAAAAGACTAAGAAAATAAATACCGATTCTTACGGTATTTATTCAGCTTTTACATTTATGCCTGGCATAAATGGCAGAATTTAAGCTGTGTACACACAATTTCACTTAGAGAACCATGCTATAAATGGGGTCTATGGAATTTAGATCACCTCATAAAATATTCTTAAAAGTTACGCTTGAGACAAAAATACCAACCAGGGTCTCTTGTTCCGAAGCTGGAATCTGTGAGGTGCTTACAGCACCATCAGTAGACACAGACATGTTGGTATTGCACATTTGCCTACGAGTGGGAAAAAGAAACACACAAGATAAAAACTTGGAATAATGAAACATCTGTGAAAAAACCCAGAGTCATATGGAAAGGATATAAATAATGCCCTTAAATACTGTCTTTATTAAAACTAAAGCCAGTAGCAAGCGGGTCCTTACCTGGATCGGTGTAGAATAAGTGCCCTACGTCGCTGACCACAGGTATCTATCTCTAATCGCCAATGAATACAGCTGGGAAAAAGCATGGTTTAAATAGCCCCAGCTGGAGACAAGTCAGGACTTAGCTCCTTTTACTGCCTCCTAGGAACTTGTCCGAACTTGACCAGCCCAAAGGGAAAAGCTGAGTCAACTTGCCCACAGAACCAGCCCAAACTCGCCCAGACACGGCGCCGGGTTCACGCAGGCTACAGAACAGGCACCTGTCATTATCCGGACCCCAAGCCGGGACACTGCCGACCACAGCGCAGCACACACACCCCCGCCCACATGACCTTTACCCCGACCACCCGCGGAGCCCCCTGGCCTCCGCCCGCCGGGCTCCCGGGCCCGAAACCCCGCCCTCCTCCCCAGCGGCCACAACCTCGCGTCCTACCAACAAAAACCTCCACAAACCCACGTGCCCCGCGCCCCCCACCACCAAATGCACAAAGGCTGCGGGCGGGGAAGAGGCTGCAAACGACAGCGAGCTGGGAGACCCAAGTCACAAAATAAACCCAGAACTGCCCACGCGCTTCCCGGCCGGTACCTGCTCTTCACCAAGCGGGGTTGTCCGCGCCTGGAGTTGGGGGGAGCGGAGACCCTCGAGGCCCCCCAGTTCCCTTCACTGGGCGCGCAGAAGCCCGACGCCCTGGGCCTCGGCGACCATTCTACTCGCAGAGCCCAGGCTACTGGGGCGCTCGAACGCACCAGGTCGGGAGAAGAAGGAAGCTCCCGGCGGCGAAAGCGGCAGGACCTCGATCAGAGGGGTTAGGACTGCCTCTGGGGCTCGGGCTCTTGCTCCATTTTCCTTCCAGCCACACAGGGCCGCAAAGGCCCCAAAAGGAGCCGAGCCAGCCGAGGGGCGCCCAATGCGCGCCCCCTGCCGCCCGAGGGGAGCGCGCCGGAAGCCGCGGCTCATCCGGGCGTATACGCGCGCGCGCGCGCGCGCGCCCCAGCCCCACCACGTCCGCCAATGGTGGGAGAGGGCTGGGTCGGCCGCCTCCGCGAAGGGGGAGGCCCGGGAGCGCGGCGCGCGCAACCTGGGCCTGCAGCCTCCGCAGGGCGGGAGGGGGTGTGGGGCGCTCGCGCGACCGGCCGGCCTGGGCCGCCAGTTCCCCCGGGGTGGGGCTCGGCTCAGGCCGCCGCGCCTCGTTTCGCGCGCGGCCCTGGGGACTTCTTTATCCGTTGTGCTATTTCTGTGTGCCCTGTGTTTACAGCTCCCGACCGCGGTGGAAACTGCAGGCACCAGGCGTATCTAAGTGCAGCCCCCAAAAGTGAAACCAAAATTAACAGCTGTGCGATATATTAAGGCCACACTGCCGGCTACTGGAGTTGTATACAAATGAGTTATTTCAAGACTTGTTTAAAAAAAAGTATGATTAAAACTACTGCAATATAGACTTGTACACGATGCATACAAATGTTCAAGTTGGAGAAATAGAAGACTGGTGGGTACCGTGATGGGGGGTGGCGGGGGCGATAAAGAACAGTTTTCACTTCATGCTTTTAGAATGTTTGGGTTTGTTTATATAACATTCATTCTCATTAAGAATATACATTTATATATTAGGAACTCTACTGAAAGACTCACCTTGCCCCTTTTGGCACATAGGCGTGGCAATTTAAAAAATGAGTAAGGACGTAAGAATTGAGGTGGCTCAACACAAAAGCACGGAAAGCAATTAGTTCCTTTTTTATAGGAACTTTCTTTTTTTTATATAAAGTTATAACTTTCCCCTCTCCCACTCCCTAGCCTATAAAAAGGAATCTTTCTTAAACATACTGGTCACTCAGTTGATTTAATTGTTAACATTATTATCTTCAGGGATTTAGTTTGGCTTTTTAAAAAATCTCATCTTTATAATATCAAATATAGTAAGGTTTCTGGTTGTGAAACTGTGTGCTTGACACAGGATAAAAGAAAACCTCAAGAGATGGAGAAAATACAAGAGAAGAACAGAAATGAGGGAAGAAGCGATAGGATTTAAGGTGCTGGGGAGAGAGGTGGATGAGGCAAGGATTCTATCTTTCAAGAAATTGGTATTAAAAACTTACCATGTGTAACAAGCACTACCCAAGGCCACAGGTAGTGAACAAGATAGTCATACTCCCTGCTGTCACAGAATCTACCAGGCTGACTCTGAACTTCCACCCAAAGTGAATGAGAATACCACTGACAAAAAGTCTGGAGGAAATGAAAAGTTGCCTGGTTGTTTTGAATGATGCATCACAGAACAAAGAGTTCGGTGGTAGAAAATGTGGAACTGAAGCTCAGGCTAAAGACAGAACTTTTGAGGGGGATGATTGGCTCAACATGTAAGAACTGATGAATTCCTCAAAGGAGAGAAGAGACTGGACTGGGATAAGGCAGCAGGGGTAGAAACAGCAAAGAATGAGAAGAATGATCAGAAAGCCACGCAACACAGGCCATATAATGGTGTCCCAAAGATGGTGTCCCAGAAATGGTGAGTCAAGTAATGATACTGAATACTGCAGGAGTCAAAGAAAATGAGGGATGAGAAATCACACTGAATCTTGTCACTCGAAATCTGTTCCTATTGTTTGTGACTTTACCATTAAGAAAAAAATGCAGGGGTGCCTGGGTGGCTCGGTTGGTTGAGCAACCTACTCTTGGTTTTGGCTCCGGACATGATCTTGGGTGAGGGGATGGAGCCCCGAGTTGGGCTCTGTGCTCAGGGGGGAGTCTGCTTGAGATTTTCCTCTTCTCCCTCTGTCCCTCCCCCTGCTCACGTGCGCACTTTCTCTCTCTCTCTCTCTCAAATAAATAAATAAATATTTAAAAAAAATTCAGACCAGCTGCTGCTGTTGCCCTGCATTTCACTATTATCCTATGTCATTCTGCCCTTATACTTACTCCAGGCTTTTCTGGAAGCAGACTTCTGCTTAATTTTTAGTAGCATTGCTCTTGATACTCTCCTTTGTTTCAAGAGATGGAGACACCTTGAGCATCTTAATATTCTTTGGAACCTAAACTCTGCAAAGACATTCACAATAGACTTTTGTCCTGGTCCTAGGACCACTTAATACTTGCATTTATTAATGATAAAAAAAAAAGAATAAGGAAAAATAAACAAGATTTATCTCAGAAACAGTGTATAGAATGTTTAGAATGCTGAAATTGTCACAATATTTACTTGGCGGTCTAAAATTACAGAAGTAGGGGGCACCTGAGTGGCTCAGTCATTAAGCGTCTGCCTTTGGCTCAGGTCATGATCCCAGGGTCCTGGGATCCAGCCCCACATCGGGCTCCCTGCTCTGCGGGAAGCCTGCTTCTCCCTCTCCCACTCCACCTGCCTGTGTTCCCTCTCTTGCTGTCTCGCTCTCTGTCAAATAAAGAAATAAAATCTTAAAAAAATAAAATAATTACAGAAGTAGTTCAAATTCCGATTACCTTTCCAAATGTCTGGAGATAAATAGTGTTAGTTAAAAAGCAAAATCCCACTAAATGGTTAATATAAACACAGGCATTTTGTTTCTGTTTCGAGAAGTAATCAACTTTTTGTTTAAACTTGTCAGTTTAAAGTATGCAGAAACATCCACAGAATAATTAATATCTAATGTAACCACTGCCTAGAATTCACATTTGTCATTTCTACTTCAGGTATATTTAAAAAAATGGAATATTTAAAAAAGTTGAAATTCCCCAATTTTTGTTCTTGATCTCATTCCCCTTCCTCTGTGAGGCAGTTATAACTATCAGTTTGGTGTACACCCATTGAGTCCATGTTTTTTATAACTCTGACTATAAATTCATGAATCTGTACATACTAAATACAGTAGACTGCAAACATACAAAAGGAATTACTGGGCCAGGGGGTAGTAAGCCTTATGCCGAGTTTCAAAATCTAACAAGAAAAGCTGTCTTATCTTTTTTCAGTATTGTTTTGTCTGTTCTAGGATGTCACTTTTAGAATTAGTTTGTCTAAATCATAAAAAAGAATCCTATTGGAATTTTGATTCAAATTGCATTGGATCAATAGATTAGTTTGATGTCTTTTCAGTCTGGATTCTTCATTGTCCTAAAGAACATGACACTTTTTTTCAGGTCTCTCTTCACATCCTTTAATAATGTTTTATCATTTTCTCTTTAGGACAATGATTGATTTTTGTATTTTGATCTTACAGCCATTAAAACTGCTGTATTTTGTTTTATAAATACTGCTAGTTTTTCAGTAGATGCTCTTGAATTTTTTATGAAAATAGTAATATCATCTGTAAAAATCATCAATCTGTCTCCTCTTTTCTTATAACTTCTTTTCTTATAACCATTAGAGCAATTATTATTTTATGGAATAGTAGCAAAGATAGTGAACATCCTTGTCTTATTCCTGACTTTAATAAAAATGCTTTTAAAGTTTGATGTTTGATGTAAGTTTTAGGTAGGTGCCCTTTACTACATTATAAAAGTTTCCTTCTATTCATGTTTTGGAATTTTTAAAAATGTGAATGAGTGGGAATGCCTGGGTGGCTCAGTCGTTAAACGTCTGCCTTCGGCTCAGGTCATGATCCCAGGGTCCTGGGAATGAGCCCCACATCAGGCTCTGTACTCAGTGGGGAGCCTGCTTCTCCCTCCGCCTGCTGCTCCCCCTGCTTGTGTGTTCTCTCTCTCTCTGACAAATAAATAAAATATTTTTTAAAAATGTCTTCTTTAAAAAAATATGAATAAGTGTTCAGTTTTATCTAATACCTCTTTATGTATCTGGAGATGATCATGTGGCTTTTCTCCTTAATCTGTTAATATGTTAAGACTGTAGTGATAGATTTTCTAATACTGAACCATCCTTGTATTTACTCAAATAGACTCTACTTAGTTATAATGGGTCTTTTTTTTTTAAGATACTGATGAACTGAATTTGCAACAGAAATAGTGTAACAGGATGATATGGAGCGTAACTGATAGCTTATCCTGTCCTTAGAGGTTACCAAATATCTCAGGGATTTAAGTGGAGATATTGTCCTATTGAGAACAGTTACTCAATTCTCCAAGGCTAAGTTCAGATACGGTCCCGTTCTTGACCTGGGATTCTGGTTCCCACAGCTCAATACAGGCTCAACCGGTTTGATGACTTTTAGCATTGACAGTTTTAAGGGAGGACCAGGAGCAAAACAGGTTACCTTCTGGAGGAATGAAGAATTTATAACCTCACCTACCTGCCCCCTAATTATATCTGAGACTTGTGACTACATCTTGTCTGAACGTTGCTGAGCCACTCAACTGGCAGAAGAGACATAATGAGGTTGCGTAGTACCCCCTGCTTTGGTGTGGAAGGGTTTCTGGAGTTTCTCACAGGTCAGTGGTCCCTGAAAAAGATGGCAGGGGTATAAGGAGTTTTGCTGGTAGCCCCCAAGATGGCCATTGCCGTGGTACGAGAACCCTGGCAGCACCAGACACTATAGGATGTCCATTGGTGGAATGTGCTGAGTTGGGGCAAAAAAAGTTGAGCTTCATTCGATCCTCCCTGTCCAACTTCCTGCCAGGACTGGGCCATAAGACCCTTGCGAGAACTAGCTTTTGGATACCTGCCACCTGGAGGGAACTGATACCCAATTTGCATTAAACAGAGAGGCCAAGACAACCAACAGAAAGGGGACAGAAATGTCTCCCTCGTCTAGCTGGTATTTTTCATATAAAGAAAACATGAATATGTCCAACTAATAAAAGTGCAACAAATTTTAAGGGCAATCATATAAGGAAAGATCATTTTCCCCCTCCTCCTCTTTACCCCCATCAATGCCAAAGGAGTAAGGTAGTAGTTTTCTATTGCTGTGTAATGAATTACCACAAATGTAGGGGCTTAAAGCAATACAAATATATGGGCTCATAGTTCTATGTGTCATAAGTCCTAGTAAGCTTGACTGGGTTTCTCTGCTCCAGTTCTCACAAGGTCAAAATGAAGATTGGCCAACTTGGGTTCTTATCTGGAGGTTTTAGAGAAAAACCTGCTTTCTAGCTCATTCATTCAGATTGTTGTCCAAATTCAGTTCCTGGTAATTGTAGAACTGTGACCCCCTTTTCCTTGCTGTCAATGGGGCCCCCCTCTCAGCTCCCAAAGTCTACCTACATTCCTTAGCACATGGCCCCCTCCATCTTCAAGCAAGCAACAGCGTGTTGAGTTCCTCCCTTATACTTCAAATCTCTGACTTACTCCTCTGGGACTGGCCAAAGGCTCTTGTGATTAGAACAGGCCAATCCAGGGGCGCCTGGGTGGCTCAGTCGTTAAGTGTCTGCCTTCGGCTCAGGTCATGATCCCAGGGTCCTGGGATCGAGCCCCGCATCGGGCTCCCTGCTCCGTGGGAAGCCTGCTTCTCCCTCTGCCACTCCCCCTGCTTGTGTTCCCTCTCTCGCTGTGTCTCTCTCTGTCAAATAAATAAATAAAATCTTAAAAAAAAAAAAAAGAACAGGCCAACTCAGATAAACTCCTTTTTGCCGTGTAATATAGCATAATCATGGGCATAATATCTCATCATATTCACCAGGTTGTACACACACTCAAAGGGGAGAGGATTATACAGGGTAAGGATCGCTGAGGGTCAGTTCTGGAATTCTGCATACTGGTAGTAAGAACAGGGAAGAGGGTATGGGACGTGACAGATCCGTGCCTCACATCCCCATTTCCAGTTCCAGGTCACCAGAGCCACAAATTCAGCCTGGTCTAGGGCATGAGGAAGGAAAACTTTGAACCGAATATGAATTGAAGTTTCAAAATGAAGGAGTCAGTCTTAATAACTGAAATGAGACTGTTTTAATAACTAAAAGAACTGAACAATGATGAAGTTGGATTGAGATGTCATTGAGGGAAACTGCCTCCCAGTAAAAACAGGGATTACATAGTGCACTCAACAAAATACATTTGATTGCAGTAAAACTCCAATAAGAAACTTTTTTTTTTAAGATTTTATTTATTTTGGGAGAGACAGAGCATGCAAGCGAGAGAGCACAAGCAGGGGGAGAAGCAGAGGGAGAGGGAGAAGCAGACACCCACTGAGCAGGGCGCCCAATGGGGGGCTCCATCCCAGGACCCCAGGATCATGACCTAAGTCGAAAACCAACTGAGCCACCCAGGCGCCCCTATACTGGTATTTTAAATTTGGATTTTTTTTGTCTAGGTTTTTGAGATTGGTCTCTATTGTTCTTTCCTTATACACCCTTTTTTTTTTTTAAGATTTTATTTATTTATTTGACAGAGACACAGTGAGAGAGGGAACACAAGCAGGCGGAGTGGGAGAGGGAGAAGCAGGCTTCCTACTGAGCAGGGAGCCCAATGCGGGGCTCGATCCCAGGACCCTGGGATCATGACCTGAGCTGAAGGCAGACACTTAACGACTGAGCCACCCAGGCGCCCCTCCTTATATACTCTTATTTTGATATTAAGGTTTTAATGGTTTTATGAGTTGAGTAGTTTTTTTCTACTCTCTGAAACAGCTTATATAAGACTGGAATTACCTGTTCATTAAAGACTTGATAAAACTGGTCTATGAAATGATTAAGGCTTGGATATGTCTTTTGGTATTAGAAATTTTTGACTACTAAAGAAATTTCAATTTCTTTAATGATTAGTGTTTAGATTTCTCATTTCTCCTGAAGTCAGTTTTGTTCATTTACATTTTTCCTAGAAAATTATGCATTTCTGGGGCGCATGGGTGGCTCAGTCGGTTAAGCGTTTGCCTTCAGCTCAGGTCATGATCTCAGGGTGCTGGGACTGAGCCCCACATCGGGCTCCCTGCTCAACCGGGAGCCTGCTTCTCCCTCTCCCTCTGCCTGACACTCCCCCTGCTTGTGCTCTCTCTGTCAAATAAATAAAATCTTAAAAAAAAAGGGGGGGGCGCCTGGGTGGCTCAGTTGGTTAAGGGTCTGCCTTCGGCTCAGGTCATGATCCCAGCGTCCTGGGATCAAGCCCGGCATCGGGCTCCCTGCTCGGCGGGAGGCCTGCTTCTCCCTCTCCCACTCCCCCTGCTTGTGTTCCTTCTCTCGCTGTCTCTCTCTCTGTGTCAAACAAATAAATAAAATCTTAAAAAAAAAAATTATGCATTTCAAGCTCATGACTGATATAATTATGTATTGAGCAAATAATTGTGGTACAACCCAGAACTGGCAAATCTGACAGCTTAGGCAGAGATGGGTGTTCTTGGATGACATGTTGGCATGAGCTTCAGATTAAAATCTCACAAAAGTAGTATTGTCTTGCAAGACTGTAGAGCAATCTTTGGTGGCATTAAAGCTTTCCTCCCAAGGCAAGTTGGGTGGGGGTTGCTATCCTCAGTGGATGCTTTGAGTGGGTCAGAGAATTCCTGCCTTGGAGGTCAAGAGTCTCTGCCTGACCACTCAGTTTTATGCTGTTGCTAGTCTCTGAGTTGTTTGAAACTAACAACTACAACTGGATCCGGATGTTTCTGCTACTGATCTTCAAAGTGCTTAAAAAAGACACTGCCTTCTCCATGATGAGGCGTTGCCTCTTCGACAGATGGGTTTTCAAATTTTTTCTCATGTGGCTAGATCTAGAAGGGGACAGCCAACTTCTATTTGTCAGTCCTATAATTCAGGTCACTGTAACACTTGGTTTTGGTTTTGCTTTTAAAGTCATGATAGTCTGTTTCTTCATTGTGAGCCAACACTATCACTTACATAGAGTATGTCAGACATTTGGGGTCAGAACCCAAAATAAAGGACAGAAAGTTAAGAAAAAGAAGTACAAATGACTGGCCTTGCAGTACATGCTCAACGAAAAATAGCTCAGGACACTCTCATTGATGAGTCTTGTCAGCATAGTGAACTTACTCTCTTTGGCTGGAACAAACAGGCACTGAAAACATGGGGGGAATAGAGCTATAAACAATACATATTGTAATGGATTTTTACTAAGTAGAGGGGTTGCACACTTAACTCACTACAACTCGGACAGGCAAATAAAAAAATAACATTTTAATTTTACCTACAATTATTGCTGAGGCTATACTTGGATTTTAATAGGAAAACTAAGTGTTCAATATTATTTAAATCTGGCTGGGTTTGATCATTTAAACAGTCAATGTAGAGAGTTTCCAGTTTCTTTTAAGTAGAATTATTTATAGGTGCTTATGGTGTTTAACAGTTTATCTTAAGGATTTCAATGGGTAGTCATGCAATAAGTATTCTGGTTTTAAAAAATAGATGGATAAGGGTGCCTGGCTGGCTCTGCTGATGGAGGATCCGACTCTTGATCTTGGGGTTTTAAGTTCAAGCCCCACATTGGGTGCAGAGATTACTTAAAAATAAAATCTTAAAAAAAAAAAGATAGATAGAGGGGTGCCTAGGTGGCTCAGTTGGTTAAGCATCTGCCTTCCGCTCAGGTCATGATCTCAGGGTCTTGGGATCAAGGCCCACATCTCAGCAGGGAGCCTGCTTCTCCATCTCCCTCTGCCCCTCCCCCTGCTTGCGCTCTCTCTCAAATAAATAATAAATAAATAAATAAATAAATAAATAAATAAAATCTTAAAAAGAAAAAATATGGATAGAAAGGAAAAGAAAGGGAAAGAAATGTTCAGTTTTTTAGATTTCCCTCACTCTCTGCTTTTCTAAGTTGGTATTTTAGTATGGGGGGGAGCGGTGCTCCTGGCCATGTGCTGTTTGTGCTTTGTCAGCCCTGCACACATACTCTGCTTTCCAGCCTGATGTCCCTTGTCTACCAGGTTCCTCCACATTCTGTTAGCTTCTGACGCTGCTACCTAGAGGTTAAATCCCAGTCTCCACTAATAAAATCTAATCCCATTCCCTTGCTCTGTGAACCCCTTGGCTCTAGCACTTACTGCTTAGATTTGGGAGCTCCCTTTTTATTGCCGATACAAAAGAAAATCTCTCTTGATTTCAATTAGGCTATATATGCATATACATGTGTGTTTAAATTTAAATTTCTATTTATAGGGGCACCTGGGTGGCTCAGTGCGTCAAGCGTCTGCCTTCGACTCAGGTCATGATCTCAGGGTCCTGAGTTTGAGCCTGAAGTCGGGCTTCCTGCTCAGTGTCTGCTTCTCGCTCTCTCTCTGCCCACCCCCACCCCCGGTGCTTTCTCTCACTCGTGTTCTCTCTCTCTCAAATAAATAAATAAAATCTATTTTTTTAAAAAGTTAAACGCCTGGGTGGCTCAGTCAGTTAAGCATCTGACTTCGGCTCAGGTCATGATCCCAGGGTCCTGGGATCGAGTCCCACATCGGGCTCCTTGCTCAGCAGGGAGCCTGATTCTCCCTCTGCCTCCTGCTTTCTTTGCTTGTGCGCTCTCTCTCCCTCTGACAAATAAATAAATAAAATCTTTAAAAAAAAAAAGTTAAACATAAAAAAAATTTAAAAATAAATTTCTATGTATAAATGTATACATATTTAAATTTTGATATTTTATGCATCTATCTACATTTAAAGGGACTATACATGTTTCGTCCTCAGCAGTTATTCACCATAAAACCGACTTAATTTTTTAAAATAAAATTGAAATACATAAATAATACATAAATTCTTTTAAAAAGGGGACAAGGACAAATCCCCTTCCAGCCCCCCATCCCTGTCCCTCATCGTCCCTGAGGCAACCTGGCTTATCAATTAAGTTTGTGTCCTCTCAGTCCTTCTTTCATATATTTACACACCTTTACATGTGTTCCTTAGGCAATATGTAATTTCATTCTGTGGTGTCATTTATTTTCTTTTTGTATAAAATGGCATCAACAGTACATCCATAACTTGCTTTTCTATCCAGTCGGACATGGTGGAGAGCCATTAAGATCCGCACCAACTGCAATAGCATTCTCATAATGGCCTCCTACCACTGCTTACATAGCTTGAATGTACACTTTGTTAGCCATTGTTCTATTCATAGTTCAGTGTTTCCAGTTCTTCCCTATGAGGAAGGCTGCAATGGGCATGTTTGTACATGTTTGCTTATGCAAAGGGCCAGTCCTTTTCTAAAGCAGACACCAGTAGCTGGAATTGCTGGCTCATGGCATAGATATTTTTATGTTACTCGGTGTTGCCCAATTGCCCCTCTACATGATTGTATCAATTTTATATTCCCATTAGCAATGTGCGTGTATGCTTTCCCACACCCACATCAAGACATTTTATTAGAATGGCTAATTTTTGCCCCTATAACGATTGAAAATTGTTAACCTGATGTTCTAAATATAATAATTTTTTCTTGATAATTGGTGAGGTTCAGCTTCTATTCATATGTTCATTGGCCAATTATATTTATTTTTCTATAAATAACTTGTCCTATTATTTTTTTCCATATTCCCATTGGTCTGAGTTTTCCCCTTTTGTAGGAGTGCTTCATAGATCTAAATGCTAACCTGTTTTGTGCTAGACATATGGCAAATACTATCTCCTAATCTGTCACTTGTTTTTTGACTTTGCCCAAACATGTTGTAGGTGTTATTTACACTTACCAATCTTGTAACTTCGCTGATGACGCCTTTTATAGCAGACAACTTTGACATGCTCCTCGCATTGATCAGTCTTCGTGGAGTCAAACTTATCAGTCTATTCCTTTACATATTTTGCATTTAGGGTCTGGTTTGGAATGACTTCTAGTTTCCCAAAGTCATAAACATACTCTCCTATAGTCTATTCCAATATATGTAGAGTTTTCTTTTTTGTTTGGGTCTTTAATCCCTCCAGAATATATTTTTGTGAATGGTTATTAGGTAGAGAATATAACTTTATTTTTTATTTTTTTTTAAAGATTCTATTTGTATTTATTTGACAGAGAGAGTGAGAGAGCACAAGCAGGTGGAGCAGCAGAAGGAGAGGGAGAAGCAGGCTTCCCGCTGAGCAGGGAGCCCAATGTGGGGCTCGATCCCAGGACCCTGGGATCATGACCTGAGCTGAAGGCAGATGCTTAATGACAGCCACCCAGGCGCCCCAGAATATAACTTTATTTTTATCCAAACAAATGATCAGCAGTCCCAACGCCATTTACTAAATTTTAATAGCTCCCCTACTGAGAGGAGATTCCAATTTTATGGTACATATCACCCTAACTTGGATGAACTAGCCATCTACAGGAATAACCCACGCTAAGTAAAGGCTTACACACAGGCGGCTGAAATTAGGCAAATACCCCAGACTTATCTAAGTGAGCAGGATGTGTCCTTCAAATGAAAACTGTAACTTAGTTATCTTAGAGACTTCTGAAATTAATATATAGTAAAGGACTGCTATATTTATATACAGGAATTACGTACAAAATGGAATTAAATAGTAAGAATTTGATCATGATTGTCTGGCATGGAAATAATTCATTAGAGAAAAACATAAAATTTTCTAGGTCTTTCCATGGCTTAAAAGAAATAGCTTTCTACGTTAGTCTACTCCTTTACTTCTGATGATATGCCAGTTAAAAACCTTTCTGATAGTCTATCTAGTTTCACAGCTACCTTGACATAAAAGGAGGGGATGCCCACAGAGAGGAAATGAGTATTTCAGGTATATCTACTTTTCTGAATTGAGAAATTGATACTCTTACACATCAGTCCCTTAAGAGACTTTAAACAACTCAAACCAGATAGTTTTCTGAATTTCTAATGCTGTGGTTTTATCTCTAGTGCTGTATAGTGCCCAGTACATAGAAGGTATTGAGCCCATTTGTTGAATGGATGGATCGCCAAACCATCACTGTTGTTTTGTGTTAGGTTAACATTTTAAATGCTATGAATCATAGTCACCCCCAGCCCCGACTTGTATTACTGTGTAAATGATTTCTTTCTGCAGAGGGATACAGACCTACAGCATGAAGTAGAGCCAATCACATTCAAGGCAGATCACAAATACCTCATTCATTTATTCACTCATTCAATAAGAATTTGCTAAGAACTTATTAATCATGATGCTAAGCTCTGTGGAATACAATAATAATAATTTTTTTTAAAGACCATAGTTATCATATTTAACCAGACTCTAGTCTGGTAGAGGGGGTTATAATTGCGAGTAGTTGGAAGTTCTAAGCAGCAGATTAAAAACGGTGGTGAAACTAAGCTGTTTGTACTCAGAAATGAGAGAAAACCAGACAGATCCACGGACCTCCAGGGTCTTTACCCATCCAACCAAGGGTCAGGTATCAAGTACAAAGTAAAAACTCTAGGTCTTTCCAGAAGATTGGGGAATCACACAGATCAGCAGACCAAGAACTGTTAGACATTTAGGTGCTTTCCAATTTTTTGCTATTAACAATAGGGTCATGATAAACTTCCCTGGACAAAAATCCTTATGCACATCTTTGCTTCCTTGGGATCAACTCCTCCTTCCTTGGGATCACATGGATTCTCTGGGTCAAAGAAAGGCTATGCCAATTTACAGTCTTGCAATCGATAGAAGAGAGTACTTGTTTCCCCATATCCCTTGGCTACACTAAATTTAGAAAGACATGGATCTATAGGTCTCTATGAAAATTCAAACTGAATGTTTGCCAATTTTATATATTAAGAATTTCCATTTTCATCTCATATCTATTTTAATGAGTTAGAACAACTTGTATGTTACATTTATTTAAAAAAGGAATTCGCTTTACATTATATTTGCAGTGACCACTGGGGTCTTGTTTGTTTGTACTAACATTCCTGACTTGCAGGAGAAGTGCTCTGCAATGCTTTAACGGGTGGGTGGAAGGTAGAAGTGATAGAAGGAAAAAAGGGTGGGGGAGAGGGTTAAGAAAAACCCATACTATGATAGGAAAGGAAGACAAAAAGAACAAGAGCGAGGAAAAAAACAAAAAAGCAACCACGGAAGAGTGAGAAGGCCCAGACTTCTGCACCACAGGCTCTATCTTTTGGTTCAAACATTTAGCAACTGTAGCTTCCTTTATCATTAGAGGAGGAAATGAAGAAGTAAGCACAATTATAGGCTGAGAAGTAATGACGGGGACCACCATGAGAAATCAGCACAGATTTTTTTTTTAAGATTTTATTTATTTATTTGAGAGAGAGAGAGCACAAGCAGGGGGAGCGGCAGAGAGAGAGGGATTTGGGGCTCGATCCCAGGACCCTGAGATTATGACCCAAGCCAAAGGCAGCTGCTTAACCGTCTGAGCCACCCAGGTGCACCGCCCCTCCCTATTTTTTTTTTTTTTTTAAGATTTTATTTTATTTATTTGACAGAGAGAGACACAGCGAGAGAGGGAACACAAGCAGGGGGAGTGGGAGAGGGAGAAGCAGGCTTCCCGCTGAGCAGGGAGCCCGATGTGGGGCTCGATCCCAGGACCCCGGGATCATGACCTGAGCCGAAGGCAGATGCTTAACGACTGAGCCACCCAGGCGCCCCCCCCCCCATTTTTTAATGGAAAAATCCTTGTGCTGCGATTTGCTAAGTCACCAAGATTTTAGGGCTCTGACCCCCATTAGTCACTCTTTCCTTTTAAGCAGTTCCCTCTCTGGTTTTCTAACTGACTATTGTGTTGTTAATAAACCCAGCGGGGCCCTTCAAACCTCTGAAAAATCTGAAAATGAATTCAAATTCTAATAAGCAGCATTTCTGAATGTTAAATGTAAATCAATTGACTACCTATTTTATTTCTTTCTACCTCTCAGGATCTTTTTCTATTTAAGGGAATTTACTGAGCTAAAATTTAATTTGAATACTTTCAAGAGGCCTTAGTTTTAAGATGACAGAAGAGGGAGTTTCTCTACAGAGTCTAAGACTTAGAAAGTCGTGGCTCCCTCTAACGGTCAGAAAATGCCACAATCTGTGGTTTTGTTTTCAAACTTAGAGGCAGTGTGGTTAGTATTAAAAATCTGGGTAAGGCTAAACGTTTCAGCCCTCATCACTTCAGCACTTTTGGGGGCACCCGGGTGGTGCATTCGGGTAAGTGTCTGACTCTTGGTTTGGGCTCAAGTCGTAATTTCTGGGGTCCTGAGATGGAGCCCCGCATAGGGCTCCATGCTCAGCTGGGAGTCTGCTTGAGTTTCTCTTTCCCTCTGCTCCCTCCCCACCTCTCTCATAAATAAATACATCTTTATTTTTATTTATTTTTTTTTAAAGATTTTTATTTATTTATTTAAGAGAGAGAGAGAACATGAGGAGGGGGTGGGCAGAGGGAGAGGGAGAAGCAGGCTCCCCGCTGAGCAGGGAGCCCGATGCGGGGCTCGATCCCAGGACCCTGGGATCATGACCTGAGCCGAAGGCAGACGCTTAACGACTGAGCCACCCAGGCGCCCCAATAAATACATCTTTAAAAACGTGTCAGCACTTTAAAGTTATAAACCCAAACATACCACATAAAAAAGGAAGATAAATCAATAATTTTGTTGTTGTTGTTTTTTTAAATAAACTCTACACCCAACGTGGAGCTTGAACTCACAATCCCAAGATCAAGAGTTGCATGCTCGACTGACTGAGCCAGCCAAGCCCCAAGAATAATTTAAAAAAAAATAAACTATTGTCGGGGCACCTGAGTGGCTGACTCTTGATTTCAGCTCAAGTCATGATCTCAGGGTCCTGGGATCAAGCCCCACATCAGGCTCTGTGCTCAGTGCAGAGTCTGCTTGTCCCTCTCGCCCTGCTCCTCCCCTCTGCTCTTTCTCTTTCTCTCTCAAATAAATAAAATCTTTAAAAAATAAATTCTTGTCTGTTTTTAAAAGTAAGGCTGAGGGGTGGGGGAATTGGAGACATGTTGGTCAAAGGGTGAAAACTTGCAGTTAGAAGATTAAGTTTTGGGGATCAACTGCACAGCGTTGTGTTTATCGTTAACAATACTGTATTATATACATCAAAGTTGCTAAGAGACTAGGTCTTAAATGTTCTCACCACAAAAAAAAAAAAGAAAGAATTATGTGAGGTGATGGAGGCATTAGTTAAGGCTACGGGGGTAATCACACCACAACACGTAAGTGTATCAAAGCTGTACGTTTGTAGAGCTTACACCTGCATAATGTTATATATAGTTGTCCTGTAATTGAGATAAACTATATCTCAATAAAAATAAAAGATAAAAAATAAAAGCAAGTGAAAAAAAAAGATAGATTAATGGATACATATTTACCAGAGTACCAATTTACTTGTTTTCTGATATATTTTCTAAATCAGCAGCTGTTTAAAACATGTATTTCTAAAATTTCAGTAAAAACAATATTATATAAATTGTGCAAATAAATCACTTGAAATTTAAGTACCAGTTTTTTAAAAGGTAGAGTCTTTATCATGATTAAAAATTAAGTTAAAAAAAAAAGTAAACTAGAATCTAGACCAGAATGTTGCCCAGCATGGGTGAAAACAGTCATTTAGCTCAATGTAAAGAGAGAAATCCTGTGTGACCAGTCAAGTCCTGAGCTTCTTCAATTATCACTGCAATCCTATCTGCTAGGTATCAAAATATTTTAAGCAGGAATTTGGCTGTGATCCTTAATTCATATATTTAACAAATATGTACTGGCACAATGCAAGGCATTTGAAAGATCACCTGATCAAAATAAAAAGTCCTGGGGCGCCTGGATGGCTCAGTCCGTTAAGAGTCTGCCTTCGGCTCAGGTCATGATCCCAGGGTCCTGGCACTGAGCCCCATGTTGGGCTCCCTGCTCAGTGGGGAGCCTGCCTCTCACTCTCCTGGTCCCTCTGCCCCTCCCCTTGCTCTTGCTCTCTCTCAAATAAATAAAAAGTATTAAAAAATAAAAAGTCCTTGCGTTTTGGGAGCTTGCAGTGCAGTAAAAGAGAAAGACTACAAACAAATATCTAATTGCAAATTGGGATGAAGCTTTAGAAGGAAGAGAACTGGGTTCTTAAAAGAGAGACTAATAGGGGCATCTGGACAGAGAAGTAGATACAGACTCCCTGAGATCTGCATGAAGGGGAGTTCCTCAAACAGAGGGTGGGGACAGCTTTGCAGCCAGACGGAAACTCTGACGGAGACACCATAACTAATAATCACTCAATTAGTCATAAGGCTGCAGTGTACAATAGGTGATATATTAACAAGAAAATTCTTGCTCCTCTATGTGTCATTGCATAACATTTTAGTATTTTGCATACGGCCATGTTCTCTGGCCTTTAGATTGAGGCTCTGTGATGAAAGGAAATGTCTTCCATTTACTTCCATTTTTCTGGGTTAGTACAGAGTACTACATGCAGAAGACTCTTAACTCATGCTGCCAATTGAATAAAGGACTATTTCTTTGAGACTACCTCGTTGGGAAAGTCCCCTTGGTTAGATTGCTTCACCAGGGATTTTGTATTCTTAGCATCTAACAGCATGTCTGTTATATCCAGTGCTCAATACATATTTGTGGAACCATGAAGAAAAGACCAAGTAAATGAATACATTTCTCACTACACTCATGTCTATTTCCATGTGTCCAATTAAACCACTCATGTAATCATTCAATCATTCAACAGATCATCACTGAACACACGCAGTGTGCCAGGCATTGTGCCAGTGTTGGGGGTACACAGATGAGCAGAAACAGACAAGACTCTACCCTTGTGAAGCTTATAGTCTGTTACGTATTACAAAAGTCAGAGGTAGAAAATTGATCAAGCATATTCTGTGTTTATTTTATTGCCAGGAGAGAGTTCCTTGATTTCCAGAAGCTCCGAGCAGGATTCTTGGTGAACAGCAGCCAGAGTCTACTATTAGGGCTGAGATGTAGACAACAAAAGGCTGGTGGACTGGGGTTGGTCTCTCAGTAAAGAATGTGGTTCCGTTGCAGGCCAGATGACAGAGTGCCTATAACTAGGAAGTAAATCTAACTTTTTGAGTTAGGTTTGCAGCTTCACCCAATGCCTGTGGATTGGAGCTGAGGGGAGTTGGGGGGGTAGGGGGGTGGGCTGAGAAGAAGCAAAGCAGAGAAGATTCCATAAAGAAGATTAAAGAGATGCTGCTGGGTCAGCGCAAACATCTCAAGAATGTGACATGGGTGGTCTCACTGCCCTTGTTTGGGGTAAGGCTGTCCTTTCCTACCCAAGCTGACAGTGAGGTCCCCTTCCCTTCCCTCCTAGAGAGGGAATCTGCATAGGTTTGGCAGTAGGGCATTCGACTTTTGTGACCTCCTGACAGGACTGTGCAGAAGTTAGACAAATCCCTCCAACCAACCTGCGTTGCAGAGATAGAGAACCTGCCAGAGTGGATCGTTCGGTTTCACAGCTCATTGCTCTTTATATCTCATTTAGAATAAGACAAAAGCTTCATAAAGACTCAATGCATCTGTGACTGCTCAAGTTGAGAGAGAAACTTTTCAGGGGAATTATTCAAGAAACTCCTTTCCATTGAGCTACTGTTCTGTCCTCAGGTGACAGACGTGATGTGTCCGTGGCTCTGACAGCTTCCGGTTCTCCAGACCCAAAGTAGGAGGGATAAATTCTATACATTATATACCAAAAAAAAGAAAGAAAGAAAGAAAGAAAAGAAAAGAAAAAGAGAAAAGAAAGAGGAAGAAAGAAAGAAAAGCTTTTTCATGCACTAACAAGGAAGTTTTTATCTATTGAGTGATTGTTTTCTCAAAAAGAGGCTCTAAAGATTAGAGGTTCTGTGGCCAAACCTCCTGGTGTTCTAGCTGTGTCACCACTTTCCTAGTCTCAGCATGCCTCGGTTTCCTCATCTGTAAAATGGGGATAACAAGATTGTTAGAAGGATTAAACAAGTTAGTACATATACTATTATAATTTTTAATGATAAGAATATGGAATCCCCCTTGAAGGAACCACAGGGGTCATAAAAAATACTGCCATTATCCAGAACAGACTAATCTCTTTCTTATCTTGTCTTTTTTTTTTTTTTTTAAGATTTATTTATTTATTTTAGAGAGAGAAAGAGAGAGAGTGGAAGCACAGGGAGGGAGAGAGAAACTTCAGCAGACTCCCCGCTGAGCTCAGAGCCCAACATGGGGCTTGATCTCAAGACTCTGAGATCATGACCTGAGGCGAAACCAAGAGTCGGGATGCTTAACTGCGCCACCCAGGGGCCCCTCTTCCTTAAATGCCAAGCTATTTCCTGCCTTGGGGCTTTGGCCCTTGCTATATCACCTTTCCAGAAACCTCTTCCCCAGTCCTGGGCATGGCAGACCCCCTTCCACCCTTGAGGTCTTGGGTCAGAGGTCATCTCTTCAGAGAGGCCTCTTCCAAAGCAGCCCCTCCTCCATCCTTAGCTACTGTCTATCCCGTTCCCTGTGTTTATTCTCTTCACGGAATTGATCACGCTCTGAAATCACCTTGTTTACGTCTCCCCTTGTTGGGCGTCTCCGTCACTGGAACGCAAGCTCCACAGGGGCAGCGGCCATGACATCCTGAAAGCCTAGGGCAGCGAGTCACCAAGCTTCGAGTGAACCTCTTGCAAGGGTCTTGTGAGGGCAGAACTCTTCATAATAATACTAAGACTTGATTGGCTTTGCACTGACACGTGCGGACCAACTGACGGTGAGAAGACGAGGGGGGGCAAAACTCCCGGCACTGGCTGTACCAGCCGTCACCGCATTCTTCTCCACCACCACGCCCTCGCGTGAAACAACAAAAGCCAGTTTCACTTAAGAGTCGCTTAACAAAGTCCTTGAAGAACAGTCACAATGATTCATATTAGGTAGTCCCGACCCTTGAATACAGGACTTTTCAGGGGCCTGGGTGATACAAAGTACACAGAGCACTGGGGCTGGGCCCTGACGTATGCACGCGGGGACCTCAAGGAAGAGCTCTCCCCTCGCCGAGTTGTGAACTGCAGTTTTCATGGGACACCATTGTTTCTTGAAAGAACGGTGACGAACTATGGGCAGAAGCACAGAAGGAAAGATGCGCTTTTGAGAGCTGACTGCTTAGGGCTGATCGCGTCTAATAGGTGACCAGCACTATTTTACCCACTGGTAACAGACACGTTTTCTGCTCTCTGGAAGCTTCTAAGAGAATAAAGAATCGAGGTCAGGATGGAGATTTGCCTCATATTTGAAGCAAGGGGCTAGGAGGAGAAAAAGAGTTCAAAAGGAAACCATTTAGGAAACGCATTAATTAAAGTAACATCTCTGTGAAGCACTATTGTTTATTATTAGCAAAGCAGAGTGGTTAACGGCTCTAGGCCAAAATGGAGAAACGATCCTCTATAACTAGAACCATAATCGTTTTTTTTTTTTTTCAGCAAAAGGAGATTCGACTTATACTGATACTTTAAGGATCTTGCTTTTTTCCTTTTATAGAGAAGCCTTGCTCATCCAGAGAATGTTCACCATGAGAACATTCAGAATTAATTGGCAAGTGGCGCTTTCACAGATACCCGATTACAAATACTCTGTCAGATTTATAACGAGAATGATGAGTAACTTTTCACCCTTGTGCCATATACATCGTTCATTCCCAAAGTCACTTAAGTTTATATATTGCAGTCACAAATCTTATACTTTTAAAATAATGCTCTTAATAAACTCCTCTTGAATTTCTCTTCCCCCAAAGATTTTCGCCACAACCACAGTTTAAACAAGGCTTCCCTGCTCTCTCCCCTCTGTGTCCTGACTGTGCATTCATTCCGTGTTGGCCCAGAGTCTGGGTCTGCTCCCTCTGAACCAGTGCTTGAAGACGTAAATGCTGGAGAAGACAAGCCTCCGTTTCAGAGGCTGAGGGCAGCATACTGCATTCCTTCAATCTTAGGTCTGATGGAAAAAGTTCTCTAACCCAAAAATAAGCAAAGCTGTCAGAAGAGCATATAGAAACTTTTAAATTTTTAACAAAAAGTGTGACTTTAGAAATTACGCATTGAGAAGATTTTAAAACAAAATTTAGAACTAATGTAAAGAAAAAGAGTAACTCATCTAGGATAACCCAGATGTCCTGCCTTAGGAATAATATTAGAAATGACAGAAATTTTGGGCACCTGACTGGCTCAGCCAGAAAAACACACAACTCTTGATCTCAGGGTCTTGAGTTTGAGCCCCACATTGAGTGTAGAGATTACTTAAAAAATAAACTTAAAAAAAAAGATAGAAACTGGGGCCAAAGAAGTGGCCCAAAACGTCTCCCTTGCTCACGCCCTTTATGCTTAGTGGCAACCCATATTTATTTATTAATCACATTTATTTTTTTATTCTTTTAACTTTCCTGAGAAGTTCTGCAAACAGCTTCATCAGGTCCCTGCTCCTGAGCTGTTCTCCATCTCATATGATGCTTGCTTCCATCCTTTCTGGATCCAGGCACACATCTTGGACAAAGACTGTGGTCCTACTCCTTCTCATCCCACCTGTACTGCCATCCAGAGCCTCCGTGAAGCCACAAGATCACCGGGTCCAATAACTGTACCTTGAAATCTACATCTGTCAGCGGATAGGTTCCGATCCTTCACCTGCCACCTGTTTCTGGCGCATCCAGAATGGAAGGAAGAAAGACAGAATGAAAGACAGGGAGACAAGGAGGGCAATGCCAGGGCACGAGAAGTTCTTGCAGTTTTTAGTGGGTAATTCAGCCCTGAATTTTTTTTTTTTTAAGATTTTATTTATTTATTTGAGAGAGAGAGAATGAGAGAGAAAGAACACATGAGAGGGGATAGGGTCAGAAGGCGAAGCAGACTCCCTGCCGAGCAGGGAGCCCGATGCAGGACTCGATCCAGGGACTCCAGGATCATGACCTGAGCCGAAGGCAGTCACTTAACCAACTGAGCTACCCAGGCGCCCCAGCCCTGAATTTTAACAAGAGCTCTCTTATTCCTCCCACTCCCCCTCTGCTTTCCCTTCTCTAAAGCGACAGTGAGGTTCGGGGGGATTCTTCAAGGGAATTAGTAAGAACAGCTATAAGGAGATGCATGTATTCAGTGCCTGGCTCTATTCATGGCAGTCAGTAAAACAGATCCCTGTCTCTGTGAAGCTTACATCCTGGTGGGAGGGGGCAAGAGTAAACAATATATGAGCACATGAAAATGGTACAATGTAAAGATACACATTCTATGGAATAAAGAAAAAGTGGGGCAGGGGCAGGAGATTTCAGAGTGCTGGGGGAGAAGGTGAGGTGCTCTGCAGTAATAAGATCAGGATAAGCCTCACGGAAAATGTGAGGTTTTGAGGGAAGTCTAGAATGGAGAGAGAGTTAGCCACACAGACAATGGGAAAGAGCTTTCCCCGCAGAGCCTGAGCAAACCCCCCAAGGTGGGAGTGTGGCTGGAGTGTGCGGCGACAGCATGAAGTCCTGGTGGCAGGGGCAGAGGAGGCGGGGAAGGGTGAGAAAAGAGCTCCTGTACTATATGGCCTGAGGCTGCTGGGAGGATTTGACTCTGAGTACAATGGGGGCGCCATTATGCGACTTCAAGCAGAGGCATGACAGGGCAGGCCAACTCTAGCTGCTGCACGGTGAACTGTGGGCAGTTCAGGTAAACGTGGGGAGATCCTTTAGGAGACCATCAGAGTAGCGGTGGAGATGGTGTGAAGAGGTTGGATTCTGGCTGTTTGGAAGGCAGAGCCAACCAGCCTGCCAGGGTGGGTAAGAAGGTGAGAAAAAGAGAAATGTCAGTAACAACTTCAAGAATTTTCATCTGAGCAAATGCTAAGATAATGTTGTGGACAAAGGGGTTTGGGGTCGGGGAAGAGCAGTTCAGTTTGAGAGATCTCTTAGACCTCCTAGTGGAGATGTTGAGTAGGCCATCAGATAAATGAGTTAGAGATGAGATGCCCCAATCTTATTGCCCCACGGTCTTCTTGTCCCTCCACTAAACTCCCCGGCTCTAGTGGGCCGGAGAGGTCTGGGAATTCAAAGGCCCTAACATGAGACCCATTTTAAGCCACGTAACCAAGAGGCCAGTCTGAGTGAACCACAAAGCTCCTCATAATCAAATCACTTTGTGGCCAAAACTCTGGCACTTTCTCCCCAGATGGGGAGAAGCAATCCTCCAACTGTTTGGAAACCAGTTTTTTACTTTCAATCCATTGCAGACTGATACTTTTATAAAATACAAAGTCAAATGGCTGGCTGTCATGGTAATATCAAAGTGCTAATAAAGTTTCACAACACTTACTCTCAACTTCTGTACTTACTTTGTTTGAACGGGTAAGAAACTGTTCATGGACTCACACTGGTCCATACCTTAAGTGGCACTAGTCCAGAAAACTGTTATCAGATGCGTGATCCCGTAGTTCGTAAACCCTGCAATGGTCATTCTTGAGGAACATTTCTAGCATGTTCCAGATGAACATCTTGACTTCCTTTGATTTCTCTGATCCCTTAGAGTAGGGGAAATTTAGACTGCTCTACTTGAATCTTCCACCGGGAAAGAGGGTGAGGCCAAGGTTGGGTTAGAATGGAAACAAACATGATGACATTTGAGTACCCATGATGACAGGCCTTGTCATACTTCCATGGGGCCACACAGTGCAGTGTTGGGGGAGGAGAGGACAAAAGCTGTAGCCCATAGTCTCCTCGGCAAAATCCCTGAGTTTCAGAACAGCATTGAGCTTTCCAGAGGTAAGAGAGATTCACAGGCTTGACATCCCTGTGAGGAATGCTATTTGAGTGCAGGCACTGAATATCCTGATATTCTTTATTTCAGAAAAATGGTCCTGTGTTTGGCTGAAGAGTTTTCCATGACAATCACTTCATTTCTTCCCAGCACACAGGCTCTCACTAATATCCACAGTCCTATGTGTGTGGGCAGCGGGAGGCCCTCTAGTGAAACTCCATTCTCCTATGATTTTATGGAAGTCTTGGAGCATTACTAGAAAGTTTTTCCTTGGTCCTCTCATAGAGTATCTATAGAACCTTCCAAGATGGAGGCATAACCTTTAAGTCATTGGTGAGAGTGCTTTCTTGATCTACCAACTCAACTTGAAGAATTGGGGGAAATACTGGGAATGAGGTAGTTACTGAATAAGTATAAGGCTGGGGCTGGGGCTGGGGCAAGGGGAGTACTGGGTAATTAGGGATGATCAAAATCAAGGAGCAAAAAGACGGCAGTGGAGGGCCAGGTAGAACACGTCCCACCTAACTGGAAAGTTTCTTCCTGTTAGAACTGGTTCACTCACCCCAAGGCACCAATAGCTTCAGGTATGGACTCCATCTATGTGTCCCCGTGTCCACCAAACGATTTCTTCTCTCCCGTCCACCTGGCCCCTGGAGTTTGGTGTTCTATGGACTGCAAAGATGGCCGGGGTCAGGCTAGCAAGTACTCTAGTTTTGTCTTTAACCAACTGCATTCACCTGTTTCTTCCTGGGTTTTAAAGTCTAACAGAGCAAGTCCTCCATTCCTGCCCCTTTTCACCCTCAAATTCTCATTGTTATACCTTCAGCAGCAAGTAGCAATTAAAAGTGGCTTAAACTAATAAGGGTTTACTTTTCATCTAGAACAAGAAGCCTGGAAACAGGTACCTAATGGCCTTGTTTTAGCAGCTCAGCACTTTCAGATCAGGTTCTCTTCAACTCTCCTCTACCAATTAGTACAAGTCTAGACATCCACAGCTACATTCAAGGCAGGAAAAGGCAGTGCTGGCCACATCTGCCCCTTTTAGCAGGAAAGCAAAACATTCCCCAGAAATCCTCAGCGATCTCCAATCACATTTCACTGGCGAGATCTTACACGACTATCTCTAACTATGTGGCAACATGGTGAAAAGAAAATTTAGCATTTCTAGCCTCTGGAGTAGAAGCAAAGAATGGGAATGGGTGTTTGGTTAGGAAACCAACCGTGTTTCCACAGCATTTTTTGCCTTTTTTTTTTTTTTCCCTGTATAACTTTTTGTTAAATTGTATAAAACATTCTGATTCTGGCAAATATGGTCAGCGAGCCACTCCATGACTCTCTAAGAACTCTAGTCCAAAGAAGTTAGTCTTTCTTCTACACTCCAGGCAGAGAAAGACCTGGAGAGTCTGACCGTTCCCGTAGTAAATCCCAGTTTTGGAGACCCCAAATCTCAACAGACTAATTGATTTTGAGCCTCCCATCTCCTGGGAAGACCACTCCCCATCACTCTCCTGTACCAAACCGCCAACACTAACTTTAAATTGAGAGAAGGAGAATTGAGAAAACAGGAAACTGACTTTGGGGAGTGTAAGAACAAACAGGAAAAGGAAATTGAAAACATTTGTTTGATACAGATCATTTGATTGTAAAAGAAAAAATAATTTTGGAGCACCTGGGTGGCTCAGTCATTGAAATGTCTGACTCTTGATTTCGGCTCAGATCATGATCTCAGGGTCATGAGATCGAGCCCCAAATTCATGCTCCATGCTGGGAATGGAGCCTGCTTAAGGTTCTCTTTCTCCCTCACCCTCTGCTCCTCCCCAACCCCTGCTCTCTCTCTCAGAAAAAAACAAAATAACAAAACAAACAAACAAAAAAAGAATTTTTATGGGTAATAAAAATTCAACATTTAAAAATGCATATGAACCTAAAGCTGCTCTAAAAAAATAAAGTCCTTAAAAAAAAAAAAAAAAAGGAGGGCATAATCCTGGCTGGTTAAATAAATAAGCAGGCTTGTTCTTGTGGAGTACATAGTATTTATGAGATTTTTAATTAAATAGAAAAATGTGAATTACTATGGTTTGGGTGATGTGCTGTTTTCCAAATTAAAAACTGCATATATAAAAAAAAATCCCTCAAACAGCCATAAATAATTTGGTGAGTTGGCAATAATTTACCTCCTAAGGACTTCATATGAAGTGTGAAGCAATTTCGATAAATCAAAGGAAATCATATGTCCTCTAACATAACAAATATGAAAATAAATTACATTTAATGTTTTGCTTTTTTTTTTTAAGATTTTATTTATTTGACAGAGAGAGAGAGAGAGAGAGAGAGGGAGCACAAGTAGGCAGAGCGGCAGGCAGAGGGAGAGGGAGAAGCAGGCTTCCCGCGGAGCAGGGAGCCCAATGCGGGGCTCGATCCCAGGACACTGGGATCATGACCTGAGCCGAAGGCAGCCGCTTAACTACTGAGCCACTCAGGCGCCCCTTGCATATACTTTCTAAAAACAATCCACCAGTAAAAAAAATGCACATGAACAAGAAGAGTTCTTATAAGGGTCAAACAAAACCTTTCTCGTTTAATCAAATCTGTTCTCAACATAAACAAATGAGAAATCGAAATTTTAATCTGAAAAAGCAGAACCAGGGGATTTTGGAGATGAAGAGTCCCTTGGAAATCATCTGGATCTAAGCCCTCATTTTGTAGATGAAGAAACTGAGAACCAAGAGTCAAGCAAGATAGGCCACAGTCAAAGGCTGTGTATGTAATGGCGGAGGCTGGGCCCGAACCCACGATCCTGGCGTCCAGGCTCACCCGTTCCACCGTGCCGCACTAGCTCCAGACTGGACTGGTCTTTTTCTTGGCAGGGTTATCTTGCAGTAATAGAAACCAAAAATGTATAACTGATCATCCCTTAGTGGGCTTGTGAACTTTTTTTTTTTTTCCAAAGCATGCTGGCAGTTGGTAAAAGTAACTGTTGATCTTATTAATAGCAACCCATATTTCAAAAATACCTTCAGGAGCGAAAAAGGAAACTCCTCTTCAGGACAACAGATCATCCCTGCTACAGAAAGAAGTATGTGCACTACTTGCAGGGTTACTCAGGGTATTTGGCGCTTTACAATTTTACTTATAATAAATTACCATTATGATCAGTCGTAGACTCACACACAAAAAGCCCCCTGCTCATGTCCACCAGCACTCAGTATCGCATGCTGCAACAGCAACGGAATTGTCGATACTCGAGGATTCCATATGTTCCCACACGCTGACCCGGCCCCCTCCAATCTGCATTTGCTACCACCACTCCGCGGAAACAGCCTTACTAAGGTCAACAGTGAATTGCCAGCAAACGCAATGGTCATTTTTCTGTACACATCTACCTTAACCTCTCAGCAGTGCTGTCACATCTGCCCACCCTCTCTCCCATTATCTTAGCCTCGGCTTCCTCCTACCTCTTTTTCTTCCTTCTCAGAACTATATTCCTTCACCGGTGCTTGCGGGAGTTCCTCACGGCTCGGCTGTAAATGGTCTTCTTGTTTTATACGGGCCTCCTAGGCAGGCCCATCCTGATCTGTGTTTTCATCCGTATCAGTCACACCCCGTAAACTCCCCACGTACTATCTCGATTCCAACTAAAACATTTCCTGACTTCTAAACCTGTGTATCTGATTATTTGATTAACATTTTTTAACTGGATGTCTCAAAGATGCCTCAAAATCAAGATGGCTATGTATTAACTCATCATCTTCCTCCTTCCCATGCCACACTTGTCTTGTGTTTCTTATCTCACAGAATGGCACCATTCTCTCTCAGCGACACCAACCAGACCCAGGAATCAGTGTGATTCCTGACGTCACCTCCTCCCGTGCCCTCCATTTCCAGTCCATCTCCAGCCGGGTTGATGCCATCTACTAAATTCTCCTGGATCTGTCCACGTCTATCATCTTGCCACCGCCACCAGCCCTCCAAGCTATCACATCTCAGTACAACGTCTCCCAGATGGTCTCCTAGCAACCCTCTGGTTCGCCTTCATTAGTTTCAACACAAAGGGGTTGACTGCAACAACACTCAGAACACTCCCTCTTGCTCATACTAGACTCCTAACATGCCTGCAAGGTGTTCTATCGTCCGAGGCCAGCCTTCCTTTCCTCTCATGCCACACCATACCTCCCCTCCCTGAAATGTAGCCTCTCTATTCCGTCCTGTTAGCAGTTCCACTCATCATAATTCCTCCAACCAATGGGCCTTTGCATGTGCTATTCCTTTTCACCAGAATGCGATCCCCTCCCTTTACTTATCTAACTTCCATAATTAAATCAGAGCTCAGCTCAGTCATCTTTTCCTCATGGACACCTTCACTGACAGCCAATTCTGGGCCACATTCTCGTTATATGCTCTAGAGAATTATGTTTTTAGCATTTATCTGAATATGTCATCATAAATTCACTTTGTTTTTATTTCATTAATGTCCATCTTTTCTACTAGATAGAGGTTTAAGATCATAAGGCATACAGGGCTGTTTTGGCACAGGGCCTCGTAGAAGGTCTGGCACATATGTTCAGTAAACTTCTGCTGAGTGAATGAAATTGTCATTATATTCCTGAGCTTAGCAAGTATAACCCAGTTCAAGTTTGGAAATAGAAATGCAAAACAGAATATATCTAATAAAACTGGTCTCCATTCTTTTAATCGACTTTCACCTTTGGCCATTCTGTACATTCATTCACCTAACAACTATTTACTGATGGAGTCAATGTGGAATACCCAATGAATGCTGTTGCTTTTATTTTTTAAAGATTTTATTTATTTATTTGTCAGGGAGAGAGAGCACAAGCAGGGGGAGCGGAAGGCAGAGGGAGAAGCAGGCTCTCTGCTGAGCAGGGAGCCCGATGCGGGACTCGATCCCAGGACCCTGGGATCATGATCTGAGCCGAAGGCAGATTCTTAACCAACTAAGCCACCCAGACACCCCAAAGATTTTATTTTTTTTAAGTAATCTCTACACCCAACATGGGGCTCGAACCCAGAACCCCAAGATCAAGAGTTGCATGTTCCACTGATGGAGCCAGCCAGGTGCCCCTGTGTTATTTTAAAATAACATGAGAATTTTGTTTTATTAGATTCTACACTTTTGGGAGCTGGTCAGACCAGCATTACCACTGCAAATACACACAGATGCTATCCTTTTTTCACTGGTTCTAAAAAGTTCTGACACACAACATGAAAGTAAAAATATCAGGTTCTCTTTATTTGTAACAGATAAAAACTGAAGTTCGGCCATTTAACATAGAATTAAAAACCAGTACAGTTACATCTGTAACAAAAGGACAGTGGGTGTTCATCCACGGCACTGTTTCTGGTTTGTTTCTGTGACTGGGCCTGGTCATTTCCCCCAGGGATTTCCTTTTCAGTGCGAAGATCATCTTCAGGACAAAAAACGTTGATCAGACTCCAGTTCCAGTACATATTTTATTCACTTCTATATACACATACCCTTACCCTATCTTGCTCCAGTCTTTTTATTGCATTCCTATTGACAGCAGTCATTTATTATAACCCGCCCCAACATTGATTATACCCCCCAAGTATTTACAGTTAAAAGAATTTCCACATAGCACAAATCAACTCAGCTGTCTGTGTGCAGAAGTCACATAATCCTCACTGCATAGAAATACTTTTCTCCAGCTTTGGGGAAATAATTATATATTAAACACACACAGAGAACATTTCTTAGACAAACATAATGCCTGAGGCTCATCTGGTAAGACAGATTGCTTCATAATTCTTAGCACAATAAAATATATCTTTAGAAACTGAGAACCAAAGAATAGTTAAAACAAAAACAGAAAATCACACATACTGGTCACCTGATAACTGACCGATAGTTTGAAATTCTGTCAAAACAGATTTTCAGTGAGGCTTTTCCTTTCAAACAGGCCAGGAAAAAAAAAAAAAACCCTAAAAGGTCTATTTTTTATATGTGGCTCTTTGTCTTAAGAGTTGTTTTTCATTTAAAGTTTATATGTAATATTTTTAAAAGATTTATTACAAGAGGGACTGTCTCAGTCAACTTATCGTGAGAAGTTAACAACAGCTTTTAATGCTCAACTATCAAGAAGCTGGAAGGCAGAAACACATCTTGCAAGGAAATGTGTGACACTACATTTCCTTAAGTGGAAACCCTGTATTTCCCTTGTAACCTAATTTTTAAAAATGATCCCTTTAAAAACTAATGGAACTGGTTAAATATTGACTATTTTTCTACTTCTCTTTAAAATCTTTCCTCATATTTTCACCAAGTTTCTCCTTAATGTTTGGATAGTATTTGCCCTGACTTGCTGCATGAAAATCTTCCTCAGCCACCATAGAAAGAGAGTTCACTACAAAGCCTTTAGTGCCAAAGAAAGCTCCAGGCCTGCCTCCAACGTGGGAGGCAGGGGGTGATAGCAGGGAGGTGGTAGTAAGAAAGGACCAACATGAAATGCTCAACGAGGCCAACAGAACAGGATAAGACACCTGCTCAGTTCCACGCATAGTCTCCTCTTTGGGCCATTTAAACATGGAGCTATTCTATTTTTCAATGTCACATACAGTTTCTAGAGTTCACTGAGAGCTCAGAAACAAGTGAACACCTATAGCAACCGTAGTTTTCTGGATAATGTGTAACTTCTTATATCAATTTTCTACTGGAAATATGGTACTTTTAGATTTGGATTTTCTCTTAGGGTCTTCTCTCCTACACTTTGCTTTCTATGACTGATATTTCATTTCCATAAGCGAAATAAGTAGGAAGTTATACTAAACCAACTAAAAGAGAAATGCTAGATTTAAATTCTGACTTGAACGCTTTGGCTGAAATTATAAAAGAGCTCACACTGGGGGCCACCTATGAGCAAGCAGAGGAGTCCTCCCTGTCCTTCCTTAGAAGGGTATGGACACTTACAAACCACAAAACATTGGTAGTACAGTGATCTGGATCCCTCTGTCACTATTATAGAACTTCAATTTCACGTATTTTATTTGGCATAATCAAACCATCCTAGATACTTCATATAATCAATCTTTGAAAAGAAGCAGGGAGCTGTGGTCTTAGAGGTACTCTAAAAGAGAAAGTCCTATTTATGAACAAAATGTCCTTTGTCCTACTTCTTGCAAACCATCATTCAATGAATTTTGCAATATAATTTTTTCTTCCTCTTTGAAAGTAACTTGCACACTGAATTAACACTTTTTTATCTTCTTGGGGTGGCTTTCTTTTCTCCACCAAAACCCAATTATGGACGCTGTACCAGTTTACTCTTACTTCCTTCCTGTTCACTGAGTTTCATATGGGTATAGGCGAGAATGCCAAATAATGTGCATAACATGCCAAGACCCTGGTTAATTGACAACGGATCCTTAAATAAAACATATCCTCCAAATAAAGTAATGCAGAACTTGAAGTGTCCAAACATGTTATAGCTGAGTTTTTTGGCTAAGGATCAACCAACGAGCTAGATTGTGATATCCACACATTCACACACACACACACAGAGAAGGAAAAACAAGCTAGGTGTTACATTCACACACGCACGCCCGCGAAGCCTTCCCGTGGCTGGAAGAACTGCAGGAAGCACAGATTGAATCGTGCCCATGCCCCCTGCCCCCCCCACCCCCCCACCCCCACCACCATATAAGAAACAAGAACTTTGGTCTGGGTCGATCCTAGTTTTCTCAGTAGGCTTCAGCAATAGTGACAGGAGACTACCTCAACTATCTCAACTCTCTCTCTCCAGAGAAGAGCAAAGGGGGTATGCTATAAGGTTGGAAAAGGAATTCAGAACAAGGCACAGAGAAGCTATTTTGCCCAGCAATTTATGATTATGTTTTATAGTGCTATTTCTAATAAACTTCCCTTGGCAAATGAGGGAGATGTGTGTGGCACCAGACAGCAGACTCAAGGTAAACACATCCAGTATGCCTCAGTTTGGGAGGGAAACGGGGCAAGGGGAGGGAGTGAGACTGAGCATCGGTGACACGCTGGGCCCTATGCTACCTGCGTGTGTCACCCCCTGTCATTAAGCATGACATTTACCCTCACTGACCGCAAGCCTCCGGCTCTGGCCTCCGCCCGCTCCTTCGGGGCAGGAGAGCGCCAGCCGTGTCACCAGGGACCTGCGCTCGCCGGACCCACTAGACGGGGTTTCTGAGAGACAGAGGCCCTTCCCCGGGACGTTAATTCTACCCATTAGCAGACAGGCTTCGTTTCCCACGGTGAGCTATCTCAAAGCACACTGGTTCTAACACTTCAGGGTTTCTTTACTCCTCAGCCTCTCTTTTAAAGTACTTCATGATCTGTGGAAGGTGGTTATATGAGAGGGAAGGCAAATTTAAAGAAAACTCTTCAGTGAGGTAAAAAAAAAAAAAATACATACACATTAAATTCAATGCAAAAGGAACGGTCTATACCCCGTATCTCCAGTTCCCCTCTCTGCTCCAGTCAGGCTTTCCCCTCGACGCTCAGAAAGCTCTGTCACAACACGGCCGCCCTCCGCCTTCCCGAGCCCCCTCCTCAGTTCCCAGCCTTCCTGGGCGTGACCTGTCAGTGCCATTCAACACGGCCGACCCCTCCCTCCTCCCCCGGGGGGCCTGTACGCCTCCCTTCCCCTTCCCCGGCCGTCCCTCCTCGGCCTCCGCGGCCAGCTCCCCTCAGCTCTGGAGCAGCCAACACCGACGTGACCCAGGACCCAATCTCTGGGCGGCTCTTCTTCTTCTACCTGTTTGCTCGGTGACCTGCACCAGCCTCACCGCTTTAAACAGCATCTACACAGGACACCTGACTGTCCCTGGAAGAGCTGCGGCTGAGACCCCGACCCTGAACTCTCAGGCTCGTTCTCCCCCAACTCCCCAGCCCCAAACCTCCTCCGGGCTGTCCTGTGTCAGCTGATGGCAGTGCCATCCTACCAGGCGCTCAGGCCCAAGCCACGTGAGCCAACCTGTCTCCTCTCCTATTCTCCACCCCCGACTTGTCAGCAAAGCCCGTTGGTGCTACTTGAAAACATACCCAGGCTCCAATCCTGGTCCCAAACCACCATCCTTTCTGCAGTGCACTGCACTCTTTTAGTGCAGTGCTTCTCAACCGGGCTGATTTTGTCACCAAAAAGGTCTGGACACCTTTCTGGCCGTCGTAACTGGGAAAAAGGGGCACTACTGGCATCTAGTGGGTGGAAGCCGGGATGCTGCCAAACATCCTACGGTGCGCAGGACCGGCCTCTGCAAACAAGAACTGTCCAACCCACAAGGTCAACAGCACTGCGGCTGAAACACCCTGCTTCAGCCTACTCTCAACTCAGTAGCCCAGAGTGATCCCATTAGAACATAGGTAAAATCATGTCATTTCCCCGCCCCAAGCGCCACCGGCTTCCCATCTCACTCAGGTACAAGCTCTGCTCAGCCCGGCGCCCTGTTCTGCTCAGAGCCTTACTATTCTCCACCTGTCCTCTCCCTGCTGCAACCACGAGGCCTCCTGGGTGCTCATCAGGGCCTCCCTGCTGCTCCCTCGGCCGGGAACGCTCTTCATCCCAATCTGCATGGGGTGACTTCATTTCCGCCAGGTCTTCACTCAGAAGTCCCCTTCCTGACTGCCCCCTCTAAAGTTTCAACCCGGCCACCAACATTTCAGGTCCTCTTTCCTGCTTTCCTTTTTTCTCCTTGGCACTTCACACTATCTCACACTGTATATGGAGACTTAAATGTTTTTCTTGTTTCTAGTCTCCCTCACCAGAATTGAAACCTGGGAGAGCAAGCATTTTTGCTCACTACTGTAGCTCCAGGACCCAACATACGGTAGATATTCCTCATGTACGCACTTATTAAGTCAATGCATGGTTTATAGTGGGGGTTCAATAAATATCTGTTGAACGAATGTTCTTAATCAGGGCACATCACTGGGTGCCTTGATTTGGCAGCATGGTGTACAAGGTCTGGGACTAGACCGCGTGGGTTCAAATCTGGACACCACACTTCTCAGCTATAGGACCGTAAGCGCGTTGCTTAACCTCTCTGCACCTCTGCTTCCTGCTCTGCAAAATACAGTGATAGAATTTACCTCACAGAGCTGCTTTGAGAGTTTGATGCCTAATACACCTGAGGTGTTTCTTTCCAACGTGCCTGGTGCAAAATAAACATTTATTAAGTGTTGGGGTTTTTTTAGAAAAATTATTTTTATTATAACTGTTGTTGGTATTTATTATAGTTGGCAAATAGGCTGCTTTTTTACTTTGCTGACATCTCAGTTCTCACTCATTTAAATAAATCAGCACACTTGGATACAATGTTTCTAAACTACCTCTCTGATTTGGGGAAATCCTTCTTTGCCTTTGCTTAAGAGTAGAGATGGAGTGAAACGAGAAGAGAAACAGAATGACAAGCAAAATGTTAAAAATGATTCAGACCTCTAAGGCCTGATTTCATTTCTTGATTGGAAGTAATACTCAGAAAAACAGGCACACCCATATCCAAATAAGTACAAAAACATATTCAAAAGTCAGATGTCAATGGTCTGAAGTTATCTTTTGTTTTTGGATTGGCTGTACCTGTACTTTATTACTATAGGGACTGCAAAGTGATTAAAAACCGTGGCATCCACTCCATTATCCACTCAACAAGTATTTATTTAATTCAACTATGTACCAGGCTTGGTGTTCTATGCTGATTTTGATAAGGGAAAAAGGTCACTTACCGCATAAAACAATAAAAAAGTCTTTGTGAGACAGAAAACTAACCCATTTCCCTGGCTCACCTTTCTTTAAGTTTCCATACAGTCTAGTGTGGAAAGATATAGGAAAAGACTGAAAACAAGTCTAGCTACTCAGTGTAGGCCACGTAATAGTAAGTGCAAGACTCCCAGAAGGAAATGAATGTGACAGAGTTTGGGAAAATATAGAAGACTATGCATTTGTGAGTTACTAGGAAAAGGATACGTAACTGGTGATGTGTTCCCAATGATCCAATAAATCGATAAGTTCACCATGAAAGCTATTACTCCAGAGAGCAGCACCATAAGCTACAAATAAACCCAAAGAATCATTAATGTAAAGCAGTTGCGATCATTACAGTCATCAAGTAAAAATCCATTTCATTAGGCATTTCTAAAAACTTAAATAACCACCATTAAGAACAAGAGTTTTAGGGTGCCTGGGTGGCTCAGTCGGTTAAACGGCTGCCTTCGGCTCAGGTTATGATCCCAGGGTCCTGGGATCGAGTCCCACATCGGGCTCCCTGCTCTGCGGGGAGCCTTGCTTCTCCCTCTCCCACTCCCCCTGCTTGTGTTCCCTCTCTCGCTGTGTCTCTCTCTGTCAAATAAATAAATAAAATCTTAAAAAAAAAAAAAAGAACAAGAGTTTTAAAAGAATCCATTTGAGAGACAGCAAGAATTGAGGGTAAAATAGCAGAATGAATAATATGCAGAAATATAATTTTGTCTACAAAATGCAATGGAAAATTCTCCAATAACATCCTGCCTGAACGTGAATTTCCAGGTTCATTTTTCTTATCCATCTGAAGAAAAATTATTTTGTAGTAATTTCTAAGTAATACATATTCCATATAGAAAAACCAGAAAATAAAGATAAGCAAAAAAGAATGTAAGGACTTTTTATAATCCTAACCACCCACCACTGTTAATACCTTTGCACGTATCCTTCCAGATGTTTTTCTATTAGTTGCTCATATTTATTCTTATTTAAATTAAATCAATGGGCATTCATTGGATATCTATAAAGCTAGGCCATAGCTTTTGAGGAACAGAATAGGGTCTTATCCTCAAAGAGCTTAGAAACCACTTGAGGACATACTAAAAATCATGATAATCATAGCTTGCACTTACACAGTACTTATTAGATGACAACAACTGTCCTAAATGTTTTACATATACTAACTTGTTTAATCCTCACAAACACCCATGAGGCAGTAAAATATTATCCCTTTTTACAGATGAACAGAGAGAGAAAAAGCAACTTGCCTTAGATCACACGGTAGTAAGTGGTAAGGGAGATTTAAGCCCAGGGCAGCCTGGTTCTGGAGGCCGTGTGTGTAACCCACTCTGCTACGCTACCTCTTCGCCACATGAAAGACAGTGAGCTCAGGAAATAGATAAAAAGAGTCTTGAGTGCTGCCTCATGAACAGGCAAACACACAACAGGTTTTTTATGAATCTCTAGGCAGGAGACATCATTTGGGACTCGGGGACGGAGTGAGTGTTTGGAACTTGAATGTACATACAGATTAGAGAAAGAACAAGGGGTAGGATTCCAAGCAGATGGAACAGTAAGGGCCAAAGCATGGCGGCAAGAAAGCACAAGACATGTGAGTGGGACGTGAAGAAACCGGCCTGGCTGAGGATGGGGACAAAAAACCTCTGTGTGCACATAGCACATCTGTCCAAACCTTTCCCACTGCTGTATTTAAAAAGTTATAAAGTCATTTTCTACTTCTAAAATAAGAGACCTTAGTTAAAATATCAGTTATGATTTGAATTATTAAGAGATTTAAGTTTTTTTTTTTTTAATAAGTAGGCCTTTAATTAGTAAGGAGACACTTATGACCTATAGGAGATGCCACATTGACCTTTACATACATTTTTTTTTTTTTAAGATTTTTATTTATTTGACAGAGAGAGAGACTGAGCATAAGTAGGGGGAGTGGCAGAGGGAGAAGCAGGCCTCCCGCGCAGAGAAATTTAAATTCAAAAGAAAATATGTCCTGGGGCATCTGGGTGGCTCAGTCGGTTAAGCGTCTGCCTTCAGCTCAGGTCAATGATCCCGGGGTCCTGGGATCGAGTCCCGCATCGGGCTCCCTGCTCAGCGGGGAGCCTGCTTCTCCCTCTTCCCCTGCTCATGCTGTCTCTCTCTCTCAAGTAAATAAATAAAATCTTTAAAAAAAAAAAAGAGTAAAGAATTTTAAAGAAATAAAAATAAAAAAATAAAGAAAATATGTCCTATTTGAAGATTCATTCTGTCCCCTGAGGCTTTTATCAACTTTTAGATCACCGAGGTCACAGGAAGACTAAAGGAGCTGGGTTTGTGTCCTATTTAGGTAAAAACAGTAATGCCTCATTCGTTTTACAACAGTGAGGTCCGTTATATTTTCAACTAAGAGAACCTTGTTCATTAAAGACTTAAAAAACTGTTTCTAGAAATATACCATTGTTAATTTTATTGAGTTGACAGAATGTTACACACGTACTTCTTGATGACTTGGCTGGTCACTGAAAACACAATTACATGCTCTACTTTGAGGCAACAATGCCCTCTAGGGACATTAAGGAACGAAGGTGACTTGTTCTTATTCAGTGGACTCAGACTGCTATGTTCTTAGTTCCTCTGACTTTTGGGGGTTGCTTTTCTCTTCTTCGAATCTGTCAGGGGGCCTATCGCATAAAGCACCCTCCTGGTTTAGGTATCTGTGCTGCAAGAGTTTGAAGACCAGGTAACCAAGATGGCTAGAGCTTTTGTAAAATCAAGAGAAAATATAATCTGAGAGACGGACAAGTGATTTCTACTGTAGAAAAAAGGTTATATGCAAAGTATCTGAATTTGAAACCACCAGCATTCTGCTCACAGGCAGTAGAGCAGAGAGCTTAAGAATATGGGTTTTGAGGGGCACCGGGGTGGCTCAGTCGTGAAGCATCTGCCTTCGGCTCAGGTCATGATCCCGGGGTCCTGGGATCAAGCCCCACATCGGGCTCCCTGCTCGGTGGGAAGCCTGCTTCTCCCTCTCCCATTCCCCCTGCTTGTGTTCCCTCTCTCACTGTGTCTCTCTCTGTCAAATAAATAAAATCTTAAAAAAAAAAAAAAAGAGTTTTGGAGCCAGCATGCTTGGACTCAGGCTCTGGGTCTGCTTACCGGCTGTGGGATCTTGAGTCAGCTACTTAACTCTGTCCCTCAGTTTCCTCATCCTATATCATAAATATAAGGATAGCAATAGTATCCACCTAATAAAGTTGTTATGAGGATTAAATAAGTTAACATTTGCAAAGTGTTAGAGTAGTTCTTGGGATAGAGTAAGGGCTATGTAGGTTTGATAAATTAACACCACCAACAAACAAGCCTTTTCTACGGACTATGTTCCAAAGATTAAAGTTGCAGGAAGCAGAAATTCCTTCCCTAAGGAGGGGGATTATTTCCACTTTCTAACTTAAAATGTCCCCAAAGTACACTTCCCTTTGATCTGGCAATTCTACTCTTAGGACTGTATTCCAAAAGAAAAAAAGTACCCGTTCCTAAATACATATGTATAAGGATGTTTACTGCAACACTGTTCACAGGGGTCAAGAATTGGATCTATTATATGGACACTGAACAGAATGCTCTGAAGCATGAGATATGAAGCGAGAAAAGCAAGATGCAGAAAATTATTTGTTATGATTCCACTTTTGTCAAAGAAACAAATGTTTAATTTATGTATATACATGTGTGTGTGTATTGTTTATGTGGGTATGGATAGCCCAGAGAAATTATGGAAGAACATGCACTAGAATGTTAACATGACTTACCTCCAGGGGCAGAGACGGGGAAATGCAATGTTGAATGCGTGTGGGGAGCAGGGCTGGGGAAAAGGAATCCATGATAAAAACAGCATATATGACATGATTCCATGTGTATAAAATTACACACAGACACACACACATGCTTCGTCTCAGTCTCTTCATCTGAAAAATAATCCTTCACTTGCCTCCCTTCAAGGGTAATTATGAAGATGAAGTGTGAGAATGGGTCTGAGATCATGCTCGGAAAACTAAAAATCGCACTAATCGCAGAGGGATGATTCTCTTGTTTCTTAGACAGCAAAACAATTAGAACTTACCAATGCGGACACTGACCAGGGGCCAAATATTCCTCCTTCTCCAAACACTGGCTCAAAGAAGGGCACGGCGACCAGCAACATGGCGGAGGACATTGGGGCCTGGTAGTACAACAGCTGCATCGAGTTCACTTGCAATTCATGCTGTTTGGCTCCTACCCACTGAAAATCGGGAGACAAAACACGTGAGGTAGGAAAAAAATACCACCGCTTAGTAAACAAAAGATGCGACTCTAGTCACAGGGATGGGAACTTAGGGCAGGGCTGGGGGAAGAGGAAATGCCTAATTATTCTACAAGACTCCAAAGATCAATTAGAAAAAAAAGATCAATAATGTATACAAATGTCCTTTAAGCACCTTGGATGAAAGGAGCTTTACAAATTCAGTGTATGACAATCTATTTTCTCCTCAGTATTTATAAAGAAGGAGAAAAAAATATCCTCTCTTCCCTGCCAACCCTAGTAAATGAGCAAGTCAATGAATTCACACAGGGGCCCATGAGTATCAGAGATCTTGGGGAAAGGAGACAAGAATGGAAATTTAGGTGACAAGCAGGAACAGAGATGCAGTGCTAGACTTCATTTCTTTCTAAAACTGCCCCCACCCAAAAAAGAAGTAGGGGGTGAGCAGGGCAGACTAATTAGGGATTGAGAGGAACCTCAGCTACCCTGGCTGCCAGTGTGGGTGGCTAGAAAAGTATGTGAGGCCTTTTCCTTCACGTTAGAAAACCCCAATCAATGGCAGAAGGAATTTTCTTCTTTGTGGATGATTTTTCTGTGGGTAATCCAATACACTTGAAGAAATTAAATAATCGCAAATCCTTTTAAAAGACTACATCATTCAGGGGTGCCAGGGTGGCTCAGTCAGTTAAGCGTCTACCTTCGGCTCAGGATGTGATCTCAGGGTCCTGGGATCAAGTCCCACATCAGGCTCCCTGCTCTGCAGTAAGCCTGCTTCTCTCTCTGCCTGCCTTCCACTCCCCCTGCTTGTGCTCTCTATCAAATAAATAAATAAGATCTTAAAAAAAAAAAAAAAAGGCTACATCATTCAGAGGGTGCCCGGGTGGCTCAGTCAGTTAAGTGTCCAACTCTTGATTTCGGCTCAGGTCATGATCTCAGGGGCGTGGGATCGAGCCTGAGTTGGGCTCCACACTCAGTGCAGAGCTGGCTTGTCTCTCTCTCTCTCTCTCTGCTCCTCCCCCCACTCCATGCTCTCTCTTTTTCTAAAATAAATAAAATCTTTTAAAAAGATTCAAAAAAAATAAAGGACTATGTCATCCAGGAGAACCAACACCTCAAAACCTCAAATCCCATCAGTCCTCAAAATGTTTCGCAAATATGACTAAAAAGAAGGCTTTAAAGAAAGCCTGACAGGGCTGCTTGAATAAGATCTGGCATGAACAGCCAGGCTTTTGAATAACTGCTCCTACATAATTCTTTTTCCTGTAGATCTGGGTATCCTGTTCTATAAACTCGAAGGCTACAGAAATTCACCAGGACAAAAACAGAAGAGCAGGAAATTTGAAACATACTCCCTCCAGCCTTAACTGAGAGGCTTCTGTGAGTATGAAGGACAAAGAATCGATTCTCCCGCCGCCTGCTCCGGGGGGGGGGGGGGGGGGGGGGGGGGGGGCCGCAGAGTGTGGAGGCCTGGCCCTCGGTTTCTTTAGCAGCCTCCCCAGGCAGCTGCGTGCCTGCCCTAGAGCTGCCTGGAACGGTGGCTCTTCTCAGGGCCTCCACTTTCCCTCTGTGCACCCTGGCTTCTGCCCGCCGTCGCTCTAAATGCAACTGCTCTCCCAAAGGGCTCCGTCACCTCCAAAGGTCACCCTTCTGCGCTCTGCCTGACGGGGCTCTCTGCGGGCCCGGCAAATTTCTCCTGGGGGAACTTGACTTCTGGTCTGCACTGTCTCCTCACTCACATCTTCCTTCATTTACTATTTTTAAGGTAGATGTCGGCCTTTTTCTTTTATCTCCCTGACTGATCTCACTTACACCAGAAGACATCTCCAGCTTTGACCTCCGTTCTCAGGGCATCCTTAATCCCTAAATGTCAACAGCTTCCCGGCCGCCTTCACTTACCCAATCTGCAGGGACTGTTCTAAAACCGCCTCAGTACTTACTTACTGTTGCTCCCATAATTAAAGACCTCATCTCCCCCAAGGATGAGAGGCCTTACTTTTCTCACTCTACATTCGGTCCCGTCCTGCTAATTCCTCCTCCAAAAGGTTTCTGGCCTCTATCACTGTCTTGCTCAGTGCCTTCCTGTCTTCCCCTGGACCCGTGGAGAGCCTCCTGACTGTTCACCCATCACGTGCCACCAGAGTTAATTTGCTGAAACACAGGGACCGATCAAGCCACTCCCCTATCTAAGCCCCCTTCCTGGCGCCTGCAGATAAAGGGCACACTTGCTTAGCACGTGCCATCTGGTCTCACCCACCCGTAAGCCTCAGCTTTCCACGAGGCAACTACAGCCTCACCAAATCCATCAAGTTCTCCAAAGACGCTCCGTCCTGTCACACATCTTTGCAAAGAAAGACCTCTGCTGCATTTCTCTGCTAAACAAACTCCCGTGGGCCCTTCCATTTAAAGTGTCAGCTTTTCCATAAAGTCTTACCTCATCACTCCCCTGAAGAACTGCCACTTCCTCTCGGGTGTTCCTCAGAACTCTCCTCATACCCTCAGCTACACTGCTTGTGGCTGGCTGTCTACAGCTAAGGTTCTACAGCGAGTGTCTCTACAATGCTGGATTTTAGCTGCTTTTCATCTTTGTATCTTCAAGGCTGAGCATCAAGCAGAAGGAATGTCTGCTAAACGAATGAATAAGGGCGTCAACTGTCTTTCCACAGCTAAAGCTAATACCTGATCACTCATCCTTTAACTCCTTTTAACGCCCTAGAAGTATAAGAAGAAATAACTTAGGAATTACAGCTGGATACAATGGGAAAATACAACTTTTTTAAAAAATGAACTTTTGGGGAATACACCTAATTCCTTAACAGTACTTTTACTGTTTACTAATAATAGAAAACTCTGCCTATTAGTTTGTCCACAACCATTCCTTAGGCAATCCCATTTCAAATATGTACCTGAGGAATACAGAATCCTTTGATTCTAATCTACAGCAATTTTGAGACTTGTGGGGAAAAAAATGGTCATATTGGCAAGGACAGTGAATACGCGGAGTTGAAATTATGCGTAAGGAATACAAGAAATTCTGATGCTTAATAAACAGTTAATCCCTCCTGGGCCAAAAAAGAAAAAAAAGAAAAGGTCTGTTTAACAAAAAAAAAAGACAAATAGGAATGTTCACTTACTGTATCTAGTAACAAAATTTAAACTCACTGAAGTACATCTAAGTACAATCTTCTTAAAGCACAAGGCTGAGCTTGCTCTCATTCCTCTCTGTAGTGAAAGACAGAATATCTTAGAGCCAAATGACAGCACTGAGTGGGTGCTCCGTCCTTTCATGACACTGGTCTCTTATTTACACTGCTTCTTCCCACTTAAAAATGTACTCAGCCCCACAATGTTTATATAACAATGTTTCTGAAATGATCAGTACTAGAAAGTTTCAGATGTGAGGCTGTATTCTTAAAGTTGTAGCATGCAGAACAAGAATGCCTTAGTTTATAACCAGCAGATATTTGTGAAGAGAAAATTGGTTACACATTGCGGCTCTGACTCCCCATGCAGGCACACCCAGAATTTCCAGTCCAAGGTTTTCAGTATAGAGAAAATACTGTTTCACTGCACCCTACACCAAGTTATTTCCCCCCCCATGTAAGAAACAAAAAACCATACTTGTTGAGATGTTATGGTAATGAAGTAAGTGGATCCATGCACAAATTTTTAATGAGTGCCTGCTGTAGGCAAAGTACGGTGCTACGACAGTACCAGAAGTGAAATACCCATTGCTAGAAAATACGGATGCAGACAAATCACGGGAAGCTGGCATACAAGTTGTAACAGCAGCAGATTTTTTGAGGCAAAGATTTATAAATCTGAAGTTTTCCTTTCCTGTTCCAATTTTGGAAAGGTACTCGTTCCTTCACAGTAATCTTGTCATTAAAGAGTAAATCATAAATTTAACCAAAGCTCTCAGTTTCAAGTACGAAGTCTTACTACTCATTTTGTTAAGATTTCCCAGGTAATGCTATAGCATCCCCCCAAAATCAAATTGTTAAGCATGGCGATTATACACTTACAACAGGTAGGGAGGTATTTGGTGAGCATCATACACCCAAGTTTCTCTGTCTCCTTTCTTCTCTTCACCTTGAGTCAGACAATTTATGCAATTATGCTTTCTTCCCAACAGCCTATTGTCTCTATACTGTATTTTCTAAACCTTGGATACAGCTTCAAAATTTATGAAATCTGCTAAAAAGGCACATAAAGAAAAAAAAAATTACCAACCACTTGATAAAGGGATGTAACTAAAACACCAAGAGCGGCAAACACCATTCCAAGGAAATTAAACTTCACATCGTAATAAGAATTTAGGATTACACCTAAAGTTATAGGAATCTGTAAAGAAAAAGAGGCAAATGTTGTTTAGATTAAATTCATGAGACATAAACTTAGTATTCCTTTCACGTTGTCTTACAAGGTTAATCATAAAAACATCACTGGGAAACAGTGAACCTCTATAAATGGATTTTTTTTTTTCCATTTGAGAAAACAAACCGATTTCCTCAAAGTGAAATATGTTAATTCTATATTTATATTCATATTTAATTCTCCTTAAAATTCTGGGTAAAATAATGAGTCAATGCATTTAAATTTGCAACAAACACATACGACCTGCAAGCGCAGAGGAGTAAATGGACCCCCCCAAACTAGTGTCTAAGCATGAACGTATAACAAAAGCATTAAGAATTTAAATACTGTAAATCATTAAGTGCTAAAATTATCCTCTCCTTTTATTTAAAGACACAGAAACCTCTGCAGTATGTCGCTGCAGACATATTCGGAGACATATTTTATGCTGAACCTTTAACGTTTACATGATTTGATTCCCCTGCGTCAAAGGAGGGCCGCTTTTCAGTTTGAGATTTTGCAGATATTCCGATACACTGAATTGCGTAACGCAATACAGCTTTCTTTTCTTACCAATCACAGCATTTAAGGATTTCCATCAAACAGTAGTTACTAAAACTCACACAAGCACACTCTCCTGGGCTAGGAGCCCGACAGAGTGCCAAGATGACTTTTTTCACCTCTCCCAAATAAGCCTGAGGTTCACATGGTCACAGATGACTCATTTGTGGATTTCAAGATGATGGGGAAAGAGCGTGGCGCAAGGTTAAACATTCAAATTTCCCGGGGAGAAAGACGGTCCAGGTGGTGGATTGTTAAAGGTGTGCCTTGCGAAGCTGAAGCTACTCACCAGCGTGAGCTGTATTTTGGTAGAGAAGGTTTTCTTGTAGCAGAGGGTCTGGATGACTATGATGACCGGCGTGGTCATGGCCTTGGCCAGCTGATAGGTGCCTATGGTGTTGTTCTGCAGAGAGAGATTGGTGAAGACCACGAAGCCGCAGAAGCTGAGGGCCAGGAGGAGGAGTTTGGAAGGCGGTAGACTTTTGGGGGCAAAGACGTCCAGCTTCTGGCAGATGTACAAGCCCAGCCAGGTGACCACGAAGTGCACCAGGGTCAGGCTCATGTTAGGGAAGCCGTGGTGCACATAGATCCATTTGTTGAGGAACACGATGCAGATGGACACCAGTAGGTTGAGCAGAAGCCCAGCGGCGATGCGCCCGTTGCCTCGCATTCGGTCCGCAAGCGATGCCATAACCCCCGCCAAGCCGGGGCCCTCCAGCCCCCGAGAGGGATGCCCAGCCTGTCTCCCGCTGCTCTTCCCCTCCGCCGCCGCCGCCACGTCCTCTCCGGCCTCACCGTCTGGCCCGGGAGAGGCATGCACCCTCCGCGTCCCAGGCGCGCGGCAGCCTCAGCGGCACACACATGCTCCGCCACCGCCCATTCAGCTGGTGCCGACGCGGCAGCACGTCCCGCGCGCCCCGCCCCCCTCCGCCCGCGACCACGTGGCTCGGGGCGCCCGTTCTTCCGCCCCCGAGCTGTGGGTGGAGCAGTGTCTACGCTGCGCAGGCGCGTTGGGCTCTGCGTGAGGAAAAACTGCGTCCTCGGTCCCCCACCTCTTTGGTCGCCTAACCCGGACTCTGGTGGGGTGCATCTGGGACTCCTCTCTTGATGTTGGAGATTTCCTGTGTGTCAGTTGACTCACATGCTAGACAGCTGCTCTCAGGCTGCTGGAGTGCAGACGCTATTGGCCAGTTTTATGTATGGGACAGGGGCTGAGCCAATGTAGTCATCACTAGAGAGGGGAAAGCATTACTTCCTGAAAGCGTATTTTTAAACACTTTATTTTAAAAATCAAAATAAGCAAAATAGTATGATGAACTCTCATACTCATCATTGTTAGTACACTATTTAGATTTTCTTCATTTTGAATCCATGTTGGGCCTTTTAATTGTTCTAGAAAAGTGTCCCTTTAACTTAGATGTCCTAATACTTGGTTAGAGTTGTATATAGTGATCTACCATATTTTAAATTTATTTCATCTGTTGTTCTACGACTTATTGTAAAAACTATGCATTTGGGTTTTCTCTGTCCCTTCATTATTCTTGCCAGTAATTTGACTATTTTAAGCTTTTTTTTTTTTTTTTTTAGATTTTATTTGTCAGAGAGAGCACGAGCAGGGGGAGCGGGAGGCAGAGGGAGAAGCAGGCTCCCCACTGAGCAGAGAGCCCATGGGGGACTGGATCCCAGGACTCTGGAATCATGACCTGAGCCTGAGCTGAAGGAATATGCTTAACCGACTGAGCCACCCAGCACCTCAGTAGTTTGACTATTTTATTGGCCTTTTCAAAAATTACTTCTAGGGCACCTGGGTGGCTCAGTCGGTTAAGCGGCTGCCTTCGGTTCAGGTCATGATCCCAGGATCCTGGGATCGAGTCCTGCATCGGGCTCCCTGCTCTGCGGGGAGCCTGCTTCTCCCTCTCCCTCTCCCTCTGCCTGCTTCTCTGCCTACTTGTGTTCTCTCTCTGTCTCTCTGTCAAATAAATAAATAAATAAAATCTTAAAAAAAAAAATTACTTCTAGTGATTTTGATTCAAGTTATTACTTTTTTTCTTCCTTTTCCCCCTAATTTCTTGAATAGAATGTTAGTTAATTTATTTAAAAATAAAAGGACTGGGGCGCCTGGATGGCTCAGTCATTAAGTGTCTGCCTTCGGCTCAGGTCATGATCCTGCGGTCCTGGGATCGAGCCCCACATTGGGCTCCTTGCTGGGCAGTAAGCCTGCTTCTCCCTCTCCCACTCTCCCTGCTTGTGTTCCTGCCCTTTTGCTCTTGCTCTCTCTCTGTCAAATAAATAAATAAAATCTTTAAATAAAAATAAAAGGACTTAGGGGCACCTGGGTGGCTCAGTGGGTTTGAGCACAACTCTTGGTTTCCACTCACGTCATGACCTCAGGGTGGTGGGATGGAGGCCCTAGTCTGGAGCCCTGTGCTCATCGACCCAGAGTCTGCTAGAGATTGTCTCCTTTTCCCTCTCCATCCCTCTCTACTCTTCCCCCTGCTCACTTGGACATGGGCACGCATACTCGCTCTCTAAAATAAATAAAATCTTTGAGAAAATAAAATAATAAAAAAATCAAAGGACTTAGGCTATGAGTTTCCCCCCTGAGAATAGCTTTACCCACAGTCCTCAGGACATTTTAATATTCTGTCCTTAATTCCTAAGTAGTTTGATTGACAGTTTTAATTTCCTCTTTGATGTAAGAATTATTCAAATATTGAGCACCTGTTTTGTACCAGGCACTAAATTTGGCACTTGGAAGATAGAGGAGAGTAAAGCCAGACCAGATCCTCCCTCTCCCTTATAACTTAGTGAGAGAAGACTGGTAGTAAACAATGATCAACTATGATAAATGAATATTTTGAAGTAATAAAATATGGTCCTGTGAAGGTATAAGACAATCAGATCTAAACTTGGGGAGGGGGAGGTGGTCAAGAGGTTCCCCAAGGAAATGAATCTTTAAGATAGGAGAATGAGTAGAAGTTAATTAGGCAAAGTCTAAAGTCTAGTTTTCCTAACATGGTCTTCCTGTAAGCTTTTAAACCTCCTATCATGCCACCAAATTCTACGGATTCATACCACACCATGTGCCCTTTCCACTGTTTATACTGCCATCCTCCCTTCTAGTTGGGGTCTACAGAACCCTCTAATCAATGATTTACAATGTTTACCCTCACCTGCTCCCCAATTAAGAGCCGTGGCACCCTGTCTTCATTTAGTCTACTCAATTCATTGTCTCCTTGTGGTTATAGATTTGGATTGATAATTTTAGCATGGATAATAAATAATCTTTTTATCATTCATCTATTTATCTTGCAATATTTGAAGATAGTTACGATATGAAATCTGAAATTTGGGTTAAAATATAACAGTATCTAGTGGATTTCAAATGCCTGTTGGGTTAGAGTTACTGAGTCTAACTCCATATTTGCCATTTAATCCAGGTTTCTATTGTTCTGGAAACTGCCCTTCTCCAGACTGATTTAATTGGTTAAGCGGCTTTCTCCACCTCCTTAACAAAGCACAGTAGTCCTAATCTTCACTTGTCCTGAAATGTGATTTTTATCTTTATTCTCATTTACAGATGTTGAAAATAGAGGTTCATGGCTGTTACCTTGCAGCTAGAGGGATGAGAATAAGATTCCAACCCAAATTTCTCTGGCTCCTGGCCCACTTCCCCTCCTTTTTATTATGGAAAATTTCAAACTTGTGCAAAGTTAAAATGCCTGTCACCTGGTTTCAACAGCTGCCATTTTCATGTGTACCTACTCCTCACCTCTCCATTTGATCTTTCAGAAGTAAATTTACATTCACTCAAATGCAATAATCTAAACTGTCTGTTTTTTGATAAATGGATGCACCTATGTAACCCACACCCGTTGAGATACATTTCCATCACCTCACAAAATTCCCTAGAAAACCCCCACTGCCCCATGCCCAAGAGGAAACCACTTTCATTTTCATTTTTCCTTCGCCATGGCTTTGACTGTTCTAGAACTTCATGTAAGTGGATCGTACAGTATGTACTTCTGGTGTGTAGGTTCTTTTGTTGAGTAGAGCAGTTCTTTCCTTTTTATATTGCTGAGTAGTGTGCTTGTTTAGTCATCCTACCGATGGTAATTTGGGTCATTTCCAGTTTGGGGCTATTATAAATAATGCTGCTATGAATATATTTGCACAAGTGTTTTTGTGGAATTTATTTTCATTTCTCTTGAGTAAATATATGAGTGAAATTTCTAGGTTAAAGGGTAGGTGTTTATAAGAAAGTCAAAACTTTTCCCAGAGTGTAGCATTTTATATTCCCCCACCAATGTATCAGTCAGTTGCTCCGCAATTTGTTGTCAGTCTTTTTGATTTTAGCCATTTTGATAGATATGTGGTGATATCTCATTGTGGTTTTCATTTGCATTCCGTATTGATTT